>NW_027362769.1:191624548-192263669 GCF_046119375.1 Phyllobates terribilis | reverse complement strand
CTAAATATGGCGGAGATAGAGAGACCCCAAACAAGAAAAAGGTTTAGTAATTATATAAACCATTTTTATTATACATCAATTAGAAATATAGTATCAACATACAAAGAATGAAAGGTAAAGGGGAGAAGTGCAACTAGAAGTAGAGAAGATGAAAAAAGCCCCTAAATATAAAGAAAGTAGCAGATTGTAAAGAGCCCCTGCGAGATGAGAGGTCCTCTGGGGTCCTAGGGACCGTCAGGACTAAACAGGCTAATAGCTGCTGCAGTCTCCTAAGCTAAGGGCTAGCTATAAAGTAAGAGCACAAAAGGGGCTAACAGGCCGGTAAGGTAAGCATGCCAACAGGTGAGATGTGCCACGGTGCAAACCGGAAATAAATGAAGCAATTAATCGTAGCAAGCGGCTCACCATAATATACCATATAAATAACAATAACTATACTTGCTAATCATATTATGAGTGGCCGTAGTGGCATTTGTAGAGGCCCGGGAACAATGGCACCATGTGTATGTATGGTTTGTATAATATATGTAACCACTAATGTAGCAGCACCAGAGCCCAAAGTATCGTAAGTGGCTATTGGTAATCTGTAGGTGGCGAGTACCACAATCAGCGAGGAGGCTTCACTGCACTAGGCAGAGACAACGACTGGACCTGCTGAATAACATAGTATCTGTATAATAGAAAGATGGCCAAAAAAGCCTGGTGACCGTGGTAGACGCCAGCCCAAAGTATGGGATGCAGGCAAGGACAATATTACTTGCTAACTATACTACGTATGATCACATTAGAGCAGTGCAGACAATAGTGGCATACATGAAGTAACAAGCACGCTGACACATGGATCTAGCAGCGTCTAAAGCCCGGAGATAATCTATGAACATACAGTACAAATACCTTGTGACATATCGCAAGGGGTCACAGCATCGTCCAGGAGGCGTGTGTGAGATAAAGCCTCGACGCGCGTTTCACCAAATGCTGCAGGAGACATGGTCAGAATAAAGAGGTGGGTGCAATTTGTATAAGTGAGCCATGTCCAGCAACGAATCGGCGTGCAGCCCGTCATGATGCTTGTCCCCCCGTTATAGGGTGGGCCGACGCGTGCTATGCATGATGGGAGAGGAGGACGTGCGTCATCGACCACATCACCATGGCAGCACGGACGGCCCGCGACACCACTGGGTCCAAGCAGCGCATGCGCGGGGCGTGTATGCATTGTAAGTGAGCAGAGTTCTCTGTAGAGGAGCGGCCGAGGTAAGTATAGCCCGCAGTTCAATGGAACAGGCAAGAAGGAGAAGGCAGGGGGGGGGGTTTGGAGGGGAAATAAAGGGGAAAAGAAGAGGGAAAGAGGAGGAAGGAGGAATGAAAGGAGGACATGGAGATAAGACTATAACACTAATGATAGCGCATAATATGATTACTACCCAGGCGGGAGGCACGTAAATCTCAAAATAAGAAGGAAGAGTTCTATCATAATGAGCAACATTATTACATATGTAGAGATAGTGAATACAAACTGCCCATAAGCGAAAGAACTAAACAAGCCTGATGCATTGTGGAAACAAGTCCCATGGACCGATGAGGGTAAAATAGACCTCTGTGGCCACAATGATCACAGGTATGTGTGGAGAAAAAAGGGCAGAGAATTTCAGGAAAGGAACATCCCGCCAACCATTAAGCATGGGGGAGGATCAATCATGCTTTGGGGTTGTGTTGCAGCCAATGGTGGCACGGGGAACATGTCACGGGTAGAGGGAAGAATGGATTCAATGACATTTCAACAAATTCTTGATGCAAACATAACACCATCTGTAAAAAAGGTGAAGATGAAAAGAGGATAATTCTACAAATGGATAATGATCCTAAACACACGTCACAATCCACAATAGACGACCTCAAAAGGCGCAAGCTGAAGGTTTTACAATGGCCCTCACAGTCCCCTGATCTGAACATCATTGAAAATCTGTGGCCTCAAAATAGCAGAGAATGCAAGACGCCCCAGGAATCTCACAGAACTGGAGGAATTCTCCAAGGAAGAACGGAGGAAAATCCCTCAGACAAGAACTGAAAGACTCCTGTCCGGCTACAAAAAGCGTTTACAAGCTGTGATACTTTTTAAAGGGGGCGCTACCAGGTACTGAACATGCAGGGGGCACAAACTTTTACATCGGCCCATTTTCCTTTTTGTAATTTTTAAAATGTAAAAGATGAAAATATATAAATAATTTTTGCCTAAAATACAAAGGAAATGTGTCCTCTGTAACTTTAGGCCTTTTAGATTATTTCATCTTCAACTGTTCACAATAACAGTAATTCTGACCAGGGGTGCACAGACTTTTACATGCCCCTGTATAACATGGGGCCTGCAGATTGGATGGCATCTGTGTGGTGACAGGTTCCCTATAATTGGAGAGACAAACAGTAGCCCAAGAAGATTCATTCATCTGCTTCTCACAACTGCACAGGAGCAGACGCCCAACACAGCTCCTCTCCTCTGATGCCCGCACAGGTCTTCTCCTCTGACGCCCTCACAGCTCCTCGCACGGCCGCATGGCTCCTCACCTCTGACGCCCACACGGCTCCTCTCATCGTACCCCTGCACAGCTCCTCTCCTCTGACGCCCTCACAGCTCCTCGCACGGCCACATGGCTCCTCACCTCTGCCGCCCACACGGCTCCTCTCGTCGTACCCCTGCACAGCTCCTCTCCTCTGACGCCCTCACAGCTCCTCGCACGGCCGCATGGCTCCTCTCCTCTGACGCCCTCACAGCTGCTCGCACGGCCGCATGGCTCCTCACCTCTGACGCCCACACGGCTCCTCTCGTCGTACCCCTGCACAGCTCCTCTCCTCTGACGCCCTCACAGCTCCTCGCACGGCCACATGGCTCCTCACCTCTGACGCCCACACGGCTCCTCTCGTCGTACCCCTGCACAGCTCCTCTCCTCTGACGCCCTCACAGCTCCTCGCACGGCCGCATGGCTCCTCTCCTCTGACGCCCTCACAGCTGCTCGCACGGCCGCATGGCTCCTCACCTCTGACGCCCACACGGCTCCTCTCGTCGTACCCCTGCACAGCTCCTCTCCTCTGACGCCCTCACAGCTCCTCGCACGGCCACATGGCTCCTCACCTCTGACGCCCACACGGCTCCTCTCGTCGTACCCCTGCACAACTCCTCTCCTCTGACGCCCTCACAGCTCCTCGCACAGCCGCATGGCTCCTCACCTCTGACGCCCACACGGCTCCTCTCGTCGTACCCCTGCACAGCTCCTCTCCTCTGACGCCCTCACAGCTCCTCGCACGGCCGCATGGCTCCTCACCTCTGACGCCCACACGGCTCCTCTCGTCGTACCCCTGCACAGCTCCTCTCCTCTGACGCCCTCACAGCTCCTCGCACGGCCGCATGGCTCCTCTCCTCTGACGCCCTCACAGCTCCTCGCACGGCCGCATGGCTCCTCACCTCTGACGCCCACACGGCTCCTCTCGTCGTACCCCTGCACAGCTCCTCTCCTCTGACGCCCTCACAGCTCCTCGCACGGCCACATGGCTCCTCACCTCTGACGCCCACACGGCTCCTCTCGTCGTACCCCTGCACAGCTCCTCTCCTCTGACGCCCTCACAGCTCCTCGCACGGCCGCATGGCTCCTCACCTCTGACGCCCACATGGCTCCTCTCGTCGTACCCCTGCACAGCTCCTCTCCTCTGACGCCCTCACAGCTCCTCGCACGGCCACATGGCTCCTCACCTCTGACGCCCACACGGCTCCTCTCATCGTACCCCTGCACAGCTCCTCTTCTCTGACGCCCTCACAGCTCCTCGCACGGCCGCAGGGCTCCTCACCTCTGACGCCCACACGGCTCCTCTCGTCGTACCCCTGCACAGCTCCTCTCCTCTGACGCCCTCACAGCTCCTCGCACGGCCACATGGCTCCTCACCTCTGACGCCCACACGGCTCCTCTCGTCGTACCCCTGCACAGCTCCTCTCCTCGCACGCCCGCACGGCTCCTCTCCTCGCACTGCTCTTCACCTCTGACACCCACACGGCTCCTCTATTTTGACACCCGCATGGCTCCCCTCCTATGGCACCTGCACAGCTCCTCTCCTATGGAGCCTGCATGGCTCCTCTCCTATGACTCCCGCACAGCTCCTCTCCTCTGATGCCCACACGGCTCCTCTCCTATGGCGCCTGCACAGCTCCTCTCCTCGCACGCCCGCACAGTTCCTCTCCTCGCACGCCCACACGGCTCCTCTCCTTGCACGGCTCCTCTCCTATGGTGCCTGCATGACTCCTCTCCTATGACTCCCACACAGCTCCTCTCGTCGCACCACTGCTCACCTCTGACGCCCACACGGCTCCTCTATTCTGACACCCGCATGGCTCCTCTCCTATGGCATCCGCACAGCTCCTCTCCTGTTGTGCCGGCATGGCTCCTCTCCTATCACTCCCGCACAGCTCCTCTCCTCTGATGCCCACACAGCTCCTCTCCTATGGTGCCTGCACAGCTCCTCTCCTCGCACGGCTCCTCACCTCTGATGCCCACACGGCTCCTCTATTCTGACACTCACATGGCTCCTCTCCTATGGCACCCGCACGGCTCCTCTCCTATGGCACCCGCACGGCTCCTCTCTATGGTGCCCACACGGCTCCTCTCCATTATAGGATCCCAAACTGATAATCCAGCCCAGAGCTGATGCTGTCCCCCTCTTCGGGACCCCATATAGCCTCTTCTTGAAGTATTAAGGTGCTGGAGACTTTCAGCAGGTCTCCGTCCATGGCCCTGACAGGTGCGGGGTCTAGGCGCGGACCAAACGGACCTTTCGGTGGGAGAAGAGCTTTGTCGTTGCTCTTGACAGTGGTTTAACCTTCCATTATAGGAATATATTACACATTAATTATGAAGAATTGGGGTCGTTAGACCTTGTGCTTATTTCTCAGCGGATATCTCCTGGCCATGAGGGACGGCCCCGACTATAAGGCTGCAGTCCATGGTCATCAGCGGATATCTCCTGGCCATGAGGGACGGCCCCGACTATAAGGCTGCAGTCCATAGTCATCAGCGGATATCTCCTGGCCATGAGGGACGGCCCCGACTATAAGGCTGCAGTCCATGGTCATCAGCGGATATCTCCTGGCCATGAGGGACGGCCCCGACTATAAGGCTGCAGTCTATAGTCATCAGCGGATATCTCCTGGCCATGAGGGACGGCCCCGACTATAAGGCTGCAGTCCATAGTCATCAGCGGATATCTCCTGGCCATGAGGGACGGCCCCGACTACAAGGCTGCAGTCCATAGTCATCAGCGGATATCTCCTGGCCATGAGGGACGGCCCCGACTATAAGGCTGCAGTCCATAGTCATCAGCGGATATCTCCTGGCCATGAGGGACGGCCCCGACTATAAGGCTGCAGTCCATAGTCATCAGCGGATATCTCCTGGCCATGAGGGATGGCCCCGACTATAAGGCTGCAGTCTATAGTCATCAGCGGATATCTCCTGGCCATGGGGGACGGCCCCGACTATAAGGCTGCAGTCCATAGTCATCAGCGGATATCTCCTGGCCATGAGGGACGGCCCCGACTATAAGGCTGCAGTCCATAGTCATCAGCGGATATCTCCTGGCCATGAGGGACGGCCCCGACTACAAGGCTGCAGTCCATAGTCATCAGCGGATATCTCCTGGCCATGAGGGACGGCCCCGACTACAAGGCTGCAGTCCATAGTCATCAGCGGATATCTCCTGGCCATGAGGAACGGCCCCGACTATAAGGCTGCAGTCCATAGTCATCAGCGGATATCTCCTGGCCATGAGGGACGGCCCCGACTACAAGGCTGCAATCCATAGTCATCAGCGGATATCTCCTGGCCATGAGGGACGGCCCCGACTATAAGGCTGCAGTCCATAGTCATCAGCGGATATCTCCTGGCCATGAGGGACGGCCCCGACTATAAGGCTGCAGTCCATAGTCATCAGCGGATATCTCCTGGCCATGAGGGATGGCCCCGACTATAAGGCTGCAGTCCATAGTCATCAGCGGATATCTCCTGGCCATGAGGGATGGCCCCGACTATAAGGCTGCAGTCCATAGTCATCAGCGGATTTCTCCTGGCCATGAGGGACGACACCGACTACAAGGCTGCAATCCATAGTCATCAGCGGATATCTCCTGGCCATGGGGGACGGCCCCGACTATAAGGCTGCAGTCCATAGTCATCAGCGGATATCTCCTGGCCATGAGGGACGGCCCCGACTATAAGGCTGCAGTCTACAGTCATCAGCGGATATCTCCTGGCCATGGGGGACGGCCCCGACTATAAGGCTGCAGTCCATAGTCATCAGCGGATATCTCCTGGCCATGAGGGACGGCCCAGACTACAAGGCTGCAATCCATAGTCATCAGCGGATATCTCCTGGCCATGAGGGACGGCCCCGACTATAAGGCTGCAGTCTACAGTCATCAGCGGATATCTCCTGGCCATGGGGGACGGCCCCGACTATAAGGCTGCAGTCCATAGTCATCAGCGGATATCTCCTGGCCATGAGGGACGGCCCCGACTACAAGGCTGCAATCCATAGTCATCAGCGGATATCTCCTGGCCATGAGGGACGGCCCCGACTATAAGACTGCAGTCCATAGTCATCAGCGGATATCTCCTGGCCATGAGGGACGGCCCCGACTACAAGGCTGCAATCCATAGTCATCAGCGGATATCTCCTGGCCATGAGGGACGGCCCCGACTACAAGGCTGCAGTCCATAGTCATCAGCGGATATCTCCTGGCCATGAGGGACGGCCCCGACTACAAGGCTGCAGTTCATAGTCATCAGCGGATATCTCCTGGCCATGAGGGACGGCCCCGACTACATGGCTGCAGTCTATAGTCATCAGCGGATATCTCCTGGCCATGAGGGACGGCCCCGACTACAAGGCTGCAGTCCATAGTCATCAGCGGATATCTCCTGGCCATGAGGGACGGCCCCGACTATAAGGCTGCAGTCCATAGTCATCAGCGGATTTCTCCTGGCCATGAGGGACGACCCCGACTACAAGGCTGCAATCCATAGTCATCAGCGGATATCTCCTGGCCATGGGGGACGGCCCCGACTATAAGGCTGCAGTCCATAGTCATCAGCGGATATCTCCTGGCCATGAGGGACGGCCCCGACTATAAGGCTGCAGTCTACAGTCATCAGCGGATATCTCCTGGCCATGGGGGACGGCCCCGACTATAAGGCTGCAGTCCATAGTCATCAGCGGATATCTCCTGGCCATGAGGGACGGCCCAGACTACAAGGCTGCAATCCATAGTCATCAGCGGATATCTCCTGGCCATGAGGGACGGCCCCGACTATAAGGCTGCAGTCTACAGTCATCAGCGGATATCTCCTGGCCATGGGGGACGGCCCCGACTATAAGGCTGCAGTCCATAGTCATCAGCGGATATCTCCTGGCCATGAGGGACGGCCCAGACTACAAGGCTGCAATCCATAGTCATCAGCGGATATCTCCTGGCCATGAGGGACGGCCCCGACTATAAGGCTGCAGTCCATAGTCATCAGCGGATATCTCCTGGCCATGAGGGACGGCCCCGACTACAAGGCTGCAATCCATAGTCATCAGCGGATATCTCCTGGCCATGAGGGACGGCCCCGACTACAAGGCTGCAGTCCATAGTCATCAGCGGATATCTCCTGGCCATGAGGGACGGCCCCGACTACAAGGCTGCAGTCCATAGTCATCAGCGGATATCTCCTGGCCATGAGGGACGGCCCCGACTACATGGCTGCAGTCTATAGTCATCAGCGGATATCTCCTGGCCATGAGGGACAGCCCCGACTATAAGGCTGCAGTCCATAGTCATCAGCGGATATCTCCTGGCCATGAGGGACGGCCCCGACTATAAGGCTGCAGTCCATAGTCATCAGCGGATATCTCCTGGCCATGAGGGACGGCCCCGACTATAAGGCTGCAGTCCATAGTCATCAGCGAATATCTCCTGGCCATGAGGGACGGCCCCGACTACATGGCTGCAGTCTATAGTCATCAGCGAATATCTCCTGGCCATGAGGGACGGCCCCGACTATAAGGCTGCAGTCCATAGTCATCAGCGGATATCTCCTGGCCATGAGGGACGGCCCCGACTACAAGGCTGCAGTCCATAGTCATCAGCGGATATCTCCTGGCCATGAGGGACGGCCCCGACTACAAGGCTGCAGTCCATAGTCATCAGCGGATATCTCCTGGCCATGAGGGACGGCCCAGACTATAAGGCTGCAGTCCATAGTCATCAGCGGATATCTCCTGGCCATGAGGGACGGCCCCGACTATAAGGCTGCAGTCCATAGTCATCAGCGGATATCTCCTGGCCATGAGGGACGGCCCCGACTATAAGGCTGCAGTCCATAGTCATCAGCGGATATCTCCTGGCCATGAGGGACGGCCCCGACTACAAGGCTGCAGTCCATAGTCATCAGCGGATATCTCCTGGCCATGAGGGACGGCCCCGACTACAAGGCTGCAGTCCATAGTCATCAGCGGATATCTCCTGGCCATGAGGGATGGCCCCGACTATAAGGCTGCAGTCCATAGTCATCAGCGGATATCTCCTGGCCATGAGGGATGGCCCCGACTACAAGGCTGCAGTCCATAGTCATCAGCGGATATCTCCTGGCCATGAGGGACGGCCCCGACTACAAGGCTGCAGTCCATAGTCATCAGCGGATATCTCCTGGCCATGAGGGACGGCCCCGACTACAAGGCTGCAGTCCATAGTCATCAGCGGATATCTCCTGGCCATGAGGGACGGCCCAGACTACAAGGCTGCAATCCATAGTCATCAGCGGATATCTCCTGGCCATGAGGGACGGCCCCGACTATAAGGCTGCAGTCCATAGTCATCAGCGGATATCTCCTGGCCATGAGGGACGGCCCCGACTACAAGGCTGCAATCCATAGTCATCAGCGGATATCTCCTGGCCATGAGGGACGGCCCCGACTACAAGGCTGCAGTCCATAGTCATCAGCGGATATCTCCTGGCCATGAGGGACGGCCCCGACTACAAGGCTGCAGTCCATAGTCATCAGCGGATATCTCCTGGCCATGAGGGACGGCCCCGACTACATGGCTGCAGTCTATAGTCATCAGCGGATATCTCCTGGCCATGAGGGACGGCCCCGACTATAAGGCTGCAGTCCATAGTCATCAGCGGATATCTCCTGGCCATGAGGGACGGCCCCGACTATAAGGCTGCAGTCCATAGTCATCAGCGAATATCTCCTGGCCATGAGGGACGGTCCCGACTACATGGCTGCAGTCTATAGTCATCAGCGAATATCTCCTGGCCATGAGGGACGGCCCCGACTATAAGGCTGCAGTCCATAGTCATCAGCGGATATCTCCTGGCCATGAGGGACGGCCCCGACTACATGGCTGCAGTCTATAGTCATCAGCGAATATCTCCTGGCCATGAGGGACGGCCCCGACTATAAGGCTGCAGTCCATAGTCATCAGCGGATATCTCCTGGCCATGAGGGACGGCCCCGACTACAAGGCTGCAGTCCATAGTCATCAGCGGATATCTCCTGGCCATGAGGGACGGCCCCGACTACAAGGCTGCAGTCCATAGTCATCAGCGGATATCTCCTGGCCATGAGGGACGGCCCAGACTATAAGGCTGCAGTCCATAGTCATCAGCGGATATCTCCTGGCCATGAGGGACGGCCCCGACTATAAGGCTGCAGTCCATAGTCATCAGCGGATATCTCCTGGCCATGAGGGACGGCCCCGACTATAAGGCTGCAGTCCATAGTCATCAGCGGATATCTCCTGGCCATGAGGGACGGCCCCGACTATAAGGCTGCAGTCCATAGTCATCAGCGGATATCTCCTGGCCATGAGGGACGGCCCCGACTACAAGGCTGCAGTCCATAGTCATCAGCGGATATCTCCTGGCCATGAGGGACGGCCCCGACTACAAGGCTGCAGTCCATAGTCATCAGCGGATATCTCCTGGCCATGAGGGACGGCCCCGACTACAAGGCTGCAGTCCATAGTCATCAGCGGATATCTCCTGGCCATGAGGGACGGCCCCGACTACAAGGCTGCAGTCCATAGTCATCAGCGGATATCTCCTGGCCATGAGGGACGGCCCCGACTACAAGGCTGCAGTCCATAGTCATCAGCGGATATCTCCTGGCCATGAGGGACGGCCCCGACTACAAGGCTGCAGTCCATAGTCATCAGCGGATATCTCCTGGCCATGAGGGACGGCCCCGACTATAAGGCTGCAGTCCATAGTCATCAGCGGATATCTCCTGGCCATGAGGGATGGCCCCGACTACAAGGCTGCAGTCCATAGTCATCAGCGGATATCTCCTGGCCATGAGGGACGGCCCCGACTACAAGGCTGCAGTCCATAGTCATCAGCGGTTATCTCCTGGCCATGAGGGACGGCCCCGACTACAAGGCTGCAGTCCATAGTCATCAGCGGATATCTCCTGGCCATGAGGGACGGCCCCGACTACAAGGCTGCAGTCCATAGTCATCAGCGGATATCTCCTGGCCATGAGGGACGGCCCCGACTACAAGGCTGCAGTCCATAGTCATCAGCGGATATCTCCTGGCCATGAGGGACGGCCCCGACTATAAGGCTGCAGTCCATAGTCATCAGCGGATATCTCCTGGCCATGAGGGACGGCCCCGACTACAAGGCTGCAATCCATAGTCATCAGCGGATATCTCCTGGCCATGAGGGACGGCCCCGACTATAAGGCTGCAGTCCATAGTCATCAGCGGATATCTCCTGGCCATGAGGGACGGCCCCGACTATAAGGCTGCAGTCCATAGTCATCAGCGGATATCTCCTGGCCATGAGGGATGGCCCCGACTATAAGGCTGCAGTCCATAGTCATCAGCGGATATCTCCTGGCCATGAGGGATGGCCCCGACTATAAGGCTGCAGTCCATAGTCATCAGCGGATTTCTCCTGGCCATGAGGGACGACCCCGACTACAAGGCTGCAATCCATAGTCATCAGCGGATATCTCCTGGCCATGGGGGACGGCCCCGACTATAAGGCTGCAGTCCATAGTCATCAGCGGATATCTCCTGGCCATGAGGGACGGCCCCGACTATAAGGCTGCAGTCTACAGTCATCAGCGGATATCTCCTGGCCATGGGGGACGGCCCCGACTATAAGGCTGCAGTCCATAGTCATCAGCGGATATCTCCTGGCCATGAGGGACGGCCCAGACTACAAGGCTGCAATCCATAGTCATCAGCGGATATCTCCTGGCCATGAGGGACGGCCCCGACTATAAGGCTGCAGTCTACAGTCATCAGCGGATATCTCCTGGCCATGGGGGACGGCCCCGACTATAAGGCTGCAGTCCATAGTCATCAGCGGATATCTCCTGGCCATGAGGGACGGCCCCGACTACAAGGCTGCAATCCATAGTCATCAGCGGATATCTCCTGGCCATGAGGGACGGCCCCGACTATAAGGCTGCAGTCCATAGTCATCAGCGGATATCTCCTGGCCATGAGGGACGGCCCCGACTACAAGGCTGCAATCCATAGTCATCAGCGGATATCTCCTGGCCATGAGGGACGGCCCCGACTACAAGGCTGCAGTCCATAGTCATCAGCGGATATCTCCTGGCCATGAGGGACGGCCCCGACTACAAGGCTGCAGTTCATAGTCATCAGCGGATATCTCCTGGCCATGAGGGACGGCCCCGACTACATGGCTGCAGTCTATAGTCATCAGCGGATATCTCCTGGCCATGAGGGACGGCCCCGACTACAAGGCTGCAGTCCATAGTCATCAGCGGATATCTCCTGGCCATGAGGGACGGCCCCGACTATAAGGCTGCAGTCCATAGTTATCAGCGGATTTCTCCTGGCCATGAGGGACGACCCCGACTACAAGGCTGTAATCCATAGTCATCAGCGGATATCTCCTGGCCATGGGGGACGGCCCCGACTATAAGGCTGCAGTCCATAGTCATCAGCGGATATCTCCTGGCCATGAGGGACGGCCCCGACTATAAGGCTGCAGTCTACAGTCATCAGCGGATATCTCCTGGCCATGGGGGACGGCCCCGACTATAAGGCTGCAGTCCATAGTCATCAGCGGACATCTCCTGGCCATGAGGGACGGCCCAGACTACAAGGCTGCAATCCATAGTCATCAGCGGATATCTCCTGGCCATGAGGGACGGCCCCGACTATAAGGCTGCAGTCTACAGTCATCAGCGGATATCTCCTGGCCATGGGGGACGGCCCCGACTATAAGGCTGCAGTCCATAGTCATCAGCGGATATCTCCTGGCCATGAGGGACGGCCCAGACTACAAGGCTGCAATCCATAGTCATCAGCGGATATCTCCTGGCCATGAGGGACGGCCCCGACTACAAGGCTGCAGTCCATAGTCATCAGCGGATATCTCCTGGCCATGAGGGACGGCCCCGACTACAAGGCTGCAATCCATAGTCATCAGCGGATATCTCCTGGCCATGAGGGACGGCCCCGACTACAAGGCTGCAGTCCATAGTCATCAGCGGATATCTCCTGGCCATGAGGGACGGCCCCGACTACAAGGCTGCAGTCCATAGTCATCAGCGGATATCTCCTGGCCATGAGGGACAGCCCCGACTATAAGGCTGCAGTCCATAGTCATCAGCGGATATCTCCTGGCCATGAGGGACGGCCCCGACTATAAGGCTGCAGTCCATAGTCATCAGCGGATATCTCCTGGCCATGAGGGACGGCCCCGACTATAAGGCTGCAGTCCATAGTCATCAGCGAATATCTCCTGGCCATGAGGGACGGCCCCGACTACATGGCTGCAGTCTATAGTCATCAGCGAATATCTCCTGGCCATGAGGGACGGCCCCGACTATAAGGCTGCAGTCTATAGTCATCAGCGAATATCTCCTGGCCATGAGGGACGGCCCCGACTATAAGGCTGCAGTCCATAGTCATCAGCGGATATCTCCTGGCCATGAGGGACGGCCCCGACTACATGGCTGCAGTCTATAGTCATCAGCGAATATCTCCTGGCCATGAGGGACGGCCCCGACTATAAGGCTGCAGTCCATAGTCATCAGCGGATATCTCCTGGCCATGAGGGACGGCCCCGACTACAAGGCTGCAGTCCATAGTCATCAGCGGATATCTCCTGGCCATGAGGGACGGCCCCGACTACAAGGCTGCAGTCCATAGTCATCAGCGGATATCTCCTGGCCATGAGGGACGGCCCCGACTATAAGGCTGCAGTCTACAGTCATCAGCGGATATCTCCTGGCCATGGGGGACGGCCCCGACTATAAGGCTGCAGTCCATAGTCATCAGCGAATATCTCCTGGCCATGAGGGACGGCCCCGACTACATGGCTGCAGTCTATAGTCATCAGCGAATATCTCCTGGCCATGAGGGACGGCCCCGACTATAAGGCTGCAGTCTATAGTCATCAGCGGATATCTCCTGGCCATGAGGGACGGCCCCGACTATAAGGCTGCAGTCCATAGTCATCAGCGGATATCTCCTGGCCATGAGGGACGGCCCCGACTACATGGCTGCAGTCTATAGTCATCAGCGAATATCTCCTGGCCATGAGGGACGGCCCCGACTATAAGGCTGCAGTCCATAGTCATCAGCGGATATCTCCTGGCCATGAGGGACGGCCCCGACTATAAGGCTGCAGTCCATAGTCATCAGCGGATATCTCCTGGCCATGAGGGACGGCCCCGACTATAAGGCTGCAGTCCATAGTCATCAGCGGATATCTCCTGGCCATGAGGGACGGCCCCGACTATAAGGCTGCAGTCCATAGTCATCAGCGGATATCTCCTGGCCATGAGGGACGGCCCCGACTATAAGGCTGCAGTCCATAGTCATCAGCGGATATCTCCTGGCCATGAGGGACGGCCCCGACTACAAGGCTGCAGTCCATAGTCATCAGCGGATATCTCCTGGCCATGAGGGACGGCCCCGACTACAAGGCTGCAGTCCATAGTCATCAGCGGATATCTCCTGGCCATGAGGGACGGCCCCGACTACAAGGCTGCAGTCCATAGTCATCAGCGGATATCTCCTGGCCATGAGGGACGGCCCCGACTACAAGGCTGCAGTCCATAGTCATCAGCGGATATCTCCTGGCCATGAGGGACGGCCCCGACTACAAGGCTGCAGTCCATAGTCATCAGCGGATATCTCCTGGCCATGAGGGACGGCCCCGACTACAAGGCTGCAGTCCATAGTCATCAGCGGATATCTCCTGGCCATGAGGGATGGCCCCGACTATAAGGCTGCAGTCCATAGTCATCAGCGGATATCTCCTGGCCATGAGGGATGGCCCCGACTACAAGGCTGCAGTCCATAGTCATCAGCGGATATCTCCTGGCCATGAGGGACGGCCCCGACTACAAGGCTGCAGTCCATAGTCATCAGCGGATATCTCCTGGCCATGAGGGACGGCCCCGACTACAAGGCTGCAGTCCATAGTCATCAGCGGATATCTCCTGGCCATGAGGGACGGCCCCGACTACAAGGCTGCAGTCCATAGTCATCAGCGGATATCTCCTGGCCATGAGGGACGGCCCCGACTACAAGGCTGCAGTCCATAGTCATCAGCGGATATCTCCTGGCCATGAGGGACGGCCCCGACTACAAGGCTGCAGTCCATAGTCATCAGCGGATATCTCCTGGCCATGAGGGACGGCCCCGACTATAAGGCTGCAGTCCATAGTCATCAGCGGATATCTCCTGGCCATGAGGGACGGCCCCGACTACAAGGCTGCAGTCCATAGTCATCAGCGGATATCTCCTGGCCATGAGGGACGGCCCCGACTATAAGGCTGCAGTCCATAGTCATCAGCGGATTTCTCCTGGCCATGAGGGACGGCCCCGACTATAAGGCTGCAGTCCATAGTCATCAGCGAATATCTCCTGGCCATGAGGGACGGCCCCGACTACATGGCTGCAGTCTATAGTCATCAGCGAATATCTCCTGGCCATGAGGGACGGCCCCGACTATAAGGCTGCAGTCTATAGTCATCTGCGAATATCTCCTGGCCATGAGGGACGGCCCCGACTACAAGGCTGCAGTCCATAGTCATCAGCGGATATCTCCTGGCCATAAGGGACGGCCCCGACTACATGGCTGCAGTCTATAGTCATCAGCGAATATCTCCTGGCCATGAGGGACGGCTCCGACTACAAGGCTGCAGTCCATAGTCATCAGCGGATATCTCCTGGCCATGAGGGACGGCCCCGACTATAAGGCTGCAGTCCATAGTCATCAGCGGATATCTCCTGGCCATGAGGGACGGCCCCGACTACAAGGCTGCAGTCCATAGTCATCAGCGGATATCTCCTGGCCATGAGGGACGGCCCCGACTACAAGGCTGCAGTCCATAGTCATCAGCGGATATCTCCTGGCCATGAGGGACGGCCCCGACTATAAGGCTGCAGTCCATAGTCATCAGCGGATTTCTCCTGGCCATGAGGGACGGCCCCGACTATAAGGCTGCAGTCCATAGTCATCAGCGGATATCTCCTGGCCATGAGGGACGGCCCCGACTACAAGGCTGCAGTCCATAGTCATCAGCGGATATCTCCTGGCCATGAGGGACGGCCCCGACTACAAGGCTGCAGTCCATAGTCATCAGCGGATATCTCCTGGCCATGAGGGACGGCCCCGACTACAAGGCTGCAGTCCATAGTCATCAGCGGATATCTCCTGGCCATGAGGGACGGCCCCGACTACAAGGCTGCAGTCCATAGTCATCAGCGGATATCTCCTGGCCATGAGGGACGGCCCCGACTATAAGGCTGCAGTCCATAGTCATCAGCGGATATCTCCTGGCCATGAGGGACGGCCCCGACTACAAGGCTGCAGTCCATAGTCATCAGCGGATATCTCCTGGCCATGAGGGACGGCCCCGACTACAAGGCTGCAGTCCATAGTCATCAGCGGATATCTCCTGGCCATGAGGGACGGCCCCGACTACAAGGCTGCAGTCCATAGTCATCAGCGGATATCTCCTGGCCATGAGGGACGGCCCCGACTACAAGGCTGCAGTCCATAGTCATCAGCGGATATCTCCTGGCCATGAGGGATGGCCCCGACTATAAGGCTGCAGTCCATAGTCATTAGCGGATTTCTCCTGGCCATGAGGGACGGCCCCGACTATAAGGCTGCAGTCCATAGTCATCAGCGGATATCTCCTGGCCATGAGGGACGGCCCCGACTACAAGGCTGCAGTCCATAGTCATCAGCGGATATCTCCTGGCCATGAGGGACGGCCCCGACTACAAGGCTGCAGTCCATAGTCATCAGCGGATATCTCCTGGCCATGAGGGACGGCCCCGACTATAAGGCTGCAGTCCATAGTCATCAGCGGATATCTCCTGGCCATGAGGGACGGCCCCGACTATAAGGCTGCAGTCAATAGTCATCAGCGGATATCTCCTGGCCATGAGGGACGGCCCCGACTACATGGCTGCAGTCTATAGTCATCAGCGAATATCTCCTGGCCATGAGGGACGGCCCCGACTATAAGGCTGCAGTCCATAGTCATCAGCGGATATCTCCTGGCCATAAGGGACGGCCCCGACTACAAGGCTGCAGTCCATAGTCATCAGCGGATATCTCCTGGCCATGGGGGACGGCCCCGACTACAAGGCTGCAGTCCATAGTCATCAGCGGATATCTCCTGGCCATGAGGGACGGCCCCGACTACAAGGCTGCAGTCCATAGTCATCAGCGGATATCTCCTGGCCATGAGGGACGGCCCCGACTATAAGGCTGCAGTCCATAGTCATCAGCGGATATCTCCTGGCCATGAGGGACGGCCCCGACTATAAGGCTGCAGTCCATAGTCATCAGCGGATATCTCCTGGCCATGAGGGACGGCCCCGACTACAAGGCTGCAGTCCATAGTCATCAGCGGATATCTCCTGGCCATGAGGGATGGCCCCGACTATAAGGCTGCAGTCCATAGTCATTAGCGGATTTCTCCTGGCCATGAGGGACGGCCCCGACTATAAGGCTGCAGTCCATAGTCATCAGCGGATATCTCCTGGCCATGAGGGACGGCCCCGACTACAAGGCTGCAGTCCATAGTCATCAGCGGATATCTCCTGGCCATGAGGGACGGCCCCGACTACAAGGCTGCAGTCCATAGTCATCAGCGGATATCTCCTGGCCATGAGGGACGGCCCCGACTACAAGGCTGCAGTCCATAGTCATCAGCGGATATCTCCTGGCCATGAGGGACGGCCCCGACTACAAGGCTGCAGTCCATAGTCATCAGCGGATATCTCCTGGCCATGAGGGACGGCCCCGACTACAAGGCTGCAGTCCATAGTCATCAGCGGATATCTCCTGGCCATGAGGGACGGCCCCGACTATAAGGCTGCAGTCCATAGTCATCAGCGGATATCTCCTGGCCATGAGGGACGGCCCCGACTACAAGGCTGCAGTCCATAGTCATCAGCGGATATCTCCTGGCCATGAGGGACGGCCCCGACTACAAGGCTGCAGTCCATAGTCATCAGCGGATATCTCCTGGCCATGAGGGACGGCCCCGACTACAAGGCTGCAGTCCATAGTCATCAGCGGATATCTCCTGGCCATGAGGGACGGCCCCGACTACAAGGCTGCAGTCCATAGTCATCAGCGGATATCTCCTGGCCATGAGGGACGGCCCCGACTACAAGGCTGCAGTCCATAGTCATCAGCGGATATCTCCTGGCCATGAGGGATGGCCCCGACTATAAGGCTGCAGTCCATAGTCATCAGCGGATTTCTCCTGGCCATGAGGGACGGCCCCGACTATAAGGCTGCAGTCCATAGTCATCAGCGGATATCTCCTGGCCATGAGGGACGGCCCCGACTACAAGGCTGCAGTCCATAGTCATCAGCGGATATCTCCTGGCCATGAGGGACGGCCCCGACTACAAGGCTGCAGTCCATAGTCATCAGCGGATATCTCCTGGCCATGAGGGACGGCCCCGACTATAAGGCTGCAGTCCATAGTCATCAGCGGATATCTCCTGGCCATGAGGGACGGCCCCGACTACAAGGCTGCAGTCCATAGTCATCAGCGGATATCTCCTGGCCATGAGGGACGGCCCCGACTACAAGGCTGCAGTCCATAGTCATCAGCGGATATCTCCTGGCCATGAGGGACGGCCCCGACTACAAGGCTGCAGTCCATAGTCATCAGCGGATATCTCCTGGCCATGAGGGACGGCCCCGACTACAAGGCTGCAGTCCATAGTCATCAGCGGATATCTCCTGGCCATGAGGGATGGCCCCGACTATAAGGCTGCAGTCCATAGTCATTACCGGATTTCTCCTGGCCATGAGGGACGGCCCCGACTATAAGGCTGCAGTCCATAGTCATCAGCGGATATCTCCTGGCCATGAGGGACGGCCCCGACTACAAGGCTGCAGTCCATAGTCATCAGCGGATATCTCCTGGCCATGAGGGACGGCCCCGACTACAAGGCTGCAGTCCATAGTCATCAGCGGATATCTCCTGGCCATGAGGGACGGCCCCGACTATAAGGCTGCAGTCCATAGTCATCAGCGGATATCTCCTGGCCATGAGGGACGGCCCCGACTATAAGGCTGCAGTCCATAGTCATCAGCGGATATCTCCTGGCCATGAGGGACGGCCCCGACTACATGGCTGCAGTCTATAGTCATCAGCGAATATCTCCTGGCCATGAGGGACGGCCCCGACTATAAGGCTGCAGTCCATAGTCATCAGCGGATATCTCCTGGCCATAAGGGACGGCCCCGACTACAAGGCTGCAGTCCATAGTCATCAGCGGATATCTCCTGGCCATGGGGGACGGCCCCGACTACAAGGCTGCAGTCCATAGTCATCAGCGGATATCTCCTGGCCATGAGGGACGGCCCCGACTACAAGGCTGCAGTCCATAGTCATCAGCGGATATCTCCTGGCCATGAGGGACGGCCCCGACTATAAGGCTGCAGTCCATAGTCATCAGCGGATATCTCCTGGCCATGAGGGACGGCCCCGACTATAAGGCTGCAGTCCATAGTCATCAGCGGATATCTCCTGGCCATGAGGGACGGCCCCGACTACAAGGCTGCAGTCCATAGTCATCAGCGGATATCTCCTGGCCATGAGGGATGGCCCCGACTATAAGGCTGCAGTCCATAGTCATTAGCGGATTTCTCCTGGCCATGAGGGACGGCCCCGACTATAAGGCTGCAGTCCATAGTCATCAGCGGATATCTCCTGGCCATGAGGGACGGCCCCGACTACAAGGCTGCAGTCCATAGTCATCAGCGGATATCTCCTGGCCATGAGGGACGGCCCCGACTACAAGGCTGCAGTCCATAGTCATCAGCGGATATCTCCTGGCCATGAGGGACGGCCCCGACTACAAGGCTGCAGTCCATAGTCATCAGCGGATATCTCCTGGCCATGAGGGACGGCCCCGACTACAAGGCTGCAGTCCATAGTCATCAGCGGATATCTCCTGGCCATGAGGGACGGCCCCGACTACAAGGCTGCAGTCCATAGTCATCAGCGGATATCTCCTGGCCATGAGGGACGGCCCCGACTATAAGGCTGCAGTCCATAGTCATCAGCGGATATCTCCTGGCCATGAGGGACGGCCCCGACTACAAGGCTGCAGTCCATAGTCATCAGTGGATATCTCCTGGCCATGAGGGACGGCCCCGACTACAAGGCTGCAGTCCATAGTCATCAGCGGATATCTCCTGGCCATGAGGGACGGCCCCGACTACAAGGCTGCAGTCCATAGTCATCAGCGGATATCTCCTGGCCATGAGGGACGGCCCCGACTACAAGGCTGCAGTCCATAGTCATCAGCGGATATCTCCTGGCCATGAGGGACGGCCCCGACTACAAGGCTGCAGTCCATAGTCATCAGCGGATATCTCCTGGCCATGAGGGATGGCCCCGACTATAAGGCTGCAGTCCATAGTCATCAGCGGATTTCTCCTGGCCATGAGGGACGGTCCCGACTATAAGGCTGCAGTCCATAGTCATCAGCGGATATCTCCTGGCCATGAGGGACGGCCCCGACTACAAGGCTGCAGTCCATAGTCATCAGCGGATATCTCCTGGCCATGAGGGACGGCCCCGACTACAAGGCTGCAGTCCATAGTCATCAGCGGATATCTCCTGGCCATGAGGGACGGCCCCGACTATAAGGCTGCAGTCCATAGTCATCAGCGGATATCTCCTGGCCATGAGGGACGGCCCCGACTACAAGGCTGCAGTCCATAGTCATCAGCGGATATCTCCTGGCCATGAGGGACGGCCCCGACTACAAGGCTGCAGTCCATAGTCATCAGCGGATATCTCCTGGCCATGAGGGACGGCCCCGACTACAAGGCTGCAGTCCATAGTCATCAGCGGATATCTCCTGGCCATGAGGGACGGCCCCGACTACAAGGCTGCAGTCCATAGTCATCAGCGGATATCTCCTGGCCATGAGGGACGGCCCCGACTACAAGGCTGCAGTCCATAGTCATCAGCGGATATCTCCTGGCCATGAGGGATGGCCCCGACTATAAGGCTGCAGTCCATAGTCATCAGCGGATTTCTCCTGGCCATGAGGGACGGTCCCGACTATAAGGCTGCAGTCCATAGTCATCAGCGGATATCTCCTGGCCATGAGGGACGGCCCCGACTACAAGGCTGCAGTCCATAGTCATCAGCGGATATCTCCTGGCCATGAGGGACGGCCCCGACTACAAGGCTGCAGTCCATAGTCATCAGCGGATATCTCCTGGCCATGAGGGACGGCCCCGACTATAAGGCTGCAGTCCATAGTCATCCGTTGTCACAAATCTCTATATTTCCCCATGAAATATCTGAGAGCTTCAAGTGTCTGGGGTGAAAAAAGCGCGAGTTCAGGACGACGCTGGACGTTCCCGGCACTCACCACATCCTCGTACTCGGTGTCGTTGATGTTATATTGACAGGCTACGTCCACCGGGGGGAAAGTCGCCGACCAGCCGCTCTCAGTACAGTTCCGATTCACAGTCCCTGATATAAAGCAGAATAGACAGTACAATCACTAATGACAGCCAGCAGCGCTCACACATACCGCTGCCAAGTATCAGCCCTCTACAAAATCAGTGAACCTGGTACAGGAGGCCCCAGGTCGACCTCTATGGCAGGACCCCCTCAGGTGGGAGCATCGAAGTCCAGCTCACGCTTTCTACACGTATGTGCCATTTATCACTCACCTGTGATGCCTGTAATGAGCTGCAGGACCTCCGGACACGGGAGAGAGATGGTGTGACCAGCGAGGGTCGGGGGCCAGCAGCTGAGGTTATCCCACATCCCCGCGCAGCCTGCAAAACAAGCAAAGTCAGTGTGATATAATATATGGAAGTGACGTCAGCGCCTGATGGACTCACACCTCAACAGTGGAGTCACCGCACAGAAGAAGCGGAGGATGATGCAGATCACCGGATGGAGATGTCACCGATCCGCACATGCCGGAAATATAGACACAACCTCTGGATTCTCCAGTCCGGAGTCTGAGCCTCGTGCACAAATCCCGGCACCTCCGGCCTCGGCTAATGCCACTGAGGTCATTAATGGTCGTCTGAGGAAGGTTCTGCCACTGAATATACAAATCACCAGGATCCGCTGCCAGCAGCTCCTGTGTAATCACCAACCAATGACGTCCCCGATGTGCTGGATGGAGACAAGTCCGGAGACACTGCTGGCAGCTCCCGTGTAATCACCGACCAATGATGTCCCCAATGTGCTGGATGGAGACAAGTCCGGAGACGCTGCCGGCAGCTCCTGTGTAATCACCAACCAATGACGTCCCCGATGTGCTGGATGGAGACAAGTCCGGAGACACTGCTGGCAGCTCCCGTGTAATCACCGACCAATGATGTCCCCTATGTGCTCGATGGAGACAAGTCCGGAGACGCTGCCGGCAGCTCCTGTGTAATCACCGACCAATGACGTCCCCGATGTGCTGGATGGAGACAAGTCCGGAGACGCTGCCGGCAGCTCCCGTGTAATCACCGACCAATGATGTCCCCTATGTGCTCGATGGAGACAAGTCCGGAGACGCTGCCGGCAGCTCCTGTGTAATCACCGACCAATGACGTCCCCGATGTGCTGGATGGAGACAAGTCCGGAGACACTGCTGGCAGCTCCCGTGTAATCACCGACCAATGATGTCCCCAATGTGCTGGATGGAGACAAGTCCGGAGACGCTGCCGGCAGCTCCTGTGTAATCACCGACCAAAGATGTCCCCGATGTGCTCGATGGAGACAAGTCCGGAGACGCTGCCGGCAGCACCATTTCATTCTGTGCCAAAATCCCTCTGAACCACAATTTGATTATGGTGATGCCACTCTTGCATAGATTTTGAAGTTGGAAAAAAAAACATTTTTGGTTTTGTCGTCTTTTTCCGAAACTCGCAGAAAGGAAATCCCTTTCTAAACATGGTTTATTAGATCTGTATTAAAATGTGCACAACCAATGCTGTGCTGGGCGCCTCCAGCCCTCGTCATGCTCTGTAATCCCATGCGGCCCCAGGTGAAGGAGATGACGTCTTACTGTGTAGATTTGGAGTTTCTATAGACAAGTAACATCCTTGAGACACATCTGGAATCGTGCTTGACAGCCATGAACCCTTGTATTCGCTGCTATTACTACATATTAAGGCTGTGTGCCCACTATGCGTTTTTAAGCAATTCCGCTGCAGAAACACTTAAAAAACGCTTGGTAGAAGGTCTGCCATGTCCCCCAATGATAATCCACATGTTCTGTTCACATGCTGCGGAAATTTCCGCTGCGGATTATCATTGCGGAAAAAAACACAGCACTACCAATTATTTTGCGGCAGCGCGGTGTTTTCGCAGCCATTGACTTGCACTGGAACGCATGGAATCCGCATCACTGCATCCGTACATGCAGAATCCATGCGTTTCAATGTGCGGATGGTACCCGGGTGTGGAGGACAGGAGACTCATCCAGACCCGGGGACCATAGAACCTGTAAAAAAAGAATAAAATAAAAAATAAACATTATACTCACCTTCTGATGGCCCCCGGTCTTTTCTCCGCTGCGTCCGGTCTCTTGTACGGCTTGCAATGGTCTAAAAGGACCTGCCATGACGTCAGCGGTTGCGTGACCTGTCACATGATTAAATGACATCATGGAAGATCCTTTTAGACCATCGCAAGCCGTACAAGAAACCGGACGCAGCGGAGAAAAGACCGGGGGCCATCAGAAGGTGAGTATAATGGGTTTTTTTTTTTGTATTTTTTACAATTTTTAATCTTTTTTTCAACTATTAACTTGGTCACACTATATATGCCGGTTGCCGGTTGCATGGATTTATATACGTAGTGTGACCAAGTTGTCAAGCACTTTCCAAGTGATGATAAAATCTCTTGTCAACCCGCATGCACAATCCGCCTGTACAATCCGCATGCACAATCCGCCTGTACAATCCGCATGTACAATCCGCATGTACAATCCGCATGTACAATCCGCATGTACAATCCGCCTGTACAATCCGCCTGTACAATCCGCATGTACAATCCGCATGTACAATCCGCCTGTACAATCCGCCTGTACAATCCGCATGTACAATCCGCATGTACAATCCGCATGTACAATCCGCATGTACAATCCGCCTGTACAATCCGCCTGTACAATCCGCCTGTACAATCCGCCTGTACAATCCGCATGCACAATCCGCCTGTACAATCCGCATGTACAATCCGCATGTACAATCCGCATGTACAATCCGCATGTACAATCCGCATGTACAATCCACCTGTACAATCCGCATGTACAATCCGCATGTACAATCCGCATGTACAATCCGCATGTACAATCCGCATGTACAATCCGCATGCGTTTTTTTCTGCCAGGGAGATGCAGAAACGTTCAGGAAAAATCCAGAGCATTTCTGCATGGTGGGCACATAGCCTAAGTCATCCATGTGTGTGACCTATCTCGCCATTCCTGTCGGCACTAACCTGGTATGTCTGTAAGCCGACCACAGCACGACCCCTGTTCAACACTTTTCTTTCTTTATGACCAGCCTGTTTTACTTTGCTTGTGTTATATCCTGCATCTGGCCCAATTTGTAATTATCTGATAAAGATGGGTTGGAGCCCTCTCCCCTCTCCTTAACACCTGAATGCATTTTCTAGCATATATATTGTGAAGACTAAGTCTGCTGACGTAGTCTGGCCAGTGTGAATTCACCAAGTGTGATTCATACAAGTGTGGCATATATTGAAGAATTACACCTGAAAGGAACCAAAGGAAACTGGATACCCGGGTAAAGTAAACAATGTTCCTGTCTGTTTTCACTCTCTCGCCTATAGTCCTCCACTTTCTACTAACCCCCCTAATCCCTACAACTAGTAAGGAACTCTTCATCTCTCCCTCCATCCTCCACCATTCATCTCACCTCCTCCTCAGAACTATTCCTCAACATACACTCCTTTGTCTCCAAACACAGACAGCCACCTCACAGCCTCTCCTCCTCCCGCCTGCTAACACTTTCCCTGCTCCTTCTGACTGCAGGCGATAGCTCTCCAAATCCTGGCCCTCCTCACCACATCCCCACAGTCCCATCTACCTCCTATCCACGATCTGTCACTTGCGACTCTTGCAACCTTTCAAACCTTATACCCATCCGCCCAGCCCCCGCTTCCCCAGTCCCACTAACAGGAGCTCTCTGGAACGCTCGCTCCGTCTGCAACAAACTTTCCTACACCCTTGATCTTTTCATTACTAACAAACTTTCCTTCCTCACCATCACCGAAATCTGGCTCACCCCTTCTGACACAGCCTCTCCAGCTGCACTTTCGTACGGTGGACTCCATCTTTCTCAAACACACCGCCCCAGCGGCAAGCATGGTGGAGGAGTAGGTTTTCTCCTGTCAGATACCAGTTCCTTCACCAAAATCCCACTGCCTCCATTACTCTCCCGTCTTTTGAGGTGCATTATGTGCGCATCTATTCCCCCTCCAACCGGTCGTCATTTATCGACCCCCAGGGCTAGCCACCTCTTTCTTCGACCACTTCACCACCTGGCTGCTTCATTTCCTTTCCACTGACATCCCCACTATCATAATGGGTGACTTCAACATCCCCATTGACACTTCCCACTCATCTGTCTCTAAGCTCCTATCCCTCACTTCCTCCTTTGGCCTCGCTCAATGGTCTTTCCGCAGCCACTCACAAAGATGGCCACACTCCGGACCTCATCTTCACTCGCCTCTGTTCCCTGTCTAACCTCTCTAACTCACCTCTCCCTCTTTCTGACCACAACCTACTTACATTCTCTACCCTCTCTTTTCCAGGACCACAATCCCCACTCCACAAACTGAATCCCTCCTCCCTCTTACAGGCATAAGTTCCTTACACAATGCAGATGCTGCTGCCACTTTATATTATTATTATTTATTATTATAGCGCCATTTATTCCATGGCACTTTACATGTGATAAAGGGGGTATACATAGCAAAAACACTTACAATAATCTCAACAAAATGAGTCAGCGACTGGTACAGGAGGTGAGAAGATCCTACCTGCGAGGGCTCACAATCTACAAGGGATGGGTGAGGGTACAGTAGGTGAGGGTAGAGCTGGTCGTGCAGCGGTATGGTGGAGCGAGGGTTACTGCAGGTTGTAGGCTTGTCAGAAGGGGCAGGTAACACCACAACAGCTGCAGCTCTCAATTCAGTCGCCCCCCTCACACATACCACAGCTCGCACACTCAGCAGGCAACCCTGACACACCAACCTGACTTAAGAACTGTGACGGGCCTCCAGGGTTGCGGAGCGCAGATGGAAAAGGTCCCACTCCAACGAGCATTTCATCGCATTCAAACAGTCCCTCACTACTTTCAAGTCCACACTCACTACAGCAAAACAAACCTACTTCTCATCTCTCATATCCTCCCTGTCTCACAACCCTAAACAGCTATTCAACATCTTCAATTCCCTCCTCCATCCCCCAGCGCCTCCTCCCTCGCCTCTCATCTCAGCCGAAAACTTTGCCTCATTCTTCAAGCAGAAGATTGACACCATCAGATAAAGCTTTCGTCTAAAGTCCTCACAGCCCCTCCTCTTATCTACTCAACCTTCCTCCTCCAATCCCAACTTCTCCACCATTACAGAAGGTCAAGTCTCCTCTTTACTCTCCAAATCACACCTCACCACCTGCGAACTTGGCCCAATCCCGCCCCATCTCATCCCAAACCTCACCATAATCTTCATCCCAACCCTAACCCACCTTTTCAACCTGTCACTAACAACTGGTGTCTTCTCCTCATGCTTCAAACATGCCTCAATTACACCCATCCTCAAAAAGCCCTCCCTTGACCCATCCTCTCTGTCTAGCTTTCACCCTATATCACTTCTCCCCTATGCCTCAAAACTACTGGAACAATATGCCCACCTTGAACTGTCCTCCCACTTCTCCTCCTGCTCCCTTTTTGACCACTTAAAATCTGGTTTCCGACCGCACCATTCCACTGACACTGCCCTGACTAAAGTCACCAGTGATCTACTAACCGCCAAATCCAAGCGACACTACTCTGTCCTCCTCCTCCTGGACCTGTCCTCTGCCTTTGACACAATGGACCATTCCCTCTTACTCCAGACCCTCTCATCTCTCGGCATCACAGACTTGGCCCTATCTGGATCTCCTCATACCTAACAGACCGGACATTCAGTGTCTCCCACTCACACACCACCTCCTCATCTCGCCCCCTATCTGTCGGTGTCCACCAAGGTTCAGTCCTAGGACCCCTGCTCTTCTCCATCTACACCTTTGGCCTGGGACAGCTCATAGAGTCTCACGGTTTTCAGTATCACCTCTATGCTGATGACACACAGATCTACCTCTCTGGACCCGATATCTCCTCCCTACTAATCAGAATCCCACAATGTCTGTCCGCCATCTCATCCTTCTTCTCTGACCGATTCCTAAAACTTAATATGGATAAAACAGAATTCATCATCTTTCCACCATCTCACTCAACCCCCCCAACTGACCTATCCATAGTCAATGGCTGTTGAGTCCCTTAGTCCTGTCTAGTCGCCCGTGTTTCCTGAAACCGCATCTGCGGATCCTGTCTGCTACCCTGGGGCTGAATACCCAAGTCTGAACCCTGATCCTGAAACTGCATCTGCGGTATCTGTACCTCATGGCCATATCTGCGGTACTAGAACGGTCACCCGAGACCAGCGGATCTGAACCCTGTCCCAGTGGCAGTCCTGACTTTACTTGTCCCAGTGGCCGTCCTGCCCTGAAGAAAGTCTTTGCCCTTTGGGGCCAGTTGCTACTGCCGGACACGCACTGGAGTGCTACCTGCCGCATAAGCCTGATCTCACCATTAAAGACTCCAGTGAAGACCAAGGAAACTGTTTAACCACGCCCCTGCAGGGTAAGTCGGGTCCGTGGCACAGTGGGTCCACCAACCATGTGCGCCACCTATAAGCATAACATAACCCATTGGTGGGTGTTATCAATTTCTCTATAGCATCTCCCCATACATATACTGTGGGGAGGGGGTCTGACTGATTCCAGTGTGAAAGATGAGCTTCACATTCTCAGCACCACCATGTCCTCGCCACGCACCTCCACAACCAGCACCTCCGGTTAGCGCACTGTATAGGGTTGGATTCTCATGTACTAATTACCTGGGAAGATTTTAATACATATCTAATGGGATTTCTGTGTGTGAGCCCCATCACATATCCTCCCTGTCTTCCTATTTTAGGGCTCGTGCAGACGTCTGTGGATCTCGGACCAATATCAGAACACAATGCATGTACTGGCCATGGCTCTCCCAACTGGAGCATGACAGTTTCATACATTCACGAGACTGTAAGGCTGGAGTTGTGAGAGCCATGACCAGTTTGTGTGATTGTTGTCCATGATCGGACGGAGAGCCGCGGCCAGTCTGTGAGACTGCGGTCCATGATCGGACGGAGAGCCGTGGCCAATCTGTGAGACTGCGGTCCATGATCGGACGGAGAGCTGCGGCCAATCTGTGTGATTGTTGTCCATGATCGGACGGAGAGTCACGGCCAGTCTGTGAGACTGTGGTCCATGATCAGACGGAGAGCCGTGGCCAATCTGTGTGATTGTGGTCCATGATCGGACGGAGAGCCGCGGCCAGTCTGTGAGATTGCGGTCCATGATCGGACGGAGAGCCGCGGCCAGTCTGTGTGATTGTGGTCCATGATCGGACGAAGAGCCGTGGCCAGTCTGTGTGATTGCGGTCAATGATCGGACGGAGAGCCGCAGCCAGTCTGTGTGATTGCGGTCAATGATCGGACGGAGAGCCGCAGCCAGTTTGTGAGATTGTGGTCCATGATCGGACGGAGAGCCGTGGTCAGTCTGTGAGATTGTGGTCCATGATCGGATGGAGAGCCATGGCCAGTCTGTGAGATTGTGGTCCATGATCGGATGGAGAGCCACGGCCAGTCTGTGAGATTGCGGTCCATGATCGGATGGAGAGCCGCGGCCAGTGTGTGAGACTGTAGTCCATGAACGGACAGAGAGCTGTGGCCAGTGTGTGAGACTGTAGTCCATGAACGGACAGAGAGCCGTGGCCAATTTGTGAGATTGTGGTCCATGATTGGATGGAGAGCCACGGCCAGTCTGTGTGATTGTGATCCATGATTGGATGGAGAGCCGCAGCCACTCTGTGTGATTGTGGTCCATGATTGGATGGAGAGCCGCGGCCAGTGTGTGAGACTGTAGTCCATGAACGGACAGAGAGCCGTGGCCAGTCTGTGAGATTGTGGTCCATGATCGGATGGAGAGCCACGGCCAGTCTGTGAGATTATGGTCAATGATCAGACGGAGAGCCGTGGTCAGTCTGTGTGATTGTGGTCAATGATCGGACGGAGAGCTGCGGCCAATCTGTGTTCTTCACCAATCGCCGCACGCGATCCTCACCCTGTCTTTCCCTAGCGTTTGGCCGTGGCTAGGGAAGTAAGGGGATGAGTGCTAGTCGATCCCCACTGACAACTAAAGACAACAAGGGGGAACAAACAAGGGAAGATAGCTTAGCTTTTAGTCGACTTCAGAGAGATGAACACCTGTCCTCATAGCTCCAGAGAGGAAGAAGTAATGCACTTGCTCCGAACCTTCACAAGGGCTAATGTGAGTATCGCCGGCACCTCCCTCTAGCAGACAGCAGGTATTTATACACCCAGGCCAGGGTGTTAATTAGCAAGAGGAAGGTAGTGTGTCACCCTGGCCTGGATGCCACAAGTGTAATTAAAGCTGTGTCTGAGAGCAAGGGGGAGGTTCTCTAGTCAGGGGAACATTAGCATGCAATGCCTCCTGTCTCAGGCCAGTAGGGGGAGCAGGCTGCCCCTATAAAAGCTGGTGCTGGGGGCAGGGTTAGAGAGAACTTGATGACCTGTCTCAGGACTGAGACTTGTCCCAGAGCAGAGCAGGGACAGACAGTTTTGTATTGCACCTAAGAGGAAGTGTGGCAGGAGGAGAGCCACAAGCCAGAGACAAGAGGCGAAGTGAGCCTGTCTTGGCAGATAAAAGACTTACTTTACCAGACTTTGGTGTCTGAGGCTGGGAGGATTCTACATCCCCCAGCAGAGAACCAGTTCGCAAGGGACTGTACATTCCTTGGCCTAAGAAGCCTGGAGGCCCTGCCACAACCGAAGGGACCAGTAAAGCCGTACAAGGCTGGGAGCAGAAAGGAACCCACGTCGCAGGCCATACAGGCGAGAATACACGGAAAGCTCGGAAATGTGGGCTGTTACCCTATAACGAGGAGATAGCCAGAAGGAGCGCAGAAAGCACGGTAGGCCTACACCCTCACCCTGACCAGGGCCAATTTCCCCCTTGCTCTCAGACATCCAGGTCCCCTCCTAGCCGGGACTGTTTGTGGGTCAGTTTACCTGTTTTAGTAAAGACCCTGGACTGCAACCTGTTGTCTGTGTGCTCCTTGCTCCTCCAGCACTATTAGCACTGGGACTCTCACTACCATCACTCCCAACATCCATTATACTGCCCAGGGGCCGCACTCTTCCCGTGGGGAGTCACACTACCCTAGCTGCGCACCTCATCAGCCCCAGCGGTCTGCATGCAGCGGCGGTTCCTAATAACCGCAATCCACGGGTGGCGTAGTCGGACATAAACATCAGCACATAACGGACTACCACTGGCCTGACCACCCTGAGCCACGGAACCGGGTTGCCACTACTACTCCCATCGTTCCCCTGTTGCCCGGATCCGAGTGCCCCACGGCCCAGGGGGCGAGTCAGCTTTGGCGTAGTCGGCAGGATTTCGTGCCCGCAACCACCGGGTACTGCGTGCCTGACAAAGACTTTTGTAACTTACCTGTGGCGAAGTTTCCCGCCGTCTGGAGTCGTTTCCCGCCATCTGGAGCCGATTCCCGCCATCAGACGCCATCTTGGACCGTTTCCCGCCGTCTTCTGCCGTCTTCCCGCCATCCGCAGCTGCTTCCCGCCATCGGACGCCATCTTCAGGATGCCGCACGGGAAGAAGAGGGGCGTGGCGTCAAAACCGCGTGAGATCTGAAGCTCCGCCCCACGCACCGACGCTGCGCAAGGTCCAGGAAGGGAGAGAGAGCGACGCTGACGTCACCAGGACGCGACGCAAGGTCCTCGTCCATAGCAGCAGCAGCGGAGCCGCGGCCTACAGAAGAGGATCGTCGGAAGGTAGGCCACGCTTAACTAGGGGGGAGGAAGATGTCGGACACAGAGGCGCCCACTACCACCAACGCGGCTGCAGCAGCGGTGATGCCCTTTTCCCTGCCTTACATCCCTGGAGCGGCCTGGCTGCCCAAGTACTCAGGGGAGCCCCATGCCCTAACTGACTTTAAGGAAAGGCTGTACAGTTTGTTCCAAGTTTACGTCCTGACAGAGGAACAGAAGGTCAGCATACTAACAGGGCAGTTAACTGGCGCAGCCCAAAGGGAGGTAAAATCATGGCCCGCTGAGGAGAAAAGGACAGTGAAGGGTATTCTGGCCCGGCTGCGGGGTACCTTTGACACACGTACCTCCGCTGAGATTAAAATGAGGTTCTATGGATGTAAGCAGCGGGCACAGGACAGCATCAGAGACTATGCCCTAAATCTGCAGGAAGCCTTGAGGGCTATTCAACAAACTGACCCTGGCAGTGTGCAGGAAACGAATAGACTACTAACAGAACAATTCATAGAGGGTCTGCTGTCCAGCGCCCACAGGGCCCAACTGCGCCTCATGTTCTTTCAGAACCCCGACCTGACCTTTGCCCAATTTAAGGACAGGGCCATAAGGGTGCTCCGTGAATCTGCAACCAGTGGCGCTATAAAACCCCGGCGCCCTGCTCTCACCTACCACCAGGAGGCGGCGCCCTCCTCTATGGACCCCGTGGGGGCTGATGCACAGGCCCTGAACCAAGCCCCGTCGAAAGACCTGCACCACCAAGTCCAGGAGCTGACCAGGAGCGTCGCGGCATTGACCAGGACCGTCCAGGCGTTGCAAGTGGACCCGTCAAGACCCATCGAGCTGGCTTCAAGTCCGGAGGATGTCCCGTGGCGTCGACAGAGGAGGATCCCGTCGTTCCGAGGGAGGCCCACAGACCGCTACGCAGAGGATGGACAGCCCATTTGCCGTCGATGCAACCAGCCCGGACACATTTCCAGGTACTGTAATTTAAACGGGTCCAACCTGGGGCAGAGGGCCGACCCCCAGGCATAAGGTCACCAGGACCTTATAATTGGCGTGATAAGTACGTTGGGGGGCGCCCGGTTTTACCCGTGGTGCTGGACGGTATCCCCATGAGCGCCTTGCTGGATACTGGGTCGCAAGTAACCACAATCCCTTATGTACTTTTTAAGCAGTATTGGACTGATGCTGATATCACACGGTATCCAGACAGTAACTTGAGCATCATCGCCAGTAATGGCTTACCCGTGCCGCAGATGGGGTTCAAGGAGATGACCATTAAAATTGGTAAAGTTGAACTGCCGGCACAGGGAGTGATTGTTGTGGACATTGACCGTCATGAAAGTCACCCTAAAATAACTGTGGGTACTAACGTAATTGAAAATTGTCTTTCAGAAGTAATTGTAATTCTACAGCAGGTGGCGGTGAATGCTAGTTCCAGCCAACAAAGAGTCCTCAACAAGGAGATAAAAGCCCTGATGAGACGGCAGCAGGTAGAACTGTCTGGTGGTGAGGTCGGTAGCGTAAGACTGAGTGACCCATTCCCCATTGCCATGCCTCCCAAAAGTGAAATGATGATCTGGTGTCGGACTGCAATCGGGTTGAGAGGTAGAGACTACCAAGCCATGGTAGAACCCGTGTACTCAGACAGCAGGCCCACCATTTTGACAGCCCGGGGGGTGGTTGATGTCCGTCATGGGAGGGTGCCCGTCGCATCCTCAATATTGGGGAGAGGGATGTACACTTACCCAGGTACGCTACACTCGCCAAACTGTTTGTTGTCGAACACCAAGCTATCAGGGCCGTGGAACCCTTGCCTCCATCTCCACAGGCGGAGGGTAATGGCTCCCAGAAACAAAAGGTGGACTGGTGCCAGAAACTCCACGTGGGTGCTGACTCCACTCCCCTGCACCAAAAACAAGGAGTCTACCGGGTGGTACAGGAGTACGAGAGAGTCTTTAGTAAGCACCCGCTAGACTTCGGCAGAGTAAAAGGGATAGAACACCACATCCCCACAGGGAGCCACCCACCGATAAAAGAGAGGCACAGACCTGTACCCCCTGCACATTATCAGAACGCAAAGGGCATGCTAAGAGAAATGAAAGAAGCTGGGGTCATTAGAGACAGCTGTAGCCCCTGGGCAGCCCCCTTGGTTCTGGTGAAAAAGAAAGATGGCACCATGAGAATGTGCGTGGACTATAGACAAATCAACCGTATCACCCACAAAGACACATATCCACTGCCTAGAATAGAGGAGTCTTTAGCCGCACTAAAATCTGCTAACTTCTTTTCTACTTTGGACCTTACTAGCGGGTACTGGCAGGTTCCTGTGGCAGAGGCTGACAAGGAGAAGACCGCCTTCACCACCCCGATGGGACTGAGCGAATTCAACTGTATGCCTTTCGGGCTCTGCAACGCACCAGGGACCTTCCAGCGGCTGATGGAATGCTGTCTAGGGCACCGAAACTTCGAGACGGTCCTCCTTTACCTGGACGACGTGATCGTCTATTCGAAGACCTACGAGGACCACCTAAAGCACCTGGCCGAGGTGTTCGAAGCCCTGGCAGGCTATGGCCTGAAGGTAAAACCATCGAAGTGTCACCTGCTGAAACCAAAGGTCCAGTACCTAGGGCACGTGGTAAGCGCGGAAGGAGTTGCCCCCGACCATGACAAGGTCACGGCAATCAAGAGCTGGCCAAGCCCCTCGAACATCAAGGAGGTGAGACAGTTTCTCGGGTTGGTAGGCTACTACCGAAGGTTCATCCCCGGATTCACTAAGATGGCAGCTCCTATGCAGGACCTCCTGATCGGACAGTCTAAGTCCAGGAGTCAAAAGCCACCCTTCAAGTGGGATAAACCGGAAGAGGAGTCCTTCCGCCAGTTAAAGATGGCCCTCACAAGGGATGAGATCCTGGCCTACCCTGATTATGGCCAGCCTTTCATTCTCCACACAGACGCCAGTAATGTGGGACTGGGAGCCGTACTGTCCCAAAACCAACAGGGCAGAGAAAGGGTGATCGCATACGCCAGCCGGAAGCTGAGGCCCACCGAGAGGAACCCGGAGAATTACAGCTCCTTCAAGCTAGAATTCTTGGCGGTGGTGTGTGCCGTGACAGAACGCTTCAAGCATTACCTGGCCTCCGCAAAGTTCACCGTGGACACGGACAACAACCCGTTGACACACCTGGACAATGCAAGACTGGGTGCCCTGGAACAGCGGTGGATGGCCCGTCTCTCCAACTATGACTTCGTGATCAAGTACCGGGCAGGCAAAACCAATGCCAACGCAGACGCCCTATCAAGAATGCCTCACTTACCTGAAGGTGACGAAGACCCAGAAGAGCTGGAGGAGGTAGAACTCCCCGCGTTTCACCGGTATGGAGCCGCTCAACACTCCCACCGCGTGAAGGAGGAGGATCTAACAACCGTGATGATCAATCCCCTACCTCACCACAGCTGGGCTGAGACCCAAGATAGTGACCCTGCAGTCCGCCTGGTGAAAGATCTGCTGACCCAGGAAGACGCCCGCTTAGATCCAGATGCCCCAGAGGAAGCCAAGCAGCTATGGAAAGAGAAGAGCAAGCTGTTCCTCTACGAAGGCAAGTTGTGCAGAAGGATTGTCAACCACCGGACGCACGAGCTGACCTGGCAAGTCGTGGTCCCAAGGCGGGATGCAGCTATGGTCCTGGGGGCTTACCATGACAGAGCGGGACACTTCGGTTGGAAGAAACTGGAGTTCCTGCTAAGAGGAAGGTTCTTTTGGGTCGGCATGAGAGGAGCTGTAGAAAAATGGTGCAGAGACTGTGGCCCTTGTCACCTAAAGAGAAAGGACCGCACCAGCCAGAAGACACCCTTGAGGCCCATCGTCACCACGCAGCCTCTTGAGCTGGTAGCTCTGGACCATGTCAAATTGGCTCCCAGCCGGTCAGGATACATCTATGCCCTGACAATCGTGGACCACTATTCCCGTTTTCTAGTGGTGGTCCCGGTAAAGGACTTGACAGCCCAAACAGCGGCCAGAGCCTTCCAGCAATACTTCTGCCGTCCACACGGGTATCCGGAACAGGTCCTGACAGACCAGGGTCCAGCGTTTGAGGCTGAAATCTTCCAGGAGTTCTGCAACCTCTATGGCTGTAAGAAAATTCGTACAACGCCTTACCACCCACAAACCAACGGGATGTGTGAGAAGATGAACAATATAGTCATTGATCTCCTGAAGACGTTGCCCCTGGAGGAACGCAGCCTGTGGCCAGAAAAACTGCCGGACCTGATAGACTTATACAATCATATCCCGGTGAACGCTACCAACTGCACCCCGGCTTACCTGATGCGAGCCAGACCGGGTAAACTGCCCGTAGACCTGGAGATGGGGGTCCTAACGCCTGAGGACACCTCCCCGGATGTGGACTGGGATACGGAAAGGCAACAAGAAGGTACAGGAGAGTGTGGAGAAGAGCCTGGCCCAGGTGAGAGAGAGGCAAGAAAAACTCTTCAACCAACACGCCCCTGCTGGTCCCCTAGAACCTGGTGAGCAAGTCCTGAAGCGGAAGAGAAGGCTACATAAGTTGGACGACCAGTGGGAAAGGGAACCCTACACCGTACTGCAGTCTGATCATGACAACCCGAAGGTGTGCGTGATCACCAAGGACGGAGGAGAAACCACTAGTACCGTCTCCAGGGACCACCTCAAAAGGTGCCCCGAGCAACTCCGTAGTGCAGAAGAGGATCAGAGTGACCTTGAACCCGCAGAGGACAAGGAAGAAATGATCAGCACCGTTCTCGGAGAGTTCCCTCAGTCCTGGACTCGCATAAATGATGCCATAGTGGTACCTGTCCTGCATTTCCTACAACCGGCACAGCAACAACCAACACCAGAGCCGGAAGGTGAAGAGGAGCAAGCGGTTCCAGAGGCAGAAGAGCCTGTACCAGCAGCCCAGGAGAGTCAACCCTCTGCTGACAGTGAGCCTGCCATGCCTGCGGTAAGCCAAAGGACCCGCAGACAGCTGCCTGCCTTACCTGTACACCCAGCTGGTAGCTGTACCCCTAACGCTAGTGGGGAAAGCCAGGTTGGTCCACCAGACAGTGGGTTAAGGAGGTCAACCAGGAGCACAAAGGGGCAGATACCCGCTCGCTGGAGAATATAGAGAGTACTAAAATTGTAAATAACCCTGTTGCCAAATGTTGAAATGTTTGCAAAGTTACATGCATGTTTGGTAATTCTGTGTTTCAGTTTCTTGCAGCTATCGGGACCTTGTATGGACTGCGTGCGGAGCCTGACCAAGGAATGAACTAAGACTGTAAAGGACTTGGGGTAGGACAGACCCCCACCTGGTTAAGGCTCCCCGTTGTATTGGTGATATGGACACCCGGTCACAGACCACACTGTGACCTTAAGAACTCAATCTGTGCGTCGTCTGTCTGTTAATGTTTTATAGTCATGTATATTGTCTTTGTTTGCTGTTTAGTCCCGGAGTACTAAATTTCACTAGGGGGGAATGTGTCACCCTACCTGGATGCCACAAGTGTAATTAAAGCTGTGTCTGAGAGCAAGGGGGAGGTTCTCTGGTCAGGGGAACATTAGCATGCAGTACCTCCTGTCTCAGGCCAGTAGGGGGAGCTGGCTGCCCCTATAAAAGCTGGTGCTGGGGGCAGGGTTAGAGAGAAGTTGAAGGCCTGTCTCAGGATTCAGGTCCCGGAGCAGAGCAGGGACAGACAGTCGTATTGCACCTAAGAGGAAGTGTGGCAGGAGGAGAGCCACAAGCCAGAGAGAAGAGGCGAAGTGAGCCTGTCTTGGCAGATAAGAGACTACTCTACCAGACTTTGGTGTCTGAGGCTGGAAGGATTCCACATCCCCCAGCAGAGAACCAGTCCGCAAGGGACTGTACATTCGTTGGCCTAAGAAGCCTGGAGGCCCTGCCACAACCGAAGGGACCAGTAAAGCCGTACAAGGCTGGGAGCAGAAAGGAACCCACGTCGCAGGCCATACAGGCGAGAATACACGGAAAGCTCGGAAATGTGGGCTGTTATCCTATAACGAGGAGATAGTCAGAAGGAGCGCAGAAAGCACGGTAGGCCTACACCCTCACCCTGACCAGGGCCAATTTCCCCCTTGCTCTCAGACATCCAGGTCCCCTCCTAGCCGGGACTGTTTGTGGGTCAGTTTACCTGTTTTAGTAAAGACCCTGGACTGCAACCTGTTGTCTGTGTGCTCCTTGCTCCTCCAGCACTATAAGCACTGGGACTCTCACTACCATCACTCCCAACATCCATTATACTGCCCTGGGGCCGCACTCTTCCCGTGGGGAGTCACACTACCCTAGCTGCGCACCTCATCAGCCCCAGTGGTCTGCATGCAGCGGCGGTTCCTAATAACCGCAAATCCACGGGTGGCGTAGTCGGACATAATCAACAACACATAACAGACTACCACTGGCCTGACCACCCTGAGCCACGGAACCGGGCAGCCACTACTACCCCCATCGTTCCCCTATTGCCCGGATCCGAGTGCCCCACGGCCCAGGGGGCGAGTCAGTAGCCTCTGGGTCCTAGAGACAGCCAGCCTCTAAGAAGATGTCTGTAATGCCAAACAAAGAGATCTCCTGCAACCAACTGCAGGGCGACTGTCTGTCACTTCTGAAACAGCCGTGACATCTGCTCTTTGTAGATACAGGAAGAATTAGCTGGGTAGAAAGTGAGTAATGGTAAGTGCACAGCGCTGTATAACATGATGACTGCAATGTATTAAGAGGATAGAATGTGTGATGGGAGAAGAGCTTCTTTAAATAATTTTATATTTTGATAGGTCGGACTTTTGTGGACATGGTGATACCAAATATGTTTTTTTTTATTTCTTTATTTCTAACAGGAAGAGTGATTGAAATTTTTATATATATATTTTTTAAACTTTTTACTTTATATCGTAGTCCCCTTAGGGGACTTGAACCTGTGATCGTCCAATCACTAACACTATATACTGCAGTACCACAGTATACGTAGTGGATCTGAGCCTCCGACCTGTGGTGGGCCTGCATTATTTCCCCAGTTGTCATGGCAACTCATTGGCGCCACGCGATCATCTCACGGGGCAGATGGTGCTCTCGTGCATCGGTGCCCTCTTCATTGACACCAGCGTTTACAGCTACGCTCCTGAGCCCTCCCCACAGGTGAGTGCGTCCGGACCCTGCTGTAAAGTGTCCAGGACCCTCCCTGGTTCATCCAGGTCGTGCATCCTGGACGGCGGCGGTGTAACAGAAGGCGTTGCCTCCAGACGTTGTAGGCTCCAGTAGATCCTTCACATCGCTCGGGTCTCCATTCTTCATGGCTTTAAAGCACATGAAGGAAATTATGAAAGTAATTGTCCACTTTACGGGCAGCCAGTGCAGCGTGTGGAAGAGTGTCATTATTAGGACACGACGAGGGTGACTGATCGAGCTGTGGAGTCCTGGGGTATTGCTTTGTCAAAGAGGCCACATTGAGGCATTACCGTAGTCAACACAGGAGGTCAAGGACCAGTGGTGAACGGCCATCTGCTAGAAAAACAGGTGTCACGCTGCCAATAATCTGCAGATGGAAAAATGTCAACTTCATAATAACCGAAATTGGTCTCCTGAGAGACCTTCAAAATCTGCAACCAAATGATGCACCGGGTCCAAGACTGGGAGGGTTGTGAAAGCCGTGACTGCAGTGGGTGGAGGTGACAGCAGAGAGCAGTGGGGGGCAGCAGTGACACTATGGTTGTTAATCATAGTGGCAGCAAGATGGTCATTTACATATTTCTGGGTCATATTTCTGTCCAACTGCTACACCAATGCCTATATCCTATACCAGTCACTGCACTGGTTACCCATTCGCTACAGAGTACAGTATAAACTCATTGCTCTCACCCACAAAGCTCTCCACAGTTCTGCACCGCCCTCCATCTCCTCCTCCTCCTCCTCTTCTCTGTCTACCACCTGCCTGTCCTCTCCACAGTGCTGCACAGCACTACATTTCCTCCTCATTACTGTCTATCACCCTATCTGTCCCCTCTACAATGCTGCACCACCCTAGATCTCCTCCCTCATCTCTGTCTACCACTCTATCCATCTTCTCTACAGTGCTGCACCACCCTACATCTCCTATTCATCTCTGTCTACCATCCTACTCATCCTCTCCACAGTGCTGTACCGCCCTACATCTCTCCCTCATTTCTGTCTACCACTCTACCCGTCCTCTCCACAGTGCTGCACCACCCTACATCTCTCCCTCATTTCTGTCTACCACTCTACCCGTCCTCTCCACAGTGCTGCACTGCCCTACATCTCCTCCTCATCTGTCTACCACCCTACCTACCATCTCCACAGTGCTGCACCACCCTACATCTCCTCCTCATTGGTCTACCATCTACCCGTCCTCCCCACAGTGCTGTACTCCCCTACATCTCCTCCCTCATCTATGTCTACCACCCTACCTACCATCTCCACAGCACTGTACCACCCTACATTTCCTCCTCATCTGTCTACTACCATATCTGTCCTCTCCACAGTGCTGCACCGCTCTACATCTTTTCCTCATCTTTGTCTACCACCTATCTGTCCTTTCCACAGTGATGCACCGCCCTACATCTCCTCCTCATCTGTCTACCACTCTACACGTCCCCTCCACAGTGCTGCACCACCCTACATCTCCTCATCTGTCTACTACCCTACTTGTCCTCTCCACAGTGCTGCACCACCCCTACCCTACTTGTCCTCTCCACAGTGATGCACCACCCTACATCTCCTCCTCATCTGTCTACCACTCTACACGTCCCCTCCACAGTGCTGCACCACCCTACATCTCCTCATCTGTCTACTACCCTACTTGTCCTCTCCACAGTGCTGCACCACCCCTACCCTACTTGTCCTCTCCACAGTGATGCACCACCCTACATCTCCTCCTCATCTGTCTACCACTCTACACGTCCCCTCCACAGTGCTGCACCACCCTACATCTCCTCATCTGTCTACTACCCTACTTGTCCTCTCCACAGTGCTGCACCACCCCTACCCTACTTGTCCTCTCCACAGTGCTGCACCACCCTACATCTCCTCATCTGTCTACTACCCTACTTGTCCTCTCCACAGTGCTGCACCACCCCTACCCTACTTGTCCTCTCCACAGTGCTGCACCGCCCTACATCTCCTCATCTGTCTACTACCCTACTTGTCCTCTCCCCAGTGCTGCACCGCCCTACATCTCTTCCTCATCTCTGTCTACCACCCTACCCGTGCTATCCATTCTGAAACTGATCTAAGACTAACTTCCTCCATACATATATATACAGATCCTAGATGGTGAGGGGTCATATATCTACAGATCCTGGCTGGTGAGGGGTCATACATGTACAGATCCTAGATGGTGAGGGGTCATATATCTACAGATCCTGGCTGGTGACAGGTCATACATGTACAGATCCTGGCTGGTGACGGGTCATACATGTACAGATCCTGACTGGTGACGGGTCATACATGTACAGATCCTAGATGGTGAGGGGTCATATATCTACAGATCCTGGCTGGTGACAGGTCATACATGTACAGATCCTGGCTGGTGACGGGTCATACATGTACAGATCCTGACTGGTGACGGGTCATACATGTACAGATCCTAGATGGTGAGGGGTCATATATCTACAGATCCTGGCTGGTGACAGGTCATACATGTACAGATCCTGGCTGGTGACGGGTCATATATCTACAGATCCCGGCTAGTGACGGGTCATACATGTACAGATCCTGGCTGGTGACGGGTCATATATCTACAGATCCCGGCTGGTGAGGGGTCATACATGTACAGATCCTGACTGGTGACGGGTCATACATGTACAGATCCTAGATGGTGAGGGGTCATATATCTACAGATCCTGGCTGGTGAGGGGTCATACATGTACAGATCCTGGCTGGTGACGGGTCATATATCTACAGATCCCGGCTGGTGAGGGGTCATACATGTACAGATCCTGACTGGTGACGGGTCATACATGTACAGATCCTAGATGGTGAGGGGTCATATATCTACAGATCCCGGCTGGTGAGGGGTCATACATGTACAGATCCTGGCTGGTGACGGGTCATATATCTACAGATCCCGGCTGGTGAGGGGTCATACATGTACAGATCCTGACTGGTGACGGGTCATACATGTACAGATCCTAGATGGTGAGGGGTCATATATCTACAGATCCTGGCTGGTGACAGATCATACATGTACAGATCCCGGCTGGTGACAGGTCATACATGTACAGATCCCGGCTGGTGACGGGTCATATATCTACAGATCCCGGCTGGTGACGGGTCATATATCTACAGATCCCGGCTGGTGACGGGTCATACATGTACAGATCCCGGCTGGTGACAGGTCATACATGTACAGATCTCGGCTGGTGACGGGTCATATATCTACAGATCCCGGCTGGTGACGGGTCATATATCTACAGATCCCGGCTGGTGACGGGTCATATATCTACAGATCCCGGCTGGTGACGGGTCATATATCTACAGATACCGGCTGGTGAGGGGTCATACATGTACAGATCCTGACTGGTGACGGGTCATACATGTACAGATCCTGGCTGGTGACGGATCAAACATACACAGATCCCGGCTGGTGACGGATCATACATGCACAGATCCCGACTGGTGACGGGTCATACATGTACAGATGCCGGCTGGTGAGGGGTCATACATACACAGATCCCGGCTGGTGAGGGGTCATACATATACAGTTCCTGGCTGGTGACGGATCATACATACACAGATCCCGGCTGGTGAGGGGTCATACATGTACAGATCCTGGCTGGTGACGGATCATACATACACAGATCCCGGCTGGTGACGGATCATACATACACAGATCCCAGCTGGTGAGGAGTCATACATATACAGATCCCGGCTTGTGACGGATCATACATACACAGATCCCGGCTGGTGACGGATCATACATACACAGATCCCGGCTGGTGAGGGGTCATACATGTACAGATCCTGGCTGGTGACGGATCATACATACACAGATCCCGGCTGGTGACGGATCATACATACACAGATCCCGGCTGGTGACGGATCATACATACACAGATCCCGGCTGGTGACAGATCATACATACACAGATCCCGGCTGGTGACGGGTCATACATACACAGATCCCGGCTGGTGACAGATCATACATACACAGATCCCGGCTGGTGACAGATCATACATACACAGATCCCGGCTGGTGACGGATCCTGCATCTCTATATTATAACCCCTCTTTATTATAATGATGACGAGATCTATATATAGGACATTTCATGACTTTCCCAAATTCTAATGAAAAAATATTCCCCACAAACTGCATTGATCTACTGTACCCAATTTATTATATATCGGAGTCGGTCCGTTTTATACCGACTCCACAGCCCTGACTACAAGTAAACGGAGCAGCTCGGTAAGTCAGTAGACTCCGATAACAGCTGATCGGCGGGGGTGCTGGGTGTCGGACCCCGGTTGATCAGACATTGATGTCCTACACCGAGGATAGGCCATCATTGTAAAAGTAATGGACAACCTCTTTAACTCAACAGGGTTATTAGAAGCTGCAACTCACCTTCAGGCAGCCAGATGGCAGCAGAGACATTGAGGTGAGCCAGAGAGTCTGCACACATCTCCTGCTCCTTCATCATCACCCCCAGCAGATCGCACAGCAGGTGAGCGCCCCCTACCTGTGAGGACAAAAAAATGTGTAAGACCAAGGAATTGTCTACATGTCACACAGTTGGAAATGCCCTCCAAACTGCAGCAAGAACCGGAGGAGAGGGGCAAAATAATGATTTTTCGTTGGATTCAGGTCTGGGCTGTTAACGGACTGCGGCGTCTGCTGAAAAATGCAACTAATGCAACATGCTATTAGTATCAGCCCACAGCTGTCTATTTAGCCTTTGCTGGTTAGCAGTAATAGGGAGACCCTACGTCAATTTTTTTCTGGGGTCTTCCCTTAACTTACCAGTAAAGGCTAAGCTAACAGCAGTAAGCTGTTATTAATAGACTGGGAACCTTTATGGCTATTGGTCCCTTTCCCAGAATATTAACATAAGCCCCCAGCTGTCGGCTTTACCTCCACTGGTTATGAAAATTATGGAGGACCTCAAGCTTTTTTTTTGTTATTTAATACACGATCTACACACACAGCGGGTGCTGACTCCAACTCCCATCAGCGTAGCCTGGTCGCACGGCTCTCAGGGAGGCTAGGTGACAATGATGAGAGCTGCCTTCACCACCCGGCGCCTGGGAACAGAGTGAACTGTACATCTTTTCACAGGCGGCGGTACGTGTCATACTGATACGGCACACGGACGACACATGGATAGCACCGGTCCTGGTCTTCACAATACCGGTAATATCAGGACGTGTGAAGGAGGCCGACATGACGGCGGCCGAGCGCTGACTACTGTGTAACATGGGAGAATGTGATCGGCTGATTCTGAGCACAACCTCAGCCCCGATTATAGGAGGGTGTGCAGACTTATGCAACCACTTTATTTTAGTTTTATTTCCCCCTCACAATGATTTCAGTTTTTCTCAATGGATTTGTACAGATTATGGCGACATTAAAGGGAGGTGGGTCCTCAAATAAATCATTTCAATTTAACTTTTTACTACAGTAAACCTGTCATTGTATCAGCGGCGTGTACATACAGACACTCACTATCCCTATAATATATATATATATATATACATACACACACATACAAGCATATAGTATACAGCTGCACTCGTAGAGGTTCTTTTGAAACGTGTTCGTTTTTTATTTTGCAAGATTGTTTCTATCATTGTGGTGAACTATCAATGACAAACAGAGTCCATCTCATAAGCGATTTTCTTCACGTTTCGACCCGAGCCTGGGTTGGGTCTTTTTCAAATTTGCAAAATTAGACTGTCATCAAGTCTAGTTGTGATGTGTTTCCGATAATCTGGTCCCTCGTGTAGGGCACTCGGCTTCAAATGGAAGAAAAAAAATAAACGAGCACTGTTTTGGTGGTAGTAGATCACCTGGTACCCAACGGGGTATCCGTCATCAAGCCTTAGGGGGGCCGTATGTGCAGTACAGCCTGCGTAATGTCACACCCCAGTGAGCGCAGGCTGTATACTATATGCTTTAATACTTGGAAATTACTCCAGTCTGGCCACATCGTGACCCTTACTGAGTGTACATCTTTACTACTATATTATATATATATATATATACACCCACACAGACACTCACTATCCACCTCTATACACAGCTGAAGCCAGCAGTTTCCATCCACTATATATACAGACACATCTGCAGGTTCTTCTCAATATCTGACATGAGATCAGAATAAACCTTTCCCGTTTTAGGACAATTAGGATTTTACCATAATGTTTAATATTCGCCCAATGCAGAATAATGAGAGAGAGAAGGTTTAAGGCATTTTTATTACTTACTGCAGAGTCAGAAGTTTCCATACAGTAAGATTACTATGCCTTTACACAATTCTGGACGGCCCATATGATAATTGGGTGTTTGGAAGCTTCTCATAGTTTTTTTTTTATCAACATCTGAGTTAATTAGAGACACATCTGTGGATGTATTTTAATGCACACCTGAAACACACTACGTCTTTGTGTAGCATCACTGGTGTGATATATGAGGGGAGGTGTGTGTCACTCAGGTTGCTCTCCTGTGTGAACTGAAACCTACTGAATTTCTGCCAGCATGTTATATGCTGGGGGGGTTAACTCTTTTAAAGGGCGTGGTTTTATGGGAATGACCTAGAGATGGGAGGGAAGTCATTCCCCATACCTCTCCTCAGGGTGTGGCTGAGGATGATTTAAATGTTCAGTCTTGTTATTGGGTTGTGTTTGGAGAGGCAAGGTCTCCAGACTGGACAGCTATAGCTCAGGAAGGAGCTGGACATAACCTGTGTGGAAGACCGCACAGACACATATGGACTCTGCTATCGTTTATTTTTTGTTTTGTGGTTTTGCCAGTAAGACCGTGTTTATTTTTGCTGGAGTTGCAGGGTTTTATGCCATTTAATAAAGCCTGCAGAGAAAACCTGATTCCTGAGTCTACTTCTGGAAGCAGCCAAACGAGTCGACCTACCACACATCATGGGAAAGTCTAAAGAAATCAGCCAAGATATCAGGAAGAGAATTGTGGACTTGCACAAGTCTGGCTCATCCTTGGGTACAATTTCAAGATCCCTGAAGGTGCCTCGTTCATCTGTGCAAACAATTATATGCAAGTACAAACAAGTCCAGCCATCATAATCAGGAAGGAGTCGGGTTCTGTGTCCCAGAGATGAACGTGATTTGGTCCGACATGTGAATATCAACCCAAGGACAAAAGCAAAAGACCTTGTGAAGATGATGGCGGAAGCTGGTAAGATTGTGTCAATATCCACAGTGAAACGAGTAATGTATCAACATGGGCTGAAAGACCACTGTGCCAGGAAGAAGCCATTACTCCAAAAGAAACATAAAAAAGACAGATTAATATTTGCAAATGCACACAGGAACAAAGACCTTAATTTTTGGAGACATGTCCTGTGGTCTGATTAAAATAAAATTGAACTTTTTAGGCATAATGACCATTGTTACATTTGGAAAAAAAAAGGGAGAAGCTTGGAAACCTAAGAACACCATCCCAACTGTGAAACACGGGGGGAGGCAGCATCATGTTGTGGGGTTGTTTTGCTGTAGGAGGGACTGGTGCACTTCACAAAATAGATGGCATCATGAGAAAAGAAGATTATGTGGCAATACTGAAGCAACATCTCAAGAAATCAGCCAGGAAGTTAAATCTTCGGCGGAAATGGGTCTTCCAAATGGACAATGACCCGAAGCATACTGACAAAATGTAACAAAGTGGCTTATGGATAACAAAGTCCATGTTTTGGAGCGGCCATCACAAAGCCCTGATCTCAATCCTATAGAAAATGTATGGACAAAGCTGAAAAGGCTGCGAGCGCCGAGCAAAGCGACCTACACACCTGGATCAGGTACAGCAGAGCAAGGATACCTACACACCTGGATCAGGTACACCAGAGCAAGGCGACCTACAAACCTGGATCAGGTACTCCAGAGCAAGGCGACCTACACACCTGGATCAGGTACAGCAGAGCAAGGCGACCTACAAACCTGGATCAGGTACTCCAGAGCAAGGCGACCTACACACCTGGATCAGGTACTCCAGAGCAAGGCGACCTACACACCTGGATCAGGTACTCCAGAGCAAGGCGACCTACACACCTGGATCAGGTACTCCAGAGCAAGGCGACCTACACACCTGGATCAGGTACACCAGAGCAAGGCGACCTACACACCTGGATCAGGTACACCAGAGCAAGGCGACCTACACACCTGGATCAGGTACAGCAGAGCAAGGATACCTACACACCTGGATCAGGTACACCAGAGCAAGGCGACCTACACACCTGGATCAGGTACAGCAGAGCAAGGCGACCTACACACCTGGATCAGGTACACCAGAGCAAGGCGACCTACAAACCTGGATCAGGTACTCCAGAGCAAGGCGACCTACACACCTGGATCAGGTACAGCAGAGCAAGGCGACCTACACACCTGGATCAGGTACTCCAGAGCAAGGCGACCTACAAACCTGGATCAGGTACAGCAGAGCAAGACGACCTCCACACCTGGATCAGGTACAGCAGAGCAAGGCGACCTACAAACCTGGATCAGGTACTCCAGAGCAAGGCGACCTACACACCTGGATCAGGTACTCCAGAGCAAGGCGACCTACACACCTGGATCAGGTACAGCAGAGCAAGGCGACCTACACACCTGGATCAGGTACTCCAGAGCAAGGCGACCTACACACCTGGATCAGGTACTCCAGAGCAAGGCGACCTACACACCTGGATCAGGTACTCCAGAGCAAGGCGACCTACAAACCTGGATCAGGTACTCCAGAGCAAGGCGACCTACACACCTGGATCAGGTACTCCAGAGCAAGGCGACCTACACACCTGGATCAGGTACTCCAGAGCAAGGCGACCTACACACCTGGATCAGGTACTCCAGAGCAAGGCGACCTACACACCTGGATCAGGTACTCCAGAGCAAAGCGACCTACACACCTGGATCAGGTACACCAGAGCAAGGCGACCTACACACCTGGATCAGGTACACCAGAGCAAGGCGACCTACACACCTGGATCAGGTACTCCAGAGCAAAGCGACCTACACACCTGGATCAGGTACTCCAGAGCAAGGCGACCTACAAACCTGGATCAGGTACTCCAGAGCAAGGCGACCTACACACCTGGATCAGGTACTCCAGAGCAAGGCGACCTACACACCTGGATCAGGTACTCCAGAGCAAGGCGACCTACACACCTGGATCAGGTACTCCAGAGCAAGGCGACCTACACACCTGGATCAGGTACTCCAGAGCAAAGCGACCTACACACCTGGATCAGGTACACCAGAGCAAGGCGACCTACACACCTGGATCAGGTACACCAGAGCAAGGCGACCTACACACCTGGATCAGGTACTCCAGAGCAAAGCGACCTACACACCTGGATCAGGTACTCCAGAGCAAGGCGACCTACAAACCTGGATCAGGTACTCCAGAGCAAGGCGACCTACACACCTGGATCAGGTACTCCAGAGCAAGGCGACCTACACACCTGGATCAGGTACTCCAGAGCAAGGCGACCTACACACCTGGATCAGGTACTCCAGAGCAAGGCGACCTACACACCTGGATCAGGTACTCCAGAGCAAAGCGACCTACACACCTGGATCAGGTACACCAGAGCAAGGCGACCTACACACCTGGATCAGGTACTCCAGAGCAAGGCGACCTACACACCTGGATCAGGTACTCCAGAGCAAGGCGACCTACACACCTGGATCAGGTACACCAGAGCAAGGCGACCTACACACCTGGATCAGGTACACCAGAGCAAGGCGACCTACACACCTGGATCAGGTACTCCAGAGCAAAGCGACCTACACACCTGGATCAGGTACTCCAGATCTGTCAGGAGGAATCGGCCCAAATTCCACCAACTATAGTGAGAAGCTTCTGGAAGGAGGAGACCCCAAACGTGTGACCCAAGTCATTCAGGTTAAGGGCGATGGGAGCAAATACTAATGAGATGGATGGAAACTTCTGACTCTGCAGTAAGTAATAAAAATGCCTTAAACCTTCTCTCTCTCATTATTCTGCATTGGGCGAATATTAAACATTATGGTAAAATCCTAATTGTCCTAAAACGGGAAAGGTTTATTCTGATTTCATGTCAGATATTGAGAAGAACCTGCAGATGTGTCTGTATATATAGTGGATGGAAGCTGCTGGCTTCAGCTGTATACACAGACTTTCTCTCTCTCGCTCCTCCAGTGTTTTTCTTTGGGGCCGCTCAGATCTGCGATTATCCCTCATACATCTGAGTTTCGCCCTCCCCCGGCTTCGGCTGCTTGTGACAATCGGTCTGTACTGACACTCGCATTAGAGTCTGACAAGAGTTTGAGCCTAGTCCCATTTCCATAATTGGCCCAATTCTGACACATGAGACACCAGACGCTCGTGTGACTCCAGCTTACGGTCCCACGACAGATCTCAGCTCCGGAGGACTTCTTGCACTAAATGAAACCATTTGTCTACTATTTATAGAGATTGGATGCAATTATAAAATCAATGTGCCGGGTTATGGAATACCACCCTCATCATTCTTTTCATGATCCAGCCCCACATTTACTTCACTATCAACCTCCTTGACACTGCCCTTACTGGACATCCACCTGTGCCCCCAACTTCAGCCAGCCCCCTTTCCCGTCCCTATTTCATCAATCTCCCTCCCCCCGTGTACCCATAATCAGCAACTCCTCAGTAACCTTGTGCCCCCCTCTTCCCCAGTGCCCCCCTTTCCCCTGTGCCCTCTTTCCCCCCTGTGCCCCCTCTTTCCCCCGTACTCCCTCTTTCCCCCCATGCCTCCTCTTTCCCCCTGTGCCCCCTCTTTCCCCTGTGCCCCCCTTTCCCCTGTGCCCCCTCTTTCCCCACCCCCCTTCTTTCCCCGTCCCCCCCTATTTCCCCTTACCCCCCTGTGCCCCCTGTGCCCCCTCTTTCCCCTGTGCCACCCTTTCCCCCTCTTTCCCCCCTGTGCCCCCTCTTTTCCCATCCCCCCTCTTTCCCCTTCCCCCCTCTTTCCCCTTCCCACCCTCAACCCTGTGCCCCCTCTTACCCCCGCGCCCCCTCTTTCCCCAGTGCCCCCTCTTTCCCCTGTGCCCCCTCTTCCCCCTGTCCCCCCCTTTCACCTGTGCCCCCTCTATCCCCCTGTGCCCCCTCTATCCCCCTGCGCCCCCTCTTTCCCTTGCGCCCCCTCTTTCCCCCTGTGCCCCCTCTTTCCCCCTGTGCCCCCTTTCCTCCTGTCCCCCCCTTTCACCTGTGCCCCCTCTATCCCCCTGTGCCCCCTCTTTCCCTTGCGCCCCCTCTTTCCCCCTGTGCCCCCTCTTTCCCCCTGTGCCCCCTTTCCTCCTGTCCCCCCCTTTCACCTGTGCCCCCTCTATCCCCCTGTGCCCCCTCTTTCCCCCCCTTTCCCCAGTGCCCCCTCTTTCCCCTGTGCCCCCTCTTCCCCCTGTCCCCCCCTTTCACCTGTGCCCCCTCTATCCCCCTGTGCCCCCTCTATCCCCCTGCGCCCCCTCTTTCCCTTGCGCCCCCTCTTTCCCCTGTGCCCCCTCTTTCCCCCTGTGCCCCCTCTTTCCCCCTGTGCCCCCTTTCCTCCTGTCCCCCCATTTCACCTGTGCCCCCTCTATCCCCCTGTGCCCCCTCTTTCCCCCTGTGCCCCCTTCCTCCTCACTCACATGTCAGATTTTGAATGTCCGTGACCCGTAATCATTGTGGCTTGTTGCCTCAGTGTTAGGACTACAGCTCCCAGCATCCCCTGTGTACTCACAGGCGACAGGAGGGTCAGCAGTGCTCCCAGTATCAGCGTGCCCATGGTGGCGGAGGCTCAGTCTGCGCTCACGTCTCGCTGCTCTCCTGCTGGACATTGAGGATGGAGCCTCCTCCTCTAATCCTAATCCAACACCCGCTGGGCGCAGGGCGGTCACTACACGGTTAATGATTATACGCCGGAAAACAAACACCAAGAGGCCGAGAGGACAACCCCCAACATGTAACCGAGGACTACTACTCTGTGCAGGCAGCAGAGCTCAGGACTATGGAGTAATAATGGTGAAGATAGCCAAACAGAAGTGACACCGTGCGTCCACCTGCAGAGACTGGAGAAGTGACACCGTGCGTCCACCTGCAGAGACCGGAGAAGTGACACCGTGCGTCCACCTGAAGAGACCGGAGAAGTGACACCGTGCGTCCACCTGCAGATACAGGAGAAGTGACACCGTGCGTCCACCTGCAGAGACCGGAGAAGTGACACCGTGCGTCCACCTGCAGAGACCGGAGAAGTGACACCGTGCATCCACCTGAAGAGACCGGAGAAGTGACACCGTGTGTCCACCTGAAGAGACCGGAGAAGTGACACCGTGCATCCACCTGCAGATACAGGAGAAGTGACACCGTGCGTCCACCTGAAGAGACCGGAGAAGTGCCACCGTGCGTCCACCTGAAGAGACCGGAGAAGTGACACCGTGCGTCCACCTGAAGAGGCCGGAGAAGTGACACCGTGCGTCCACCTGAAGAGACCGGAGAAGTGACACCGTGCGTCCACCTGAAGAGACCGGAGAAGTGACACCGTGCGTCCACCTGAAGAGACCGGAGAAGTGACACCGTGCGTCCACCTGAAGAGACCGGAGAAGTGACACCGTGCGTCCACCTGAAGAGACCGGAGAAGTGACACCGTGCGTCCACCTGAAGAGACCGGAGAAGTGACACCGTGCGTCCACCTGAAGAGACCGGAGAAGTGACACCGTGCGTCCACCTGCAGAGACCGGAGAAGTGACACCGTGCGTCCACCTGAAGAGACCGGAGAAGTGACACCGTGCGTCCACCTGAAGAGACCGGAGAAGTGACACCGTGCGTCCACCTGAAGAGACCGGAGAAGTGACACCGTGCGTCCACTTGCAGAGACCGAAGAAGTGACAGCGTGCGTCCACCTGCAGATACAGGAGAAGTGACACCGTGCGTCCACCTGCAGATACAGGAGAAGTGACACCGTGCGTCCACCTGCAGATACAGGAGAAGTGACACCGTGCGTCCACCTGCAGATACAGGAGAAGTGACACCGTGCGTCCACCTGCAGATACAGGAGAAGTGACACCGTGCGTCCACCTGCAGATACAGGAGAAGTGACACTGTGCATCCACCTGCAGATACAGAAGTGACACTATGCGTCCACCTGCAGATGCAGGAGAAAAGACACCGTGCGTCCACCTGCAGATACAGGAGAAGTGACACCGTGCGTCCACCTGCATAGACCAGAGAAGTGACACCGTGCGTCCACCTGCAGATACAGGAGAAGTGACACCGTGCGTCCACCTGCAGATACAGGAGAAGTGACACCGTGCGTCCACCTGCAGATACAGGAGAAGTGACACCGTGCGTCCACCTGCAGATACAGGAGAAGTGACACCGTGCGTCCACCTGCAGATACAGGAGAAGTGACACCGTGCATCCACCTGCAGAGACCGGAGAAGTGACAATGTGCGTCCACCTGCAGATACAGGAGAAGTGACACCGTGCGTGCACCTGCAGAGACCGGAGAAGTGACACCGTGCGTCCACCTGCAGAGACCGGAGAAGTGACACCGTGCGTCCACCTGCAGAGACCGGAGAAGTGACACCGTGCGTCCACCTGCAGAGACCGGAGAAGTGACACCGTGCGTCCACCTGAAGAGACCGGAGAAGTGACACCGTGCGTCCACCTGCAGAGACCGGAGAAGTGACACCGTGCGTCCACCTGCAGATACAGGAGAAGTGACACCGTGCGTCCACCTGCAGATACAGGAGAAGTGACACCATGCGTCCACCTGCAGAGACCGGAGAAGTGACACCGTGCGTCCACCTGCAGATACAGGAGAAGTGACACCGTGCGTTCACCTGCAGATACAGGAGAAGTGACACCATGCGTCCACCTGCAGATACAGGAGAAGTGACACCGTGCGTCCACCTGCAGAGACCGGAGAAGTGACACCGTGCATCCACCTGCAGAGACCGGAGAAGTGACAATGTGCGCCCACCTGCAGATACAGGAGAAGTGACACTGTCCGTCCACCTGCAGATACAGGAGAAGTGACACCGTGCATCCACTTGCAGAGACCGGAGAAGTGACAATGTGCGTCCACCTGCAGAGACCAGAGAAGTGACACCGTGCGTCCACCTGCAGATACAGGAGAAGTGACACCGTGCGTCCACCTGCAGAGACCGAAGAAGTGACACCGTGCGTCCACCTGCAGATACAGGAGAAGTGACACCGTGCGTCCACCTGCAGATACAGGAGAAGTGACACCGTGCGTCCACCTGCAGATACAGGAGAAGTGACACCGTGCGTCCACCTGCAGATACAGGAGAAGTGACACCGTGCGTCCACCTGCAGATACAGGAGAAGTGACAATGTGCGTCCACCTGCAGAGACCGGAGAAGTGACACCGTGCGTCCACCTGCAGATACAGGAGAAGTGACACCGTGCGTCCACCTGCAGATACAGGAGAAGTGACACCGTGCATCCACCTGCAGAGACCGGAGAAGTGACAATGTGTGTCCACCTGCAGATACAGGAGAAGTGACACCGTGCGTGCACCTGCAGAGACCGGAGAAGTGACACCGTGCGTCCACCTGCAGAGACCGGAGAAGTGACACTGTGCGTTCACCTGCAGATACAGGAGAAGTGACACCGTGCGTGCACCTGCAGAGACCGGAGAAGTGACACCGTGCGTCCACCTGCAGATACAGGAGAAGTGACACCGTGCATCCACCTGCAGATACAGGAGAAAAGACACCGTGCGTCCACCTGCAGATACAGGAGAAGTGACACCGTGCGTCCACCTGCAGATACAGGAGAAGTGACACCGTGCGTCCACCTGCAGATATAGGAGAAGTGACACTGTCCGTCCACCTGCAGATACAGGAGAAGTGACACCGTGCGTCCACCTGCAGATACAGGAGAAGTGACACCGTTTGTCCACCTGAAGAGACCGGAGAAGTGACACCGTGCGTCCACCTGCAGATACAGGAGAAGTGACACCGTGCGTCCACCTGCAGATATAGGAGAAGTGACACTGTCCGTCCACCTGCAGATACAGGAGAAGTGACACCGTGCGTCCACCTGCAGATACAGGAGAAGTGACACCGTGCGTCCACCTGCAGATACAGGAGAAGTGACACCGTTTGTCCACCTGAAGAGACCGGAGAAGTGACATCGTGCGTCGACCTGCAGATACACGAGAAGTGACACCGTTTGTCCACCTGAAGAGACCGGAGAAGTGACACCGTGCGTCCACCTGCAGATACAGGAGAAGTGACACCGTTTGTCCACCTGAAGAGACCGGAGAAGTGACACCGTGCGTCCACCTGCAGATACAGGAGAAGTGACACCGTGCGTCCACCTGCAGATACAGGAGAAGTGACACCGTGCATCCACCTGCAGATACAGGAGAAGTGACACCGTGCGTCCACCTGCAGATATAGGAGAAGTGACACCGTGCATCCACCTGCAGATACAGAAGTGACACCATGCGTCCACCTGCAGATACAGGAGAAATGACACCGTGCGTCCACCTGCAGATACAGGAGAAGTGACACCATGCGTCCACGTGCAGATACAGGAGAAGTTACACCGTGCATCCACCTGCAGAGACCGGAGAAGTGACAATGTGTGTCCACCTGCAGATACAGGAGAAGTGACACCGTGCGTGCACCTGCAGAGACCGGAGAAGTGACACCGTGCGTCCACCTGCAGAGACCGGAGAAGTGACACCGTGCGTCCACCTGCAGATACAGGAGAAGTGACAACGTGCGTGCACCTGCAGAGACCGGAGAAGTGACACCGTGCGTCCACCTGCAGATACAGGAGAAGTGACACCGTGCGTCCACCTGCAGATACAGGAGAAATGACACCGTGCGTCCACCTGAAGATACAGGAGAAGTGACACCGTGCGTCCACCTGCAGATACAGGAGAAGTGACACCGTGCGTCCACCTGCAGATATAGGAGAAGTGACACTGTCCGTCCACCTGCAGATACAGGAGAAGTGACACCGTGCGTCCACCTGCAGATACAGGAGAAGTGACACCGTGCCTCCACCTGAAGAGACCGGAGATGTGACACCGTGCGTCCATCTGCAGATACAGGAGAAGTGACACCGTGCGTCCACCTGCAGATACAGGAGAAGTGACACCGTGCGTCCACCTGCAGATACAGGAGAAGTGACACCGTGCGTCCACCTGCAGATATAGGAGAAGTGACACCGTGCGTCCACCTGCAGATACAGGAGAAGTGACACCGTGCGTCCACCTGCAGATACAGGAGAAGTGACACCGTGCGTCCACCTGCAGATATAGGAGAAGTGACACCGTGCATCCACCTGCAGATACAGGAGAAGTGACACCGTGCGTCCACCTGCAGATATAGGAGAAGTGACACCGTGCATCCACCTGCAGATACAGAAGTGACACCATGTGTCCACCTGCAGATACAGGAGAAATGACACCGTGCGTCCACCTGCAGATACAGGAGAAGTGACACCATGCGTCCACCTGCAGATACAGGAGAAGTGACACCGTGCATCCACCTGCAGAGACCGGAGAAGTGACAATGTGTGTCCACCTGCAGATACAGGAGAAGTGACACCGTGCGTGCACCTGCAGAGACCGGAGAAGTGACACCGTGCGTCCACCTGCAGAGACCGGAGAAGTGACACTGTGCGTCCACCTGCAGATACAGGAGAAGTGACACCGTGCGTGCACCTGCAGAGACCGGAGAAGTCACACCGTGCGTCCACCTGCAGATACAGGAGAAGTGACACCGTGCGTCCACCTGCAGATACAGGAGAAATGACACCGTGCGTCCACCTGCAGATATAGGAGAAGTGACACCGTCCGTCCACCTGCAGATACAGGAGAAGTGACACCGTGCGTCCACCTGCAGATATAGGAGAAGTGACACTGTCCGTCCACCTGCAGATACAGGAGAAGTGACACCGTGCGTCCACCTGCAGATACAGGAGAAGTGACACCGTGCGTCCACCTGAAGAGACCGGAGAAGTGACACCGTGCGTCCATCTGCAGATACAGGAGAAGTGACACCGTGCGTCCACCTGCAGATACAGGAGAAGTGACACCGTGCGTCCACCTGCAGATACAGGAGAAGTGACACCGTGCGTCCACCTGCAGATATAGGAGAAGTGACACTGTCCGTCCACCTGCAGATACAGGAGAAGTGACACCGTGCGTCCACCTGCAGATACAGGAGAAGTGACACCGTTCGTCCACCTGAAGAGACCGGAGAAGTGACACCGTGCGTCCATCTGCAGATACAGGAGAAGTGACACCGTGCGTCCACCTGCAGATACAGGAGAAGTGACACCGTGCGTCCACCTGCAGATACAGGAGAAGTGACACCGTGCGTCCACCTGCAGATACAGGAGAAGTGACACCGTGCGTCCACCTGCAGATATAGGAGAAGTGACACCGTGCGTCCACCTGCAGATACAGGAGAAGTGACACCGTGCGTCCACCTGCAGATACAGGAGAAGTGACACCGTGCGTCCACCTGCAGATATAGGAGAAGTGACACCGTGCATCCACCTGCAGATACAGGAGAAGTGACACCGTGCGCCCACCTGCAGATATAGGAGAAGTGACACCGTGCGTCCACCTGCAGATATAGGAGAAGTGACACCGTGCGTTCACCTGCAGATATAGGAGAAGTGACACTGTCCGTCCACCTGCAGATACAGGAGAAGTGACACCGTGCGTCCACCTGCAGATACAGGAGAGGTGACACCATGCGTCCATCTGCAGATACAGGAGAAGTGACACCATGCGTCCACCTGCAGAGACCGGAGAAGTGACACCGTGCGTCCACCTGCAGATACAGGAGAAGTGACACCGTGCGTCCACCTGCAGATACAGGAGAAGTGACACCGTGCGTCCACCTGCAGATACAGGAGAAGTGACACCGTGCGTCCACCTGCAGAGACCGGAGAAGTGACACCGTGCATCCACCTGCAGATACAGGAGAAGTGACACTGTGAGTCCACCTGCAGATACAGGAGAAGTGACACCGTGCGTCCACCTGCAGATACAGGAGAAGTGACACCGTGCGTCCACCTGCAGATACAGGAGAAGTGACACCGTGCGTCCACCTGCAGATACAGGAGAAGTGACACCGTGAGTCCACCTGCAGATACAGGAGAAGTGACACCGTGCGTCCACCTGCAGATACAGGAGAAGTGACACCGTGCGTCCATCTGCAGATACAGGAGAAGTGACACCGTGCGTCCACCTGCAGATACAGAAGAAGTGACACCGTGCGTCCACCTGCAGATATAGGAGAAATGACACCGTGCGTCCACCTGCAGATATAGGAGAAGTGACACTGTGCATCCACCTGCAGATACAGGAGAAGTGACACCGTGCGTCCACCTGCAGATACAGGAGAAGTGACACCGTGCGTCCACCTGCAGATACAGGAGAAGTGACACCGTGAATCCACCTGCAGATACAGGAGAAGTGACACCGTGCGTCCATCTGCAGATACAGGAGAAGTGACACCGTGCGTCCACCTGCAGATACAGGAGAAGTGACACCGTGCGTCCACCTGCAGATACAGGAGAAGTGACACCGTGCGTCCACCTGCAGATACAGGAGAAGTGACACCGTGCGTCCACCTGCAGATATAGGAGAAGTGACACCGTACGTCCACCTGCAGATACAGGAGAAGCGACACCGTGCGTCCACCTGCAGATACAGGAGAAGTGACACCGTGCGTCCACCTGCAGATATAGGAGAAGTGACACCGTGCATCCACCTGCAGATACAGGAGAAGTGACACCGTGCGTCCACCTGCAGATATAGGAGAAGTGACACCGTGCGTCCACCTGCAGATACAGGAGAAGTGACACAGTGCGTCCACCTGCAGATACAGGAGAAGTGACACCGTGCGTCCACCTGCAGATACAGGAGAAGTGACACCGTTTGTCCACCTGAAGAGACCGGAGAAGTGACACCGTGCGTCGACCTGCAGATACAGGAGAAGTGACACCGTGCGTCCACCTGCAGATATAGGAGAAGTGACACCGTGCGTCCACCTGCAGATACAGGAGAAGTGACACCGTGCGTCCACCTGCAGATACAGGAGAAGTGACACCGTGCGTCCACCTGCAGATACAGGAGAAGTGACACCGTTTGTCCACCTGAAGAGACCGGAGAAGTGACACCGTGCGTCGACCTGCAGATACAGGAGAAGTGACACCGTTTGTCCACCTGAAGAGACCCGAGAAGTGACACCGTGCGTCCACCTGCAGATACAGGAGAAGTGACACCGTTTGTCCACCTGAAGAGACCGGAGAAGTGACACCGTGCGTCCACCTGCAGATACAGGAGAAGTGACACCGTGCGTCCACCTGCAGATACAGGAGAAGTGACACCGTGCATCCACCTGCAGATACAGGAGAAGTGACACCGTGCGTCCACCTGCAGATATAGGAGAAGTGACACCGTGCATCCACCTGCAGATACAGAAGTGACACCATGCGTCCACCTGCAGATACAGGAGAAATGACACCGTGCGTCCACCTGCAGATACAGGAGAAGTGACACCATGCGTCCACCTGCAGATACAGGAGAAGTTACACCGTGCATCCACCTGCAGAGACCGGAGAAGTGACAATGTGTGTCCACCTGCAGATACAGGAGAAGTGACACCGTGCGTGCACCTGCAGAGACCGGAGAAGTGACACCGTGCGTCCACCTGCAGAGACCGGAGAAGTGACACCGTGCGTCCACCTGCAGATACAGGAGAAGTGACACCGTGCGTGCACCTGCAGAGACCGGAGAAGTGACACCGTGCGTCCACCTGCAGATACAGGAGAAGTGACACCGTGCGTCCACCTGCAGATACAGGAGAAATGACACCGTGCGTCCACCTGAAGACACAGGAGAAGTAACACCGTGCGTCCACCTGCAGATACAGGAGAAGTGACACCGTGCGTCCACCTGCAGATATAGGAGAAGTGACACTGTCCGTCCACCTGCAGATACAGGAGAAGTGACACCGTGCGTCCACCTGCAGATACAGGAGAAGTGACACCGTGCGTCCACCTGAAGAGACCGGAGATGTGACACCGTGCGTCCATCTGCAGATACAGGAGAAGTGACACCGTGCGTCCACCTGCAGATACAGGAGAAGTGACACCGTGCGTCCACCTGCAGATACAGGAGAAGTGACACCGTGCGTCCACCTGCAGATATAGGAGAAGTGACACCGTGCGTCCACCTGCAGATACAGGAGAAGCGACACCGTGCGTCCACCTGCAGATACAGGAGAAGTGACACCGTGCGTCCACCTGCAGATATAGGAGAAGTGACACCGTGCATCCACCTGCAGATACAGGAGAAGTGACACCGTGCGTCCACCTGCAGATATAGGAGAAGTGACACCGTGCATCCACCTGCAGATACAGAAGTGACACCATGCGTCCACCTGCAGATACAGGAGAAATGACACCGTGCGTCCACCTGCAGATACAGGAGAAGTGACACCATGCGTCCACCTGCAGATACAGGAGAAGTGACACCGTGCATCCACCTGCAGAGACCGGAGAAGTGACAATGTGTGTCCACCTGCAGATACAGGAGAAGTGACACCGTGCGTGCACCTGCAGAGACCGGAGAAGTGACACCGTGCGTCCACCTGCAGAGACCGGAGAAGTGACACTGTGCGTCCACCTGCAGATACAGGAGAAGTGACACCGTGCGTGCACCTGCAGAGGCCGGAGAAGTCACACCGTGCGTCCACCTGCAGATACAGGAGAAGTGACACCGTGCGTCCACCTGCAGATACAGGAGAAATGACACCGTGCGTCCACCTGCAGATACAGGAGAAGTGACACCGTCCGTCCACCTGCAGATACAGGAGAAGTGACACCGTGCGTCCACCTGCAGATATAGGAGAAGTGACACTGTCCGTCCACCTGCAGATACAGGAGAAGTGACACCGTGCGTCCACCTGCAGATACAGGAGAAGTGACACCGTGCGTCCACCTGAAGAGACCGGAGAAGTGACACCGTGCGTCCATCTGCAGATACAGGAGAAGTGACACCGTGCGTCCACCTGCAGATACAGGAGAAGTGACACCGTGCGTCCACCTGCAGATACAGGAGAAGTGACACCGTGCGTCCACCTGCAGATATAGGAGAAGTGACACTGTCCGTCCACCTGCAGATACAGGAGAAGTGACACCGTGCGTCCACCTGCAGATACAGGAGAAGTGACACCGTTCGTCCACCTGAAGAGACCGGAGAAGTGACACCGTGCGTCCATCTGCAGATACAGGAGAAGTGACACCGTGCGTCCACCTGCAGATACAGGAGAAGTGACACCGTGCGTGCACCTGCAGAGACCGGAGAAGTCACACCGTGCGTCCACCTGCAGATACAGGAGAAGTGACACCGTGCGTCCACCTGCAGATACAGGAGAAATGATACCGTGCGTCCACCTGCAGATACAGGAGAAGTGACACCGTCCGTCCACCTGCAGATACAGGAGAAGTGACACCGTGCGTCCACCTGCAGATATAGGAGAAGTGACACTGTCCGTCCACCTGCAGATACAGGAGAAGTGACACCGTGCGTCCACCTGCAGATACAGGAGAAGTGACACCGTGCGTCCACCTGAAGAGACCGGAGAAGTGACACCGTGCGTCCATCTGCAGATACAGGAGAAGTGACACCGTGCGTCCACCTGCAGATACAGGAGAAGTGACACCGTGCGTCCACCTGCAGATACAGGAGAAGTGACACCGTGCGTCCACCTGCAGATATAGGAGAAGTGACACTGTCCGTCCACCTGCAGATACAGGAGAAGTGACACCGTGCGTCCACCTGCAGATACAGGAGAAGTGACACCGTTCGTCCACCTGAAGAGACCGGAGAAGTGACACCGTGCGTCCATCTGCAGATACAGGAGAAGTGACACCGTGCGTCCACCTGCAGATACAGGAGAAGTGACACCGTGCGTCCACCTGCAGATACAGGAGAAGTGACACCGTGCGTCCACCTGCAGATACAGGAGAAGTGACACCGTGCGTCCACCTGCAGATATAGGAGAAGTGACACCGTGCGTCCACCTGCAGATACAGGTGAAGTGACACCGTGCGTCCACCTGCAGATACAGGAGAAGTGACACCGTGCGTCCACCTGCAGATACAGGAGAAGTGACACCGTGCGTCCACCTGCAGAGACCGGAGAAGTGACACCGTGCATCCACCTGCAGATACAGGAGAAGTGACACTGTGAGTCCACCTGCAGATACAGGAGAAGTGACACCGTGCGTCCACCTGCAGATACAGGAGAAGTGACACCGTGCGTCCACCTGCAGATACAGGAGAAGTGACACCGTGCGTCCACCTGCAGATACAGGAGAAGTGACACCGTGAGTCCACCTGCAGATACAGGAGAAGTGACACCGTGCGTCCACCTGCAGATACAGGAGAAGTGACACCGTGCGTCCATCTGCAGATACAGGAGAAGTGACACCGTGCGTCCACCTGCAGATACAGAAGAAGTGACACCGTGCGTCCACCTGCAGATATAGGAAAAATGACACCGTGCGTCCACCTGCAGATATAGGAGAAGTGACACTGTGCATCCACCTGCAGATACAGGAGAAGTGACACCGTGCGTCCACCTGCAGATACAGGAGAAGTGACACCGTGCGTCCACCTGCAGATACAGGAGAAGTGACACCGTGAATCCACCTGCAGATACAGGAGAAGTGACACCGTGCGTCCATCTGCAGATACAGGAGAAGTGACACCGTGCGTCCACCTGCAGATACAGGAGAAGTGACACCGTGCGTCCACCTGCAGATACAGGAGAAGTGACACCGTGCGTCCACCTGCAGATACAGGAGAAGTGACACCATGCGTCCACCTGCAGATACAGGAGAAGTGACACCGTGCGTCCACCTGCAGATATAGGAGAAGTGACACCGTGCGTCCACCTGCAGATACAGGAGAAGTGACACCGTGCGTCCACCTGCAGATACAGGAGAAGTGACACCGTGCGTCCACCTGCAGATATAGGAGAAGTGACACCGTGCATCCACCTGCAGATACAGGAGAAGTGACACCGTGCGTCCACCTGCAGATATAGGAGAAGTGACATCGTGCGTCCACCTGCAGATACAGGAGAAGTGACACCGTGCGTCCACCTGCAGATACAGGAGAAGTGACACTGTCCGTCCACCTGCAGATACAGGAGAAGTGACACCGTGCGTCCACCTGCAGATACAGGAGAAGTGACACCGTGCGTCCATCTGCAGATACAGGAGAAGTGACACCGTGCGTCCACCTGCAGAGACCGGAGAAGTGACACCGTGCGTCCACCTGCAGATACAGGAGAAGTGACACCGTGCGTCCACCTGCAGATACAGGAGAAGTGACACCGTGCGTCCACCTGCAGATACAGGAGAAGTAACACTGTGCGTCCACCTGCAGATACAGGAGAAGTGACACCGTGCGTCCACCTGCAGAGACCGGAGAAGTGACACCGTGCATCCACCTGCAGATACAGGAGAAGTGACACCGTGAGTCCACCTGCAGATACAGGAGAAGTGACACCGTGCGTCCACCTGCAGATACAGGAGAAGTGACACCGTGCGTCCACCTGCAGATACAGGAGAAGTGACACCGTGCGTCCACCTGCAGATACAGGAGAAGTGACACCGTGCGTCCACCTGCAGATATAGGAGAAGTGACACCGTGCATCCACCTGCAGATACAGGAGAAGTGACACCGTGCGTCCACCTGCAGATACAGAAGAAGTGACACCGTGCGTCCACCTGCAGATACAGGAGAAGTGACACCGTGCGTCCACCTGCAGATACAGGAGAAGTGACACCGTGAATCCACCTGCAGATACAGGAGAAGTGACACCGTGCGTCCACCTGCAGATACAGGAGAAGTGACACCGTGCGTCCACCTGCAGATACAGGAGAAGTGACACCGTGCGTCCACCTGCAGATACAGGAGAAGTGACACCGTGCGTCCACCTGCAGATACAGGAGAAGTGACACCGTGCGTCCACCTGCAGATATAGGAGAAGTGACACCGTGCATCCACCTGCAGATACAGGAGAAGTGACACCGTGCGTCCACCTGCAGATACAGGAGAAGTAACACCGTGCTCCACCTGCAGATACAGGAGAAGTGACACCGTGCGTCCACCTGCAGATACAGGAGAAGTGACACCGTGAATCCACCTGCAGATACAGGAGAAGTGACACCGTGCGTCCACCTGCAGATACAGGAGAAGTGACACCGTGCGTCCACCTGCAGATACAGGAGAAGTGACACCGTGCGTCCACCTGCAGATACAGAAGAAGTGACACCGTGTGTCCACCTGCAGATACAGGAGAAGTGACACCGTGCGTCCACCTGCAGATACAGGAGAAGTGACACTGTGCGTCCATCTGCAGATACAGGAGAAGTGACACCATGCGCCCATCTGCAGATACAGGAGAAGCGACACCGTGCGTCCACCTGCAGATACAGAAGAAGTGACACCGTGTGTCCACCTGCAGATACAGGAGAAGTGACACCGTGCGTCCACCTGCAGATACAGGAGAAGTGACACCGTGCGTCCACCTGCAGATACAGAAGAAGTGACACCGTGTGTCCACCTGCAGATACAGGAGAAGTGACACCGTGCGTCCACCTGCAGATACAGGAGAAGTGACACTGTGCGTCCATCTGCAGATACAGGAGAAGTGACACCGTGCGTCCATCTGCAGATACAGGAGAAGTGACACCATGCGTCCGCCTGCAGATACAGGAGAAGTGACACCGTGCGTCCATCTGCAGATACAGGAGAAAGCCTCATATGGGGTTGGGGCACTGTGAGATATGGCATAGTATCAGAGGATATTGGGCTATGGAGGCACATCCAGCAGTTCTTAGGACAGTCTTTTGAAGCTATGTCTCACAGCAGGACTTGCTGATACTTATCAGTTTGTCCCCGTCCTCTTCTCCTTTAGTACGTCATTGAGAGTTAGGGCAAGAGATGCAATTGCCACCAGCATGGTCCAGAGATCGATGCATACCAGGACGTATTCATAAGTACCCACCTTCGGTAGCTGGATGTAGTCCACCTGCAATCTCTGAAATGGGTAATCTGGTTTTGGCGTGCATTTTGTGGGACTCTAATAGGTCTACCGGGGTTATGTTTTGCACAAACTAGACATACTTTGTAGCCGTGTTCAGGAACCCTGGGGCGCACCAGTGTTGTAGCACCACTGCACACATAACACCCTTTCTGTTGTGCACCGGGGGAATGTGCTGGGGCAGCCATCATGGGGAGCAGGCAGCGTAGGAGGCAAATCCTGGTGTTTACTGCCGTACCCCTGACTCTGGCCATACAGCACCCGTTTTGGCCCATGCATTCTGTTCGTATGGGCGGCCTGGGTGTGGAAGACCTGCAGTAGTTCACGATCAACAGCCACTGGGGCCGGTGCGGTGACAGTCTCCTCTGTGAAAAGGGGCTTCCCGCACTCTCGGTCACTGAGTCCCCTAGCGGGGCCGTGTCTGCTATGGCCAGTATTCCAGTCAGAGGTAGTCGTGATGCTTCCTTAGCCACCTGGTTGGCAAGCTTCCTTAGCCACCTGGTCGGCCAGCTTCCTTAGCCACCTGGTCGGCCAGCTTCTTTAGCCACCTGGTTGGCCAAGGCAATCCCTTCTGCAAGGGGAGTTTGTTCCGTGTGTGCCGATAGCTGCCCCCTCTGGGCAGGGTGTTTGCTGTGAGTAGCTGCTCTACCGCCTCATAGTTTTGCCAGCAGAGGCCAGAAAATTACAACTCCGCCAAATGGCGCCAAAGTCATGTGCGACCCTTTAAAACATATCTCGAGTCCGAAAATACATGAAACTCATTACCTTTTCCCAGATTGCCGGCTGCAGCGAGCGCCTTCAGCTCAGCGTCTGGGGTAGAGCCGCTGGAGGAGAGCGGTTCATGTATTACCGCCTTACCATTGTGGACTACTGCATACCCGGTGATGAACCGTCCTCAATCACTGTCCCGAGCTCTGGAACCATCTACACAATACTCAGCAGAGGGGTTAGTGAGGGGACATCCATGATATCTAACAAGCCTTATGTTTCTGCCTCCATCAATGCCTGATGGTCATGTCCATGTGTCATGTCACACTGAGCTCCTCATCTGATAGTTACAGGGGCAGGTTTTGGCTCATGGTCCCCCAGTCTTCCCCACCCTGATATTCTCCTCCCTTTTCTACATCCACTGGTAGTAGTGTAGCTGGGTTTAGAACATTACAGCGTTTGATAGTTATATGGGGAGATATTAAGCGGGGAGGTTATAGGGATAATAAGACCTCCTCTCTGGAGCTCCCGGACGTTATCAGGTATCACCGCACTCTCCACAGTACTTATAGGGTGCTACTTTATACAGGGGGTTAGACACCTGGTTTAAGGTTTACTGTCACCAGGGAATGGGTAGTTCTCACAAATCAAGTTTGGTACGTGCCCGCAGCCGGCTGGTTATGTTCTGGAACCAAGTATTTAGGGAACGGGGTTCAGAGCGTGTACTGTCCAGGGCTGTAGGACGGTCAGGGACAAGAGACTACACAGGTTGCCTTTGTATAAGGGGGTGATCATCTTGGGGCCATTTGGAGCAAATTCTATGCAGGCTCCAATTTTCTGCAACACTTCTGTCCCTAAAAAATTAAAAGATTCATCAGAGAAACTAAAACCCGGATCACAATTGAAACTGAATCATGCAAATTCAGTCAGAAGGACTGAGACATTTGTAATTTAGTAGCTCGTCCCTCTACCCCTTCACAAGTGACATATTCGGGGGATAGTATGACTTCTGATCTGTGTTCTTGCATTAATACTGTACTGGCTGCTCCAGTGTCTATCATGAATCTAACAGTCTGTCCGTCCCAGGGAAATGTCTCCCCCCTCCCTCTTCCCTTTCTTGCTGCACAGGTCCTAATTAGTAATTAACTCTTTCTTTGACATGCTTTCTACTGCCGCACCCTGAGCGATTTCCTTCAGATCCACCCATTGCATATTGCGCCACTCCAGGCGACTAGTGCTTACTACGGTCAGGACTATAGGTCTAAGGCTGTTAATGAAACACTGTAGCAATAATAAGGGGTGACTGTAAAATGACTGAGACTAGATATGTGGCCCGATATGCCTCCTCAACACCATGGAGATGCATTCTAAATATTAGGGGGGCCGGGAGCTGGGTAACAAGAGTGATGAGCTCACTAGGAGACCAGGGCCAATGTATTATGCTATTGGCTATACTTATGGTGGATCATGTACCAGCAGATTATTCTCTATCCTAGGAGGTAGAAAGTGTACATGACTCGTGGTCCTCATTGGGGCAGAGGCACCTTGGGCATCCATGGACATGGGGACCCACAGGACACAGTAATTAACCCCACGGGGACTCTGTACACAATATCTGCAGTTCCTGCATAAGGCAGGGGTGTCAAGAAGGATGCAAGTTTTACATCAAGTACAGAGACTACAGGGGTCTCTGCATTTTCATGTATCATAGATTACATACTCAGTTCTATGTCTATTTTCTCTGATTTATGTTCACTCATTGAGAGACACTTTGAATACTTCTAACCAAATCCTAGCCAGCTCAAGTCTGCTCTTATCTATCTTCCAGTAATCCTTTCCAATTGCAAATACACTTCTCCCATTCCTCCTTAGTCTTTTTACTATCTGTATAGCTGTTTTGGATCCCCTTGGGGGCCCTGACTGCACACAGAACAAGTTGCCCATGGCTTCAACTTATTATTCACATAGCTCAGCTTTCTGCAAATGCCCCCTCAGTGTGCCTGGACCTTGTCCACAGACCACACTCTAGCAAGTCAGAATGAGCTGTCACGGTGTAGTGGGAAGACTCTCGTAGCTCTCTCCCGTTAGACCTACAGGGTGTAGCGGGAAGGCTCTGAGAGCTCTCTCTCCGGTTAGACCAGATGACTGTAATAGGAAGGCCCAGATGTGATAGGCCTCTCACCTACCAGACCAGCTCCATGGACAATGGGAAGGCTCACGCGGCTCTCTGACCCACTAAAAACCTGCTGACTAAAGTAGGAAGGCCCAGGTGTGATAGGCCTCTGACCTACTAGACCAGCTGTGCAGTTGGCTACCCCCCACTGCTGATCTTTAACCAGCCATACAGTAACCACACAACTGGAAGAAGGTACAACACACTGATGACCAAATAATCACTTCCAAATCTTCCTAAAATAGGCACAATAATTTAGTTTCAGCGTCCAACTTCAACTTACAATTTTACTTTCAACTTTTGTACAGTACTGTCTCTTTAAAAACCCAAACACTTCTCAGCACAGAAAACTTGCACACAGCTGCAGGTTCACCCCTACGCAGCACCACCAGCTCCTCCTTCAACACAGCACAGAGATAAGGATTATTCTCACACAGAAGTGGAAGAATGCAGCAGATATGGCAGTTTCTTAACAGAGTTATTACCTTCATTCAGCATAATACAAACTCCAAGAATTCCACATGAAACTCGTGTAGGGCTCAGCCCGGCATACTGCACCCAGGACCCCACTTATCTGCATCTTTCCCAGAATAACCAGTGACAATTCCTTCATTCATTCCTTAATGTAGAATCCCTTATTTCAATCACTTCGCCTCTTTCAACTCAAAGTGAGCTGAATGTCCCCACGCCTAATGGGACCTCTTACATCAATCAAGGACTTGTTTATTTGTCCCTTATACTCATTTACTCATCCAATTTCATTCAACAGTTGTTAGTAATATACACACGTGGTTAAATTGTTGGTGCCCCTCGTTTAATGAAAGAAAAGCCCACAATGGTCACAGAAATAACTTGAATCTGACAAAAGTAATAATAAATTAAAATTCTTTGAAAATGAACAAATGAAGGTCAGACATTGCTGCTCTGCTTCCACAGAATTAAAAAAAAAAATTAAACTCATGAAATCGGCCTGGACAGAAATGATGGGACCCCTGAAAATAATGTGACTAAAGGGACATGATAAATCAAGTTGTGTCCACTAATTATCATCACAGGTGTCTACAATCTTGTAATCAGTTAGTGGCCTGTATATAGGACTACAGATACTCACTGTGCTGTATATAGGACTACAGATACTCACTGTGCTGTATATAGGACTACAGATACTCACTGTGCTGTATATAGAGCTACAGATACTCACTGTGCTGTATATAGAGCTACAGATACTCACTGTGCTGTATATAGGGCTACAGATACTCACTGTGCTGTATATAGAGCTACAGATACTCACTGTGCTGTATATAGAGCTACAGATACTCACTGTGCTGTATATAGGGCTACAGATACTCACTGTGCTGTATATAGAGCTACAGATACTCACTGTGCCTGTATATAGAGCTACAGATACTCACTGTGCCTGTATATAGGGCTACAGATACTCACTGTGCCTGTATATAGGACTACAGATACTCACTGTGCCTGTATATAGGACTACAGATACTCACTGTGCTGTATATAGAGCTACAGATACTCACTGTGCCTGTATATAGAGCTACAGATACTCACTGTGCCTGTATATAGGGCTACAGATACTCACTGTGCCTGTATATAGAGCTACAGATACTCACTGTGCTGTATATAGAGCTACAGATACTTACTGTGCCTGTATATAGGAATACAGATACTCACTGTGCCTGTATATAGAGCTACAGATACTCACTGTGCCTGTATATAGAGCTACAGATACTCACTGTGCATGTATATAGGGCTACAGATACTCACTGTGCCTGTATATAGAGCTACAGATACTCACTGTGCTGTATATAGGGCTACAGATACTCACTGTGCTGTATATAGGGCTACAGATACTCACTGTGCTGTTTGGTGACATGGTGTGTACCACACTCAACATGGACCAGAGGAAGCAAAGGAAAGAGTTGTCTCAGGAGATTAGAAAGAAAATTATAGACAAGCATGTTAAAGGTAAAGGTTATAGGATCATCTCCAAGCAGCTTGATGTTCCTGTGTCTACAGTTGCACATATTATTCAGAAATTTAAGATCCATGGGACTGTAGCCAACGTCCCTGGACGTGGCCGCAGGAGGAAAATTGATGACCAATCAAAGAGACGGATAATATAAATGGTAACAAAAGAACCCAGGATAACTTCTGAAGAGATTAAAGGTGAACTTCAAGCTCAAGGAACATCAGTGTCAGATTGAACCATCCGTCGTTGTTTGATCCAAAGTGGACTTCATGGGAGACGACCAAGGAGAACACCATTGTTGGGAAAAAAATCATAAAAATGCCAGACTGGAATTTGCCAAACTACATGTTGACAAGCCACAAAGGTTCTGGGAGAATGTCCTATGGACAGATGAGACAAAAATGGAAGTTTTTGGCAAGGCACATCAGCTCTATGTTCACAGATGGAAAAATGAAGCATATCAAGAAAAGAACACTGTCCCTACTGTGAAACATGGCGGAGGCTCTGTTATGTTCTGGGGCTGCTTTGCTGAATCTGGCACAGGGTGTCTTGAATCTGTGCAGGGTACAATGAAATCTCAAGACTATTAAGGGATTCAAGAGAGAAATGTTCTGCCCAGTGTCAGAAAGCTTGGTCTCAGTGGCAGGTCATGGCTCTTGCAACAGGATAATGACACACAGCTAAAAACACCCAACAATGGCTAAGAGGAAAACATTGGACTATTCTGAAGTGGCTTCTATGAGCCCTGACCTCAATCCTATTGAGCATCTTTGGAAAGAGCTGAAACATGGCGTCTGGAAAAGGCAACCTTCAACCACGAGACAACTGGAGCAGTTTACTCATGAGGAGTCGGCCGAAATACCTGTCGAGAGGTGCAGAAGTCTCATTGACAGTTACAGGAATCGTCTGATTGCAGTGATTGCCTCAAAAGGTTCAACAAAATATTAATTAAGAAGAACCATCATTTCTGTCCAGGACGATTTCATGAGCATAATTTTTTTTAAATTCTGTGGAAGCAGAAAAGCAATGTCTGACTTTCATTTGTTCATTTTCAAAGATTTTTAATTCATTATTACTTTTGTCAGATTCAAGTTATTTCTGTGACCATTGTGGGTTTTTCTTTCATTAAACGAGGGGTACTGTAACATCCCTGGCGGCGTGCTTGCATAGTGCACCACATCCCACTATGCAAGACCGCAATCTTACCTGTCAGTCCAGCCTACAAACCTTGCTCCAGTTCATGCTGTGTGCATGTCCCTTGACTGACTGCTTAGGGCGGCGGCCCGGTTACTTCCTGATTCTTATACCTGCTGTGGGCGTACCCCTAATGCGTCTCCAGCCTATTGCTGTGAGTCACTGGATATTTAAACCCCCTCCACCCAGAAGGAGGGGCCTGAGCAACACCTTCACTCAGTTTGTCTTTGCAACTGTATTGTCAGGTCCTGTCCTGTTATCTCTGACTTCTAGTCTGTTTCCGCCAATCTGGGGGCTACATTCCCAGACCTGTTATCTCTGACTTCTAGTCTGTTTCCGCCACTCTGGGGGCTGTATTCCCAGGCTCGTTCTTGTATCTCTTGCAGTAGCAGTTCCTCTCTGAACTGTATCCTAGCCTGTTACCTGTTTGTCTCTATGTCCGTACCTTCCCTTTTCCTGCAGTATCTGAACCTGCACCTAACTCCAACTCGTTGTCTCTGTACTTCTGTTTGTGAGTTTTGTGTCCACTCGCTACTTCATAGGAAGTACCTTGTGTGTATCTGGTTCTGCTTGTCCCTTTTTCCTTCCTCCGTATCTTCCTGTATTTTCCAGTCTGTTCCATGTGAACAGAGCCCTGTCCTCTCTGCCTTGTCCACCGCACCTGCGGTTTCTCTCCGCTCTGTCTTGCCCACCGCTCCGGCGGTTTCTCTCTGCTCTGACTTGCCCACCGCTCCGGCGGTTTCCCTCTGCTCTGATCACTAATCACGCTCACGCCAGTCAGTCCGGGCGCGAGCGTAACAGTTTGCTCAGGCCATGGTTCCCGTTGAGCCCCATGGCCTTTCGCTCTCAGAGACATTTTGAATCCTTGTCTGGAGAATACGTGCACCAAAAAAATATATATATATATTTTTTTTTTGTCAAGCTATGGCCCAGGCGATTTATGCACCAGCCCAAATGGATCTATCAGCACTCGTTCCTGCGGATCCACCACGGTACTATGGGGATCCAAAACGAAGCCGTGCATTTGTGGAGCAATGCATGCTGCATTTCAAGTTCTATGCTCACTATTTTCCTATTGATCGGGTTAAAGTAGCATTCATGATGTCCTACCTAGAGGGTGATGCCTTAAAATGGAGGCCAGAACTCAGTCACAAAATCGGATTGCGGTCCTGCTGCGGTGGTTTGGGACCCCCTGACGGTCTTTGTCCAGCAAAGGTTGGAGAATCCCAAAGACATTAGGCCTGTAGGAGAGGCTGCACTTGACGTGTTTCCTCTCCACAGATGACCATGACTATCTCCGTGGCAAGTGAAGGCCTCGGACTAACCGGAAGTTTCTGACTTCTAGTCTGTTTCCGGCACTCTGGGGGCTGCATTCCCAGACCTGTTATCTCTGACTTCTAGTCTGTTTCCGCTACTCTTGGGCCTGTATTCCCAGGCCTGTTACCTGTGACTTCTAGTCTGTTTCCGCCACTCTGGGGGCTGTATACCCAGGCCTGTTACCTGTGACTTCTAGTCTGTTGCCGCCACTCTGGGTGCTGTATTCCCAGGCTCGTTCTTGTATCTCTTGCAGTAGCAGTTCCTCTCTGAACTGTATCCTAGCCTGTTACCTGTTTGTCTCTATGTCCGTACCTTTCCTTTTCCTGCAGTATCTGAACCTGCACCTAACTCCAACTCGTTGTCTCTGTACTTCTGTTTGTGAGTTTTGTGTCCACTCGCTACTTCATAGGAAGTACCTTGTGTGTATCTGGTTCTGTTTGTCCCTTTTTCCTTCCTCCGTATCTTCCTGTATTTTCCAGTCTGTTCCATGTGAACAAAGCCCTGTCCTCTCTGCCTTGTCCACCGCACCTGCGGTTTCGCTCCGCTCTGTCTTGCCCACCGCTCCGGCGGTTTCCCTCTGCTCTGACTTGCCCACCGCTCCGGCGGTTTCCCTCTGCTCAGACTTGCTCACCGCTCCGGCGGTTTCCCTCTGCTCTGACTTGCCCACCGCTCCGGCGGTTTTCCTCTGCTCAGACTTGCTCACCGCTCCGGCGGTTTCCCTCTGCTCTGACTTGCCCACCGCTCCTGCGGTTTCCCTCTGCTTTGACTTGCCCACCGCTCTGGCGGTTTCTCTCTGCTCTGCTTTGTTCACCTCTCCGGCGGTTCCGCTCTGCTCTGCCTTGTCCTCCGGCGGTTTCCCTTTACTCTGCTTGTCTACCGCATCTGTGGCTCTGTACCTGTCTCCCAGTCTGTACTGGATCCTATCCAGCCTGCGCTCCAACATGCTAGTACCTCCTGGTCTGCACTCCAGCCGTGCTTGCCAGTATCTCCCTGTCTGCATACCAGCCATGCTTGCCAGTGCCCACCTGTCTGCATACCAGGCGTGCTTGCCAGTGCCCACCTGTCTGCATACCAGCCGTGCTTGCCAGTGCCCACCTGTCTGCATACCAGCCGTACTTGCCAGTACCCACCTGTCAGCATACCTGCCGTACTTGCCAATACCCACCTGCCTGTATGCCAGTCTAACCTGCCTGTTCCTGCATTCCCCGGTGTGGGTCAACAACTGTGACCGGGGTCTGACCTGGAGTCGCACCTGGTCCCTCTGCTCGGTTCCTCCTTGGTCCACGGAGTCGACTAAGCCGCCGTGCGACCTTGGTCGGATCGGGTTGATACTTAGTTACGCCCCTCCAGGCACTCCTCGGTTCATGGTACAGTGGGATCACTAATCACGCTCACGCCAGTCAGTCCGGGTGCGAGCGTAACAGGTACCAAAAATTTTGACCACATGTGTGTATCTAAAATCACACTGAAGCACATAATACACAACAAATTATCTTATAACTCTATAAGTTCAATCGTACACAGAAAATCCAAACAATGGCAGAGGTTTGATAAGAATGGTCTTTTAGGACCACTAGGTACCCGTCTTGGACCACCAGAAAGCACTGAAGCTTTGTAACACAAAGGGTTACTCACCACGGAATTATTTTCAGTGATTTACGGGAGAGATCCGTGCAGTCGGGTCACAGAGGTCCAGTTAACCATCCCGGTTTTCGGCACCATGTAATATCGTGGTAGCCCTTCCAAGAAGAGCTAATTTGGATTGAGATAACAAATTATCTCTAAATCTGTCAGCCATTTTTGGTTCCATTTAGATAAATAAAATAAATACGATGAATCGGAGAAAGAAAATAACACACAGCCAGTGTCTGAGTGTATAATTCTTGTCTAAAATAATAAAGCAAAGTATAAATATTTACCATAACAATAGAAATCTCCTGCCCGCTGTGCTTCTATTCGAGGCTGTGTAATCTCACCGGCGGCGCTGATTTATGAACCGCAGCATGGCAATCTCTGTTGCGGAGTCGCTAGTCTCCCCAATAGAATGTATTAAAAGCAGCGAATATACGCTGGGTCCAAAGCGCTGCTATAGCCTGATTGTGGGAACGTAGCCCAAGTCACATCCTCCTCTTCCTCGTGCTTCGTAAAGGTTAATGTGGACAAAACTGAACTCATCATCTTTCCTCCATCACTCCTAACTCCCAAACCTGATCGATCACAATAAATAACACCGCGCTCCACACACTACCGGATGTCCGCTGCCTCACAGTAACCCTCGACTCTGCCCGACCTTCACACCCAACATCCAAGCTCTCGCCACCTCCAACTCAGAAACATTTCCAGAATTTGTCCTTTCCTCAACCCTCAATCTACTAAAATGTTAGTGCCCTCATCATCTCCCGCCAGGACTACTGCAACCTCCTGCTCTGTAGCCTCTCTGAAACACTTGCACCTCTTCAGTCCATCCTTAAAGGGAATCTGTCACCCCCTGGGACCTATCTGACCTCTAATATGGGCCGTACAGGTGATAGAAATGTGAATCTATACTTACCTGTATGTCCCATATTAGAGGTCTACTTGCTTTGTAATAGCTTTTTATTAAATTCATTTTGGCAAGCTTCCCTTCAGGGGGACACAAAGAAATCCCCGACCTATTAGCTTAGCTTTATTTCCATATCCCCAAACCCTCCCCTGCACAGGGCTATGTGACGTGCAGTTCTCGACTGGTTTGGTTTGTATTTTGCTGGTGCAGCGCTCTCCACGTAAACAGCATGTATTCAGTGTGGCCATTTTCCCTTGGCTGATCTGAGTGACTCATTTTGAGTCTGCCAGGGTTACCTGAGGTGGGGACACAATATTGTTCAAGTTGTCCTACCACCTCGCATGTGGAGTATTAGGTCAAGTAGATGTGTTCACATTCATGCTAATTTTTCCAGGATTATTGAACCTCTTTTAGGTGTTGTCTGCTGCACCAAATTTGAATGGTCTTCTCTTTTTTCACACACCGAGCTGGTGCAATATTGACCATCACAGATGCTTTATATAGTCTGTATAAATCTATTGATGTGTACAATCATGTATATACAACCAGGTCAAATCATGGAAGGTTTCTGAAGTAGAGGGTCCTATAGGGAGTGGATGGTTCCACTTCATTTTTAATTGTGTTTTAACGTTTCTTGCGGGTGTGTCCATTGTGTATATGTGTCTAGTTAATTTGAAATAAAATTTGTGTATTTTTTCATTCGGGTCATTTGTACTGTTTATTGGATGTACCTTGATTACTAATGGTGATCACTGCTTAGATACAGGTCTTCTTTTCTTCTCAAATATTGCATGGATTTATATAGTGTGACCGAGCTGTCAAGCACTTTCCAAGTGATGCTAAAATCGCTTGATAACCCGCATGTGGAAATGCATGTGAAGAACGCTTCACATCCGCATGTCCCTGGCAGGAAAAACGCATGTAAAAACCGCATGTGACACGCCCCCAGAGCCGTGGGGTACTCGGCAGCCGGGCCTATGGATGCTGGTGGGGGATATCACGGTGGCTGGCCCGGTCCGTGGCGCAGAGCGGTCAACAAAAAGGTGAATATTATTTATATGGGGTTTTAGGGATAGTGTTCGTGACGCCACCTGTGAACTGTGGCTATGTGGAGCCGCCGCTGCGGAGCAGTCCCCTGGAGCTGATGTTACGGCAGCAGGGGTGGTGTGGCCTTCCAGAGGTAGAGCAAACTCCAGGGCAGTGTAGATGCTGTTGGTTGCGCTGAGCGTTGTAGTGCAGGAGGGGGAAAGATGGCGCAGCTGAAATAATGGACGGAGGCAGTACGGTGCAGTCATCCAAGTCTTTACTCACACTTCTTATGACAGTTCCACTGGTGCACTGTACAGTTGTCGACCTCCCACGTCGCGCTGCGTTCACCAGGCAGGGGTTCAGCACTTCCTCAGGCAGATTAGGAGCACCTGACGGAACCCCGCTTTCTTGTGTTCCTCTCTAGACCGTCTTCACGCTGGGTCTTCTCCCTCCTGCCCTGCTCTTCCCCACTCACAGTCCCGCTCGGGTGCTCTGAAGTCCCTCCTGTCTTACTGGAGTTCCTGGACCTGCTTGACCCTCACGGAGATTAGAATGAGGCTTTGGCAACTGAACTATATAAGCCAGAAGCCTCCGGTTTTTCCAGCCGAGACTTGAAGTTACACGACTGGTCCAGGGGCTGGTCCCCTTCTTTTGGCCTACGATCCCTCTGTCTTCTGACAGATTCGGGGCGTACGGGGGCCGTCTTGCACTCGCCGTACCCCCTAGGATCCCTTTACTAGAACAGAGCCTACTCCTCTGCTCCCCTCCTGGGCCTCTAGGACTTGGCCCTACTTGTGGAGCATTGCTCCTAAAGAGACTCTGCTCCCTGACTGTCTACACTCTCTCCTCTAACTGACTCTCTTGCCACCCTAAAATGGCTTTCCTTTATATACCTACTGTCAAAGTGCTCCCCTAAACTGCTTCCTCCACCCACACCCACTACTGGTTCCCCCCACTTCAGCCAGGGACAGGGCTCAGCAGGAAACACATTGCATCTTGCCCTTCCAGCCGGCCTGGAGTAGTGTAGTGTTGGGGTTCCAGGCAGCACTCCCTCCTTACCTGTTAGAACTCTCCTGTTAGGTTTTTTTTAGTTTGCTGGTCACATGACCATTTTTGCCTATTTAATCCGGCTCCGCCCTCCTGGCCTTGCTGGACTTCATTGTATTTACTACTCTTGAGCTAGCTTGGTGCTCTGTTGCCGTTCTCTGTTAGTTTTGCTAGGTCTTCTGACCTCTATGCTTTTTGTTGTGTGTTTGTCTTTGACTGCTACTATTTCTGCTAGGAGGTGTCCAAACTTATCCCAGTCCCTAGTTCTTGTAGGGATCCCTCCCTCACATCTATAGGTCTTCGTACAGACTAGCCGAGGACTTTAGCGGGTCTGATCGCAGGATCAGGTTCCCCGTTACATCGTAGGGATCTAGTTTAGTTCTATTGTAGGGACAGATATCCTGTCTTTCCTTAGTCCCTGTAGCAGATCATAACAGTAAGTCCAGCCAGAAAATTTTCTCTAAGGAAAGACCTCCAGTTTCCATCATGGTCTCGGTTCAAGATTTGGCTCAACGCTTGCAGGGACTCTCTCTGGAGGTGGCCAAGCTCCAACAACACGTGAGTAGCTGTTCTGGAGCGCATTTTGTGGAACCAAAGGTACGTCTGCCTGATTTATTTTTTGGCGAACAACAAGATTTTTTTTCTTTTAAAAATGCTTGTTTATTGTATTTTCGTTTGAGACCCGGATACTCTGGTGATGAATCACAGCGCATAGGGATCATAATGTCACTTTTGCGCAAAGATCCTCAGGGATGGGCCTTCTCTCTCCAACCTAGTGATCCGTGCTTTAGTGGATAGTTTTTTTTTCTGCTTTGGGTTTGCTGTACGATGATCCTGATCGTGTCTCATCTGCTGAGTCTGAATTGAGACGTTTGAGGCAGGGATCAGGTAATGTGGAAAAATATTGTTCTCACTTCCGTCGGTGGTCTGCCCAGGTGGGGTGGAACGATTCAGCTTTGAAAAGCTTGTTTCTTGCAGGGCTAGGTGAAAGGGTTAAGGATTTACTGATTGCTTATCCCACACCTGGAAACTTGCAGGAGGCAATGTAATTAGCTATACGGGTGGACAGGAGACTGCGTGCAAGGGTTAATGAGAGCAAATCCTCTGCTATGTCAGCTCCGAGTCCTGAGAGGGTCTGTGCTGACAATGGAGAGCCGATGGAGATTGGAGCGATGGCACCCCGCTCTCAGGAAAAAGACTGCAGGCTTTCTGAAGGCTTGTGCTTCTATTGCGGAAATTCTGGTCATTTTATTAAGAACTGTGTGCTTCGTATGAAGAAAGAAAAAAAAATGGTCAGTTATGCCCGTATTGCCTGTTTAAATTCTAAGGGAGTATTCCTATCTGCCACTACTGCTGCTCAGGATGAATTAATTGAATTTTGGGTATTTGTGGATTGTGGTTCTACTCTGAATGTGATTGATGGGGGATTCTTGGAAAAACTTAGATTAGAACCTAAAACTTTGTCATTCCCTATTGCTGTGGTTTCTGTCGATGACTCTCCCTTGAAGAGTGTTACTCATAAGGTCTGTGAATTTCCCCTCACTATTAATGGCATTCATCAAGAGAATTTGGATTTGGTGGTATTGAATAATTTGCCTTCTCCAGTAATATTGGGATTGCCCTGGTTAAAATTTCACAATCCTGTACTGGATTGGTCTACCAGTGAAATTAAATCCTGGAGCCATAAATGTTATGACAAGTGTTGTAACGGGCGTATTGCAGCTTTGGATAGGGGAGAATTGCCTGTTCCTATTCAGGATTTTTGGAGAGTTTTTTCTGAGGAGGAGTCGCAGGTTTTGCCTCCCCATAGAGACTATGATTGTTCTATTGAATTTGTCCCTGGAGCGACTCTTCCTAAAAGTCGTTTATTTAACCTTACTATTCCTGAGAGGAAGGCTTTGGAGGAATACATACAGACAAGTTTGGCCGCCGGTCACATTAGGCCCTCTAAGTCTCCTGTGGCGGTTGGATTTTTTTTTGTAAAAAAAAAGGACGGCGGTTTACGTCCTTGTCTGGATTTTCGTGAGATTAACAAAATTACTGTACGCAATCCTTACCCACTGCCATTGATTCCTGATCTGTTTAACCAGTTATTGGGGGCCAAGTGGTTCTCTAAAATTGACCTTAAGGGGGCATACAATCTGTTGCGCATGAAGGAGGGTGATGAATGGAAGACTGCTTTTAACACTCCTGTGGGTCATTTTGAGAATCTGGTGATGCCTTTTGGTCTTACTAATGCTCCTGCATTTTTTCAGAATCTGATTAATGACATCCTTAGACCTTTGATTGGTAAAAATGTGGTTGTGTATTTGGATGACATTTTGATTTATTCGCCGGATCTGGAGTCTCATTGGCGGAGTGTACGTGAGGTATTAAAGTTATTAATGGACAATTCACTTTTTGCTAAGCTGGAGAAATGTGAGTTCGCTGTACAGAGAATTAGTTTTTTGGGTTACATTATCTCCAGCGAGGGTTTTGAGATGGATCCGGTTAAGGTTCAGGCTGTGCAGGAATGGCCTAGGCCTATTGGTTTGAAATCGATACAGAGGTTTTTGGGTTTCGCCAATTATTACAGAAAATTCATAAAAAATTTTTCTATTATTGTCAAACCTCTGACCGATCTCACCAGGAAAGGTGCTGATGCGGTTCAGTGGACTTCTGAGGCCATTGAAGCTTTTGTGTTTCTAAAGGAGAGGTTCACCTCTGCTCCCATCCTTATGCAGCCTGATGTGACTAAGCCGTTTTTGGTTGAGGTTGATGCTTCTTCGGTGGGGGTCGGTGCGGTGTTGTCTCAGGAAAACAAGGATGGATTACATCCCTGTGCCTTTTTTTCAAAAAAATTTTCTGAGACTGAACTTAATTACGATATTGTTAATCGGGAATTGCTGGCGATTAAACTCGCATTTGAACACTGGCGTCATCTCTTGGAAGGTGCTGAATTTCCCATTCAGGTTTTCACTGATCATAAAAATCTGATCTATCTTGATGCTGCCAAGCGCTTGAATGCCCGTCAGGCTAGGTGGGCACTTTTTTTCTCGCGGTTTAATTTTTCCGTTACTTACATCCCGGGTACCAAGAATGTTAAAGCGGATGCTTTGTCTCGCAGCTTTTCTTCCATGGTCGGTGTTGAGGAGGAAGAGGAGAGCATTTTACAAGAAGGTGTTGAGATTGCTGCTTTGGACTCCGTTTTGGAGGATGAGATTCTTAAAGCTCAGGAGAATGCCCCATCTAACACTCCCCATGGGAGGTTGTTTGTGCCTAGGACCTTTAGGAGAGATTTGTTTGTTGAGTGTCATGAGTCTCGGTTGGCAGGTCATCCAGGAATTTCTGAGACCAAGAGACTTGTGAGTCGCAGTTTTTGGTGGCCTGGATGGCAGAAGGAAGTCATTAAGTGGGTGCGTCAATGTACTGTGTGTGCTAGATCCAAGTCTTCGCATGCTCCTGCTGCGGGGTTGCTTTGCCCTCTGGAGGTTCCTAGTGCACCTTGGACACATCTGGCTATGGACTTTATTACTGACCTTCCCCCCTCTGAAGGTTTCACGGTCATCTGGGTGGTCGTGGACCGTTTTAGCAAGATGTGTCACTTGGTTCCCTTCATCAAACTGCCTTGCGCTAAGACACTCGCTAAGGCCTTTGTCAAGGAAATTGTCAGACTACATGGTGTTCCTACTGACATTGTTTCTGATAGGGGACCTCAGTTCGTGGCTCGTTTTTGGCGTGCCTTTTGTGACAGGTTGGGAGTTCATTTGTCGTTTTCATCCGGATATCATCCTGAGTCTAATGGCCAGACAGAAAGGAAGAACCAGGATGTTGAGCAGTTCTTGCGTTGTTTTGTGGCAGACAATCAAGAGGGGTGGTCTGAGTTTCTGCCACTTGCTGAATTTGCTCTTAACAACCATACATCCTCTTCTGCTGGGTGTTCGCCTTTTTTTTGTTGTTCTGGGAGACATCCGTCTTTTGGGTCATTCTCCAAATTGGTTTCGGCTGTGCCTGAGGAGGAGAGTTTTTCCGGTGATTTGGAGAGAGTTTGGACGGATGTGCGTGGTAATCTTCAGGAGGCTAACAAAAAATCTAAGACGTACTTTGATAGGAAACGGCAAGAGGTTTTGTTTGCTGTTGGTGACATGGTTTGGTTGTCCTCTAAGAATCTGCGATTGAGGATTCCTTCTAAAAAATTGGGTCCCAAGTTCGTAGGGCCCTTTAAGGTGCTTCAGATAGTTAACCAATCTGCTGTTAGGTTGGAGGTTCCTACGTCCTGGAAGATTAACCCGGTGTTTCATGTTTCTCTGTTGAAAAAAGCTGATGTGACGGATGGTGACGCCTCTGCCACTGTTCCTCCGGTGGTGGAGGACGGGGAATATGAAATTTCCCGCATCCTAAATTCTAGACGGTATAGAGGGAGTTTGCAGTATCTCGTCGCTTGGAAGGGTTTCGGACCTGAGGATAACTCATGGGTGAGGGCGGATGATGTTTCTGCTTCCAGACTTGTCAGAGCTTTTCACAGGAGGTTTCCTGGTAAGCCTGGGCCTAGGGGATCCGGAGGATCCTCTTAGAAGAGGGGGTACTGTTAGAACTCTCCTGTTAGTTTTTTTTTAGTTTGCTGGTCACATGACCATTTTTGCCTATTTAATCCGGCTCCGCCCTCCTGGCCTTGCTGGACTTCATTGTATTTACTACTCTTGAGCTAGCTTGGTGCTCTGTTGCCGTTCTCTGTTAGTTTTGCTAGGTCTTCTGACCTCTATGCTTTTTGTTGTGTGTTTGTCTTTGACTGCTACTATTTCTGCTAGGAGGTGTCCAAACTTATCCCAGTCCCTAGTTCTTGTAGGGATCCCTCCCTCACATCTATAGGTCTTCGTACAGACTAGCCGAGGACTTTAGCGGGTCTGATCGCAGGATCAGGTTCCCCGTTACATCGTAGGGATCTAGTTTAGTTCTATTGTAGTGACAGATCTCCTGTCTTTCCTTAGTCCCTGTAGCAGATCATAACATTACCTGAGAGAAGGGAGACACCACACCTCTGGGTGAGGTGCAGTACCTCTGTGGCGACTGAACCCTCAGGGGCGCCACACTCCCCCCTGGTAAAACACAGCACGTCCGCGGGCTGGAACTGAGCAAAACAGGGTATATTACAGACATGCAAACTTTTAGATGCATCACATATAAGATTATAAAACATAACATTTCTTCCCTTTTTGGGAGGCATTTTTTCTTGAACGTTACAGGTTATTGTTACACTATAAAAACATTTTTAATAACATTCTGTAACTGGATGTCCTTTTTACTTTTTAAACAGGTGCAAAAGTAGCAGCATGAGGGACCCGTCCGCAAACCCTCAACGTAGGCCCTGGGCGTGGCTGCAGGGCATAGGTGATTCTGGTGCTGGACCACATCTTCCACCACGGCAAACGGGTTTTTCTTCTGAGGTCCTGTGTTGCTAATATAAAACCAATAGGAAGCACTTTAAGAAGCGCAAAACTATATACAAAAACAGTTTTTGGCTGTTCACAGTCCCCAGCCTGAAGTCTGTGTACCCTGACGGGTAATTATGCAAACACTATTAGAAAAACATTATTTCAACTTTAAATTTCTGTACCCTTACGGGTGACTATATACACTTTAGTCCCACCTACTGTACTAGTAGTGGGGTCCCCGCCTGGGGTACTTCTGGTTCTAGCTGGACCCAGCCAGGTCATCAGCTATATCCTGCGGGGGTGTGCCCTCGATCACGCGGTACACTTGTAGGGTGTACCACCCGCATTCCCCGTGGTACCGAGTATAAGTGACACGGTCACTGGGGTACAGATTCCGGTCGGCATGGTCCTGTTCCAGCTCAGGCTCCACATCCCGCCGGTTCACAAAAATGTCCCTTGCGAAGTCGGGATCTCGACTGAAGCCCCACCCAGCCTTCAGGTCAAACTTCACCACGAGTCCTTCTTCACGGGGGCTGGGGTGGGAAGACTCTGCCTGATGGGCTTGAGCCTTTGCGGCCTTGTTCCGGGCCTCCAGTAGCTCACAACGTGCCCGCCGAGCGCGCCGCTCCTTCTCCAGCTGCTGGAGCTCCCGCCTGCAGAACTCCTTCCTCTGCAGGGCTTCGGCCTGGGTCTCCTGCGGGAACCCCATCAGGTCCCCCCCCCCGGTTGTCCCAACTAAATTCTTCTCTGCTGGGGCAGGCAACCAGGGGCGCTGGTGTCGGGAGTAGCGGGCATGGCTGCTGGTCCTCGAACCGGGCAGACCAATCAAAGGCCGACGCGCCGTACACCCACTCGGGTGCCGGAGGTGGAGGCTCTGGAAGGGAACCGAGCAGGAGGTTCCTGGCTTCAGCGCCCAGGAGTGGAGGTTCCCGAAGGGCACCAAGTAGAAGGTCCTCAGGATCAGCGCCCGGGGGTGGAGGTTCCGGGCTGAGCAGCTGCTCCAGGGAGGGCATGGCGGGGTACGGGGAGTGCTGGTGTAGGAGGCCCAGGAGCAGGTCGGCGCTTGCAGCGCCCGGGACAGGGGATTTCTTCCTACCTGCTCCTGTGCTGCACACAGCCTCCTGGTATTCAGCGGGCTCCGCCGGGGCTGGGGTGCCGCTGCTGGCATCCTGTGCTGCCAATTTCTCCAACAACTCGCTCCTCCACTTGGTGACCGCTGCTTGCTGGGCCCATTCTACTTGCTGGCTCAGCTCCAGAATCTCACTCTGGAGGAATTCCGCATCCTCCGGGGACAATTTACTGGCTTCCCCCTCCAGGGTGAGGGGGATTGCTTGTTGCCGCAGGCCAGAGGCGGAGGCTGGATACTTGCTTCCATCCATGCTGGCTGCCAGGTGCGGTCTGTCTAGACTTGGTAAGACCACACCCTGTCTCCATTCCTTCTCTCTTCCTCCCCTCCCCTTTCGGGGGCAGTCCCATGGCAGTCTGCTGTCGGTCACTCCCTGTGATGGCCTCCCTGCTTTGACAGACACATCTATGCGGACAGTCACTGTTGCAAGGGGCAGGGTTGGCTTTTGGCGCCATTCTGGGACTTGGCCCACAATGGGAGGTTCCATATTGTTGTCTCTGATCACGCACATAATGGCGCCCGTTCTTCTGGGGCAGGCGCCACATTCAATGTAGAAAAACAGTTCCTTAGGCACACAATACGTGCTGTTAACGGGATGGCCACGTATCCTGTTCGTGACGCCAGAAGCTGACACGCCCCGAGAGCCGTGGGGTACTCGGTAGCCGGGCCTATGGATGCTGGTGGGGTATATCACGGTGGCTGGCCCGGTCCGTGGCCCAGGGCGGTCAAGAAAAAGGGGAATATTATTTATATGGGGTTTTTGGGATAGTGTTTGTGACGCCACCTGTGGAATGCGGCCAAAGGGAGCCGCCGCTGCGGTGCAGTCCTCTGGAGCTGGTGTTATGGCAGCAGGGACAGGTAGAGCAAGCTCCTGGGCAGTGTAGATGCTGTTGGTTGCGCTGGGCGTTGTAGTGCAGGAGGGGAAAGATGGCGCAGCTGAAATAATGGACGGAGGCAGTACGGTGCAGTCATCCGAGTCTTTACTCACAGTTCTTATGAAAGTTCCACTGGTGCACTGTACAGGTGTCAGCCTCCCACGTCGCGCTGCGTTCACCAGGCAGGGGCTCAGTTCTTCCTCAGGCAGGTTAGGAGCACCGGGCAGAACCCCGCTTTCTTGTGTTCCTCTCTAGACCGTCTTCACGCTGGGTCTTTCTCCCTCCTGCTCTGCGCTGCCCACTCTCAATCCCGCTCGGGTGCTCTGAAGTCCCTCCTGTCTTACTGGAGTTCCTGGACCTGCTTGACCCTCACGGAGACCAGAATGAGGCTTTGGCAACTGAACTATGAAAGCCAGAAACCTCTGGTTTTTCCAGCCGAGACTTGAAGTTACACGACTGGTCCAGGGGCCGGTCCCCTTCTTGCGGGCTACGATCCCTCTGTCTTCTGACAGATTCGGGGCGTACGGGTGCTGTCCTGCACTCGCCGTACCCCCTAGGATCCCTTTACTAGAACGGAGCCTACTCCTCTGCTCCCCTCCTGCGCCTCTAGGACTGGGCCCTACTTGTGGAGCAGAGCTCCTAAGAGACTCTGCTCCCAGACTGTCTACACTCTCTCCTCTTACTGACTCTCCTGCCACCCTAAAATGGCTTCCCTTTATATACCTACTGTCAAAGTGCTCCCCTAAACTGCTTCCTCCACCCACACCCACTACTAGTTCCCCCTACCTTTGGGTTCTCCCCACTCCAGCCAGGAACAGGGCTCAGCAGGAAACACAGTGCATCTTGCCCCTCCAGCCGGCCTGGAGCAGTGTAGTGATGGATGCAGGTGTTGGGGTCCCGGGCAGCACTCCCTCTTTACCTGAGAGAAGGAGACACCACACCTCTGGGTGAGGTGCAGTACCTCTGTGGCGACTGAACCCTCAGGGGCGCCACACATGCGTTTTTCCTGCCAGGGAGAAGCGGAAAAAATATGCAGCATTTCTGCATCGTGGGCACTTAGCCTCACAGGGCCCTGTGCAGGGGAGGGGGGAAAATATGGAAAGGAAGCTAATAGGCGGGGATTTCTTCACGTCTCCCGGACGGGAAGCATGCCAATACTAATTTAATAAAAACTATTACAAAGCAGACCTGTAATATGGGCCATACAGGTAGGTATAGATTCACATTTCAATCACCTGTATGTCCATAGTAGAGGTCAGATATCTCCCAGGGGGGACAGATTCCCATCAGACCTCTACTATGGCCATACAGGTAGGTATAGAGTTACATTTCTATCACCTGTATGTCCATAGTAGAGGTCTGATATCTCCCAGGAGGGACAGACTCCCATCAGACCTCTACTATGGCCATACAGGTAGGTATAGAGTTACATTTCTATCACCTGTATGTCCATAGTAGAGGTCAGATATCCCCCAGGGGGGACAGATTCCCATCAGACCTCTACTATGGCCATACAGGTAGGTATAGAGTTACATTTCTATCACCTGTATGTCCATAGTAGAGGTCAGATATCTCCCAGGGGGGACAGACCCCCATCAGACCTCTACTATGGCCATACAGGTAGGTATAGAGTTACATTTCTATCACCTGTATGTCCATAGTAGAGGTCAGATATCTCCCAGGGGGGACAGACTCCCATCAGACCTCTACTATGGGCCATACAGGTAGGTATAGAGTTACATTTCTATCACCTGTATGTCCATAGTAGAGGTCAGATATCCCCCAGGGGGGACAGATTCCCATCAGACCTCTACTATGGCCATACAGGTAGATATAGAGTTACATTTCTATCACCTGTACGTCCATAGTAGAGGTCAGATATCTCCCAGGGGGGACAGACTCCCATCAGACCTCTACTATGGGCCATACAGGTAGGTATAGAGTTACATTTCTATCACCTGTACGTCCATAGTAGAGGTCAGATATCTCCCAGGGGGGACAGACTCCCATCAGACCTCTACTATGGGCCATACAGGTAGGTATAGAGTTACATTTCTATCACCTGTATGTCCATAGTAGAGGTCAGATATCTCCCAGGGGGGACAGATTCTCATCAGACCTCTACTATGGCCATACAGGTAGGTATAGAGTTACATTTCTATCACCTGTATGCCCATAGTAGAGGTCAGATATCCCCCAGGGGGGACAGACTCCCATCAGACCTCTACTATGGCCATACAGGTAGGTAGAGAGTTACATTTCTATCACCTGTATACCCATAGTAGAGGTCAGATATCTCCCAGGGGGGACAGATTCCCATCAGACCTCTACTATGGGCCATACAGGTAGGTATAGAGTTACATTTCTATCACCTGTATGTCCATAGTAGAGGTCAGATATCTCCCAGGGGGGACAGATTCCCATCAGACCTCTACTATGGCCATACAGGTAGGTATAGAGTTACATTTCTATCACCTGTATACCCATAGTAGAGGTCAGATATCTCCCAGGGGGGACAGATTCCCATCAGACCTCTACTATGGGCCATACAGGTAGGTATAGAGTTACATTTCTATCACCTGTATGTCCATAGTAGAGGTCAGATATCTCCCAGGGGGGACAGATTCTCATCAGACCTCTACTATGGCCATACAGGTAGGTATAGAGTTACATTTCTATCACCTGTATGCCCATAGTAGAGGTCAGATATCTCCCAGGGGGGACAGACCCCCATCAGACCTCTACTATGGCCATACAGGTAGGTATAGAGTTACATTTCTATCACCTGTATGCCCATAGTAGAGGTCAGATATCTCCCAGGGGGGACAGACCCCCATCAGACCTCTACTATGGCCATACAGGTAGGTATAGAGTTACATTTCTATCACCTGTATGCCCATAGTAGAGGTCAGATATCTCCCAGGGGGGACAGATTCCCATCAGACCTCTACTATGGGCCATACAGGTAGGTATAGAGTTACATTTCTATCACCTGTATGCCCATAGTAGAGGTCAGATATCTCCCAGGGGGGACAGACCCCCATCAGACCTCTACTATGGCCATACAGGTAGGTAGAGAGTTACATTTCTATCACCTGTATGCCCATAGTAGAGGTCAGATATCTCCCAGGGGGGACAGATTCCCATCAGACCTCTACTATGGCCATACAGGTAGGTATAGAGTTACATTTCTATCACCTGTATGCCCATAGTAGAGGTCAGATATCTCCCAGGGGGGACAGACCCCCATCAGACCTCTACTATGGCCATACAGGTAGGTATAGAGTTACATTTCTATCACCTGTATGCCCATAGTAGAGGTCAGATATCTCTCAGGGGGGACAGACTCCCATCAGACCTCTACTATGGCCATACAGGTAGGTATAGAGTTACATTTCTATCACCTGTATGGCCATAGTAGAGGTCAGATATCCCCCAGGGGGGACAGATTCCCATCAGACCTCTACTATGGCCATACAGGTAGGTAGAGAGTTACATTTCTATCACCTGTATGCCCATAGTAGAGGTCAGATATCTCCCAGGGGGGACAGATTCCCATCAGACCTCTACTATGGGCCATACAGGTAGGTATAGAGTTACATTTCTATCACCTGTATGTCCATAGTAGAGGTCAGATATCTCCCAGGGGGGACAGATTCTCATCAGACCTCTACTATGGGCCATAAAGGTAGGTATAGAGTTACATTCCTATCACCTGTATGGCCCATAGTAGAGGTCAGATATCCCCCAGGGGGGACAGACTCCCATCAGACCTCTACTATGGCCATACAGGTAGGTATAGAGTTACATTTCTATCACCTGTATGCCCATAGTAGAGGTCAGATATCCCCCAGGGGGGACAGATTCCCATCAGACCTCTACTATGGCCATACAGGTAGGTAGAGAGTTACATTTCTATCACCTGTATGCCCATAGTAGAGGTCAGATATCCCCCAGGGGGGACAGATTCCCATCAGACCTCTACTATGGCCATACAGGTAGGTATAGAGTTACATTTCTATCACCTGTATGGCCCATAGTAGAGGTCAGATATCCCCCAGGGGGGACAGACTCCCATCAGACCTCTACTATGGCCATACAGGTAGGTATAGAGTTACATTTCTATCACCTGTATGCCCATAGTAGAGGTCAGATATCCCCCAGGGGGGACAGATTCCCATCAGACCTCTACTATGGCCATACAGGTAGGTAGAGAGTTACATTTCTATCACCTGTATGCCCATAGTAGAGGTCAGATATCTCCCAGGGGGGACAGACCCCCATCAGACCTCTACTATGGCCATACAGGTAGGTATAGAGTTACATTTCTATCACCTGTATGTCCATAGTAGAGGTCAGATATCTCCCAGGGGGGACAGACTCCCATCAGACCTCTACTATGGCCATACAGGTAGGTATAGAGTTACATTTCTATCACCTGTATGTCCATAGTAGAGGTCAGATATCTCCCAGGGGGGACAGATTCCCATCAGACCTCTACTATGGCCATACAGGTAGGTATAGAGTTACATTTCTATCACCTGTATGCCCATAGTAGAGGTCAGATATCTCCCAGGGGGGACAGATTCCCATCAGACCTCTACTATGGCCATACAGGTAGGTATAGAGTTACATTTCTATCACCTGTATGTCCATAGTAGAGGTCAGATATCTCCTAGGGGGGACAGACTCCCATCAGACCTCTACTATGGCCATACAGGTAGGTATAGAGTTACATTTCTATCACCTGTATGTCCATAGTAGAGGTCAGATATCCCCCAGGGGGGACAGACTCCCATCAGACCTCTACTATGGCCATACAGGTAGGTATAGAGTTACATTTCTATCACCTGTATGTCCATAGTAGAGGTCAGATATCTCCCAGGGGGGACAGACTCCCATCAGACCTCTACTATGGCCATACAGGTAGGTATAGAGTTACATTTCTATCACCTGTATGTCCATAGTAGAGGTCAGATATCTCCCAGGGGGGACAGATTCCCATCAGACCTCTACTATGGCCATACAGGTAGGTATAGAGTTACATTTCTATCACCTGTATGTCCATAGTAGAGGTCAGATATCTCCCAGGGGGGACAGACTCCCATCAGACCTCTACTATGGCCATACAGGTAGGTATAGAGTTACATTTCTATCACCTGTATGGCCATAGTAGAGGTCAGATATCCCCCAGGGGGACAGATTCCCATCAGACCTCTACTATGGCCATACAGGTAGGTAGAGAGTTACATTTCTATCACCTGTATGCCCATAGTAGAGGTCAGATATCTCCCAGGGGGGACAGACCCCCATCAGACCTCTACTATGGCCATACAGGTAGGTATAGAGTTACATTTCTATCACCTGTATGTCCATAGTAGAGGTCAGATATCTCCCAGGGGGGACAGACTCCCATCAGACCTCTACTATGGCCATACAGGTAGGTATAGAGTTACATTTCTATCACCTGTATGCCCATAGTAGAGGTGAGATATCTCCCAGGGGGGACAGATTCCCATCAGACCTCTACTATGGCCATACAGGTAGGTATAGAGTTACATTTCTATCACCTGTATGTCCATAGTAGAGGTCAGATATCTCCTAGGGGGGACAGACTCCCATCAGACCTCTACTATGGCCATACAGGTAGGTATAGAGTTACATTTCTATCACCTGTATGCCCATAGTAGAGGTCAGATATCTCCCAGGGGGGACAGATTCCCATCAGACCTCTACTATGGCCATACAGGTAGGTATAGAGTTACATTTCTATCACCTGTATGCCCATAGTAGAGGTCAGATATCTCCCAGGGGGGACAGATTCCCATCAGACCTCTACTATGGCCATACAGGTAGGTATAGAGTTACATTTCTATCACCTGTATGTCCATAGTAGAGGTCAGATATCCCCCAGGGGGGACAGACTCCCATCAGACCTCTACTATGAGCCATACAGGTAGGTAGAGAGTTACATTTCTATCACCTGTATGTCCATAGTAGAGGTCAGATATCTCCCAGGAGGGACAGATTCCCATCAGACCTCTACTATGGCCATACAGGTAGGTATAGAGTTACATTTCTATCACCTGTATGGCCATAGTAGAGGTCAGATATCTCCCAGGGGGGACAGACTCCCATCAGACCTCTACTATGGCCATACAGGTAGGTATAGAGTTACATTTCTATCACCTGTATGTCCATAGTAGAGGTCTGATATCTCCCAGGAGGGACAGATTCCCATCAGACCTCTACTATGGCCATACAGGTAGGTATAGAGTTACATTTCTATCACCTGTATGCCCATAGTAGAGGTCAGATATCCCCCAGGGAGGACAGATTCCCATCAGACCTCTACTATGGCCATACAGGTAGGTATAGAGTTACATTTCTATCACCTGTATGTCCATAGTAGAGGTCAGATATCTCCGAGGGGGACAGACTCCCATCAGACCTCTACTATGGCCATACAGGTAGGTATAGAGTTACATTTCTATCACCTGTATGTCCATAGTAGAGGTCAGATATCTCCCAGGGGGGACAGATTCCCATCAGACCTCTACTATGGCCATACAGGTAGGTATAGAGTTACATTTCTATCACCTGTATGTCCATAGTAGAGGTCAGATATCTCCCAGGGGGGACAGATTCCCATCAGACCTCTACTATGGGCCATACAGGTAGGTATAGAGTTACATTTCTATCACCTGTATGCCCACAGTAGAGGTCAGATATCTCCCAGGAGGGACAGATTCCCATCAGACCTCTACTATGGGCCATACAGGTAGGTATAGAGTTACATTTCTATCACCTGTATGCCCACAGTAGAGGTCAGATATCTCCCAGGAGGGACAGATTCCCATCAGACCTCTACTATGGGCCATACAGGTAGGTATAGAGTTACATTTCTATCACCTGTATGCCCACAGTAGAGGTCAGATATCTCCCAGGAGGGACAGATTCCCATCAGACCTCTACTATGGGCCATACAGGTAGGTATAGAGTTACATTTCTATCACCTGTATGTCCATAGTAGAGGTCAGATATCTCCCAGGAGGGACAGATTCCCATCAGACCTCTACTATGGGCCATACAGGTAGGTATAGAGTTACATTTCTATCACCTGTATGCCCACAGTAGAGGTCAGATATCTCCCAGGAGGGACAGATTCCCATCAGACCTCTACTATGGGCCATACAGGTAGGTATAGAGTTACATTTCTATCACCTGTATGCCCATAGTAGAGGTCAGATATCTCCCAGGGGGGACAGATTCCCATCAGACCTCTACTATGGCCATACAGGTAGGTATAGAGTTACATTTCTATCACCTGTATGTCCATAGTAGAGGTCAGATATCTCCCAGGGGGGACAGACTCCCATCAGACCTCTACTATGGCCATACAGGTAGGTATAGAGTTACATTTCTATCACCTGTATGCCCATAGTAGAGGTCAGATATCTCCCAGGGGGGACAGATTCCCATCAGACCTCTACTATGGGCCATACAGGTAGGTATAGAGTTACATTTCTATCACCTGTATGTCCATAGTAGAGGTCAGATATCTCCCAGGGGGGACAGATTCCCATCAGACCTCTACTATGGCCATACAGGTAGGTATAGAGTTACATTTCTATCACCTGTATGTCCATAGTAGAGGTCAGATATCTCCCAGGGGGGACAGATTCCCATCAGACCTCTACTATGGGCCATACAGGTAGGTATAGAGTTACATTTCTATCACCTGTATGCCCATAGTAGAGGTCAGATATCTCCCAGGGGGGACAGATTCCCATCAGACCTCTACTATGGCCATACAGGTAGGTATAGAGTTACATTTCTATCACCTGTATGCCCATAGTAGAGGTCAGATATCTCCCAGGGGGGACAGATTCCCATCAGACCTCTACTATGGGCCATACAGGTAGGTAGAGAGTTACATTTCTATCACCTGTATGCCCATAGTAGAGGTCAGATATCTCCCAGGGGGGACAGACCCCCATCAGACCTCTACTATGGCCATACAGGTAGGTATAGAGTTACATTTCTATCACCTGTATGTCCATAGTAGAGGTCAGATATCTCCCAGGGGGGGCAGACTCCCATCAGACCTCTACTATGGCCATACAGGTAGGTATAGAGTTACATTTCTATCACCTGTATGCCCATAGTAGAGGTCAGATATCTCCCAGGGGGGACAGATTCCCATCAGACCTCTACTATGGGCCATACAGGTAGGTAGAGAGTTACATTTCTATCACCTGTATGCCCATAGTAGAGGTCAGATATCTCCCAGGGGGGACAGACCCCCATCAGACCTCTACTATGGCCATACAGGTAGGTATAGAGTTACATTTCTATCACCTGTATGTCCATAGTAGAGGTCAGATATCTCCCAGGGGGGACAGACTCCCATCTGACCTCTACTATGGGCATACAGGTAGGTATAGAGTTACATTTCTATCACCTGTATGCCCATAGTAGAGGTCAGATATCTCCCAGGGGGGACAGATTCCCATCAGACCTCTACTATGGCCATACAGGTAGGTATAGAGTTACATTTCTATCACCTGTATGTCCATAGTAGAGGTCAGATATCTCCTAGGGGGGACAGACTCCCATCAGACCTCTACTATGGCCATACAGGTAGGTATAGAGTTACATTTCTATCACCTGTATGCCCATAGTAGAGGTCAGATATCTCCCAGGGGGGACAGATTCCCATCAGACCTCTACTATGGCCATACAGGTAGGTATAGAGTTACATTTCTATCACCTGTATGTCCATAGTAGAGGTCAGATATCCCCCAGGGGGGACAGACTCCCATCAGACCTCTACTATGAGCCATACAGGTAGGTAGAGAGTTACATTTCTATCACCTGTATGCCCATAGTAGAGGTCAGATATCTCCCAGGGGGGACAGATTCCCATCAGACCTCTACTATGGCCATACAGGTAGGTATAGAGTTACATTTCTATCACCTGTATGTCCATAGTAGAGGTCAGATATCTCCCAGGGGGGACAGACTCCCATCAGACCTCTACTATGGCCATACAGGTAGGTATAGAGTTACATTTCTATCACCTGTATGTCCATAGTAGAGGTCAGATATCCCCCAGGGGGGACAGATTCCCATCAGACCTCTACTATGGCCATACAGGTAGGTATAGAGTTACATTTCTATCACCTGTATGCCCATAGTAGAGGTCAGATATCTCCCAGGGGGGACAGATTCCCATCAGACCTCTACTATGACCATACAGGTAGGTATAGAGTTACATTTCTTTCACCTGTATGTCCATAGTAGAGGTCAGATATCCCCCAGGGGGGACAGATTCCCATCAGACCTCTACTATGGCCATACAGGTAGGTATAGAGTTACATTTCTATCACCTGTATGTCCATAGTAGAGGTCAGATATCTCCCAGGAGGGACAGACTCCCATCAGACCTCTACTATGGCCATACAGGTAAGTATAGAGTTACATTTCTATCACCTGTATGTCCATAGTAGAGGTCAGATATCTCCCAGGGGGGACAGACTCCCATCAGACCTCTACTATGGCCATACAGGTAGGTATAGAGTTACATTTCTATCACCTGTATGTCCATAGTAGAGGTCAGATACCTCCCAGGGGGGACAGACTCCCATCAGACCTCTACTATGGCCATACAGGTAGGTATAGAGTTACATTTCTATCACCTGTATGTCCATAGTAGAGGTCAGATATCTCCCAGGGGGGACAGATTCCCATCAGACCTCTACTATGGCCATACAGGTAGGTATAGAGTTACATTTCTATCACCTGTATGTCCATAGTAGAGGTCAGATATCTCCCAGGGGGGACAGATTCCCATCAGACCTCTACTATGGCCATACAGGTAGGTATAGAGTTACATTTCTATCACCTGTATGCCCATAGTAGAGGTCTGATATCTCCCAGGAGGGACAGACTCCCATCAGACCTCTACTATGGCCATACAGGTAGGTATAGAGTTACATTTCTATCACCTGTATGCCCATAGTAGAGGTCAGATATCTCCCAGGGGGGACAGATTCCCATCAGACCTCTACTATGGCCATACAGGTAGGTATAGAGTTACATTTCTATCACCTGTATGCCCATAGTAGAGGTCAGATATCTCCCAGGGGGGACAGATTCCCATCAGACCTCTACTATGGCCATACAGGTAGGTATAGAGTTACATTTCTATCACCTGTATGCCCATAGTAGAGGTCTGATATCTCCCAGGAGGGACAGACTCCCATCAGACCTCTACTATGGGCCATACAGGTAGGTATAGAGTTACATTTCTATCACCTGTATGTCCATAGTAGAGGTCAGATATCTCCCAGGGGGACAGATTCCCATCAGACCTCTACTATGGCCATACAGGTAGGTATAGAGTTACATTTCTATCACCTGTATGTCCATAGTAGAGGTCAGATACCTCCCAGGGGGGACAGACTCCCATCAGACCTCTACTATGGGCCATACAGGTAGGTATAGAGTTACATTTCTATCACCTGTATGTCCATAGTAGAGGTCAGATATCTCTCAGGGGGGACGGACTCCCATCAGACCTCTACTATGGCCATACAGGTAGGTATAGAGTTACATTTCTATCACCTGTATGTCCATAGTAGAGGTCAGATATCTCCCAGGGGGACAGATTCCCATCAGACCTCTACTATGGCCATACAGGTAGGTATAGAGTTACATTTCTATCACCTGTATGTCCATAGTAGAGGTCAGATACCTCCCAGGGGGGACAGACTCCCATCAGACCTCTACTATGGGCCATACAGGTAGGTATAGAGTTACATTTCTATCACCTGTATGTCCATAGTAGAGGTCAGATATCTCTCAGGGGGGACAGACCCCCATCAGACCTCTACTATGGCCATACAGGTAGGTATAGAGTTACATTTCTATCACCTGTATGCCCATAGTAGAGGTCAGATATCTCCCAGGGGGGACAGACCCCCATCAGACCTCTACTATGGCCATACAGGTAGGTATAGAGTTACATTTCTATCACCTGTATGTCCATAGTAGAGGTCAGATATCTCCCAGGGGGGACAGACTCCCATCAGACCTCTACTATGGCCATACAGGTAGGTATAGAGTTACATTTCTATCACCTGTATGCCCATAGTAGAGGTCAGATATCTCCCAGGGGGGACAGACCCCCATCAGACCTCTACTATGGCCATACAGGTAGGTATAGAGTTACATTTCTATCACCTGTATGTCCATAGTAGAGGTCAGATATCTCCCAGGGGGGACAGACTCCCATCAGACCTCTACTATGGCCATACAGGTAGGTATAGAGTTACATTTCTATCACCTGTATGTCCATAGTAGAGGTCAGAAATCTCCCAGGGGGACAGACTCCCATCAGACCTCTACTATGGCCATACAGGTAGGTATAGAGTTACATTTCTATCACCTGTATGTCCATAGTAGAGGTCAGAAATCTCCCAGGGGGACAGACTCCCATCAGACCTCTACTATGGCCATACAGGTAGGTATAGAGTTACATTTCTATCACCTGTATGTCCATAGTAGAGGTCAGATATCTCCCAGGAGGGACAGATTCTCATCAGACCTCTACTATGGCCATACAGGTAGGTATAGAGTTACATTTCTATCACCTGTATGTCCATAGTAGAGGTCAGATATCTCCCAGGGGGGACAGATTCCCATCAGACCTCTACTATGGCCATACAGGTAGGTATAGAGTTACATTTCTATCACCTGTATGTCCATAGTAGAGGTCAGAAATCTCCCAGGGGGACAGACTCCCATCAGACCTCTACTATGGCCATACAGGTAGGTATAGAGTTACATTTCTATCACCTGTATGTCCATAGTAGAGGTCAGAAATCTCCCAGGGGGACAGACTCCCATCAGACCTCTACTATGGCCATACAGGTAGGTATAGAGTTACATTTCTATCACCTGTATGTCCATAGTAGAGGTCAGAAATCTCCCAGGGGGACAGACTCCCATCAGACCTCTACTATGGCCATACAGGTAGATATAGAGTTACATTTCTATCACCTGTATGTCCATAGTAGAGGTCAGAAATCTCCCAGGGGGACAGACTCCCATCAGACCTCTACTATGGCCATACAGGTAGGTATAGAGTTACATTTCTATCACCTGTATGTCCATAGTAGAGGTCAGAAATCTCCCAGGGGGACAGACTCCCATCAGACCTCTACTATGGCCATACAGGTAGGTATAGAGTTACATTTCTATCACCTGTATGTCCATAGTAGAGGTCAGATATCTCCCAGGAGGGACAGATTCTCATCAGACCTCTACTATGGCCATACAGGTAGGTATAGAGTTACATTTCTATCACCTGTATGTCCATAGTAGAGGTCAGATATCTCCCAGGGGGGACAGATTCCCATCAGACCTCTACTATGGCCATACAGGTAGGTATAGAGTTACATTTCTATCACCTGTATGTCCATAGTAGAGGTCAGAAATCTCCCAGGGGGACAGACTCCCATCAGACCTCTACTATGGCCATACAGGTAGGTATAGAGTTACATTTCTATCACCTGTATGTCCATAGTAGAGGTCAGAAATCTCCCAGGGGGACAGACTCCCATCAGACCTCTACTATGGCCATACAGGTAGGTATAGAGTTACATTTCTATCACCTGTATGTCCATAGTAGAGGTCAGATATCTCCCAGGGGGGACAGATTCCCATCAGACCTCTACTATGGCCATACAGGTAGGTATAGAATTACATTTCTATCACCTGTATGCCCATAGTAGAGGTCAGATATCTCCCAGGGGGCACAGACTCCCATCAGACCTCTACTATGGCCATACAGGTAGGTATAGAGTTACATTTCTATCACCTGTATGTCCATAGTAGAGGTCAGAAATCTCCCAGGGGGACAGACTCCCATCAGACCTCTACTATGGCCATACAGGTAGGTATAGAGTTACATTTCTATCACCTGTATGCCCATAGTAGAGGTCAGATATCTCCCAGGGGGCACAGACTCCCATCAGACCTCTACTATGGCCATACAGGTAGGTATAGAGTTACATTTCTATCACCTGTATATCCATAGTAGAGGTCAGATATCTCCCAGGGGGGACAGACACCCATCAGACCTCTACTATGGCCATACAGGTAGGTATAGAGTTACATTTCTATCACCTGTATGACCCATAGTAGAGGTCAGATATCTCCCAGGGGGGACAGATTCCCATCAGACCTCTACTATGAGCCATACAGGTAGGTATAGAGTTACATTTCTATCACCTGTATGCCCATAGTAGAGGTCAGATATCTCCCAGGGGGACAGACTCCCATCAGACCTCTACTATGGCCATACAGGTAGGTATAGAGTTACATTTCTATCACCTGTATGTCCATAGTAGAGGTCAGATATCTCCCAGGGGGGACAGATTCCCATCAGACCTCTACTATGGCCATACAGGTAGGTATAGAGTTACATGTCTATCACCTGTATGCCCATAGTAGAGGTCAGATATCTCCCAGGAGGGACAGATTCCCATCAGACCTCTACTATGGCCATACAGGTAGGTATAGAGTTACATTCCTATCACCTGTATGTCCATAGTAGAGGTCAGATATCTCCCAGGGGGGACAGATTCCCATCAGACCTCTACTATGGCCATACAGGTAGGTATAGAGTTACATTCCTATCACCTGTATGTCCATAGTAGAGGTCAGATATCTCCCAGGGGGACAGACTCCCATCAGACCTCTACTATGGCCATACAGGTAGGTATAGAGTTACATTTCTATCACCTGTATGCCCATAGTAGAGGTCAGATATCTCCCAGGGGGGACAGACTCCCATCAGACCTCTACTATGGCCATACAGGTAGGTATAGAGTTACATGTCTATCACCTGTATGACCCATAGTAGAGGTCAGATATCTCCCAGGGGGGACAGACTCCCATCAGACCTCTACTATGGGCATACAGGTAGGTATAGAGTTACATTTCTATCACCTGTATGCCCATAGTAGAGGTCAGATATCTCCCAGGGGGGACAGATTCCCATCAGACCTCTACTATGGCCATACAGGTAGGTATAGAGTTACATGTCTATCACCTGTATGCCCATAGTAGAGGTCAGATATCTCCCAGGGGGGACAGATTCCCATCAGACCTCTACTATGAGCCATACAGGTAGGTATAGAGTTACATTCCTATCACCTGTATGTCCATAGTAGAGGTCAGATATCTCCCAGGGGGGACAGATTCCCATCAGACCTCTACTATGGCCATACAGGTAGGTATAGAGTTACATTCCTATCACCTGTATGTCCATAGTAGAGGTCAGATATCTCCCAGGGGGGACAGATTCCCATCAGACCTCTACTATGGCCATACAGGTAGGTATAGAGTTACATTTCTATCACCTGTATGCCCATAGTAGAGGTCAGATATCTCCCAGGGGGGACAGATTCCCATCAGACCTCTACTATGGCCATACAGGTAGGTATAGAGTTACATTTCTATCACCTGTATGCCCATAGTAGAGGTCAGATATCTCCCAGGGGGACAGACTCCCATCAGACCTCTACTATGGCCATACAGGTAGGTATAGAGTTACATTTCTATCACCTGTATGCCCATAGTAGAGGTCAGATATCTCCCAAGGGGACAGACTCCCATCAGACCTCTACTATGGCCATACAGGTAGGTATAGAGTTACATTTCTATCACCTGTATGTCCATAGTAGAGGTCAGATATCTCCCAGGGGGGACAGACTCCCATCAGACCTCTACTATGGCCATACAGGTAGGTATAGAATTACATTTCTATCACCTGTATGTCCATAGTAGAGGTCAGATATCTCCCAGGGGGGACAGACCCCCATCAGACCTCTACTATGGCCATACAGGTAGGTATAGAGTTACATTTCTATCACCTGTATGCCCATAGTAGAGGTCAGATATCTCCCAGGGGGGACAGATTCCCATCAGACCTCTACTATGGCCATACAGGTAGGCATAGAGTTACATTTCTATCACCTGTATGCCCATAGTAGAGGTCAGATATCTCCCAGGGGGGACAGACTCCCATCAGACCTCTACTATGGCCATACAGGTAGGTATAGAGTTACATTTCTATCACCTGTATGCCCATAGTAGAGGTCAGATATCTCCCAAGGGGACAGACTCCCATCAGACCTCTACTATGGCCATACAGGTAGGTATAGAGTTACATTTCTATCACCTGTATGTCCATAGTAGAGGTCAGATATCTCCCAGGGGGGACAGACTCCCATCAGACCTCTACTATGGCCATACAGGTAGATATAGAGTTACATTTCTATCACCTGTATGCCCATAGTAGAGGTCAGATATCCCCCAGGGAGGACAGATTCCCATCAGACCTCTACTATGGCCATACAGGTAGATATAGAGTTACATTTCTATCACCTGTATGCCCATAGTAGAGGTCAGATATCCCCCAGGGAGGACAGATTCCCATCAGACCTCTACTATGGCCATACAGGTAGGTATAGAGTTACATTTCTATCACCTGTATGCCCATAGTAGAGGTCAGATATCCCCCAGGGAGGACAGATTCCCATCAGACCTCTACTATGGCCATACAGGTAGGTATAGAGTTACATTTCTATCACCTGTATGCCCATAGTAGAGGTCAGATATCTCCCAGGGGGGACAGATTCCCATCAGACCTCTACTATGGCCATACAGGTAGGTATAGAGTTACATTTCTATCACCTGTATGTCCATAGTAGAGGTCAGATATCTCCCAGGGGGGACAGATTCCCATCAGACCTCTACTATGGCCATACAGGTAGATATAGAGTTACATTTCTATCACCTGTATGCCCATAGTAGAGGTCAGATATCCCCCAGGGAGGACAGATTCCCATCAGACCTCTACTATGGCCATACAGGTAGGTATAGAGTTACATTTCTATCACCTGTATGCCCATAGTAGAGGTCAGATATCTCCCAGGGGGGACAGATTCCCATCAGACCTCTACTATGGCCATACAGGTAGGTATAGAGTTACATTTCTATCACCTGTATGCCCATAGTAGAGGTCAGATATCCCCCAGGGGGGACAGATTCCCATCAGACCTCTACTATGGCCATACAGGTAGGTATAGAGTTACATTTCTATCACCTGTATGCCCATAGTAGAGGTCAGATATCTCCCAGGGGGGACAGATTCCCATCAGACCTCTACTATGGCCATACAGGTAGGTATAGAGTTACATTTCTATCACCTGTATGTCCATAGTAGAGGTCAGATATCTCCCAGGGGGGACAGATTCCCATCAGACCTCTACTATGGGCCATACAGGTAGGTATAGAGTTACATTTCTATCACCTGTATGCCCATAGTAGAGGTCAGATATCTCCCAGGGGGGACAGACTCCCATCAGACCTCTACTATGGCCATACAGGTAGGTATAGAGTTACATTTCTATCACCTGTATGTCCATAGTAGAGGTCAGATATCTCCCAGGGGGGACAGATTCCCATCAGACCTCTACTATGGCCATACAGGTAGGTATAGAGTTACATTTCTATCACCTGTATGTCCATAGTAGAGGTCAGATATCTCCCAAGGGGACAGACTCCCATCAGACCTCTACTATGGGCCATACAGGTAGGTATAGAGTTACATTTCTATCACCTGTATGCCCATAGTAGAGGTCAGATATCCCCCAGGGGGGACAGATTCCCATCAGACCTCTACTATGGCCATACAGGTAGGTATAGAGTTACATTTCTATCACCTGTATGCCCATAGTAGAGGTCAGATATCTCCCAGGGGGGACAGATTCCCATCAGACCTCTACTATGGCCATACAGGTAGGTATAGAGTTACATTTCTATCACCTGTATGCCCATAGTAGAGGTCAGATATCTCCCAGGGGGGACAGACTCCCATCAGACCTCTACTATGGCCATACAGGTAGGTATAGAGTTACATTTCTATCACCTGTATGCCCATAGTAGAGGTCAGATATCTCCCAGGGGGGACAGACTCCCATCAGACCTCTACTATGGCCATACAGGTAGGTATAGAGTTACATTTCTATCACCTGTATGCCCATAGTAGAGGTCAGATATCTCCCAGGAGGGACAGACTCCCATCAGACCTCTACTATGGCCATACAGGTAAGTATAGAATTACATTTCTATCACCTGTATGTCCATAGTAGAGGTCAGATATCTCCCAGGGGGGACAGATTCCCATCAGACCTCTACTATGGCCAGACAGGTAGGTATAGAGTTACATTTCTATCACCTGTATGTCCATAGTAGAGGTCAGATATCTCCCAGGGGGGACAGATTCCCATCAGACCTCTACTATGGCCATACAGGTAGGTATAGAGTTACATTTCTATCACCTGTATGCCCATAGTAGAGGTCAGATATCTCCCAGGGGGGACAGACTCCCATCAGACCTCTACTATGGACCATACAGGTAGGTATAGAGTTACATTTCTATCACCTGTATGCCCATAGTAGAGGTCAGATATCTCCCAAGGGGACAGACTCCCATCAGACCTCTACTATGGCCATACAGGTAGGTATAGAGTTACATTTCTATCACCTGTATGCCCATAGTAGAGGTCAGATATCCCCCAGGGGGGACAGATTCCCATCAGACCTCTACTATGGCCATACAGGTAGGTATAGAGTTACATTTCTATCACCTGTATGTCCATAGTAGAGGTCAGATATCTCCCAGGGGGGACAGATTCCCATCAGACCTCTACTATGGCCATACAAGTAGGTATAGAGTTACATTTCTATCACCTGTATGTCCATAGTAGAGGTCAGATATCTCCCAGGGGGGACAGACTCCCATCAGACCTCTACTATGGACCATACAGGTAGGTATAGAGTTACATTTCTATCACCTGTATGCCCATAGTAGAGGTCAGATATCTCCCAAGGGGACAGACTCCCATCAGACCTCTACTATGGCCATACAGGTAGGTATAGAGTTACATTTCTATCACCTGTATGCCCATAGTAGAGGTCAGATATCTCCCAGGGGGGACAGATTCCCATCAGACCTCTACTATGGCCATACAGGTAGGTATAGAGTTACATTTCTATCACCTGTATGTCCATAGTAGAGGTCAGATATCTCCCAGGGGGGACAGACTCCCATCAGACCTCTACTATGGACCATACAGGTAGGTATAGAGTTACATTTCTATCACCTGTATGCCCATAGTAGAGGTCAGATATCTCCCAGGGGGGACAGATTCCCATCAGACCTCTACTATGGCCATACAGGTAGGTATAGAGTTACATTTCTATCACCTGTATGCCCATAGTAGAGGTCAGATATCTCCCAGGGGGGACAGACTCCCATCAGACCTCTACTATGGCCATACAGGTAGGTATAGAGTTACATTTCTATCACCTGTATGCCCATAGTAGAGGTCAGATATCTCCCAGGGGGGACAGATTCCCATCAGACCTCTACTATGGCCATACAGGTAGGTATAGAGTTACATTTCTATCCCCTGTATGCCCATAGTAGAGGTCAGATATCTCCCAGGAGGGACAGATTCCCATCAGACCTCTACTATGACCATACAGGTAGGTATAGAGTTACATTTCTATCACCTGTATGTCCATAGTAGAGGTCAGATATCTCCCAGGGGGGACAGATTCCCATCAGACCTCTACTATGGCCATACAGGTAGGTATAGAGTTACATTTCTATCACCTGTATGACCCATAGTAGAGGTCAGATATCTCCCAGGGGGGACAGATTCCCATCAGACCTCTACTATGGCCATACAGGTAGGTATAGAGTTACATTTCTATCACCTGTATGCCCATAGTAGAGGTCAGATATCTCCCAGGGGGGACAGACTCCCATCAGACCTCTACTATGGCCATACAGGTAGGTATAGAGTTACATTTCTATCACCTGTATGCCCATAGTAGAGGTCAGATATCTCCCAGGGGGGACAGATTCCCATCAGACCTCTACTATGGCCATACAGGTAGGTATAGAGTTACATTTCTATCCCCTGTATGCCCATAGTAGAGGTCAGATATCTCCCAGGAGGGACAGATTCCCATCAGACCTCTACTATGACCATACAGGTAGGTATAGAGTTACATTTCTATCACCTGTATGTCCATAGTAGAGGTCAGATATCTCCCAGGAGGGACAGACTCCCATCAGACCTCTACTATGGCCATACAGGTAAGTATAGAGTTACATTTCTATCACCTGTATGTCCATAGTAGAGGTCAGATATCTCCCAGGGGGGACAGATTCCCATCAGACCTCTACTATGGCCATACAGGTAGGTATAGAGTTACATTTCTATCACCTGTATGCCCATAGTAGAGGTCAGATATCTCCCAGGGGGGACAGACTCCCATCAGACCTCTACTATGGCCATACAGGTAGGTATAGAGTTACATTTCTATCACCTGTATGCCCATAGTAGAGGTCAGATATCTCCCAGGGGGGACAGATTCCCATCAGACCTCTACTATGGCCATACAGGTAGGTATAGAGTTACATTTCTATCCCCTGTATGCCCATAGTAGAGGTCAGATATCTCCCAGGAGGGACAGATTCCCATCAGACCTCTACTATGACCATACAGGTAGGTATAGAGTTACATTTCTATCACCTGTATGTCCATAGTAGAGGTCAGATATCTCCCAGGAGGGACAGACTCCCATCAGACCTCTACTATGGCCATACAGGTAAGTATAGAGTTACATTTCTATCACCTGTATGCCCATAGTAGAGGTCAGATATCTCCCAGGGGGGACAGATTCCCATCAGACCTCTACTATGGCCATACAGGTAGGTATAGAGTTACATTTCTATCACCTGTATGTCCATAGTAGAGGTCAGATATCTCCCAGGGGGGACAGATTCCCATCAGACCTCTACTATGGCCATACAGGTAGGTATAGAGTTACATTTCTATCACCTGTATGACCCATAGTAGAGGTCAGATATCTCCCAGGGGGGACAGATTCCCATCAGACCTCTACTATGGCCATACAGGTAGGTATAGAGTTACATTTCTATCACCTGTATGACCCATAGTAGAGGTCAGATATCTCCCAGGGGGGACAGATTCCCATCAGACCTCTACTATGGCCATACAGGTAGGTATAGAGTTACATTTCTATCACCTGTATGTCCATAGTAGAGGTCAGATATCTCCCAGGGGGGACAGACTCCCATCAGACCTCTACTATGGCCATACAGGTAGGTATAGAGTTACATTTCTATCACCTGTATGCCCATAGTAGAGGTCAGATATCTCCCAGGGGGGACAGATTCCCATCAGACCTCTACTATGGCCATACAGGTAGGTATAGAGTTACATTTCTATCACCTGTATGACCCATAGTAGAGGTCAGATATCTCCCAGGGGGGACAGATTCCCATCAGACCTCTACTATGGCCATACAGGTAGGTATAGAGTTACATTTCTATCACCTGTATGTCCATAGTAGAGGTCAGATATCTCCCAGGGGGGACAGACTCCCATCAGACCTCTACTATGGCCATACAGGTAGGTATAGAGTTACATTTCTATCACCTGTATGTCCATAGTAGAGGTCAGATATCTCCCAGGGGGGACAGACTCCCATCAGACCTCTACTATGGCCATACAGGTAGGTATAGAGTTACATTTCTATCACCTGTATGCCCATAGTAGAGGTCAGATATCTCCCAGGGGGGACAGATTCCCATCAGACCTCTACTATGGCCATACAGGTAGGTATAGAGTTACATTTCTATCACCTGTATGACCCATAGTAGAGGTCAGATATCTCCCAGGGGGGACAGATTCCCATCAGACCTCTACTATGGCCATACAGGTAGGTATAGAGTTACATTTCTATCACCTGTATGTCCATAGTAGAGGTCAGATATCTCCCAGGGGGGACAGATTCCCATCAGACCTCTACTATGGCCATACAGGTAGGTATAGAGTTACATTTCTATCACCTGTATGCCCATAGTAGAGGTCAGATATCTCCCAGGGGGGACAGATTCCCATCAGACCTCTACTATGGCCATACAGGTAGGTATAGAGTTACATTTCTATCACCTGTATGTCCATAGTAGAGGTCAGATATCTCCCAGGGGGGACAGACTCCCATCAGACCTCTACTATGGGCCATACAGGTAGGTATAGAGTTACATTTCTATCACCTGTATGCCCATAGTAGAGGTCAGATATCTCCCAAGGGGACAGACTCCCATCAGACCTCTACTATGGGCCATACAGGTAGGTATAGAGTTACATTTCTATCACCTGTATGCCCATAGTAGAGGTCAGATATCCCCCAGGGGGGACAGATTCCCATCAGACCTCTACTATGGCCATACAGGTAGGTATAGAGTTACATTTCTATCACCTGTATGCCCATAGTAGAGGTCAGATATCTCCCAGGGGGGACAGACTCCCATCAGACCTCTACTATGGCCATACAGGTAGGTATAGAGTTACATGTCTATCACCTGTATGACCCATAGTAGAGGTCAGATATCTCCCAGGGGGGACAGATTCCCATCAGACCTCTACTATGGCCATACAGGTAGGTATAGAGTTACATGTCTATCACCTGTATGCCCATAGTAGAGGTCAGATATCTCCCAGGAGGGACAGATTCCCATCAGACCTCTACTATGAGCCATACAGGTAGGTATAGAGTTACATTTCTATCACCTGTATGTCCATAGTAGAGGTCAGATATCTCCCAGGGGGGACAGATTCCCATCAGACCTCTACTATGGCCATACAGGTAGGTATAGAGTTACATTCCTATCACCTGTATGTCCATAGTAGAGGTCAGATATCTCCCAGGGGGGACAGATTCCCATCAGACCTCTACTATGGCCATACAGGTAGGTATAGAGTTACATTTCTATCACCTGTATGCCCATAGTAGAGGTCAGATATCTCCCAGGGGGGACAGACCCCCATCAGACCTCTACTATGGCCATACAGGTAGGTATAGAGTTACATTTCTATCACCTGTATGCCCATAGTAGAGGTCAGATATCTCCCAGGGGGGACAGATTCCCATCAGACCTCTACTATGGCCATACAGGTAGGTATAGAGTTACATTTCTATCACCTGTATGCCCATAGTAGAGGTCAGATATCCCCCAGGGAGGACAGATTCCCATCAGACCTCTACTATGGCCATACAGGTAGGTATAGAGTTACATTTCTATCACCTGTATGCCCATAGTAGAGGTCAGATATCTCCCAGGGGGGACAGACCCCCATCAGACCTCTACTATGGCCATACAGGTAGGTATAGAGTTACATTTCTATCACCTGTATGCCCATAGTAGAGGTCAGATATCTCCCAGGGGGGACAGATTCCCATCAGACCTCTACTATGGCCATACAGGTAGGTATAGAGTTACATTTCTATCACCTGTATGCCCATAGTAGAGGTCAGATATCCCCCAGGGAGGACAGATTCCCATCAGACCTCTACTATGGCCATACAGGTAGGTATAGAGTTACATTTCTATCACCTGTATGCCCATAGTAGAGGTCAGATATCTCCCAGGGGGGACAGATTCCCATCAGACCTCTACTATGGCCATACAGGTAGGTATAGAGTTACATTTCTATCACCAGTATGTCCATAGTAGAGGTCAGATATCTCCCAGGGGGGACAGACTCCCATCAGACCTCTACTATGGCCATACAGGTAGGTATAGAGTTACATTTCTATCTCCTGTATGCCCATAGTAGAAGTCAGATATCTCCCAGGGGGGACAGATTCCCATCAGACCTCTACTATGGCCATACAGGTAGGTATAGAGTTACATTTCTATCACCTGTATGTCCATAGTAGAGGTCAGATATCTCCCAGGGGGGACAGATTCCCATCAGACCTCTACTATGGCCATACAGGTAGGTATAGAGTTACATTTCTATCACCTGTATGTCCATAGTAGAGGTCAGATATCTCCCAGGGGGGACAGACTCCCATCAGACCTCTACTATGGCCATACAGGTAGGTATAGAGTTACATTTCTATCACCTGTATGTCCATAGTAGAGGTCAGATATCTCCCAGGGGGGACAGATTCCCATCAGACCTCTACTATGGCCATACAGGTAGGTATAGAGTTACATTTCTATCACCTGTATGACCATAGTATAGGTCAGATATCTCCCAGGGGGGACAGACTCCCATCAGACCTCTACTATGGCCATACAGGTAGGTATAGAGTTACATTTCTATCACCTGTATGTCCATAGTAGAGGTCAGATATCTCCCAGGGGGGACAGACTCCCATCAGACCTCTACTATGGCCATACAGGTAGGTATAGAGTTACATTTCTATCACCTGTATGTCCATAGTAGAGGTCAGATATCTCCCAGGGGGGACAGATTCCCATCAGACCTCTACTATGGCCATACAGGTAGGTATAGAGTTACATTTCTATCACCTGTATGTCCATAGTAGAGGTCAGATATCTCCCAGGGGGGACAGATTCCCATCAGACCTCTACTATGGCCATACAGGTAGGTATAGAGTTACATTTCTATCACCTGTATGTCCATAGTAGAGGTCAGATATCTCCCAGGGGGGACAGACTCCCATCAGACCTCTACTATGGCCATACAGGTAGGTATAGAGTTACATTTCTATCACCTGTATGTCCATAGTAGAGGTCAGATATCTCCCAGGGGGGACAGATTCCCATCAGACCTCTACTATGGCCATACAGGTAGGTATAGAGTTACATTTCTATCACCTGTATGTCCATAGTAGAGGTCAGATATCTCCCAGGGGGGACAGTCCCCCATCAGACCTCTACTATGGGCCATACAGGTAGGTATAGAGTTACATTTCTATCACCTGTATGCCCATAGTAGAGGTCAGATATCTCCCAAGGGGACAGACTCCCATCAGACCTCTACTATGGGCATACAGGTAGATATAGAGTTACATTTCTATCACCTGTATGCCCATAGTAGAGGTCAGATATCCCCCAGGGGGGACAGATTCCCATCAGACCTCTACTATGGCCATACAGGTAGGTATAGAGTTACATTTCTATCACCTGTATGTCCATAGTAGAGGTCAGATATCTCCCAGGGGGGACAGACTCCCATCAGACCTCTACTATGACCATACAGGTAGGTATAGAGTTACATTTCTATCACCTGTATGTCCATAGTAGAGGTCAGATATCTCCCAGGAGGGACAGACTCCCATCAGACCTGTACTATGGCCATACAGGTAAGTATAGAGTTACATTTCTATCACCTGTATGCCCATAGTAGAGGTCAGATATCCCCCAGGGGGGACAGATTCCCATCAGACCTCTACTATGGCCATACAGGTAGGTATAGAGTTACATTTCTATCACCTGTATGTCCATAGTAGAGGTCAGATATCTCCCAGGGGGGACAGATTCCCATCAGACCTCTACTATGGCCATACAGGTAAGTATAGAGTTACATTTCTATCACCTGTATGTCCATAGTAGAGGTCAGATATCTCCCAGGGGGGACAGATTCCCATCAGACCTCTACTATGGCCATACAGGTAGGTATAGAGTTACATTTCTATCACCTGTATGACCCATAGTAGAGGTCAGATATCTCCCAGGGGGGACAGATTCCCATCAGACCTCTACTATGGCCATACAGGTAGGTATAGAGTTACATTTCTATCACCTGTATGTCCATAGTAGAGGTCAGATATCTCCCAGGGGGGACAGATTCCCATCAGACCTCTACTATGGCCATACAGGTAGGTATAGAGTTACATTTCTATCACCTGTATGTCCATAGTAGAGGTCAGATATCTCCCAGGGGGGACAGACTCCCATCAGACCTCTACTATGGGCCATACAGGTAGGTATAGAGTTACATTTCTATCACCTGTATGCCCATAGTAGAGGTCAGATATCTCCCAAGGGGACAGACTCCCATCAGACCTCTACTATGGGCATACAGGTAGATATAGAGTTACATTTCTATCACCTGTATGCCCATAGTAGAGGTCAGATATCCCCCAGGGGGGACAGATTCCCATCAGACCTCTACTATGGCCATACAGGTAGGTATAGAGTTACATTTCTATCACCTGTATGCCCATAGTAGAGGTCAGATATCTCCCAGGGGGGACAGACTCCCATCAGACCTCTACTATGACCATACAGGTAGGTATAGAGTTACATTTCTATCACCTGTATGCCCATAGTAGAGGTCAGATATCTCCCAGGGGGGACAGACTCCCATCAGACCTCTACTATGGCCATACAGGTAGGTATAGAGTTACATTTCTATCACCTGTATGTCCATAGTAGAGGTCAGACATCTCCCAGGAGGGACAGACTCCCATCAGACCTCTACTATGGCCATACAGGTAGGTATAGAGTTACATTTCTATCACCTGTATGCCCATAGTAGAGGTCAGATATCTCCCAGGGGGGACAGACTCCCATCAGACCTCTACTATGGCCATACAGGTAAGTATAGAGTTACATTTCTATCACCTGTATGTCCATAGTAGAGGTCAGATATCTCCCAGGGGGGACAGATTCCCATCAGACCTCTACTATGGCCATACAGGTAGGTATAGAGTTACATTTCTATCACCTGTATGACCCATAGTAGAGGTCAGATATCTCCCAGGGGGGACAGATTCCCATCAGACCTCTACTATGGCCATACAGGTAGGTATAGAGTTACATTTCTATCACCTGTATGACCCATAGTAGAGGTCAGATATCTCCCAGGGGGGACAGATTTCCATCAGACCTCTACTATGGCCATACAGGTAGGTATAGAGTTACATTTCTATCACCTGTATGTCCATAGTAGAGGTCAGATATCACCCAGGGGGGACAGACTCCCATCAGACCTCTACTATGAGCCATACAGGTAGGTATAGAGTTACATTTCTATCACCTGTATGTCCATAGTAGAGGTCAGATATCTCCCAGGGGGGACAGACTCCCATCAGACCTCTACTATGGCCATACAGGTAGGTATAGAGTTACATTTCTATCACCTGTATGCCCATAGTAGAGGTCAGATATCTCCCAGGGGGGACAGACTCCCATCAGACCTCTACTATGACCATACAGGTAGGTATAGAGTTACATTTCTATCACCTGTATGTCCATAGTAGAGGTCAGATATCCCCCAGGGAGGACAGACTCCCATCAGACCTCTACTATGGCCATACAGGTAGGTATAGAGTTACATTTCTATCACCTGTATGTCCATAGTAGAGGTCAGATATCTCCCAGGGGGGACAGATTCCCATCAGACCTCTACTATGGCCATACAGGTAGGTATAGAGTTACATTTCTATCACCTGTATGTCCATAGTAGAGGTCAGATATCTCCCAGGGGGGACAGACTCCCATCAGACCTCTACTATGAGCCATACAGGTAGGTATAGAGTTACATTTCTATCACCTGTATGTCCATAGTAGAGGTCAGATATCTCCCAGGGGGGACAGACTCCCATCAGACCTCTACTATGGCCATACAGGTAGGTATAGAGTTACATTTCTATCACCTGTATGCCCATAGTAGAGGTCAGATATCTCCCAGGGGGGACAGACTCCCATCAGACCTCTACTATGACCATACAGGTAGGTATAGAGTTACATTTCTATCACCTGTATGTCCATAGTAGAGGTCAGATATCCCCCAGGGAGGACAGACTCCCATCAGACCTCTACTATGGCCATACAGGTAGGTAGAGAGTTACATTTCTATCACCTGTATGTCCATAGTAGAGGTCAGATATCTCCCAGGGGGGACAGATTCCCATCAGACCTCTACTATGGCCATACAGGTAGGTATAGAGTTACATTTCTATCACCTGTATGTCCATAGTAGAGGTCAGATATCTCCCAGGGGGGACAGATTCCCATCAGACCTCTACTATGGCCATACAGGTAGGTATAGAGTTACATTTCTATCACCTGTATGACCATAGTAGAGGTCAGATATCTCCCAGGGGGGACAGACTCCCATCAGACCTCTACTATGGCCATACAGGTAGGTATAGAGTTACATTTCTATCACCTGTATGACCCATAGTAGAGGTCAGATATCTCCCAGGGGGGACAGACTCCCATCAGACCTCTACTATGGCCATACAGGTAGGTATAGAGTTACATTTCTATCACCTGTATGCCCATAGTAGAGGTCAGATATCTCCCAGGGGGGACAGACTCCCATCAGACCTCTACTATGACCATACAGGTAGGTATAGAGTTACATTTCTATCACCTGTATGTCCATAGTAGAGGTCAGATATCTCCCAGGGGGGACAGATTCCCATCAGACCTCTACTATGGGCATACAGGTAGGTATAGAGTTACATTTCTATCACCTGTATGTCCATAGTAGAGGTCAGATATCTCCCAGGGGGGACAGATTCCCATCAGACCTCTACTATGGGCATACAGGTAGGTATAGAGTTACATTTCTATCACCTGTATGTCCATAGTAGAGGTCAGATATCTCCCAGGAGGGACAGACTCCCATCAGACCTCTACTATGACCATACAGGTAGGTATAGAGTTACATTTCTATCACCTGTATGTCCATAGTAGAGGTCAGATATCTCCCAGGGGGGACAGATTCCCATCAGACCTCTACTATGGCCATACAGGTAGGTATAGAGTTACATTTCTATCACCTGTATGACCCATAGTAGAGGTCAGATATCTCCCAGGGGGGACAGATTCCCATCAGACCTCTACTATGGCCATACAGGTAGGTATAGAGTTACATTTCTATCACCTGTATGTCCATAGTAGAGGTCAGATATCTCCCAGGGGGGACAGACTCCCATCAGACCTCTACTATGGGCCATACAGGTAGGTATAGAGTTACATTTCTATCACCTGTATGCCCATAGTAGAGGTCAGATATCTCCCAAGGGGACAGACTCCCATCAGACCTCTACTATGGGCATACAGGTAGATATAGAGTTACATTTCTATCACCTGTATGCCCATAGTAGAGGTCAGATATCCCCCAGGGGGGACAGATTCCCATCAGACCTCTACTATGGCCATACAGGTAGGTATAGAGTTACATTTCTATCACCTGTATGCCCATAGTAGAGGTCAGATATCTCCCAGGGGGGACAGATTCCCATCAGACCTCTACTATGGGCCATACAGGTAGGTATAGAGTTACATTTCTATCACCTGTATGCCCATAGTAGAGGTCAGATATCTCCCAGGGGGGACAGACTCCCATCAGACCTCTACTATGGCCATACAGGTAGGTATAGAGTTACATTTCTATCACCTGTATGTCCATAGTAGAGGTCAGACATCTCCCAGGAGGGACAGACTCCCATCAGACCTCTACTATGGCCATACAGGTAAGTATAGAGTTACATTTCTATCACCTGTATGTCCATAGTAGAGGTTAGATATCACCCAGGGGGGACAGATTCCCATCAGACCTCTACTATGACCATACAGGTAGGTATAGAGTTACATTTCTATCACCTGTATGTCCATAGTAGAGGTCAGACATCTCCCAGGAGGGACAGACTCCCATCAGACCTCTACTATGGCCATACAGGTAGGTATAGAGTTACATTTCTATCACCTGTATGCCCATAGTAGAGGTCTGATATCTCCCAGGAGGGACAGACTCCCATCAGACCTCTACTATGGCCATACAGGTAGGTATAGAGTTACATTTCTATCACCTGTATGTCCATAGTAGAGGTCAGACATCTCCCAGGAGGGACAGACTCCCATCAGACCTCTACTATGGCCATACAGGTAGGTATAGAGTTACATTTCTATCACCTGTATGTCCATAGTATAGGTCAGAAATCTCCCAGGGGGGACAGATTCCCATCAGACCTCTACTATGGCCATACAGGTAGGTATAGAGTTACATTTCTATCACCTGTATGTCCATAGTAGAGGTCAGATATCTCCCAGGGGGGACAGACTCCCATCAGACCTCTACTATGGCCATACAGGTAGGTATAGAGTTACATTTCTATCACCTGTATGCCCATAGTAGAGGTCAGATATCTCCCAGGGGGGACAGACCCCCATCAGACCTCTACTATGGCCATACAGGTAGGTATAGAGTTACATTTCTATCACCTGTATGTCCATAGTAGAGGTCAGATATCTCCTAGGGGGGACAGACTCCCATCAGACCTCTACTATGGGCCATACAGGTAGGTATAGAGTTACATTTCTATCACCTGTATGCCCATAGTAGAGGTCAGATATCTCCCAGGGGGGACAGATTCCCATCAGACCTCTACTATGGCCATACAAGTAGGTATAGAGTTACATTTCTATCACCTGTATGTCCATAGTAGAGGTCAGATATCTCCCAGGGGGGACAGATTCCCATCAGACCTCTACTATGGCCATACAGGTAGGTATAGAGTTACATTTCTATCACCTGTATGCCCATAGTAGAGGTCAGATATCTCCCAGGGGGGACAGATTCCCATCAGACCTCTACTATGGCCATACAGGTAGGTATAGAGTTACATTTCTATCACCTGTATGTCCATAGTAGAGGTCAGATATCCCCCAGGGGGGACAGATTCCCATCAGACCTCTACTATGGCCATACAGGTAGGTATAGAGTTACATTTCTATCACCTGTATGCCCATAGTAGAGGTCAGATATCTCCCAGGGGGGACAGATTCCCATCAGACCTCTACTATGGCCATACAGGTAGGTATAGAGTTACATTTCTATCACCTGTATGCCCATAGTAGAGGTCAGATATCTCCCAGGGGGGACAGATTCCCATCAGACCTCTACTATGGCCATACAGGTAGGTATAGAGTTACATTTCTATCACCTGTATGTCCATAGTAGAGGTCAGATATCTCCTAGGGGGGCAGATTCCCATCAGACCTCTACTATGGCCATACAGGTAGGTATAGAGTTACATTTCTATCACCTGTATGCCCATAGTAGAGGTCAGATATCTCCCAGGGGGGACAGATTCCCATCAGACCTCTACTATGGCCATACAAGTAGGTATAGAGTTACATTTCTATCACCTGTATGTCCATAGTAGAGGTCAGATATCTCCCAGGGGGGACAGATTCCCATCAGACCTCTACTATGGCCATACAGGTAGGTATAGAGTTACATTTCTATCACCTGTATGCCCATAGTAGAGGTCAGATATCTCCCAGGGGGGACAGATTCCCATCAGACCTCTACTATGGCCATACAGGTAGGTATAGAGTTACATTTCTATCACCTGTATGTCCATAGTAGAGGTCAGATATCCCCCAGGGGGGACAGATTCCCATCAGACCTCTACTATGGCCATACAGGTAGGTATAGAGTTACATTTCTATCACCTGTATGCCCATAGTAGAGGTCAGATATCTCCCAGGGGGGACAGATTCCCATCAGACCTCTACTATGGCCATACAGGTAGGTATAGAGTTACATTTCTATCACCTGTATGTCCATAGTAGAGGTCAGATACCTCCCAGGGAGGACAGACTCCCATCAGACCCCTACTATGGGCCATACAGGTAGGTATAGAGTTACATGTCTATCACCTGTATGCCCATAGTAGAGGTCAGATATCTCCCAGGGGGGACAGATTCCCATCAGACCTCTACTATGGGCCATACAGGTAGGTATAGAGTTACATTTCTATCACCTGTATGTCCATAGTAGAGGTCAGATATCCCCCAGGGGGGACAGATTCCCATCAGACCTCTACTATGGCCATACAGGTAGGTATAGAGTTACATTTCTATCACCTGTATGCCCATAGTAGAGGTCAGATATCTCCCAGGGGGGACAGACTCCCATCAGACCTCTACTATGGCCATACAGGTAGGTATAGAGTTACATTTCTATCACCTGTATGCCCATAGTAGAGGTCAGATACCTCCCAGGGGGGACAGACTCCCATCAGACCTCTACTATGGCCATACAGGTAGGTATAGAGTTACATTTCTATCACCTGTATGCCCATAGTAGAGGTCAGATACCTCCCAGGGGGGACAGACTCCCATCAGACCTCTACTATGGGCATACAGGTAGGTATAGAGTTACATTTCTATCACCTGTATGTCCATAGTAGAGGTCAGATACCTCCCAGGGGGGACAGACTCCCATCAGACCTCTACTATGGCCATACAGGTAGGTATAGAGTTACATTTCTATCACCTGTATGCCCATAGTAGAGGTCAGATACCTCCCAGGGGGGACAGACTCCCATCAGACCTCTACTATGGCCATACAGGTAGGTATAGAGTTACATTTCTATCACCTGTATGCCCATAGTAGAGGTCAGATATCTCTCAGGGGGGACGGACTCCCATCAGACCTCTACTATGGGCCATACAGGTAGGTATAGAGTTACATTTCTATCACCTGTATGTCCATAGTAGAGGTCAGATATCTCCCAGGAGGGACAGATTCCCATCAGACCTCTCCTATGGCCATACAGGTAGGTATAGAGTTACATTTCTATCACCTGTATGCCCATAGTAGAGGTCAGATATCTCCCAGGAGGGACAGACTCCCATCAGACCTCTACTATGGCCATACAGGTAGGTATAGAGTTACATTTCTATCACCTGTATGCCCATAGTAGAGGTTAGATATCACCCAGGGGGGACAGATTCCCATCAGACCTCTACTATGACCATACAGGTAGGTATAGAGTTACATTTCTATCACCTGTATGTCCATAGTAGAGGTCAGACATCTCCCAGGAGGGACAGACTCCCATCAGACCTCTACTATGGCCATACAGGTAGGTATAGAGTTACATTTCTATCACCTGTATGCCCATAGTAGAGGTCAGATATCTCTCAGGGGGGACGGACTCCCATCAGACCTCTACTATGGGCCATACAGGTAGGTATAGAGTTACATTTCTATCACCTGTATGTCCATAGTAGAGGTCAGATATCTCCCAGGAGGGACAGATTCCCATCAGACCTCTCCTATGGCCATACAGGTAGGTATAGAGTTACATTTCTATCACCTGTATGTCCATAGTAGAGGTCAGATATCTCCCAGGGGGGACAGACTCCCATCAGACCTCTCCTATGGCCATACAGGTAGGTATAGAGTTACATTTCTATCACCTGTATGTCCATAGTAGAGGTCAGATATCTCCCAGGAGGGACAGATTCCCATCAGACCTCTCCTATGGCCATAAAGGTAGGTATAGAGTTACATTTCTATCACCTGTATGCCCATAGTAGAGGTCAGATATCTCCCAGGAGGGACAGACTCCCATCAGACCTCTACTATGGGCCATACAGGTAGGTATAGAGTTACATTTCTATCACCAGTATGTCCATAGTAGAGGTCAGATATCTCCCAGGGGGGACAGACTCCCATCAGACCTCTACTATGGCCATACAGGTAGGTATAGAGTTACATTTCTATCATCTGTATGCCCATAGTAGAGGTCAGATATCTCCCAGGAGGGACAGACTCCCATCAGACCTCTACTATGGGCCATACAGGTAGGTATAGAGTTACATTTCTATCACCTGTATGTCCATAGTAGAGGTCAGATATCTCCCAGGGGGGACAGATTCCCATCAGACCTCTCCTATGGCCATACAGGTAGGTATAGAGTTACATTTCTATCACCAGTATGTCCATAGTAGAGGTCAGATATCTCCCAGGGGGGACAGACTCCCATCAGACCTCTACTATGGCCATACAGGTAGGTATAGAGTTACATTTCTATCACCTGTATGTCCATAGTAGAGGTCAGATATCTCCCAGGGGGGACAGATTCCCATCAGACCTCTACTATGGCCATACAGGTAGGTATAGAGTTACATTTCTATCACCTGTATGCCCATAGTAGAGGTCAGATATCTCCCAGGAGGGACAGACTCCCATCAGACCTCTACTATGGCCATACAGGTAGGTATAGAGTTACATGTCTATCACCTGTATGCCCATAGTAGAGGTCAGATATCTCCCAGGAGGGACAGACTCCCATCAGACCTCTACTATGGCCATACAGGTAGGTATAGTGTTACATTTCTATCACCTGTATGCCCATAGTAGAGGTCAGATATCTCCCAGGGGGGACAGATTCCCATCAGACCTCTACTATGGCCATACAGGTAGGTATAGAGTTACATTTCTATCACCTGTATGCCCATAGTAGAGGTCAGATATCTCCCAGGAGGGACAGACTCCCATCAGACCTCTACTATGGCCATACAGGTAGGTATAGAGTTACATTTCTATCACCTGTATGCCCATAGTAGAGGTCAGATATCTCCCAGGGGGGACAGACCCCCATCAGACCTCTACTATGGCCATACAGGTAGGTATAGAGTTACATTTCTATCACCTGTATGCCCATAGTAGAGGTCAGATATCTCCCAGGGGGGACAGATTCCCATCAGACCTCTCCTATGGCCATACAGGTAGGTATAGAGTTACATTTCTATCACCTGTATGCCCATAGTAGAGGTCAGATATCTCCCAGGAGGGACAGACTCCCATCAGACCTCTACTATGGGCCATACAGGTAGGTATAGAGTTACATTTCTATCACCTGTATGTCCATAGTAGAGGTCAGATATCTCCCAGGGGGGACAGATTCCCATCAGACCTCTCCTATGGCCATACAGGTAGGTATAGAGTTACATTTCTATCACCTGTATGCCCATAGTAGAGGTCAGATATCTCCCAGGGGGGACAGATTCCCATCAGACCTCTACTATGGCCATACAGGTAGGTATAGAGTTACATTTCTATCACCTGTATGCCCATAGTAGAGGTCAGATATCTCCCAGGAGGGACACACTCCCATCAGACCTCTACTATTGGCCATACAGGTAGGTATAGAGTTACATGTCTATCACCTGTATGACCCATAGTAGAGGTCAGATATCTCCCAGGGGGGACAGATTCCCATCAGACCTCTACTATGAGCCATACAGGTAGGTATAGAGTTACATTTCTATCACCTGTATGCCCATAGTAGAGGTCAGATATCCCCCAGGGGGGACAGATTCCCATCAGACCTCTACTATGGCCATACAGGTAGGTATAGAGTTACATTTCTATCACCTGTATGACCCATAGTAGAGGTCAGATATCTCCCAGGGGGGACAGACTCCCATCAGACCTCTACTATGGCCATACAGGTAGGTATAGAGTTACATTTCTATCACCTGTATGTCCATAGTAGAGGTCAGATATCTCCCAGGGGGGACAGATTCCCATCAGACCTCTACTATGGCCATACAGGTAGGTATAGAGTTACATTTCTATCACCTGTATGACCCATAGTAGAGGTCAGATATCTCCCAGGGGGGACAGATTCCCATCAGACCTCTACTATGGCCATACAGGTAGGTATAGAGTTACATTTCTATCACCTGTATGACCCATAGTAGAGGTCAGATATCTCCCAGGGGGGACAGATTCCCATCAGACCTCTACTATGGCCATACAGGTAGGTATAGAGTTACATTTCTATCACCTGTATGTCCATAGTAGAGGTCAGATATCTCCCAGGGGGGACAGACTCCCATCAGACCTCTACTATGGGCCATACAGGTAGGTATAGAGTTACATTTCTATCACCTGTATGCCCATAGTAGAGGTCAGATATCTCCCAGGGGGGACAGACTCCCATCAGACCTCTACTATGGGCATACAGGTAGATATAGAGTTACATTTCTATCACCTGTATGCCCATAGTAGAGGTCAGATATCCCCCAGGGGGGACAGATTCCCATCAGACCTCTACTATGGCCATACAGGTAGGTATAGAGTTACATTTCTATCACCTGTATGCCCATAGTAGAGGTCAGATATCTCCCAGGGGGGACAGACTCCCATCAGACCTCTACTATGACCATACAGGTAGGTATAGAGTTACATTTCTATCACCTGTATGTCCATAGTAGAGGTCAGACATCTCCCAGGAGGGACAGACTCCCATCAGACCTCTACTATGGCCATACAGGTAAGTATAGAGTTACATTTCTATCACCTGTATGTCCATAGTAGAGGTCAGATATCTCCTAGGGGGGACAGACTCCCATCAGACCTCTACTATGGCCATACAGGTAGGTATAGAGTTACATTTCTATCACCTGTATGTCCATAGTAGAGGTCAGATATCTCCCAGGGGGGACAGACTCCCATCAGACCTCTACTATGGCCATACAGGTAGGTATAGAGTTACATTTCTATCACCTGTATGCCCATAGTAGAGGTCAGATATCTCCCAGGGGGGACAGACTCCCATCAGACCTCTACTATGACCATACAGGTAGGTATAGAGTTACATTTCTATCACCTGTATGTCCATAGTAGAGGTCAGATATCTCCCAGGAGGGACAGACTCCCATCAGACCTCTACTATGGCCATACAGGTAAGTATAGAGTTACATTTCTATCACCTGTATGTCCATAGTAGAGGTCAGATATCTCCCAGGGGGGACAGATTTCCATCAGACCTCTACTATGAGCCATACAGGTAGGTATAGAGTTACATTTCTATCACCTGTATGTCCATAGTAGAGGTCAGATATCTCCCAGGGGGGACAGATTCCCATCAGACCTCTACTATGGCCATACAGGTAGGTATAGAGTTACATTTCTATCACCTGTATGTCCATAGTAGAGGTCAGATATCCCCCAGGGAGGACAGACTCCCATCAGACCTCTACTATGGCCATACAGGTAGGTATAGAGTTACATTTCTATCACCTGTATGTCCATAGTAGAGGTCAGATATCTCCCAGGGGGGACAGATTCCCATCAGACCTCTACTATGGCCATACAGGTAGGTATAGAGTTACATTTCTATCACCTGTATGTCCATAGTAGAGGTCAGATATCTCCCAGGGGGGACAGATTCCCATCAGACCTCTACTATGGCCATACAGGTAGGTATAGAGTTACATTTCTATCACCTGTATGCCCATAGTAGAGGTCAGATATCTCCCAGGGGGGACAGACTCCCATCAGACCTCTACTATGACCATACAGGTAGGTATAGAGTTACATTTCTATCACCTGTATGTCCATAGTAGAGGTCAGATATCTCCCAGGGGGGACAGATTCCCATCAGACCTCTACTATGGGCATACAGGTAGGTATAGAGTTACATTTCTATCACCTGTATGTCCATAGTAGAGGTCAGATATCTCCCAGGGGGGACAGATTCCCATCAGACCTCTACTATGGGCATACAGGTAGGTATAGAGTTACATTTCTATCACCTGTATGTCCATAGTAGAGGTCAGATATCTCCCAGGGGGGACAGATTCCCATCAGACCTCTACTATGGCCATACAGGTAGGTATAGAGTTACATTTCTATCACCTGTATGTCCATAGTAGAGGTCAGATATCTCCCAGGGGGGACAGACTCCCATCAGACCTCTACTATGGGCCATACAGGTAGGTATAGAGTTACATTTCTATCACCTGTATGCCCATAGTAGAGGTCAGTTATCTCCCAGGGGGGACAGACTCCCATCAGACCTCTACTATGGTCATACAGGTAGGTATAGAGTTACATGTCTATCACCTGTATGTCCATAGTAGAGGTCAGACATCTCCCAGGAGGGACAGACTCCCATCAGACCTCTACTATGGCCATACAGGTAAGTATAGAGTTACATTTCTATCACCTGTATGTCCATAGTAGAGGTTAGATATCACCCAGGGGGGACAGATTCCCATCAGACCTCTACTATGACCATACAGGTAGGTATAGAGTTACATTTCTATCACCTGTATGTCCATAGTAGAGGTCAGACATCTCCCAGGAGGGACAGACTCCCATCAGACCTCTACTATGGCCATACAGGTAGGTATAGAGTTACATTTCTATCACCTGTATGCCCATAGTAGAGGTCTGATATCTCCCAGGAGGGACAGACTCCCATCAGACCTCTACTATGGCCATACAGGTAGGTATAGAGTTACATTTCTATCACCTGTATGCCCATAGTAGAGGTCTGATATCTCCCAGGAGGGACAGACCCCCATCAGACCTCTACTATGGCCATACAGGTAGGTATAGAGTTACATTTCTATCACCTGTATGTCCATAGTAGAGGTCAGATATCTCCCAGGGGGGACAGACCCCCATCAGACCTCTACTATGGCCATACAGGTAGGTATAGAGTTACATTTCTATCACCTGTATGTCCATAGTATAGGTCAGATATCTCCCAGGGGGGACAGATTCCCATCAGACCTCTACTATGGCCATACAGGTAGGTATAGAGTTACATTTCTATCACCTGTATGCCCATAGTAGAGGTCAGATATCTCCCAGGGGGGACAGACCCCCATCAGACCTCTACTATGGCCATACAGGTAGGTATAGAGTTACATTTCTATCACCTGTATGCCCATAGTAGAGGTCAGATATCTCCCAGGGGGGACAGATTCCCATCAGACCTCTACTATGACCATACAGGTAGGTATAGAGTTACATTTCTATCACCTGTATGTCCATAGTAGAGGTCAGACATCTCCCAGGAGGGACAGACTCCCATCAGACCTCTACTATGGCCATACAGGTAGGTATAGAGTTACATTTCTATCACCTGTATGCCCATAGTAGAGGTCAGATATCTCTCAGGGGGGACGGACTCCCATCAGACCTCTACTATGGGCCATACAGGTAGGTATAGAGTTACATTTCTATCACCTGTATGTCCATAGTAGAGGTCAGATATCTCCCAGGAGGGACAGATTCCCATCAGACCTCTCCTATGGCCATACAGGTAGGTATAGAGTTACATTTCTATCACCTGTATGCCCATAGTAGAGGTCAGATATCTCCCAGGAGGGACAGACTCCCATCAGACCTCTACTATGGGCCATACAGGTAGGTATAGAGTTACATTTCTATCACCTGTATGTCCATAGTAGAGGTCAGATATCTCCCAGGGGGGACAGATTCCCATCAGACCTCTCCTATGGCCATACAGGTAGGTATAGAGTTACATTTCTATCACCTGTATGTCCATAGTAGAGGTCAGATATCTCCCAGGGGGGACAGACTCCCATCAGACCTCTCCTATGGCCATACAGGTAGGTATAGAGTTACATTTCTATCACCTGTATGCCCATAGTAGAGGTCAGATATCTCTCAGGGGGGACGGACTCCCATCAGACCTCTACTATGGGCCATACAGGTAGGTATAGAGTTACATTTCTATCACCTGTATGTCCATAGTAGAGGTCAGATATCTCCCAGGAGGGACAGATTCCCATCAGACCTCTCCTATGGCCATAAAGGTAGGTATAGAGTTACATTTCTATCACCTGTATGCCCATAGTAGAGGTCAGATATCTCCCAGGAGGGACAGACTCCCATCAGACCTCTACTATGGGCCATACAGGTAGGTATAGAGTTACATTTCTATCACCAGTATGTCCATAGTAGAGGTCAGATATCTCCCAGGGGGGACAGACTCCCATCAGACCTCTACTATGGCCATACAGGTAGGTATAGAGTTACATTTCTATCACCTGTATGCCCATAGTAGAGGTCAGATATCTCCCAGGAGGGACAGACTCCCATCAGACCTCTACTATGGGCCATACAGGTAGGTATAGAGTTACATTTCTATCACCTGTATGCCCATAGTAGAGGTCAGATATCTCCCAGGAGGGACAGACTCCCATCAGACCTCTACTATGGGCCATACAGGTAGGTATAGAGTTACATTTCTATCACCTGTATGCCCATAGTAGAGGTCAGATATCTCCCAGGAGGGACAGACTCCCATCAGACCTCTACTATGGCCATACAGGTAGGTATAGAGTTACATTTCTATCACCTGTATGTCCATAGTAGAGGTCAGATATCTCCCAGGGGGGACAGATTCCCATCAGACCTCTCCTATGGCCATACAGGTAGGTATAGAGTTACATTTCTATCACCAGTATGTCCATAGTAGAGGTCAGATATCTCCCAGGGGGGACAGACTCCCATCAGACCTCTACTATGGCCATACAGGTAGGTATAGAGTTACATTTCTATCACCTGTATGTCCATAGTAGAGGTCAGATATCTCCCAGGGGGGACAGATTCCCATCAGACCTCTACTATGGCCATACAGGTAGGTATAGAGTTACATTTCTATCACCTGTATGCCCATAGTAGAGGTCAGATATCTCCCAGGAGGGACAGACTCCCATCAGACCTCTACTATGGCCATACAGGTAGGTATAGAGTTACATGTCTATCACCTGTATGCCCATAGTAGAGGTCAGATATCTCCCAGGAGGGACAGACTCCCATCAGACCTCTACTATGGCCATACAGGTAGGTATAGTGTTACATTTCTATCACCTGTATGCCCATAGTAGAGGTCAGATATCTCCCAGGGGGGACAGATTCCCATCAGACCTCTACTATGGCCATACAGGTAGGTATAGAGTTACATTTCTATCACCTGTATGCCCATAGTAGAGATCAGATATCTCCCAGGAGGGACAGACTCCCATCAGACCTCTACTATGGCCATACAGGTAGGTATAGAGTTACATTTCTATCACCTGTATGCCCATAGTAGAGGTCAGATATCTCCCAGGGGGGACAGACCCCCATCAGACCTCTACTATGGCCATACAGGTAGGTATAGAGTTACATTTCTATCACCTGTATGCCCATAGTAGAGGTCAGATATCTCCCAGGGGGGACAGATTCCCATCAGACCTCTCCTATGGCCATACAGGTAGGTATAGAGTTACATTTCTATCACCTGTATGCCCATAGTAGAGGTCAGATATCTCCCAGGAGGGACAGACTCCCATCAGACCTCTACTATGGGCCATACAGGTAGGTATAGAGTTACATTTCTATCACCTGTATGTCCATAGTAGAGGTCAGATATCTCCCAGGGGGGACAGATTCCCATCAGACCTCTCCTATGGCCATACAGGTAGGTATAGAGTTACATTTCTATCACCTGTATGCCCATAGTAGAGGTCAGATATCTCCCAGGGGGGACAGATTCCCATCAGACCTCTACTATGGCCATACAGGTAGGTATAGAGTTACATTTCTATCACCTGTATGCCCATAGTAGAGGTCAGATATCTCCCAGGAGGGACACACTCCCATCAGACCTCTACTATTGGCCATACAGGTAGGTATAGAGTTACATGTCTATCACCTGTATGACCCATAGTAGAGGTCAGATATCTCCCAGGGGGGACAGATTCCCATCAGACCTCTACTATGAGCCATACAGGTAGGTATAGAGTTACATTTCTATCACCTGTATGCCCATAGTAGAGGTCAGATATCCCCCAGGGGGGACAGATTCCCATCAGACCTCTACTATGGCCATACAGGTAGGTATAGAGTTACATTTCTATCACCTGTATGACCCATAGTAGAGGTCAGATATCTCCCAGGGGGGACAGACTCCCATCAGACCTCTACTATGGCCATACAGGTAGGTATAGAGTTACATTTCTATCACCTGTATGTCCATAGTAGAGGTCAGATATCTCCCAGGGGGGACAGATTCCCATCAGACCTCTACTATGGCCATACAGGTAGGTATAGAGTTACATTTCTATCACCTGTATGACCCATAGTAGAGGTCAGATATCTCCCAGGGGGGACAGATTCCCATCAGACCTCTACTATGGCCATACAGGTAGGTATAGAGTTACATTTCTATCACCTGTATGACCCATAGTAGAGGTCAGATATCTCCCAGGGGGGACAGATTCCCATCAGACCTCTACTATGGCCATACAGGTAGGTATAGAGTTACATTTCTATCACCTGTATGTCCATAGTAGAGGTCAGATATCTCCCAGGGGGGACAGACTCCCATCAGACCTCTACTATGGGCCATACAGGTAGGTATAGAGTTACATTTCTATCACCTGTATGCCCATAGTAGAGGTCAGATATCTCCCAGGGGGGACAGACTCCCATCAGACCTCTACTATGGGCATACAGGTAGATATAGAGTTACATTTCTATCACCTGTATGCCCATAGTAGAGGTCAGATATCCCCCAGGGGGGACAGATTCCCATCAGACCTCTACTATGGCCATACAGGTAGGTATAGAGTTACATTTCTATCACCTGTATGCCCATAGTAGAGGTCAGATATCTCCCAGGGGGGACAGACTCCCATCAGACCTCTACTATGACCATACAGGTAGGTATAGAGTTACATTTCTATCACCTGTATGTCCATAGTAGAGGTCAGACATCTCCCAGGAGGGACAGACTCCCATCAGACCTCTACTATGGCCATACAGGTAAGTATAGAGTTACATTTCTATCACCTGTATGTCCATAGTAGAGGTCAGATATCTCCTAGGGGGGACAGACTCCCATCAGACCTCTACTATGGCCATACAGGTAGGTATAGAGTTACATTTCTATCACCTGTATGTCCATAGTAGAGGTCAGATATCTCCCAGGGGGGACAGACTCCCATCAGACCTCTACTATGGCCATACAGGTAGGTATAGAGTTACATTTCTATCACCTGTATGCCCATAGTAGAGGTCAGATATCTCCCAGGGGGGACAGACTCCCATCAGACCTCTACTATGACCATACAGGTAGGTATAGAGTTACATTTCTATCACCTGTATGTCCATAGTAGAGGTCAGATATCTCCCAGGGGGGACAGATTTCCATCAGACCTCTACTATGAGCCATACAGGTAGGTATAGAGTTACATTTCTATCACCTGTATGTCCATAGTAGAGGTCAGATATCTCCCAGGGGGGACAGATTTCCATCAGACCTCTACTATGAGCCATACAGGTAGGTATAGAGTTACATTTCTATCACCTGTATGTCCATAGTAGAGGTCAGATATCTCCCAGGGGGGACAGATTCCCATCAGACCTCTACTATGGCCATACAGGTAGGTATAGAGTTACATTTCTATCACCTGTATGTCCATAGTAGAGGTCAGATATCCCCCAGGGAGGACAGACTCCCATCAGACCTCTACTATGGCCATACAGGTAGGTATAGAGTTACATTTCTATCACCTGTATGTCCATAGTAGAGGTCAGATATCTCCCAGGGGGGACAGATTCCCATCAGACCTCTACTATGGCCATACAGGTAGGTATAGAGTTACATTTCTATCACCTGTATGTCCATAGTAGAGGTCAGATATCTCCCAGGGGGGACAGATTCCCATCAGACCTCTACTATGGCCATACAGGTAGGTATAGAGTTACATTTCTATCACCTGTATGCCCATAGTAGAGGTCAGATATCTCCCAGGGGGGACAGACTCCCATCAGACCTCTACTATGACCATACAGGTAGGTATAGAGTTACATTTCTATCACCTGTATGTCCATAGTAGAGGTCAGATATCTCCCAGGGGGGACAGATTCCCATCAGACCTCTACTATGGGCATACAGGTAGGTATAGAGTTACATTTCTATCACCTGTATGTCCATAGTAGAGGTCAGATATCTCCCAGGGGGGACAGATTCCCATCAGACCTCTACTATGGGCATACAGGTAGGTATAGAGTTACATTTCTATCACCTGTATGTCCATAGTAGAGGTCAGATATCTCCCAGGGGGGACAGATTCCCATCAGACCTCTACTATGGCCATACAGGTAGGTATAGAGTTACATTTCTATCACCTGTATGTCCATAGTAGAGGTCAGATATCTCCCAGGGGGGACAGACTCCCATCAGACCTCTACTATGGGCCATACAGGTAGGTATAGAGTTACATTTCTATCACCTGTATGCCCATAGTAGAGGTCAGATATCTCCCAGGGGGGACAGACTCCCATCAGACCTCTACTATGGTCATACAGGTAGGTATAGAGTTACATGTCTATCACCTGTATGTCCATAGTAGAGGTCAGACATCTCCCAGGAGGGACAGACTCCCATCAGACCTCTACTATGGCCATACAGGTAAGTATAGAGTTACATTTCTATCACCTGTATGTCCATAGTAGAGGTTAGATATCACCCAGGGGGGACAGATTCCCATCAGACCTCTACTATGACCATACAGGTAGGTATAGAGTTACATTTCTATCACCTGTATGTCCATAGTAGAGGTCAGACATCTCCCAGGAGGGACAGACTCCCATCAGACCTCTACTATGGCCATACAGGTAGGTATAGAGTTACATTTCTATCACCTGTATGCCCATAGTAGAGGTCTGATATCTCCCAGGAGGGACAGACTCCCATCAGACCTCTACTATGGCCATACAGGTAGGTATAGAGTTACATTTCTATCACCTGTATGCCCATAGTAGAGGTCTGATATCTCCCAGGAGGGACAGACCCCCATCAGACCTCTACTATGGCCATACAGGTAGGTATAGAGTTACATTTCTATCACCTGTATGTCCATAGTAGAGGTCAGATATCTCCCAGGGGGGACAGACCCCCATCAGACCTCTACTATGGCCATACAGGTAGGTATAGAGTTACATTTCTATCACCTGTATGTCCATAGTATAGGTCAGATATCTCCCAGGGGGGACAGATTCCCATCAGACCTCTACTATGGCCATACAGGTAGGTATAGAGTTACATTTCTATCACCTGTATGCCCATAGTAGAGGTCAGATATCTCCCAGGGGGGACAGACCCCCATCAGACCTCTACTATGGCCATACAGGTAGGTATAGAGTTACATTTCTATCACCTGTATGCCCATAGTAGAGGTCAGATATCTCCCAGGGGGGACAGATTCCCATCAGACCTCTACTATGGCCATACAGGTAGGTATAGAGTTACATTTCTATCACCTGTATGTCCATAGTAGAGGTCAGATATCCCCCAGGGGGGACAGATTCCCATCAGACCTCTACTATGGCCATACAGGTAGGTATAGAGTTACATTTCTATCACCTGTATGCCCATAGTAGAGGTCAGATATCTCCCAGGGGGGACAGATTCCCATCAGACCTCTACTATGGCCATACAGGTAGGTATAGAGTTACATTTCTATCACCTGTATGTCCATAGTAGAGGTCAGATACCTCCCAGGGGGGACAGACTCCCATCAGACCCCTACTATGGGCCATACAGGTAGGTATAGAGTTACATGTCTATCACCTGTATGCCCATAGTAGAGGTCAGATATCTCCCAGGGGGGACAGATTCCCATCAGACCTCTACTATGGGCCATACAGGTAGGTATAGAGTTACATTTCTATCACCTGTATGTCCATAGTAGAGGTCAGATATCCCCCAGGGGGGACAGATTCCCATCAGACCTCTACTATGGCCATACAGGTAGGTATAGAGTTACATTTCTATCACCTGTATGCCCATAGTAGAGGTCAGATATCTCCCAGGAGGGACAGATTCCCATCAGACCTCTACTATGGCCATACAGGTAGGTATAGAGTTACATTTCTATCACCTGTATGTCCATAGTAGAGGTCAGATACCTCCCAGGGGGGACAGACTCCCATCAGACCTCTACTATGGCCATACAGGTAGGTATAGAGTTACATTTCTATCACCTGTATGCCCATAGTAGAGGTCAGATATCTCCCAGGGGGGACAGACTCCCATCAGACCTCTACTATGGCCATACAGGTAGGTATAGAGTTACATTTCTATCACCTGTATGCCCATAGTAGAGGTCAGATATCTCTCAGGGGGGACGGACTCCCATCAGACCTCTACTATGGGCCATACAGGTAGGTATAGAGTTACATTTCTATCACCTGTATGTCCATAGTAGAGGTCAGATATCTCCCAGGAGGGACAGACTCCCATCAGACCTCTACTATGGGCCATACAGGTAGGTATAGAGTTACATTTCTATCACCTGTATGTCCATAGTAGAGGTCAGATATCTCCCAGGAGGGACAGATTCCCATCAGACCTCTCCTATGGCCATACAGGTAGGTATAGAGTTACATTTCTATCACCTGTATGCCCATAGTAGAGGTCAGATATCTCCCAGGGGGGACAGATTCCCATCAGACCTCTCCTATGGCCATACAGGTAGGTATAGAGTTACATTTCTATCACCTGTATGCCCATAGTAGAGGTCAGATATCTCCCAGGGGGGACAGATTCCCATCAGACCTCTACTATGGCCATACAGGTAGGTATAGAGTTACATTTCTATCACCTGTATGCCCATAGTAGAGGTCAGATATCTCCCAGGGGGGACAGATTCCCATCAGACCTCTACTATGGCCATACAGGTAGGTATAGAGTTACATTTCTATCACCAGTATGTCCATAGTAGAGGTCAGATATCTCCCAGGGGGACAGATTCCCATCAGACCTCTACTATGGCCATACAGGTAGGTATAGAGTTACATTTCTATCACCTGTATGCCCATAGTAGAGGTCAGATATCTCCCAGGGGGGACAGATTCCCATCAGACCTCTACTATGACCATACAGGTAGGTATAGAGTTACATTTCTATCACCTGTATGACCCATAGTAGAGGTCAGATATCTCCCAGGAGGGACAGACTCCCATCAGACCTCTACTATGGTCATACAGGTAGGTATAGAGTTACATGTCTATCACCTGTATGACCCATAGTAGAGGTCAGATATCTCCCAGGGGGGACAGATTCCCATCAGACCTCTACTATGAGCCATACAGGTAGGTATAGAGTTACATTTCTATCACCTGTATGACCCATAGTAGAGGTCAGATATCTCCCAGGAGGGACAGACTCCCATCAGACCTCTACTATGGTCATACAGGTAGGTATAGAGTTACATGTCTATCACCTGTATGACCCATAGTAGAGGTCAGATATCTCCCAGGGGGGACAGATTCCCATCAGACCTCTACTATGAGCCATACAGGTAGGTATAGAGTTACATTTCTATCACCTGTATGACCCATAGTAGAGGTCAGATATCTCCCAGGGGGACAGACTCCCATCAGACCTCTACTATGGGCCATACAGGTAGGTATAGAGTTACATGTCTATCACCTGTATGACCCATAGTAGAGGTCAGATATCTCCCAGGGGGGACAGATTCCCATCAGACCTCTACTATGAGCCATACAGGTAGGTATAGAGTTACATTTCTATCACCTGTGTGCCCATAGTAGAGGTCAGATATCTCCCAGGGGGACAGACTCCCATCAGACCTCTACTATGGGCCATACAGGTAGGTATAGAGTTACATTTCTATCACCTGTATGCCCATAGTAGAGGTCAGATATCACCCAGGGGGGACAGATTCCCATCAGACCTCTACTATGAGCCATACAGGTAGGTATAGAGTTACATTTCTATCACCTGTATGCCCATAGTAGAGGTCAGATATCACCCAGGGGGGACAGACTCCCATCAGACCTCTACTATGGCCATACAGGTAGGTATAGAGTTACATTTCTATCACCTGTATGTCCATAGTAGAGGTCAGATATCCCCCAGGGGGGACAGATTCCCATCAGACCTCTACTATGGGCCATACAGGTAGGTATAGAGTTACATTTCTATCACCTGTATGCCCATAGTAGAGGTCAGATATCACCCAGGGGGGACAGATTCCCATCAGACCTCTACTATGGCCATACAGGTAGGTATAGAGTTACATTTCTATCACCTGTATGCCCATAGTAGAGGTCAGATATCTCCCAGGGGGGACAGACTCCCATCAGACCTCTACTATGGCCATACAGGTAGGTATAGAGTTACATTTCTATCACCTGTATGCCCATAGTAGAGGTCAGATATCACCCAGGGGGGACAGATTCCCATCAGACCTCTACTATGAGCCATACAGGTAGGTATAGAGTTACATTTCTATCACCTGTATGACCCATAGTAGAGGTCAGATATCTCCCAGGGGGGACAGATTCCCATCAGACCTCTACTATGGCCATACAGGTAGATATAGAGTTACATTTCTATCACCTGTATGTCCATAGTAGAGGTCAGATATCTCCCAGGAGGGACAGACTCCCATCAGACCTCTACTATGGCCATACAGGTAAGTATAGAGTTACATTTCTATCACCTGTATGTCCATAGTAGAGGTCAGATATCTCCCAGGGGGGACAGATTTCCATCAGACCTCTACTATGAGCCATACAGGTAGGTATAGAGTTACATTTCTATCACCTGTATGTCCATAGTAGAGGTCAGATATCTCCCAGGGGGGACAGATTCCCATCAGACCTCTACTATGGCCATACAGGTAGGTATAGAGTTACATTTCTATCACCTGTATGTCCATAGTAGAGGTCAGATATCTCCCAGGGGGGACAGATTCCCATCAGACCTCTACTATGGCCATACAGGTAGGTATAGAGTTACATTTCTATCACCTGTACGTCCATAGTAGAGGTCAGATATCCCCCAGGGAGGACAGACTCCCATCAGACCTCTACTATGGCCATACAGGTAGGTATAGAGTTACATTTCTATCACCTGTATGTCCATAGTAGAGGTCAGATATCTCCCAGGGGGGACAGATTCCCATCAGACCTCTACTATGGCCATACAGGTAGGTATAGAGTTACATTTCTATCACCTGTATGTCCATAGTAGAGGTCAGATATCTCCCAGGGGGGACAGACTCCCATCAGACCTCTACTATGGCCATACAGGTAGGTATAGAGTTACATTTCTATCACCTGTATGACCCATAGTAGAGGTCAGATATCTCCCAGGGGGGACAGATTCCCATCAGACCTCTACTATGGCCATACAGGTAGGTATAGAGTTACATTTCTTTCACCTGTATGACCATAGTAGAGGTCAGATATCTCCCAGGGGGGACAGACTCCCATCAGACCTCTACTATGGCCATACAGGTAGGTATAGAGTTACATTTCTATCACCTGTATGCCCATAGTAGAGGTCAGATATCTCCCAGGGGGGACAGATTCCCATCAGACCTCTACTATGGCCATACAGGTAGGTATAGAGTTACATTTCTATCACCTGTATGCCCATAGTAGAGGTCAGATATCTCCCAGGGGGGACAGACTCCCATCAGACCTCTACTATGACCATACAGGTAGGTATAGAGTTACATTTCTATCACCTGTATGTCCATAGTAGAGGTCAGATATCTCCCAGGGGGGACAGATTCCCATCAGACCTCTACTATGGGCATACAGGTAGGTATAGAGTTAGATTTCTATCACCTGTATGTCCATAGTAGAGGTCAGATATCTCCCAGGAGGGACAGACTCCCATCAGACCTCTACTATGACCATACAGGTAGGTATAGAGTTACATTTCTATCACCTGTATGTCCATAGTAGAGGTCAGATATCTCCCAGGGGGGACAGATTCCCATCAGACCTCTACTATGGCCATACAGGTAGGTATAGAGTTACATTTCTATCACCTGTATGACCCATAGTAGAGGTCAGATATCTCCCAGGGGGGACAGATTCCCATCAGACCTCTACTATGGCCATACAGGTAGGTATAGAGTTACATTTCTATCACCTGTATGCCCATAGTAGAGGTCAGATATCTCCCAAGGGGACAGACTCCCATCAGACCTCTACTATGGGCATACAGGTAGATATAGAGTTACATTTCTATCACCTGTATGCCCATAGTAGAGGTCAGATATCCCCCAGGGGGGACAGATTCCCATCAGACCTCTACTATGGCCATACAGGTAGGTATAGAGTTACATTTCTATCACCTGTATGCCCATAGTAGAGGTCAGATATCTCCCAGGGGGGACAGATTCCCATCAGACCTCTACTATGGCCATACAGGTAGGTATAGAGTTACATTTCTATCACCTGTATGGCCATAGTAGAGGTCAGATATCCCCCAGGGGGGACAGATTCCCATCAGACCTCTACTATGGGCCATACAGGTAGGTATAGAGTTACATTTCTATCACCTGTATGCCCATAGTAGAGGTCAGATATCTCCCAGGGGGGACAGACTCCCATCAGACCTCTACTATGGCCATACAGGTAGGTATAGAGTTACATTTCTATCACCTGTATGTCCATAGTAGAGGTTAGATATCACCCAGGGGGGACAGATTCCCATCAGACCTCTACTATGACCATACAGGTAGGTATAGAGTTACATTTCTATCACCTGTATGTCCATAGTAGAGGTCAGACATCTCCCAGGAGGGACAGACTCCCATCAGACCTCTACTATGGCCATACAGGTAGGTATAGAGTTACATTTCTATCACCTGTATGCCCATAGTAGAGGTCTGATATCTCCCAGGAGGGACAGACTCCCATCAGACCTCTACTATGGCCATACAGGTAGGTATAGAGTTACATTTCTATCACCTGTATGCCCATAGTAGAGGTCTGATATCTCCCAGGAGGGACAGACCCCCATCAGACCTCTACTATGGCCATACAGGTAGGTATAGAGTTACATTTCTATCACCTGTATGTCCATAGTAGAGGTCAGATATCTCCCAGGGGGGACAGATTCCCATCAGACCTCTACTATGGCCATACAGGTAGGTATAGAGTTACATTTCTATCACCTGTATGTCCATAGTAGAGGTCAGATATCTCCCAGGGGGGACAGATTCCCATCAGACCTCTACTATGGGCCATACAGGTAGGTATAGAGTTACATTTCTATCACCTGTATGTCCATAGTAGAGGTCAGATATCCCCCAGGGGGGACAGATTCCCATCAGACCTCTACTATGGCCATACAGGTAGGTATAGAGTTACATTTCTATCACCTGTACGTCCATAGTAGAGGTCAGATATCTCCCAGGGGGGACAGATTCCCATCAGACCTCTACTATGGCCATACAGGTAGGTATAGAGTTACATTTCTATCACCTGTATGCCCATAGTAGAGGTCAGATATCTCCCAGGGGGGACAGACTCCCATCAGACCTCTACTATGGCCATACAGGTAGGTATAGAGTTACATTTCTATCACCTGTATGCCCATAGTAGAGGTCAGATATCTCCCAGGAGGGACAGATTCCCATCAGACCTCTACTATGGCCATACAGGTAGGTATAGAGTTACATTTCTATCACCTGTATGTCCATAGTAGAGGTCAGATATCCCCCAGGGGGGACAGATTCCCATCAGACCTCTACTATGGCCATACAGGTAGGTATAGAGTTACATTTCTATCACCTGTATGCCCATAGTAGAGGTCAGATATCTCCCAGGGGGGACAGATTCCCATCAGACCTCTACTATGGCCATACAGGTAGGTATAGAGTTACATTTCTATCACCTGTATGTCCATAGTAGAGGTCAGATACCTCCCAGGGGGGACAGATTCCCATCAGACCTCTACTATGGCCATACAGGTAGGTATAGAGTTACATGTCTATCACCTGTATGCCCATAGTAGAGGTCAGATATCTCCCAGGGGGGACAGACTCCCATCAGACCTCTACTATGGCCATACAGGTAGGTATAGAGTTACATTTCTATCACCTGTATGCCCATAGTAGAGGTCAGATATCTCCCAGGAGGGACAGATTCCCATCAGACCTCTACTATGGCCATACAGGTAGGTATAGAGTTACATTTCTATCACCTGTATGTCCATAGTAGAGGTCAGATATCCCCCAGGGGGGACAGATTCCCATCAGACCTCTACTATGGCCATACAGGTAGGTATAGAGTTACATTTCTATCACCTGTATGCCCATAGTAGAGGTCAGATATCTCCCAGGGGGGACAGATTCCCATCAGACCTCTACTATGGCCATACAGGTAGGTAGAGAGTTACATTTCTATCACCTGTATGTCCATAGTAGAGGTCAGATACCTCCCAGGGGGGACAGACTCCCATCAGACCTCTACTATGGGCCATACAGGTAGGTATAGAGTTACATGTCTATCACCTGTATGCCCATAGTAGAGGTCAGATATCTCCCAGGGGGGACAGATTCCCATCAGACCTCTACTATGGGCCATACAGGTAGGTATAGAGTTACATTTCTATCACCTGTATGTCCATAGTAGAGGTCAGATATCTCCCAGGGGGGACAGATTCCCATCAGACCTCTACTATGGCCATACAGGTAGGTATAGAGTTACATTTCTATCACCTGTATGCCCATAGTAGAGGTCAGATATCTCCCAGGGGGGACAGACTCCCATCAGACCTCTACTATGGGCCATACAGGTAGGTATAGAGTTACATTTCTATCACCTGTATGTCCATAGTAGAGGTCAGATATCTCCCAGGAGGGACAGATTCCCATCAGACCTCTCCTATGGCCATACAGGTAGGTATAGAGTTACATTTCTATCACCTGTATGCCCATAGTAGAGGTCAGATATCTCCCAGGGGGGACAGATTCCCATCAGACCTCTCCTATGGCCATACAGGTAGGTATAGAGTTACATTTCTATCACCTGTATGCCCATAGTAGAGGTCAGATATCTCCCAGGGGGGACAGATTCCCATCAGACCTCTACTATGGCCATACAGGTAGGTATAGAGTTACATTTCTATCACCTGTATGCCCATAGTAGAGGTCAGATATCTCCCAGGAGGGACAGACTCCCATCAGACCTCTACTATGGCCATACAGGTAGGTATAGAGTTACATTTCTATCACCAGTATGTCCATAGTAGAGGTCAGATATCTCCCAGGGGGGACAGATTCCCATCAGACCTCTACTATGGCCATACAGGTAGGTATAGAGTTACATTTCTATCACCTGTATGCCCATAGTAGAGGTTAGATATCACCCAGGAGGGACAGACTCCCATCAGACCTCTACTATGGCCATACAGGTAGGTATAGAGTTACATTTCTATCACCTGTATGCCCATAGTAGAGGTCAGATATCTCCCAGGAGGGACAGACTCCCATCAGACCTCTACTATGAGCCATACAGGTAGGTATAGAGTTACATTTCTATCACCTGTATGCCCATAGTAGAGGTCAGATATCTCCCAGGGGGACAGACTCCCATCAGACCTCTACTATGGGCCATACAGGTAGGTATAGAGTTACATTTCTATCACCTGTATGCCCATAGTAGAGGTTAGATATCACCCAGGGGGGACAGATTCCCATCAGACCTCTACTATGGCCATACAGGTAGGTATAGAGTTACATTTCTATCACCTGTATGCCCATAGTAGAGGTCAGATATCACCCAGGGGGGACAGATTCCCATCAGACCTCTACTATGAGCCATACAGGTAGGTATAGAGTTACATTTCTATCACCTGTATGCCCATAGTAGAGGTCAGATATCTCCCAGGGGGGACAGATTCCCATCAGACCTCTACTATGGCCATACAGGTAGGTATAGAGTTACATTTCTATCACCTGTATGCCCATAGTAGAGGTCAGATATCTCCCAGGGGGGACAGATTCCCATCAGACCTCTACTATGGCCATACAGGTAGGTATAGAGTTACATTTCTATCACCTGTATGCCCATAGTAGAGGTCAGATATCTCCCAGGAGGGACAGACTCCCATCAGACCTCTACTATGAGCCATACAGGTAGGTATAGAGTTACATTTCTATCACCTGTATGCCCATAGTAGAGGTCAGATATCTCCCAGGGGGAACAGACTCCCATCAGACCTCTACTATGGCCATACAGGTAGGTATAGAGTTACATTTCTATCACCTGTATGCCCATAGTAGAGGTCAGATATCTCCCAGGGGGGACAGACTCCCATCAGACCTCTACTATGGCCATACAGGTAGGTATAGAGTTACATTTCTATCACCTGTATGCCCATAGTAGAGGTCAGATATCTCCCAGGGGGACAGACTCCCATCAGACCTCTACTATGGCCATACAGGTAGGTATAGAGTTACATTTCTATCACCTGTATGCCCATAGTAGAGGTCAGATATCACCCAGGGGGGACAGATTCCCATCAGACCTCTACTATGAGCCATACAGGTAGGTATAGAGTTACATTTCTATCACCTGTATGACCCATAGTAGAGGTCAGATATCTCCCAGGGGGGACAGATTCCCATCAGACCTCTACTATGGCCATACAGGTAGATATAGAGTTACATTTCTATCACCTGTATGTCCATAGTAGAGGTCAGATACCTCCCAGGGGGGACAGACTCCCATCAGACCTCTACTATGGCCATACAGGTAGATATAGAGTTACATTTCTATCACCTGTATGTCCATAGTAGAGGTCAGATATCTCCCAGGGGGGACAGACTCCCATCAGACCTCTACTATGGCCATACAGGTAGGTATAGAGTTACATTTCTATCACCTGTATGTCCATAGTAGAGGTCAGATACCTCCCAGGGGGGACAGATTCCCATCAGACCTCTACTATGGCCATACAGGTAGGTATAGAGTTACATTTCTATCACCTGTATGTCCATAGTAGAGGTCAGATATCTCCCAGGGGGGACAGACCCCCATCAGACCTCTACTATGGCCATACAGGTAGGTATAGAGTTACATTTCTATCACCTGTATGTCCATAGTAGAGGTCAGATATCTCCCAGGGGGGACAGACTCCCATCAGACCTCTACTATGGCCATACAGGTAGGTATAGAGTTACATTTCTATCACCTGTATGTCCATAGTAGAGGTCAGATATCTCCCAGGGGGGACAGACCCCCATCAGACCTCTACTATGGCCATACAGGTAGGTATAGAGTTACATTTCTATCACCTGTATGCCCATAGTAGAGGTCAGATAGGTCCCAGGTAGGGGGTGACAGATTCCCTTTAACTCTGTGGCCCGACTAATCCACCTCTCTCCTCCTCCCTTCTGCAGATCCCTTGATTGGCTTCTGTGACATGTAGAAGTAGTGCTGTTGCTTCCAAAGCATCCAGCAACTGGTACAAATAACACAAGCACAGGAGACAAGAAGTGTTGGGCTTCAGAAGCATCCAGCAGCTAGAGGGGTTAACACAGTCACAGGAGAAGGGGAGTGTTTTAGCATAGCCCCAGGGGGATTGTGGGGACCTTGTTATTGTAGTCTGGCTGAAGCTGAAGAGAAGGGTTGGGTGTTATCTGGATCTGGCAGAAGGCAACTGAACAGGACTCAGATCAGGAGAGCCTAAACACAGGTCAGATAAACTCCCTGATCTAACAGTGCAGAATATTATCAGGCAGGAAGATAAGGACTGGAAGGAATTGTGTCCCAGGGATCATCTCCCTCATGAAACCCTCCCCCGCTCCATCTCCATGCAGGATAAAGAATGCTGTGTACTATTGTGTCCTTGTGAAGGAAAAGCCTGTGGTTGTGTATGCATAGAAGTGTGCTGCTAAGAGATCTCATCTATGCTGAATTATGCTACTGAAGAGACTGTAATACTGTACCTTGTGAAGAAACTACTGTATTGTTACTGGAGCCGGTTGCTCAAGAAACTCAGACTGTACTATAATGAAAATTGTGGCTGTAATATCCCTGAATTGCACTGGCCGTGCTTCAGATTAAATTCCACTGTTAAACTGTTGAAAAAGACTCTTGTCAGATGTGTCTGGTCAGCAATTGAATCTATCGTGTGCCTGAGAGAAGCTGCAGCACATGGTCTATGGTCGCCCTGAGTAACGCTTCCCCCAGGATTCCAAAGAATTCATGAAACCCGTCTCGCCCCTATCTGAACCTAGCGGCCAATTACCCAAATTCACTTTAAATGAGTAACGCTGTGTGCCCACAATGTGGATTTAATGCGTTTCCGCGGCGGCATTAAAATCACTTGTTAATAGGTCTTCCATGTTTCCCAATGATAATCCGCTGTGCTGTTCACATGCTGCGGAAATTTCCGCTGCGGATTATCATTGCGGAAAAAAACACAGCACGTCCATTAATTGTGCGGAATCGCGGCAAAATCGCCGCCATTGACTTGCATTGAAACGCATAACATCCGCATCACTACATGTGCACATGCGGATATCATGCAGTTCAATGTGCGGATGGTACCCGGGTCTAGAGAAGAGGAGACTCATCCAGACCCGGGTACCATAGTACCTGTAAAAAAATAAAACTTCTACTCACGTTCCAATGGCCCCCGCACTGCTCCCGGCGGCGCTGCTGGCTCCATGGCGGGTACCGGTAATGTAAAAGGACCTTCCATGACGTCAGCGCTCACATGACCTGTCACATGACCGATGACGTCATGGAAGGTCCTTTTACATTACTGCAGCAGCGCCGCCGGGAGCTGAGCGGGGGCCATCGGAAGGTGAGTAGAAGGTTATTTTATACGTTGCAATTCTTTTTTTTTTTTTTAAACATTATGTTAGTCACAAAATATAAATACATGCCGGTTGCATGTCTCTGCCCTGGTCTCTCCTCTCCTCTGTCTTGTCTCTACTGTGGTCTCTCCTCTCCCCTGTCCTGTCTCTGCCCTGGTCTCTCCTCTCTGTCCTGGTCTCTCCTCTCCTCTGTCCTGTCTCTGCCCTGGTCTCTCCTCTCCTCTGTCCTGTCTCTGCCCTGGTCTCTCCTCTCCTCTGTCCTGTCTCTGCCCTGGTCTCTCCTCTGTCCTGTCTCTGCCCTGGTCTCTCCTCTCCTCTGTCCCATCTCTGCCCTGGTCTCTCCTCTCCTCTGTCCCGTCTCTGTCCTGGTCTCTCCTCTCCTCTGTCCTGTCTCTGCTGTGTTCTCTCCTCTCCTCTGTCTTGTCTCTGCCCTGGTCTCTCCTCTCCTCTGTCCTGTCTCTGCTGTGGTCTCTCCTCTCCTCTGTCCAGTCTCTGCCCTGGTCTCTCCTCTCTGTCCTGGTCTCTCCTCTCCTCTGCCCTGGTCTCTCCTCTGTCCTGTCTCTGCCCTGGTCTCTCCTCTCCTCTGTCCCGTCTCTGCCCTGGTCTCTCCTCTCCTCTGTCCCGTCTCTGCCCTGGTCTCTCCTCTCCTCTGTCCCGTCTCTGCCCTGGTCTCTCCTCTCCTCTGTCCCGTGTCTGCCCTGGTCTCTCCTCTCCTCTGTCCCATCTCTGCCCTGGTCTCTCCTCTCCTCTGTCCTGTCTCTGCCCTGGTCTCTCCTCTCCTGTCTCTGCCCTGGTCTCTCCTCTCCTCTGTCCTGTCTCTGCCCTGGTCTCTCCTCTCTCTGCCCTGGTCTCTCCTCTCCTCTCTCTGCCCTGGTCTCTCCTCTGTCCTGTCTCTGCCCTGGTCTCTTCTTTCCTCTGTCCAGGTCTCTCCTCTCCTCTGTCCTGTCTCTGCCCTGGTCTCTCCTCTCCTCCGTCCCGCCTCTGCCCTGGTCCCTCCTCTCCTCTGTCCCGGCTCTGCCCTGGTCTCTCCTCTCCTCTGTCCCGTCTCTGCCCTGGTCTCTCCTCTCCTCTGTCCTGTCTCTGCCCTGGTCTCTCCTTTCCTCTGTCCTGTCTCTGCCCTGGTCTCTCCTCTCCTCAGTCCCGCCTCAGCCCTGGTCTCTCCTCTCCTCAGTCCCGCCTCTGCCCTGGTCTCTCCTCTTCTCTGTCCCGCCTCTGCCCTGGTCTCTCCTCTCCTCAGTCCCGCCTCTGCCCTGGTCTCTCCTCTCCTCTGTCCCGCCTCTGCCCTGGTCTCTCCTCTCCTCTGTCCCGCCTCTGCCCTGGTCTCTCCTCTCCTCTGTCCCGCCTCTGCCCTGGTCTCTCCCCTCCTGTCCCGCCTCTGCTCTGGTCTCTCCTCTCCTCTGTCCCGCCTCTGCCCTGGTCTCTCCTCTCCTCTGTCCCGTCTCTGCCCTGGTCTCTCCTTTCCTCTGTCCTGGTCTCTCCTCTGTCCTGTCTCTGCCCTGGTCTCTCCTCTCTGTCCCGCCTCTGCCCTGGTCTCTCCTCTCCTCTGTCCCGGCTCTGCCCTGTTCTCTCCTCTGTACCGTCTCTGCCCTGGTCTCTCCTCTCCTCTGTCCTGTCTCTGCCCTGGTCTCTCCTTTCCCTCTGTCCTGGTCTCTCCTCTCCTCTGTCCTGTCTCTGCCCTGGTCTCAACTCTCCTCTGTCCTGTCTCTGCCCTGGTCTCTCCTTTCCTCGGTCCTGTCTCTGCCATGGTCTCGCCTCTCCTCTGTCCTGTCTCTGCCCTGGTCTCTCCTTTCCCCTGTTCTGTCTCTGCCATGGTCTCTCCTCTGCCCTGGTCTCTCTTCTGTCCTGTCTCTGCCCTGGTCTCTCCTCTCCTCTGTCCTGTCTCTGCCCTGGTCTCTCCTCTCCTCAGTCCTGTCTCTGCCCTGGTCTCTCCTCTCCTCTGTCTTGTCTCTGCCCTGGTCTCTCCTCTGTCTTGTCTCTGCCCTGGTCTCTCCTCTGTCCTGTCTCTGCCCTGGTCTCTCCTCTCCTCTGTTCTGGTCTCTCCTCTATCCCGTCTCTGCCCTGGTCTCTCCTCTCCTCTGTCCCGTCTCTGCCCTGGTCTATCCTCTGTCCCGTCTCTGCCCTGGTCTCTCCTCTCCTCTGTCCCGTCTCTGCCCTGGTCTCTCCTCTCCTCTGTCCTGTCTCTGCCCTGGTCTCTTCTTTCCTCTGTCCAGGTCTCTCCTCTCCTCTGTCCTGTCTCTGCCCTGGTCTCTCCTCTCCTCTGTCCCGTCTCTGCCCTGGTCTCTCCTCTCCTCTGTCCCGTCTCTGCCATGGTCTCTCCTCTCCTCTGTCCCGTCTCTGCCCTGGTCTCTCCTCTCCTCTGTCCCGTCTCTGCCCTGGTCTCTCCTCTCCTCTGTCCCGTCTCTGCCCTGGTCTCTCCTCTCCTCTGCCCTGGTCTCTCCTCTCCTCTGCCCTGGTCTCTCCTCTCCTCTGCCCTAGTCTCTCCTCTCCTCTGTCCCGTCTCTGCCCTGGTCTCTCCTCTCCTCAGTCCCGCCTCTGCCTTGGTCTCTCCTCTCCTCTGTCCCGCCTCTGCCCTGGTCTCTCCTCTGTCCCTCCTCTGCCTTGGTCTCTCCTCTCCTCTGTCCTGTCTCTGCCCTGGTCTCTCCTCTCCTCTGTCCTGTCTCTGCCCTGGTCTCTCCTCTCCTCTGTCCCGTCTCTGCCATGGTCTCTCCTCTCCTCTGTCCCGTCTCTGCCCTGGTCTCTCCTCTCCTCTGTCCCGCCTCTGCCCTGGTCTCTCCTCTCCTCTGTCCCGCCTCTGCCCTGGTCTCTCCTCTCCTCTGTCCCGCCTCTGCCCTGGTCTCTCCCCTCCTCTGTCCCGCCTCTGCCCTGGTCTCTCCTCTCCTCTGTCCCGCTTCTGCCCTGGTCTCTCCTCTCCTCTGTCCGGCTCTGCCCTGGTCTCTCCTCTCCTCTGTCCCGTCTCTGCCCTGGTCTCTCCTCTCCTCTGTCCTGTCTCTGCCCTGGTCTCTCCTTTCCTCTGTCCTGGTCTCTCCTCTCCTCTGTCCTGTCTCTGCCCTGGTCTCTCCTCTCCTCTGTCCCGCCTCTGCCCTGGTCTCTCCTCTCCTCTGTCCCGGCTCTGCCCTGGTCTCTCCTCTCCTCTGTCCCGTCTCTGCCCTGGTCTCTCCTCTGTCCTGTCTCTGCCCTGGTCTCTCCTTTCCTCTGTCCTGGTCTCTCCTCTCCTCTGTCCTGTCTCTGCCCTGGTCTCAACTCTCATCTGTCCTGTCTCTGCCCTGGTCTCTCCTTTCCTCGGTCCTGTCTCTGCCATGGTCTCGCCTCTCCTCTGTCCTGTCTCTGCCCTGGTCTCTCCTTTCCTCTGTTCTGTCTCTGCCATGGTCTCTCCTCTGTCCTGTCTCTGCCCTGGTCTCTCCTCTGTCCTGTCTCTGCCCTGGTCTCTCCTCTCCTCTGTCCTGTCTCTGCCCTGGTCTCTCCTCTGTCTTGTCTCTGCCCTGGTCTCTCCTCTCCTCTGTCCTGGTCTCCCCTCTCCTCTGTCTTGTCTCTGCCCTGGTCTCTCCTCTCCTCTGTCCCGTCTCTGCCCTGGTCTCTCCTCTGTCCCGTCTCTGCCCTGGTCTATCCTCTGTCCCGTCTCTGCCCTGGTCTATCCTCTGTCCCGTCTCTGCCCTGGTCTCTCCTCTCCTCTGTCCCGTCTCTGCCCTGGTCTCTCCTCTCCTCTGTCCCGTCTCTGCCCTGGTCTCTCCTCTCCTCTGTCCCGTCTCTGCCCTGGTCTCTCCTCTCCTCTGTCCCGTCTCTGCCCTGGTCTCTCCTCTCCTCTGTCCCGTCTCTGCCCTGGTCTCTCCTCTCCTCTGTCCCGTCTCTGCCCTGGTCTCTCCTCTCCTCTGTCCCGTCTCTGCCCTGGTCTCTCCTCTCCTCTGTCCCGTCTCTGCCCTGGTCTCTCCTCTCCTCTGTCCCGTCTCTGCCCTGGTCTCTCTTCTCCTCTGTCCCGTCTCTGCCCTGGTCTCTCCTCTCCTCTGTCCCGTCTCTGCCCTGGTCTCTCCTCTCCTCTGTCCCGTCTCTGCCCTGGTCTCTCCTCTCCTCTGTCCCGTCTCTGCCCTGGTCTCTCCTCTCCTCTGTCCCGTCTCTGCCCTGGTCTCTCCTCTCCTCTGTCCCGTCTCTGCCCTGGTCTCTCCTCTCCTCTGTCCCGTCTCTGCCCTGGTCTCTCCTCTCCTCTGTCCCGTCTCTGCCCTGGTCTCTCCTCTCCTCTGTCCCGTCTCTGCCCTGGTCTCTCCTCTCCTCTGTCCCGTCTCTGCCCTTGTCTCTCCTCTCCTCTGTCCTGGTCTCTCCTCTCCTCTGTCCTGCCTCTGCCCTGGTCTCTCCTCTCTCTCTGCCCTGGTCTCTCCTCTCTCTGCCCTGGTCTCTCCTCTTCTCTGTCCCGTCTCTGCCCTGGTCTCTCCTCTCCTCTGTCTCGTCTCTGCCCTGGTCTCTCCTCTGTCCCGTCTCTGCCCTGGTCTCTCCTCTCCTCTGTCCCGTCTCTGCCCTGGTCTCTCCTCTGTCCTGTCTCTGCCCTGGTCTCTCCTCTGCTCTGTCCCGTCTCTCCCCTGGTCTCTCCGCTCCTCTGTCTCTGCCCTGGTCTCTCCCCTGGTCTCTCCTCTCCTCTGTCTCTGCCCTGGTCTCTCCTCTGTCTCTTCCCTGGTCTCTCCTCTCCTCTGTCTCTGCCCTGGTCTCTCCTCTCCTCTGTGCTGTCTCTTCCCTGGTCTCTCCTCTCCTCTGTCTCTTCCCTGGTCTCTCCTCTCCTCTGTCTCTGCCCTGGTCTCTCCTCTCCTCTGTCTCTGCCCTGGTCTCTCCTCTCCTCTGTCTCTGCCCTGGTCTCTCCTCTGTCTCTGCCCTGGTCTCTCCTCTCCTCTGTCTCTGCCCTGGTCTCTCCTCTCCTCTGTCCTGTCTCTTCCCTGGTCTCTCCTCTCCTCTGTCTCTGCCCTGGTCTCTCCTCTCCTCTGTCTCTTCCCTGGTCTCTCCTCTGTCCTGTCTCGTCCCTGGTCTCTCCTCTCCTCTGTCCTGTCTCTTCCCTGGTCTCTCCTCTCCTCTGTCTTTTCCCTGGTCTCTCCTCTGCCCTGGTCTCTCCTCTCCTCTGTCCTGTCTCGTCCCTGGTCTCTCCTCTCCTCTGTCCTGTCTCTTCCCTGGTCTCTCCACTCCTCTGTCTCTTCCCTGGTCTCTCCTCTCCTCTGTCCTGTTTCTTCCCTGGTCTCTCCTCTCCTCTGTCTCTGCCCTGGTCTCTCCTCTCCTCTGCCCTGGTCTCTCCTCTGTCCTGTCTCGTCCCTGGTCTCTCCTCTCCTCTGTCCTGTCTCTTCCCTGGTCTCTCCTCTCCTCTGTCTTTTCCCTGGTCTCTCCTCTCCTCTGTCCTGTCTCGTCCCTGGTCTCTCCTCTCCTCTGTCCTGTCTCTTCCCTGGTCTCTCATCTCCTCTGTCTCTTCCCTGGTCTCTCCTCTCCTCTGCCCTGGTCTCTCCTCTGTCCTGTCTCGTCCCTGGTCTCTCCTCTCCTCTATCCTGTCTCTTCCCTGGTCTCTCCTCTCCTCTGTCTTTTCCCTGGTCTCTCCTCTCCTCTGTCCTGTCTCGTCCCTGGTCTCTCCTCTCCTATGTCCTGTCTCTGCCCTGGTCTCTCCTCTCCTCTGCCCTGGTCTCTCCTCTCCTCTGTCTCTGCCCTGGTCTCTCCTCTCCTCTGGTCTCTCCTCTCCTCTGTCCTGTCTCTTCCCTGGTCTCTCCTCTCCTCTGTCTCTGCCCTGGTCTCTCCTCTCCTCTGTCTCTTCCCTGGTCTCTCCTCTCCTCTGCCCTGGTCTCTCCTCTGTCCTGTCTCGTCCCTGGTCTCTCCTCTCCTCTGTTCTGTCTCTTCCCTGGTCTCTCCTCTCCTCTGTCTTTTCCCTGGTCTCTCCTCTGCCCTGGTCTCTCCTCTCCTCTGTCCTGTCTCGTCCCTGGTCTCTCCTCTCCTCAGTCCTGTCTCTTCCCTGGTCTCTCCTCTCCTCTGTCCTGTTTCTTCCCTGGTCTCTCCTCTCCTCTGTCTCTTCCCTGGTCTCTCCTCTCCTCTGTCTCTTCCCTGGTCTCTCCTCTCCTCTGTCCTGTTTCTTCCCTGGTCTCTCCTCTCCTCTGTCTCTGCCCTGGTCTCTCCTCTCCTCTGTCCTGTCTCTGCCCTGGTCTCTCCTCTCCTCTGTCTCTGCCCTGGTCTCTCCTCTCCTCTGTCCTGTCTCTGCCCTGGTCTCTCCTCTCCTCTGCCCTGGTCTCTCCTCTGTCCTGTCTCGTCCCTGGTCTCTCCTCTCCTCTGTCCTGTCTCTTCCCTGGTCTCTCCTCTCCTCTGTCTTTTCCCTGGTCTCTCCTCTGCCCTGGTCTCTCCTCTGTCCTGTCTCGTCCCTGGTCTCTCCTCTCCTCTGTCCTGTCTCTGCCCTGGTCTCTCCTCTCCTCTGCCCTGGTCTCTCCTCTCCTCTGTCTCTGCCCTGGTCTCTCCTCTCCTCTGTCCCGTCTCTCCCCTGGTCTCTCCTCTCCTCTGTCTCTGCCCTGGTCTCTCCTCTGTCTCTTCCCTGGTCTCTCCTCTCCTCTGTCTCTGCCCTGGTCTCTCCTCTCCTCTGTGCTGTCTCTTCCCTGGTCTCTCCTCTCCTCTGTCTTTTCCCTGGTCTCTCCTCTCCTCTGTCTCTTCCCTGGTCTCTCCTCTCCTCTGTCTCTGCCCTGGTCTCTCCTCTCCTCTGTCTCTGCCCTGGTCTCTCCTCTCCTCTGTCTCTGCCCTGGTCTCTCCTCTCCTCTGTCTCTGCCCTGGTCTCTCCTATCCTCTATCTCTTCCCTGGTCTCTCCTCTGTCCTGTCTCGTCCCTGGTCTCTCCTCTCCTCTGTCCTGTCTCTTCCCTGGTCTCTCCTCTCCTCTGTCCTGTCTCTTCCCTGGTCTCTCCTCTCCTCTGTCTTTTCCCTGGTCTCTCCTCTGCCCTGGTCTCTCCTCTCCTCTGTCCTGTCTCGTCCCTGGTCTCTCCTCTCCTCTGTCCTGTCTCTTCCCTGGTCTCTCCTCTCCTCTGTCTCTTCCCTGGTCTCTCCTCTCCTCTGTCCTGTTTCTTCCCTGGTCTCTCCTCTCCTCTGTCTCTGCCCTGGTCTCTCCTCTCCTCTGTCTCTGCCCTGGTCTCTCCTCTCCTCTGTCTCTTCCCTGGTCTCTCCTCTCTTCTGTCCTGTCTCTGCCCTGGTCTCTCCTCTCCTCTGCCCTGGTCTCTCCTTTGTCCTGTCTCGTCCCTGGTCTCTCCTTTCCTCTGTCCTGTCTCTTCCCTGGTCTCTCCTCTCCTCTGTCCTGTCTCTTCCCTGGTCTCTCCTCTCCTCTGTCTTTTCCCTGGTCTCTCCTCTCCTCTGTCCTGTCTCTTCCCTGGTCTCTCCTCTCCTCTGTCCTGCTTCTTCCCTGGTCTCTCCTCTCCTCTGTCCCGTCTCTCCCCTGGTCTCTCCTCTGTCTCTTCCCTGGTCTCTCCTCTCCTCTGTCTCTTCCCTGGTCTCTCCTCTCCTCTGTCCTGTTTCTTCCCTGGTCTCTCCTCTGTCCTGTTTCTTCCCTGGTCTCTCCTCTCCTCTGTCTCTGCCCTGGTCTCTCCTCTCCTCTGTCCTGTCTCTGCCCTGGTCTCTCCTCTCCTCTGCCCTGGTCTCTCCTTTGTCCTGTCTCGGCCCTGGTCTCTCCTCTCCTCTGTCCTGTCTCTTCCCTGGTCTCTCCTCTCCTCTGTCTCTTCCCTGGTCTCTCCTCTCATCTGTCCTGTCTCTGCCCTGGTCTCTCCTCTCCTCTGCCCTGGTCTCTCCTTTGTCCTGTCTCGTCCCTGGTCTCTCCTCTCCTCTGTCCTGTCTCTTCCCTGGTCTCTCCTCTCCTCTGTCCTGTTTCTTCCCTGGTCTCTCCTCTCCTCTGTCTCTGCCCTGGTCTCTCCTCTCCTCTGTCTCTTCCCTGGTCTCTCCTCTGTCCTGTCTCATCCCTGGTCTCTCCTCTCCTCTGTCCTGTCTCTTCCCTGGTCTCTCCTCTCCTCTGTCTTTTCCCTGGTCTCTCCTCTCCTCTGTCCTGTCTCGTCCCTGGCCTCTCCTCTCCTCTGTCCTGTCTCTTCCCTGGTCTCTCCTCTGTCCTGTTTCTTCCCTTGTCTCTCCTCTCCTCTGTCTCTGCCCTGGTCTCTCCTGTCCTCTGTCTCTTCCCTGGTCTCTCCTCTCCTCTGTCCTGTCTCTTCCCTGGTCTCTCCTCTCCTCTGTCTTTTCCCTGGTCTCGTCCCTGGTCTCTCCTCTCCTCTGTCCTGTCTCTGCCCTGGTCTCTCCTCTCCTCTGTCTCTGCCCTGGTCTCTCCTCTCCTCTGTCCTGTCTCTTCCCTGGTCTCTCCTCTCCTCTGTCTCTGCCCTGGTCTCTCCTCTCCTCTGTCCTGTCTCTTCCCTGGTCTCTCCTCTCCTCTGTCCTGTCTCTTCCCTGGTCTCTCCTCTCCTCTGTCTCTGCCCTGGTCTCTCCTCTCCTCTGTCTCTGCCCTGGTCTCTCCTCTCCTCTGTCCTGTCTCTTCCCTGGTCTCTCCTCTCCTCTGTCTCTGCCCTGGTCTCTCCTCTCCTCTGTCTCTGCCCTGGTCTCTCCTCTCCTCTGTCCTGTCTCTTCCCTGGTCTCTCCTCTCCTCTGTCCTGTCTCTTCCCTGGTCTCTCCTCTCCTCTGTCTCTGCCCTGGTCTCTCCTCTCCTCTGTCTCTGCCCTGGTCTCTCCTCTCCTCTGTCTCTTCCCTGGTCTCTCCTCTCCTCTGCCCTGGTCTCTCCTCTGTCCTGTCTCGTCCCTGGTCTCTCCTCTCCTCTGTCCTGTCTCTTCCCTGGTCTCTCCTCTCCTCTGTCTTTTCCCTGGTCTCTCCTCTCCTCTGTCCTGTCTCGTCCCTGGTCTCTCCTCTCCTCTGTCCTGTCTCGTCCCTGGTCTCTCCTCTCCTCTGTCCTGTCTCTTCCCTGGTCTCTCCTCTCCTCTGTCCTGTCTCTTCCCTGGTCTCTCCTCTCCTCTGTCTCTTCCCTGGTCTCTCCTCTCCTGTCCTGTCTCTTCCCTGGTCTCTCCTCTGTCCTGTCTCTGCCCTGGTCTCTCCTCTCCTCTGTCCTGTCTCTGCCCTGGTCTCTCCTTTGTCCTGTCTCGTCCCTGGTCTCTCCTCTCCTCTGTCTTTTCCCTGGTCTCTCCTCTCCTCTGTCCTGTCTTTTCCCTGGTCTCTCCTCTCCTCTGTCCTGTCTCTTCCCTGGTCTCTCCTCTCCTCTGTCCCTTCCCTGGTCTCTCCTCTCCTCTGTCCTGTTTCTTCCCTGGTCTCTCCTCTCCTCTGTCTCTGGTCTCTCCTCTCCTCTGTCTCTTCCCTGGTCTCTCCTCTCCTCTGTCCTGTTTCTTCCCTGGTCTCTCCTCTCCTCTGTCTCTTCCCTGGTCTCTCTTCTCCTCTGTCCTGTCTCTTCTCTGGTCTCTCCTCTCCTCTGTCTTTTCCCTGGTCTCTCCTCTCCTCTGTCCTGTCTCTTCCCTGGTCTCTCCTCTCCTCTGTCCTGTCTCTTCCCTGGTCTCTCCTCTCCTCTGTCTCTTCCCTGGTCTCTCCTCTCCTCTGTCTCTTCCCTGGTCTCTCCTCTCCTCTGTCCTGTTTCTTCCCTGGTCTCTCCTCTCCTCTGTCCTGTTTCTTCCCTGGTCTCTCCTCTCCTCTGTCCTGTTTCTTCCCTGGTCTCTCCTCTCCTCTGTCCTGTTTCTTCCCTGGTCTCTCCTCTCCTCTGTCCTGTTTCTTCCCTGGTCTCTCCTCTCCTCTGTTTCTTCCCTGGTCTCTCCTCTCCTCTGTCTCTTCCCTGGTCTCTCCTCTCCTCTGTCCTGTCTCTTCCCTGGTCTCTCCTCTCCTCTGTCTCGTCCCTGGTCTCTCCTCTCCTCTGTCCTGTCTCTTCCCTGGTCTCTCCTCTCCTCTGTCCTGTCTCTTCCCTGGTCTCTCCTCTCCTCTGTCTCTTCCCTGGTCTCTCCTCTCCGCTGTCCTGTCTCTTCCCTGGTCTCTCCTCTCCTCTGTCCTGTCTCTTCCCTGGTCTCTCCTCTCCTCTGCCCTGTCTCTTCCCTGGTCTCTCCTCTCCTCTGTCTCTTCCCTGGTCTCTCCTCTCCTCTGTCCTGTCTCTTCCCTGGTCTCTCCTCTCCTCTGTCCCGTCTCTGCCCTGGTCTCTCCTTTGTCCTGTCTCTTCCCTGGTCTCTCCTCTCCTCTGTCTTTTCCCTGGTCTCTCCTCTCCTCTGTCTTTTCCCTGGTCTCTCCTCTCCTCTGTCTTTTCCCTGGTCTCTCCTCTGTCCTGTCTCTTCCCTGGTCTCTCCTCTCCTCTGTCTCTTCCCTGGTCTCTCCTCTCCTCTGTCTCTTCCCTGTTCTCTCCTCTCCTCTGTCCTGTCTTTTCCCTGGTCTCTCCTCTCCTCTGTCTTTTCCCTGGTCTCTCCTCTCCTCTGTCCTTTCCCTGGTCTCTCCTCTCCTCTGTCTTTTCCCTGGTCTCTCCTCTCCTCTGTCTCTTCCCTGGTCTCTCCTCTCCTCTGTCTTTTCCCTGGTCTCTCCTCTCCTCTGTCTCTTCCCTGGTCTCTCCTCTCCTCTGTCTTTTCCCTGGTCTCTCCTCTCCTCTGTCTCTTCCCTGGTCTCTCCTCTCCTCTGTCTCTTCCCTGGTCTCTCCTCTCCTCTGTCTCTTCCCTGGTCTCTCCTCTCCTCTGTCTCTTCCCTGGTCTCTCCTCTCCTCTGTCTCTTCCCTGGTCTCTCCTCTCCTCTGTCTCTTCCCTAGTCTCTCCTCTCCTCTGTCTTTTCCCTGGTCTCTCCTCTCCTCTGTCTCTTCCCTGGTCTCTCCTCTCCTCTGTCTTTTCCCTGGTCTCTCCTCTCCTCTGTCTCTTCCCTGGTCTCTCCTCTCCTCTGTCTCTTCCCTGGTCTCTCCTCTCCTCTGTCTCTTCCCTGGTCTCTCCTCTCCTCTGTCTTTTCCCTGGTCTCTCCTCTCCTCTGTCTCTTCCCTGGTCTCTCCTCTCCTCTGTCTTTTCCCTGGTCTCTCCTCTCCTCTGTCTCTTCCCTGGTCTCTCCTCTCCTCTGTCTTTTCCCTGGTCTCTCCTCTCCTCTGTCTCTTCCCTGGTCTCTCCTCTCCTCTGTCTCTTCCCTGGTCTCTCCTCTCCTCTGTCTCTTCCCTGGTCTCTCCTCTCCTCTGTCTCTTCCCTGGTCTCTCCTCTCCTCTGTCTCTTCCCTGGTCTCTCCTCTCCTCTGTCTCTTCCCTGGTCTCTCCTCTCCTCTGTCTCTTCCCTGGTCTCTCCTCTCCTCTGTCTCTTCCCTGGTCTCTCCTCTCCTCTGTCTCTTCCCTGGTCTCTCCTCTCCTCTGTCTCTTCCCTGGTCTCTCCTCTCCTCTGTCTCTTCCCTGGTCTCTCCTCTCCTCTGTCTTTTCCCTGGTCTCTCCTCTCCTCTGTCTTTTCCCTGGTCTCTCCTCTCCTCTGTCTCTTCCCTGGTCTCTCCTCTCCTCTGTCTCTTCCCTGGTCTCTCCTCTCCTCTGTCTCTTCCCTGGTCTCTCCTCTCCTCTGTCTCTTCCCTGGTCTCTCCTCTCCTCTGTCTCTTCCCTGGTCTCTCCTCTCCTCTGTCTCTTCCCTGGTCTCTCCTCTCCTCTGTCTTTTCCCTGGTCTCTCCTCTCCTCTGTCTCTGCCCTGGTCTCTCCTCTCCTCTGTCTCTTCCCTGGTCTCTCCTCTCCTCTCCTCTGTCTTTTCCCTGGTCTCTCCTCTCCTCTGTCTCTTCCCTGGTCTCTCCTCTCCTCTCCTCTTCCCTGGTCTCTCCTCTCCTCTGTCTCTTCCCTGGTCTCTCCTCTCCTCTGTCTCTTCCCTGGTCTCTCCTCTCCTCTCCTCTGTCTCTTCCCTGGTCTCTCCTCTCCTCTGTCTCTTCCCTGGTCTCTCCTCTCCTCTGTCTCTTCCCTGGTCTCTCCTCTCCTCTGTCTCTTCCCTGGTCTCTCCTCTCCTCTCTCTCTTCCCTGGTCTCTCCTCTCCTCTGTCTCTTCCCTGGTCTCTCCTCTCCTCTGTCTCTTCCCTGGTCTCTCCTCTCCTCTCCTCTGTCTTTTCCCTGGTCTCTCCTCTCCTCTGTCTCTTCCCTGGTCTCTCCTCTCCTCTGTCTCTTCCCTGGTCTCTCCTCTCCTCTGTCTCTTCCCTGGTCTCTCCTCTCCTCTGTCTTTTCCCTGGTCTCTCCTCTCCTCTGTCTCTTCCCTGGTCTCTCCTCTCCTCTCCTCTTCCCTGGTCTCTCCTCTCCTCTGTCTCTTCCCTGGTCTCTCCTCTCCTCTGTCTCTTCCCTGGTCTCTCCTCTCCTCTCCTCTGTCTCTTCCCTGGTCTCTCCTCTCCTCTGTCTCTTCCCTGGTCTCTCCTCTCCTCTGTCTCTTCCCTGGTCTCTCCTCTCCTCTGTCTCTTCCCTGGTCTCTCCTCTCCTCTCTCTCTTCCCTGGTCTCTCCTCTCCTCTGTCTCTTCCCTGGTCTCTCCTCTCCTCTGTCTCTTCCCTGGTCTCTCCTCTCCTCTCCTCTGTCTTTTCCCTGGTCTCTCCTCTCCTCTGTCTCTTCCCTGGTCTCTCCTCTCCTCTGTCTCTTCCCTGGTCTCTCCTCTCCTCTGTCTCTTCCCTGGTCTCTCCTCTCCTCTCTCTCTCACACACAACCTGAAAACTCTTCTTCTTCTGAAAGCCTCAGATCTGGTGTCTCATCGCGCAGAAGCTGTTCCCACCCCCCACAGATCGTGCGCCGAGGAGCGAGGCCGGGGGAGGCCGGGGGAGGCCGGGGGAGGCCGGTGTCCGTCGGAAAATACAACACGGAGTCACAAGTCCCCAAACTAATGTCAGAACGAGCGGCAGCTCCAGAGGGGCGGGGCCAGACACCGGGCGGACACACCCTCCACGCGCTCTGTGCTACAGCCCAACTTCCGGTGTCTCCATAGCAACGCGTCCTGACATCGCTACAGAAAGAGCGAGATACCCGGAGAATGTGACCGGAGCCGAGAGGGTGACTACAGCCCCCGACACACAGTCCCACCTCCCCCCGACACATGGACCCCCCCGACACACGGACCCCCCCCCCGACACACAGTCCCACCTCCCCCCGACACATGGACCCCCCCCGACACACGGACCCCCCCGACACACAGTCCCACCTCCCCCCGACACATGAACCCCCCCCGACACGCGGACCCCCCCCCCGACACACAGTCCCACCTCCCCCCGACACATGGACCCCCCCCGACACACGGACCCCCCCCGACACACAGTCCCACCTCCTCCCGACACATGGACCTCCCCAACACACAGTCCCACCTCCCCCCGACACATGGACCCCCCCCGACACACGGACCCCCCCCCCCCGACCCACAGTCCCACCTCCCCCCGACACATGGACCCCCCCCGACACACGGACCCCCCCGACACACAGTCCCACCTCCCCCCCGACACATGAGCCCCCCCCCGACACACGGACCCCCCCGACACACAGTCCCACCTCCCCCCCGACACACGGACCCCCCGACACATGGACTCCCCCGACACACGGACCCCCCCCCATACACACGGACCCCCCCCAGACACACAGTCCCCCCCGACACACAGGCCCACCCCTAGACACACAGACCCACCCCCCCGACACACGGACCCCCTCCAGACACACAGGCACACCCCCCCGACACACGGATCCCCCCCGACACACGGACCCCCCCAGACACACAATCCCACCTCCCCCCGGCACACTGATCCCCCTCCGACACACAGACCCCCCCCAGACCACACAGTCCCACCCCCCCGACACACGGACCCCCCCCCACACACATGTACCCCTCCCGGCACACGCGGACCCCCCCCAGACCACACATACCCACCCCCCACTGGCACACGGACCCCCCCCCCCCCCCCCAACACACGGAGATTTACAGCCACTGGTCTGTCGTGGTTGATATCCGCTGGGTTATGTGATGTCGGACGTCTCGCGGTGGTTGATATCCGCTGGGTTATGTGATGTCGGACGTCTCGCGGTGGTTGATATCCACTGGGTTATGTGATGTCAGACGTCTCGCGGTGGCTCCGCTGGGTTATGTGATGTCGGACGTCTCGCGGTGGTTGATATCCTCTGGGTTATGTGATGTTGGACGTCTCGCGGTGGTTGATATCCTCTGGGTTATGTGATGTTGGACGTCTCGCGGTGGTTGATATCCTCTGGGTTATGTGATGTCGGACGTCTCGCGGTGGTTGATATCCTCTGGGTTATGTGATGTCGGACGTCTCGCGGTGGTTGATATCCGCTGGGTTATGTGATGATGGACGTCTCATGGTGGTTGATATCCGCTAGGTTGTGTGATGTTGGACATCTCGCGGTGGTTGATATCCGCTGGGTTATGTGACGTCGGACGTATTGCGGTGGTTGATATACTCTGGGTTATGTGATGTCGGACGTCTTGTGGTTGATATCCGCTGGGTTATGTGATGTCGGACGTCTCGCGGTGGTTGATATCCTCTGGGGGTTATGTGATGTCGGACGTCTCGCGGTGGCGCCGCTGGGTTATGTGATGTCGGATGTCTTGTGGTGGTTGATATCCGCTGGGTTATGTGATGTCGGACGTCTCGCGGTGGCTCCGCTGGGTTATGTGATGTCGGACGTCTCGCGGTGGTTGATATCCTCTGGGTTATGTGATGTTGGACGTCTCGCGGTGGTTGATATCCTCTGGGTTATGTGATGTTGGACGTCTCGTGGTGGTTGATATCCTCTGGGTTATGTGATGTCAGACGTCTCGCGGTGGTTGATATCCGCTGGGTTATGTGATGATGGACGTCTCATGGTGGTTGATATCCGCTGGGTTATGTGATGTCAGACGTCTCGCGGTGGCTCCGCTGGGTTATGTGATGTCGGACGTCTCGCGGTGGTTGATATCCTCTGGGTTATGTGATGTTGGACGTCTCGCGGTGGTTGATATCCTCTGGGTTATGTGATGTTGGACGTCTCGCGGTGGTTGATATCCTCTGGGTTATGTGATGTCGGACGTCTCGCGGTGGTTGATATCCTCTGGGTTATGTGATGTCGGACGTCTCGCGGTGGTTGATATCCGCTGGGTTATGTGATGATGGACGTCTCATGGTGGTTGATATCCGCTAGGTTGTGTGATGTTGGACATCTCGCGGTGGTTGATATCCGCTGGGTTATGTGATGTCGGACGTATTGCGGTGGTTGATATACTCTGGGTTATGTGATGTCGGACGTCTTGTGGTGGTTGATATCCGCTGGGTTATGTGATGTCGGACGTCTCGCGGTGGTTGATATCCTCTGGGGGTTATGTGATGTCGGACGTCTCGCGGTGGCGCCGCTGGGTTATGTGATGTCGGATGTCTTGTGGTGGTTGATATCCGCTGGGTTATGTGATGTTGGACGTCTCGCGGTGGTTGATATCCTCTGGGTTATGTGATGTCGGACGTCTCGCGGTGGTTGATATCCGCTGGGTTATGTGATGTCGGACGTATTGCGGTGGTTGATATACTCTGGGTTATGTGATGTCGGACGTCTTGTGGTGGTTGATATCCGCTGGGTTATGTGATGTCGGACGTCTCGCGGTGGTTGATATCCGCTGGGGGTTATGTGATGTCGGACGTCTCGCGGTGGCGCCGCTGGGTTATGTGATGTCGGATGTCTTGTGGTTGATATCCGCTGGGTTATGTGATGTTGGACGTCTCGCGGTGGCTCCGCTGGGTTATGTGATGTCGGACGTCTCGCGGTGGTTGATATCCTCTGGGTTATGTGATGTTGGACGTCTCGCGGTGGTTTATATCCTCTGGGTTATGTGATGTCGGACGTCTCGCGGTGGTTGATATCCTCTGGGTTATGTGATGTCGGACGTCTCGCGGTGGTTGATATCCGCTGGGTTATGTGATGTTGGACGTCTCATGGTAGTTGATATCCGCTGGGTTGTGTGATGTTGGACATCTTGCGGTGGTTGATATCCGCTGGGTTATGTGATGTCGGACGTATTGCGGTGGTTGATATACTCTGGGTTATGTGATGTCGGACGTCTTGTGGTGGTTGATATCCGCCGGGTTATGTGATGTCGGACGTCTCGTGGAGGTTGATATCCGCTGGGTTATGTGATGTCGGACGTCTCGTGGAGGTTGATATCCGCTGGGTTATGTGATGTCAGATGTCTCGCGGTGGTTGATATCCTCTGGGTTATGTGATGTCGGATGTCTCGCGGTGGTTGATATCCGCTGGGTTATGTGATGTCGGACGTCTCGCGGTGGTTGATATCCTCTGGGTTATGTGATGTCGGACGTCTCGCGGTGGTTGATATCCTCTGGGTTATGTGATGTCGGACGTCTCGCGGTGGTTGATATCCTCTGGGTTATGTGATGTTGGATGTCTCGCGGTGGTTGATATCCTCTGGGTTATGTGATGTCGGACGTCTCTTGGCGGTTGATATCCTCTGGGTTATGTGATGTCGGACTTCTCGCGGTGGTTGATATCCGCGGGGTTATCTGATGTCGGACGTCTCGCGGTGGTTGATATACTCTGGGTTATGTGATGTTGGACGTCTCGCGATGGCTCCGCTGGGTTATGGGATGTCGGACGTCTCGCGGTGGTTGATATCCGCTGGGTTATGTGATGTCGGACGTCTTGCGGTGGTTGATATCCGCTGGGTTATGTGATGTCGGACGTCTTGTGGTGGTTGATATCCGCCGGGTTATGTGATGTCGGATGTCTTGCGGTGGTTGATATCCTCTGGGTTAAGTGATGTCGGACTTCTCGCGGTGGTTGATATCCGCGGGGTTATCTGATGTCGGACGTCTCGCGGTGGTTGATATACTCTGGGTTATGTGATGTTGGACGTCTCGCGATGGCTCCGCTGGGTTATGGGATGTCGGACGTCTCGCGGTGGTTGATATCCGCTGGGTTATGTGATGTTGGATGTCTCGCGGTGGTTGATATCCTCTGGGTTATGTGATGTCGGACGTCTCTTGGCGGTTGATATCCTCTGGGTTATGTGATGTCGGACTTCTCGCGGTGGTTGATATCCGCGGGGTTATCTGATGTCGGACGTCTCGCGGTGGTTGATATACTCTGGGTTATGTGATGTCGGACGTCTCGCGGTGGTTGATATCCGCTGGGTTATGTGATGTCGGACGTCTTGCGGTGGTTGATATCCGCTGGGTTATGTGATGTCGGACGTCTTGTGGTGGTTGATATCCGCCGGGTTATGTGATGTCGGATGTCTTGCGGTGGTTGATATCCGCTGGGTTATGTGATGTCGGACGTCTCGCGGTGGTTGATATCCTCTGGGTTATGTGATGTCGGACGTCTCGCGGTGGTTGATATCCGCTGGGTTATGTGATGTCGGACGTCTCGCGGTGGTTGATATCCGCTGGGTTATGTGATGATGGACGTCTCATGGTGGTTGATATCCGCTGGGTTATGTGATGTCAGACGTCTCGCGGTGGCTCCGCTGGGTTATGTGATGTCGGACGTCTCGCGGTGGTTGATATCCTCTGGGTTATGTGATGTTGGACGTCTCGCGGTGGTTGATATCCTCTGGGTTATGTGATGTTGGACGTCTCGCGGTGGTTGATATCCTCTGGGTTATGTGATGTCGGACGTCTCGCGGTGGTTGATATCCTCTGGGTTATGTGATGTCGGACGTCTCGCGGTGGTTGATATCCGCTGGGTTATGTGATGATGGACGTCTCATGGTGGTTGATATCCGCTAGGTTGTGTGATGTTGGACATCTCGCGGTGGTTGATATCCGCTGGGTTATGTGATGTCGGACGTATTGCGGTGGTTGATATACTCTGGGTTATGTGATGTCGGACGTCTTGTGGTGGTTGATATCCGCTGGGTTATGTGATGTCGGACGTCTCGCGGTGGTTGATATCCTCTGGGGGTTATGTGATGTCGGACGTCTCGCGGTGGCGCCGCTGGGTTATGTGATGTCGGATGTCTTGTGGTGGTTGATATCCGCTGGGTTATGTGATGTTGGACGTCTCGCGGTGGTTGATATCCTCTGGGTTATGTGATGTCGGACGTCTCGCGGTGGTTGATATCCGCTGGGTTATGTGATGTCGGACGTATTGCGGTGGTTGATATACTCTGGGTTATGTGATGTCGGACGTCTTGTGGTGGTTGATATCCGCTGGGTTATGTGATGTCGGACGTCTCGCGGTGGTTGATATCCGCTGGGGGTTATGTGATGTCGGACGTCTCGCGGTGGCGCCGCTGGGTTATGTGATGTCGGATGTCTTGTGGTGGTTGATATCCGCTGGGTTATGTGATGTCGGACGTCTCGCGGTGGCTCCGCTGGGTTATGTGATGTCGGACGTCTCGCGGTGGTTGATATCCTCTGGGTTATGTGATGTTGGACGTCTCGCGGTGGTTTATATCCTCTGGGTTATGTGATGTCGGACGTCTCGCGGTGGTTGATATCCTCTGGGTTATGTGATGTCGGACGTCTCGCGGTGGTTGATATCCGCTGGGTTATGTGATGTTGGACGTCTCATGGTAGTTGATATCCGCTGGGTTGTGTGATGTTGGACATCTTGCGGTGGTTGATATCCGCTGGGTTATGTGATGTCGGACGTATTGCGGTGGTTGATATACTCTGGGTTATGTGATGTCGGACGTCTTGTGGTGGTTGATATCCGCCGGGTTATGTGATGTCGGACGTCTCGTGGAGGTTGATATCCGCTGGGTTATGTGATGTCGGACGTCTCGTGGAGGTTGATATCCGCTGGGTTATGTGATGTCAGATGTCTCGCGGTGGTTGATATCCTCTGGGTTATGTGATGTCGGATGTCTCGCGGTGGTTGATATCCGCTGGGTTATGTGATGTCGGACGTCTCGCGGTGGTTGATATCCTCTGGGTTATGTGATGTCGGACGTCTCGCGGTGGTTGATATCCTCTGGGTTATGTGATGTCGGACGTCTCGCGGTGGTTGATATCCTCTGAGTTATGTGATGTTGGATGTCTCGCGGTGGTTGATATACTCTGGGTTATGTGATGTCGGACGTCTCTTGGCGGTTGATATCCTCTGGGTTATGTGATGTCGGACTTCTCGCGGTGGTTGATATCCGCGGGGTTATCTGATGTCGGACGTCTCGCGGTGGTTGATATACTCTGGGTTATGTGATGTTGGACGTCTCGCGATGGCTCCGCTGGGTTATGGGATGTCGGACGTCTCGCGGTGGTTGATATCCGCTGGGTTATGTGATGTCGGACGTCTTGCGGTGGTTGATATCCGCTGGGTTATGTGATGTCGGACGTCTTGTGGTGGTTGATATCCGCCGGGTTATGTGATGTCGGATGTCTTGCGGTGGTTGATATCCTCTGGGTTATGTGATGTCGGACTTCTCGCGGTGGTTGATATCCGCGGGGTTATCTGATGTCGGACGTCTCGCGGTGGTTGATATACTCTGGGTTATGTGATGTTGGACGTCTCGCGATGGCTCCGCTGGGTTATGGGATGTCGGACGTCTCGCGGTGGTTGATATCCGCTGGGTTATGTGATGTTGGATGTCTCGCGGTGGTTGATATCCTCTGGGTTATGTGATGTCGGACGTCTCTTGGCGGTTGATATCCTCTGGGTTATGTGATGTCGGACTTCTCGCGGTGGTTGATATCCGCGGGGTTATCTGATGTCGGACGTCTCGCGGTGGTTGATATACTCTGGGTTATGTGATGTCGGACGTCTCGCGGTGGTTGATATCCGCTGGGTTATGTGATGTCGGACGTCTTGCGGTGGTTGATATCCGCTGGGTTATGTGATGTCGGACGTCTTGTGGTGGTTGATATCCGCCGGGTTATGTGATGTCGGATGTCTTGCGGTGGTTGATATCCGCTGGGTTATGTGATGTCGGACGTCTCGCGGTGGTTGATATCCTCTGGGTTATGTGATGTCGGACGTCTCGCGGTGGTTGATATCCTCTGGGTTATGTGATGTCGGACGTCTCGCGGTGGTTGATATCCGCTGGGTTATGTGATGTCGGACGTCTCGCGGTGGTTGATATCCGCTGGGTTATGTGATGTTGGACGTCTCGCGGTGGTTGATATCCGCTGGTTATGTGATGTCGGACGTCTCGCGGTGGTTGATATCCGCCGGGTTATTATAATGTTATAATCGCTTTGTGTATGTTTCTTTGATTTCTTTAGGTCTCTCCGTCTCCTGTGCTCATCATTCTGACATCATCTCTGACATCATGGCGGTCGCTCCACGAGCCAAGTTCAATTTTCACAAAGGGGATTGGAGTCTGATGAATCCCTCCTCATCGTCCTCATCCGTCTATCTGGACAGCCTGATGGAAAATCCCTCGAACCGAGCAGTTCCCAACCACCTCCTGGAGTCCAGTAAGGGCCCAGCTGCGGTGACCCCATTAACCTCCTCTTTGCGATCCTCACCCATAACGTTACTACACATAGCGCCTGCCCAGCAGTGGAGCTGTATGTATAAAGCCGCCTCTTCATTCTCAGCATTGTGGATCTCAGCCTGTATCCAGCACCCATGCTTTATACTGCAGCTCTGCTCCAATAGGGCCTTGCTGTAGTTAGGGTCACTGTTATCTAAACTTCCCTTCTCACCTCAGTCAGCTCTCAGCTCTCTCCATCCGGACCCTGAGCCCCGATCCCACAGCACCCCCATCCGGACCTTGAGCCCCGATCCCACAGCACCCCCATCCGGACCTTGAGCCCCGATCCCACAGCACCCCCATCCGGATCTTGAGCCCCGATCCCACAGCACCCCTATCCGGATCCTGAGCCCCGATCCCACCGCCACCCCATTCGGACCCTGAGCCCCGATCCCACCGCCACCCCATCCGGACCCTGAGCCCCAATCCCACAGCACCCCCATCCGGATCCTGAGTCCCAATCCCACAGCACCCCCATCCAGACCCTGAGCCCCACTCCCATAGCACCCCCATCCGGACCCTGAGCCCCAATCCCACAGCACCCCCATCCGGACCTTGAGCCCCGATCCCACGGCACCCCTATCCGGATCCTGAGCCCCAATCCCACAGCACCTCCATCCGGACCCTGAGCCCCAATCCCACAGTACCCCTCCGGATCCTGAGCCCCCATCCCACCGCACCCCGATCCCACAACACCCCCATCCAGATCCTGAGCCCCGATCCCACAGCACCCCCATCCAGATCCTGAGCCCCGATCCCTCAGCACCCCCATCCGAACCCTGAGCCCCTATCCCACAGCACCCCCATCCGGACCCTGAGCCCCAATCCCACCGCACCCCCATCTGGATCCTGAGCCGCGATCCCACCGCACCCCCATCTGGATCCTGAGCCCCGATCCCACAGCACCTCCACCCGGGCCCCGATCCCACAGCACCCCCATCCGGACCCTCCCTGCCCTCCAGTTTTACATTGTCATCTTCTTGCCGAGTTTGGTTGTTTCTGTTTTGCAGGAGTTTACATGACGCTCGGCAGTAATGTCTTGTTTGCGGCAGAACCTGCAGTTCTCCATTTTGGGGGGTTTGAGATCGGGAGGACCCTCCATCAGGTCCTGGTGAGTTTGGGCCGGTGTGTGGAGCTTTTCTCACTCACTGCTCCTGTGTTTCTGGGGGACATCACTTGTAACTTGTGTCTTTTTATTCCTTATTCTGGCACTTTGCCACATGACGCACTGATTCATGCAGTGTCTTCAGTGTCGTGTCTGCTGGTGCTTGTAGTTCTGCTGGTGCCGCTGCTAAAATAATCCATCTGCAATGTTTTCTTACACAGAAACTGGTGAATAAATCTGCGGACGTCTCCAATGTGCACATCATTCCACCCCAGAGCAAGCACTTCACTATCAGCTACAAGAAAGCAGTGAGTACAGTCTGTACGATGGGGAGAGGGACGTGTGCGGCGGGGCGGGCAGAGGGACGTGTGTGGCAGGGCGGGCAGAGGGACGTGTGCGGCGGGGCGAGGAGAGGGACGTGTTCGGCGGGGCGAGGAGAGGGATGTGTGCGACGGGGCAAGGAGAGGGATGTGTGCGGCGGGGAGAGGAGAGGGATGTGTGGGGCGAGGAGAGGGACGTGTTCGGCGGGGCGAGGAGAGGGATGTGTGCGGCGGGGCAGGGAGAGGGATGTGTGCGGCGGGGCAGGGAGAGGGATGTGTGCGGCGGGGCAGGGTGAGGGATGTGTGGCGGGGAGAGGAGAGGGATGTGTGGCGGGGAGAGGAGAGGGATGTGTGCGGCGAGGAAAGGAGAGGGATGTGTGCGGCGGAGCAGGGAGAGGAATGTGTGCGGCGGGGAGAGGAGAGGGATGTGTGCGGCGCGGAAAAGAGAGGGATGTGTGCGGCGGGGCAGGGAGAGGGATGTGTGCGGCGGGGAGAGGAGAGGGATGTGTGCGGCGCGGAAAAGAGAGGGATGTGTGCGGCGGGGCAGGGAGAGGGATGTGTGCGGCGGGGAGAGGAGAGGCATGTGTGGCGGGGAGAGGAGAGGCATGTGTGGCGGGGAGAGGAGAGGGATGTGTGGCTGGGAGAGGAGAGGGATGTGTGCGGCGGGGAGAGGAGAGGGATGTGTGCGTCGGGGCAGGGAGAGGGATGTGTGCGGCGGGAGAGGAGAGGGATGTGTGCGGCGCGGAAAAGAGAGGGATGTGTGCGGCGGGGAGAGGATAGGGATGTGTGCGGCGGGGCAGGGAGAGGGATGTGTGCGGCGGGGCAGGGGGAGGGATGTGTGGCGGGGAGAGGAGAGGCATGTGTGGCGGGGAGAGGAGAGGGATGTGTGCGGCGGGGCAGGGAGAGGGATGTGTGCGGCGGGGCAGGGAGAGGGATGTGTGCGGCGGGGCAGGGAGAGGGATGTGTGCGGCGGGGCAGGGAGAGGGATGTGTGCGGCGGGGCAGGGAGAGGGATGTGTGCGGCGGGGCAGGGAGAGGGATGTGTGCGGCGGGGAGAGGAGAGGGATGTGTGCGGTGGGGAGAGGAGAGGGATGTGTGCGGCGGGGAGAGGAGAGGGATGTGTGCGGCGGGGAGAGGAGAGGGATGTGTGCGGCGGGGAGAGGAGAGGGATGTGTGCGGTGGGGAGAGGAGAGGGATGTGTGCGGCGGGGAGAGGAGAGGGATGTGTGCGGCGGGGAGAGGAGAGGGATGTGTGCGGCTGGGCAGGGAGAGGGATGTGTGCGGCTGGGCAGGGAGAGGGATGTGTGCGGTGGGGAGAGGAGAGGGATGTGTGCGGTGGGGAGAGGAGAGGGATGTGTGCGGCGGGGCAGGGAGAGGGATGTGTGTGGCGGGGCAGGGAGAGGGATGTGTGCGGCGGGGAGAGGAGAGGGATGTGTGCGGCGGGGAGAGGAGAGGGATGTGTGCGGCGGGGAGAGGAGAGGGATGTGTGCGGCGGGGAGAGGAGAGGGATGTGTGCGGTGGGGCAGGGGGAGGGATGTGTGCGGCGGGGAGAGGAGAGGGATGTGTGCGGTGGGGAGAGGAGAGGGATGTGTGCGGTGGGGCAGGGGGAGGGATGTGTGCGGCGGGGAGAGGAGAGGGATGTGTGCGGCGGGGAGAGGAGAGGGATGTGTGCGGCGGGGAGAGGAGAGGGATGTGTGCGGCGGGGAGAGGAGAGGGATGTGTGCGGCGGGGAGAGGAGAGGGTTGTGTGCGGCGGGGAGAGGAGATGGATGTGTGCGGCGGGGAGAGGAGAGCGATGTGTGTGGCGGGGAGAGGAGAGGGATGTGTGCGGCGGGGCAGGGAGAGGGATGTGTGCGGCGGGGAGAGGAGAGGGATGTGTGCGGCGAGGAGAGGGATGTGTGCGGCGGGGAGAGGAGAGGGATGTGTGCGGCGGGGAGAGGAGAGGGATGTGTGCGGCGGGGAGAGGAGAGGGATGTGTGCGGCGGGGAGAGAAGAGGGATGTGTGCGGCGGGGAGAGAAGAGGGATGTGTGCGGTGGGGCAGGGAGAGGGATGTGTGCGGTGGGGCAGGGAGAGGGATGTGTACGGCGGGGAGAGGAGAGGGATGTGTGCGGCGGGGAGAGGAGAGGGATGTGTGCGGCGGGGAGAGGAGAGGGATGTGTGCGGCGGGGCAGGGAGAGGGATGTGTGCGGCGAGGAGAGGAGAGGGATGTGTGCGGCGGGGAGAGGAGAGGGATGTGTGCGGCGGGGAGAGGAGAGGGATGTGTGCGGCGGGGAGAGGAGAGGGATGTGTGCGGCGGGGCAGGGAGAGGGATGTGTGTGGCGGGGAGAGGAGAGGGATGTGTGCGGCGGGGAGAGGAGAGGGATGTGTGCGGCGGGGAGAGGAGAGGGATGTGTGCGGTGGGGAGAGGAGAGGGATGTGTGCGGTGGGGCAGGGGGAGGGATGTGTGCGGCGGGGAGAGGAGAGGGATGTGTGCGGCGGGGAGAGGAGAGGGATGTGTGCGGCGGGGAGAGGAGAGGGATGTGTGCGGCGGGGAGAGGAGAGGGTTGTGTGCGGCGAGGAGAGGAGAGGGTTGTGTGCGGCGGGGAGAGGAGAGGGATGTGTGCGGCGGGGCAGGGAGAGGGATGGGTGCCCCGGGGTGGGGGGACTTGTCCCTCCTGCCATGTGTGCACTGGTGCAAGGAGTGTGAGCTGCGACTAATCTTTGTTTGGATGATTCTCGATTCTTAGTCATTACTCTTGTATGTACCCTATAGATGGGGGCCCCCCACAGTCTGCTCTGTGCCCTATAGGTGGGGGCCCCCCACAGTCTGCTCTGTGCCCTATAGGTGGGGGCCCCCCACAGTCTGCCCTGTGCCCTATAGATGGGGCCCCCCCGCAGTCTGCCCTGTGACCTATAGATGGGGCCCCCACAGTCTGCCCTGTGACCTATAGATGGGGCCCCCACAGTCTGCTCTGTGACCTATAGATGGGGCCCCCACAGTCTGCCCTGTGCCCTATAGATGGGGCCCCCACAGTCTGCCCTGTGCCCTATAGATGGGGCCCCCACAGTCTGCCCTGTGCCCTATAGATGGGGCCCCCCCACAGTCTGCCCTGTGCCCTATAGATGAGGCCCCCCACAGTCTACCCTGTGCCCTATAGATGGGGCCCCCCACAGTCTACCCTGTGCCCTATAGATGAGGCCCCCCACAGTCTGCCCTGTGCCCTATAGATGGGGCCCCCACAGTCTGCCCTGTGCCCTATAGATGGGGCCCCCACAGTCTGCCCTGTGCCCTATAGATGGGGCCCCCACAGTCTGCCCTGTGCCCTATAGATGGGGCTCCCCCACAGTCTGCCCTGTGCCCTATAGATCGGGCCCCCACAGTCTGCCCTGTGACCTATAGATGGGGCCCCCACAGTCTGCTCTGTGACCTATAGATGGGGCCCCCACAGTCTGCCCTGTGCCCTATAGATGGGGCCCCCACAGTCTGCCCTGTGCCCTATAGATGGGGCCCCCACAGTCTGCCCTGTGACCTATAGATGGGGCCCCCACAGTCTGCTCTGTGACCTATAGATGGGGCTCCCCCACAGTCTGCCCTGTGCCCTATAGATGGGGCCCCCACAGTCTGCCCTGTGCCCTATAGATGGGGCCCCCACAGTCTGCTCTGTGCCCTATAGATGGGGCTCCCCCACAGTCTGCCCTGTGCCCTATAGATGGGGCTCCCACAGTCTGCCCTGTGCCCTATAGATGGGGCCCCCCCACAGTCTGTATTCAGTGCAGACTGAGGTTTTGGGGGGACTGTGGCCAGGACTAATGGGAGGAAGGAAAAATGCAAAAGATCGAGCAGGCGGCCATAAATTCAGGACGGCTTATACACTGCACTATGCACACAATAAAGGAGACACCATGGGTATATAGTGCACATGATAGACTGAAGGCACCGCATTATATATATATATATATGTTACCGGTAGCACATAGAGGTACACAGGAACACTGTCTCTTTAAATCTTCTGCTAAGTTTATTAAGAGCACTGCATAAACTACAGCAATGTTAGCAAAAATAAACACGGCCTTCCCGGCCTAACAGGAAAAACAGAACATAACCATAACGTATGGCACAGTCCTTGTTGCTACGGGTAACTGCCCGCTTCAAGAAAAAACAACAGAAGGTTTAGCTTTCCTTAAGATGCACAGCACAGCTCCAGAGCTTGTGCCTCCAGGCCCACCTCACAACAAATGTTCTGAAAGGCTGGGATTTTATCCTCTGAGTTCCTGCCTTTCTACAGGTGTTTAATCACCCTAGTACTAAGATGGCTGATTAACCCACTCGTGTGCTGGAACCTTTTTCCTATGTATAATTACTGCAGCTAACAATCTCCGTGCTACATATCTGCCCTCCAGTACTTTGCCAGGGACTTCGTCACATATCTCCCCCCTCTCCTCGAAGCCGTAGGTTTTGACACCTTCAGTCACCAAACATGGAAGTCTAAACTGTGCATCTGCGTTCCCGTGCAGCTTCCCAGGCTTGTGTTCACATGACAGATGAAGTCCTGTAGCCCTGAGTTTCAACTCTTAGAACGCCATCTCTGCCATTTGGCCATCACAGTCTTCGTGCCCTTAAGAAGGTTGGTCAGTTGTGCAGGTATCATGGCGAAATTCGGGATACTCGGCTGATAGTATCCCACCATTCCCAGAAATGCCAGAACCTGTTCCTTGGAGATCGGTTTCGGCCAATTTTGGACTGCCTCCACCTTATTCACTTGCGTCTTTACTTTGTTTCTTCCAGCGATGTAGCCCAGGTATTTTCCCTTCTTTTTCCCGATGGTGCACTTCTATGGTAAACCCCGCTTTCCTCAGCGCATCCAGCACGGCCTGGACTTTCTGCAGATGACTTCCCAAATCCGGGCTGAATATCACAATATCATCAAGATAAGATGCGGTGTACTTTTTGTGAGGGGCTACGGTCCGGTCCATGGCCCTCCAGAATGAGCTGGGGCTCATTGCTGCCCGAATGGGCTTCTGGTATTCTGGAAGCCATCGTCAGGTGGAGAAGAGGTCGTCTTCTCCTTTATATTTTGAGAGAGAAGGAGTTGGCAGTAACCTTTCGTTAGGTCCAGGGCGGTGACGTATCTGGCCGACCTTAGCTTCTCTACAAGATCATCAATGCGGGGCATCGGATACGCATCACATTTCGACGTCACATTTAGAGTCTTGTGGTTGTTGCAGAAATGTGGCTCTCCCTCAGGCATCCGCACATGTGTTTCCATCAGGATTTCATGTTCAACCACCTCCGTATGTCCCGGCAACTCCGAGAACAGGTCCCGGTTCTGCTGAACTAGTTTTCGGCACTGTTGTTTCTGGGCCGGTGACAGTGTCTCTGCCACTGTGACATCCTCAGTGTCCCCTGCTAGCTTGTCCAGCCAGCATGGAGGTTCAACAGGATCCCTCTCTTGCGCTGCCTTGATGGATATCGGCACAAGGGGATTTTGGAAGGGAGAGGTGATGGCGGTTAACTGGCAGGTGGGACAAGACTTGCAATATCTTAGGATTATAAGATGACATCTGGGCCAATAGAACCTCTGCATGACCTGCTGTTGAGTTTTGTCCACCCTCAGATGGTCACCCATGACATGTGAATGGGCCCTGTCCAACACCCTTTGTCTATAAGGAGCTGGTACTAATAATTGCTCCACTATCTCCCCCCTCACCTTAGTAACTCGGTACAATAAATCCCCACTCAACACAAAATAGGGAAACCTGGTGTCAGCCCCGACTCCTGTGCTATCCCTTTTATGACGGTTATCTTATTGAATACCTGTTTTAGAGATAGGTCCCTATGTTGGGTGAACCCAAAATTTTCTCTGGTCACCCCTTTCTCAGGAATGTCTGCCTCAGGGGATCCTATCTTCTCATCTTTTCCCTTTACACAGAAGGGAAACTCGTCAGACTCTGAGGTTGGTGTGACACTTTTTAGGGCCAACTCTTTTCTTACCCAAGTAATCCAGGTCTCCGCCCCTACCCCACAAGTCCCAAAACAACACAAAGTCCCGGCCTATGATCATTGGGTGATAGAAATCCAGGACCACGCTGACCTCATGGGACTCAATACCTCGGGCCGTTTCAATGACCACCAGATAGTCTTTAGCGTCCCCATGAATGCAGCGGACGCCCTCCCTCTTCCTGGGGATCAATTGGAGAGGGAGCGTGTCACTCATGAGGGTAAGCAAACGTCCTCAGTCTAGTAGTCCAGTCATTTGCAGGCCATTCACTTTGACAGGACTAGTTTGGGGCCCGTTGCCGGGTGGACAGTCCACACTGCAAGCTGGATAAGAAGGAACACCAGCGTCCCATTCTACAGTCCATTTGCTCAGTGGTCAGGGGACAATGGCCAGCTATATAACCTGGGCCGTGACATCTCCAGCAAACTACATCCCCCGATGAGGGACTTGGCATGACCTCCGCCGCCCCCTTGGACACCTCACCTCCTTTTTAACCTCCGGCCCCCAGTATGTGGGTTGCCTCCCCACTGACCCATTGACCCCCTGATACCTTTCGACCAGTCCGACCAAGTCATCAGCGTTCCAGGGATCTCACTGGGCAACCCAGGTCTACATCGGGCTCGGAAGGGAGTTCACAAACCAATCCATTACAACTGGCTCCACCATCTGCGCTGGGGTAGAGGACTCCGGCTGCAACCACTTTTGGATGAGGTGCAGCAAATCAAACATTTGGGAGTGAGGGGGTTTGTCACGGTGATACGCACAGGGGTGGACCCCATTGTGTCCTGACAGACATTGTCACCCCCAAGAGCTCCAAAATTTCTGTTTTCAGTTTCTCATATTCTTTGGCGTCCTGTAAGGCCAAATATCATAGTAGGCCTTTTGTGGCTCCCCCGTTAAGTATGACGCCAGGACTTTCGCCCACTACATTGGTGGGAGTTTCTCTCTATCGGCGACCCTTTCAAAAACTGTTAAAAAGGCCTCTAGATCAGCACTCGGGGTCATCTTCTGCAAGGCTCTCCTCACCGCCTTCCGGACAGAGAAATCATCACCTGACGCTGGAGTCGGAACCGCTACCGTGCCACGAATCGCCTCTGTGAGCAACTCAAACTGCTGCTGCTGCTGTCGACTCTGCTTCTGGTACTGTTGGAGCTGCTGCTTTTGCATATGCAGCTTGCTTGTCTCCTGTTGTGCCAGCTGTTGCTGCTGCAGCTGCTCCTGATGCTTCTGCAGCTGTTGCTGCTGCTGCTCCCGGTGCTGCTGGTGCTGGCTATGGACCAGGTGCTTGATCAGCTTCTCCATATTGTCTGAGCGCTGTTTCATGCTCACTGCCGCCTTCACCCAAGACATGCAGTTTGTCCTCGGCCCACACTTGCTTCCTGGGGATCTTGCCCGCACTTCTAACACCAACTGTGGTAGATCGACTCACTCAGCTGCACATAGAGGTAGACACAGGAACACTGTCTCTTTAAATCTTCTGCTGCGTTTATTAAGAGCACTGCATAAACTACAGCAATGTTAGTAAAAACAAACACGGCCTTCCCGGCCTAACAGGAAAACTAAAACATAACCATAACGTATGGCACAGTCCTGGTTGCTATTGGTAGCCGCCCACTTCAGGAACAAGCAATCCCAGGTTTGTCTTTCCTTCATATGACCAAAGCAGCTCAGAGCTTTCACCTCCAGGCCCACCTCACACCAAATGCTCTGAAAGGCTGTGAATGTATCCTCTGACCGCCCCCCTCTCTACAGGTGTTTAATCACCCTAGAACTAAGACGGCTGATTAACCCACTCGTGTGCTGGATCCTTTTTCCTATGTACAGTATAATTTCTGCAGCTATTAATCTCAGTGCTACATATCTCCCCTCCAGTACTTTGCTAGTGCCTTTGTCACTATATATATTATATATACAGTATGAGCAGCATCTGAATGCACAAATACATATATGCAAAAGTGTCCCGGGAAGAACCCGTTAGCAGAGCTGCCACGACACATGCACATAAAGCAGGGTCCTGAATGCACACAGTCATGTGACAAGATTGAGCGCCTGTGTATATACGATATACAGCACAGTATAAGGACATGAAGATCCGGCTTGTGCAGAGACCAAAATGACCCATACATGGAAAAGCAAACGTGCATCTGCAGAAGCCTCCAACAAGGATCTCGGCAGTAAAGCTGCCAACGAGACTGCAAACCGAAAAACCCCAAGCAGCCGGTGTCTCCAAGGTGGTCTCCCATCATTAGGATCTGTCATCATTTATGTAGGAGGGAGGAGCTAGAAGCATTGCTCCTCCCCTCCTGCTGGTGTATGGCTTCTCCCCCTTCTGGTGTATGGCTCCTCACCCATCCTTGCAGTGTATGGCTCCTCACTCCTCCTTGCGGTGTACGGCTCCACACTCCTCCATGCGGTGTATGGCTTCTCACTCCTTCTTGCGGTGTATGGCTCCTCCCCCCTTCTTGCGGTGTATGGCTCCTCACTCCTTCTTGCGGTGTATGGCTCCTCCCACCTTCTTGTGGTGTATGGCTCCTCCCCCCTTCTTGCGGTGTATGGCTCCTCAATCCTCCTTGCGGTGTATGGCTCCTCCCCCCTTCTTGCGGTGTACGGCTCCTCACTCCTTCTTACGGTGTATGGCTCCTCACTCCTTCTTGCAGTGTTTGGCTCTTCACTCCTTCTTGCGGTGTATGGCTCCTCCCCCTTCTTGCGGTGTATGGCTCCTCCCCCTTCTTGCGGTGTATGGCTCCTCCCCCTTCTTGCGGTGTATGGCTCCTCCCCCTTCTTGCGGTGTATGGCTCCTCCCCCTTCTTGCGGTGTATGGCTCCTCCCCCTTCTTGTGGTGTATGGCTCCTCCTCCTCTGTCTTCCCTGAATATAGATTTTCGTGTGGATTGAGGGTGAAGGATCCTGAGGAGACAGAAGCAGATTCCTCTGATCAGATCCTTCCTCTTATCTTTATGTGATAACGACAGTGACTGTTCACATGAGCAGCAGATGCAGTGTGACCCCTGTAGTGTGCGCTCCTCCTGTATGTGTCAGTGTGGCCCCTATAGTGTGCGCCCCTCCTGTATGTGTCAGTGTGACCCCTGTAGTGTGCGCTCCTCCTGTATGTGTCAGTGTGACCCCTGTAGTGTGCTCTCCTCCTGTATGTGTCAGTGTGGCCCCTGTAGTGTGCTCTCCTCCTGTATGTGTCAGTGTGGCCCCTATAGTGTGCGCTCCTCCTGTATGTGTCAGTGTGGCCCCTATAGTGTGCGCTCCTCCTGTATGTGTCAGTGTGGCCCCTATAGTGTGCGCTCCTCCTGTATGTGTCAGTGTGGCCCCTGTAGTGTGCTCTCCTCCTGTATGTGTCAGTGTGGCCCCTATAGTGTGCGCTCCTCCTGTATGTGTCAGTGTGGCCCCTATAGTGTGCGCTCCTCCTGTATGTGTCAGTGTGGCCCCTGTAGTGTGCTCTCCTCCTGTATGTGTCAGTGTGGCCCCTATAGTGTGCGCTCCTCCTGTATGTGTCAGTGTGGCCCCTGTAGTGTGCGCTCCTCCTGTATGTGTCAGTGTGACCCCTGTAGTGTGCGCTCCTCCTGTATGTGTCAGTGTGGCCCCTATAGTGTGCGCTCCTCCTGTATGTGTCAGTGTGACCCCTGTAGTGTGCGCTCCTCCTGTATGTGTCAGTGTGGCCCCTATAGTGTTTGCTCCTCCTGTATGTGTCAGTGTGGCCCCTGTAGTGTGCTCTCCTCCTGTATGTGTCAGTGTGACCCCTATAGTGTGCGCTCCTCCTGTATGTGTCAGTGTGGCCCCTATAGTGTGCGCTCCTCCTGTATGTGTCAGTGTCGCCCCTGTAGTGTGCTCTCCTCCTGTATGTGTCAGTGTGGCCCCTATAGTGTGCGCTCCTCCTGTATGTGTCAGTGTGGCCCCTGTAGTGTGCGCTCCTCCTGTATGTGTCAGTGTGGCCCCTATAGTGTGGCCCCTATAGTGTGCGCTCCTCCTGTATGTGTCAGTGTGGCCCCTGTAGTGTGCTCTCCTCCTGTATGTGTCAGTGTGGCCCCTATAGTGTGCGCTCCTCCTGTATGTGTCAGTGTGGCCCCTGTAGTGTGCGCTCCTCCTGTATGTGTCAGTGTGGCCCCTATAGTGTGGCCCCTATAGTGTGCGCTCCTCCTGTATGTGTCAGTGTGGCCCCTGTAGTGTGCGCTCCTCCTGTATGTGTCAGTGTGACCCCTATAGTGTGCGCTCCTCCTGTATGTGTCAGTGTGACCCCTATAGTGTGCGCTCCTCCTGTATGTGTCAGTGTGGCCCCTATAGTGTGGCCCCTATAGTGTGCGCTCCTCCTGTATGTGTCAGTGTGGCCCCTATAGTGTGCGCTCCTCCTGTATGTGTCAGTGTGGCCCCTGTAGTGTGCGCTCCTCCTGTATGTGTCAGTGTGACCCCTATAGTGTGCGCTCCTGCTGTATGTGTCAGTGTGACCCCTATAGTGTGCTCTCCTCCTGTATGTGTCAGTGTGACCCCTATAGTGTGCGCTCCTCCTGTATGTGTCAGTGTGACCCCTATAGTGTGCGCTCCTCCTGTATGTGTCAGTGTGACCCCTGTAGTGTGCGCTCCCCCTGTATGTGTCAGTGTGACCCCTGTAGTGTGCGCTCCTCCTGTATGTGTCAGTGTGACCCCTGTAGTGTGCGCTCCTCCTGTATGTGTCAGCGTGACCCCTGTAGTGTGCGCTCCTCCTGTATGTGTCAGTGTGACCCCTGTAGTGTGCGCTCCTCCTGTATGTGTCAGTGTGACCCCTGTAGTGTGCGCTCCCCCTGTATGTGTCAGTGTGACCCCTGTAGTGTGCGCTCCTCCTGTATGTGTCAGTGTGACCCCTGTAGTGTGCTCTCCTCCTGTATGTGTCAGTGTGGCCCCTATAGTGTGCTCTCCTCCTGTATGTGTCAGTGTGACCCCTATAGTGTGCGCTCCTCCTGTATGTGTCAGTGTGGCCCCTGTAGTGTGCTCTCCTCCTGTATGTGTCAGTGTGGCCCCTATAGTGTGCTCTCCTCCTGTATGTGTCAGTGTGACCCCTGTAGTGTGCGCTCCTCCTGTATGTGTCAGTGTGACCCCTGTAGTGTGCTCTCCTCCTGTATGTGTCAGTGTGACCCCTATAGTGTGCTCTCCTCCTGTATGTGTCAGTGTGACCCCTATAGTGTGCGCTCCTCCTGTATGTGTCAGTGTGACCCCTATAGTGTGCTCTCCTCCTGTATGTGTCAGTGTGACCCCTGTAGTGTGCTCTCCTCCTGTATGTGTCAGTGTGGCCCCTATAGTGTGCTCTCCTCCTGTATGTGTCAGTGTGACCCCTATAGTGTGCGCTCCTCCTGTATGTGTCAGTGTGGCCCCTATAGTGTGCTCTCCTCCTGTATGTGTCAGTGTGACCCCTGTAGTGTGCGCTCCTCCTGTATGTGTCAGTGTGACCCCTGTAGTGTGCTCTCCTCCTGTATGTGTCAGTGTGACCCCTATAGTGTGCGCTCCTCCTGTATGTGTCAGTGTGACCCCTATAGTGTGCTCTCCTCCTGTATGTGTCAGTGTGACCCCTGTAGTGTGCTTCTCCTGCTGTATGTGTCAGTGTGACCCCTATAGTGTGCGCCCCTCCTGTATGTGTCAGTGTGGCCCCTATAGTGTGCGCTCCTCCTGTATGTGTCAGTGTGACCCCTATAGTGTGCGCTCCTGCTGTATGTGTCAGTGTGGCCCCTATAGTGTGCGCTCCCCCTGTATGTGTCAGTGTGGCCCCTATAGTGTGCGCTCCTCCTGTATGTGTCAGTGTGGCCCCTATAGTGTGCGCTCCTCCTGTATGTGTCAGTGTGGCCCCTATAGTGTGCGCTCCTCCTGTATGTGTCAGTGTGACCCCTGTAGTGTGCTCTCCTCCTGTATGTGTCAGTGTGACCCCTGTAGTGTGCGCCCCTCCTGTATGTGTCAGTGTGGCCCCTATAGTGTGCGCCCCTCCTGTATGTGTCAGTGTGACCCCTGTAGTGTGTGGCCCCTATAGTGTGTGCTCCCCCTGTATGTGTCAGTGTGACCCCTCTAGTGTGCGCTCCTCCTGTATGTGTCAGTGTGGCTCCTATAGTGTGCGCCCCTCCTGTATGTGTCAGTGTGACCCCTGTAGTGTGCTCTCCTCCTGTATGTGTCAGTGTGGCCCCTGTAGTGTGCTCTCCTCCTGTATGTGTCAGTGTGGCCCCTATAGTGTGCTCTCCTCCTGTATGTGTCAGTGTGGCCCCTATAGTGTGCGTCCCTCCTGTATGTGTCAGTGTGGCTCCTATAGTGTGCGCCCCTCCTGTATGTGTCAGTGTGGCCCCTATAGTGTGCGCTCCTGCTGTATGTGTCAGTGTGACCCCTGTAGTGTGCTCTCCTCCTGTATGTGTCAGTGTGGCCCCTATAGTGTGCTCTCCTCCTGTATGTGTCAGTGTGGCTCCTATAGTGTGTGCCCCTCCTGTATGTGTCAGTGTGACCCCTGTAGTGTGCGCTCCTCCTGTATGTGTCAGTGTGACCCCTATAGTGTGCGCCCCTCCTGTATGTGTCAGTGTGGCCCCTGTAGTGTGCTCCCCTCCTGTATGTGTCAGTGTGGCCCCTATAGTGTGCGCTCCTCCTGTATGTGTCAGTGTGGCCCCTATAGTGTGCGCCCCTCCTGTATGTGTCAGTGTGGCCCCTATAGTGTGCGCTCCTCCTGTATGTGTCAGTGTGGCCCCTATAGTGTGCGTCCCTCCTGTATGTGTCAGTGTGGCTCCTATAGTGTGCTCTCCTCCTGTATGTGTCAGTGTGGCCCCTATAGTGTGCGCTCCTGCTGTATGTGTCAGTGTGACCCCTGTAGTGTGCGCTCCTCCTGTATGTGTCAGTGTGACCCCTATAGTGTGCTCTCCTCCTGTATGTGTCAGTGTGGCTCCTATAGTGTGCGCTCCCCCTGTTTGTGTCAGTGTGGCTCCTATAGTGTGCGCTCCCCCTGTATGTGTCAGTGTGACCCCTATAGTGTGCGCCCCTCCTGTATGTGTCAGTGTGACCCCTGTAGTGTGCGCTCCTCCTGTATGTGTCAGTGTGACCCCTGTAGTGTGCGATCCTCCTGTATGTGTCAGTGTGGCCCCTGTAGTGTGCGCTCCTCCTATATGTGTCAGTGTGGCCCCTGTAGTGTGCGCTCCTCCTGTATGTGTCAGTGTGACCCCTGTAGTGTGCGCTCCCCCTGTATGTGTCAGTGTGACCCCTGTAGTGTGCGCTCCCCCTGTATGTGTCAGTGTGACCCCTGTAGTGTGCTCTCCTCCTGTATGTGTCAGTGTGACCCCTGTAGTGTGCGCTCCCCCTGTATGTGTCAGTGTGACCCCTGTAGTGTGCTCTCCTCCTGTATGTGTCAGTGTGACCCCTGTAGTGTGCGCTCCTCCTGTATGTGTCAGTGTGACCCCTATAGTGTGCGCTCCTCCTGTATGTGTCAGTGTGACCCCTATAGTGTGCGCTCCTCCTGTATGTGTCAGTGTGGCCCCTATAGTGTGCGCCCCTCCTGTATGTGTCAGTGTGGCCCCTATAGTGTGCGCTCCTCCTGTATGTGTCAGTGTGGCCCCTATAGTGTGCGCCCCTCCTGTATGTGTCAGTGTGGCTCCTATAGTGTGCGCCCCTCCTGTATGTGTCAGTGTGGCCCCTATAGTGTGCGCTCCTCCTGTATGTGTCAGTGTGACCCCTATAGTGTGCGCCCCTCCTGTATGTGTCAGTGTGGCTCCTATAGTGTGCGCTCCCCCTGTTTGTGTCAGTGTGGCTCCTATAGTGTGCGCTCCCCCTGTATGTGTCAGTGTGACCCCTATAGTGTGCGCCCCTCCTGTATGTGTCAGTGTGACCCCTGTAGTGTGCGCTCCTCCTGTATGTGTCAGTGTGACCCCTGTAGTGTGCGATCCTCCTGTATGTGTCAGTGTGGCCCCTGTAGTGTGCGCTCCTCCTATATGTGTCAGTGTGGCCCCTGTAGTGTGCGCTCCTCCTGTATGTGTCAGTGTGACCCCTGTAGTGTGCGCTCCCCCTGTATGTGTCAGTGTGACCCCTGTAGTGTGCGCTCCTCCTGTATGTGTCAGCGTGACCCCTGTAGTGTGCTCTCCTCCTGTATGTGTCAGTGTGGCCCCTATAGTGTGCGCTCCTCCTGTTTGTGTCAGTGTGGCTCCTATAGTGTGCGCTCCCCCTGTATGTGTCAGTGTGACCCCTATAGTGTGCGCCCCTCCTGTATGTGTCAGTGTGGCCCCTGTAGTGTGCGCTCCTCCTGTATGTGTCAGTGTGACCCCTGTAGTGTGCGCTCCTCCTGTATGTGTCAGTGTGGCCCCTGTAGTGTGCGCTCCTCCTGTATGTGTCAGTGTGACCCCTATAGTGTGCGCCCCTCCTGTATGTGTCAGTGTGACCCCTGTAGTGTGCTCTCCTCCTGTATGTGTCAGTGTGGCTCCTATAGTGTGATCTCCTCCTGTATGTGTCAGTGTGACCCCTGTAGTGTGCGATCCTCCTGTATGTGTCAGTGTGGCCCCTGTAGTGTGCGCTCCTCCTGTATGTGTCAGTGTGGCCCCTGTAGTGTGCGCTCCTCCTGTATGTGTCAGTGTGACCCCTGTAGTGTGCTCTCCTCCTGTATGTGTCAGTGTGACCCCTGTAGTGTGCGCTCCTCCTGTATGTGTCAGTGTGACCCCTGTAGTGTGCGATCCTCCTGTATGTGTCAGTGTGGCCCCTGTAGTGTGCGATCCTCCTGTATGTGTCAGTGTGGCCCCTGTAGTGTGCGCTCCTCCTGTATGTGTCAGTGTGGCCCCTGTAGTGTGCGCTCCTCCTGTATGTGTCAGTGTGACCCCTGTAGTGTGCGCTCCTCCTGTATGTGTCAGTGTGGCCCCTATAGTGTGCGCCCCTCCTGTATGTGTCAGTGTGACCCCTGTAGTGTGCGCTCCTCCTGTATGTGTCAGTGTGACCCCTGTAGTGTGCTCTCCTCCTGTATGTGTCAGTGTGGCCCCTGTAGTGTGCTCTCCTCCTGTATGTGTCAGTGTGGCCCCTATAGTGTGCGCTCCTCCTGTATGTGTCAGTGTGGCCCCTATAGTGTGCGCTCCTCCTGTATGTGTCAGTGTGGCCCCTATAGTGTGCGCTCCTCCTGTATGTGTCAGTGTGGCCCCTGTAGTGTGCTCTCCTCCTGTATGTGTCAGTGTGGCCCCTATAGTGTGCGCTCCTCCTGTATGTGTCAGTGTGGCCCCTATAGTGTGCGCTCCTCCTGTATGTGTCAGTGTGGCCCCTGTAGTGTGCTCTCCTCCTGTATGTGTCAGTGTGGCCCCTATAGTGTGCGCTCCTCCTGTATGTGTCAGTGTGGCCCCTGTAGTGTGCGCTCCTCCTGTATGTGTCAGTGTGACCCCTGTAGTGTGCGCTCCTCCTGTATGTGTCAGTGTGGCCCCTATAGTGTGCGCTCCTCCTGTATGTGTCAGTGTGACCCCTGTAGTGTGCGCTCCTCCTGTATGTGTCAGTGTGGCCCCTATAGTGTTTGCTCCTCCTGTATGTGTCAGTGTGGCCCCTGTAGTGTGCTCTCCTCCTGTATGTGTCAGTGTGACCCCTATAGTGTGCGCTCCTCCTGTATGTGTCAGTGTGGCCCCTATAGTGTGCGCTCCTCCTGTATGTGTCAGTGTCGCCCCTGTAGTGTGCTCTCCTCCTGTATGTGTCAGTGTGGCCCCTATAGTGTGCGCTCCTCCTGTATGTGTCAGTGTGGCCCCTGTAGTGTGCGCTCCTCCTGTATGTGTCAGTGTGGCCCCTATAGTGTGGCCCCTATAGTGTGCGCTCCTCCTGTATGTGTCAGTGTGGCCCCTGTAGTGTGCTCTCCTCCTGTATGTGTCAGTGTGGCCCCTATAGTGTGCGCTCCTCCTGTATGTGTCAGTGTGGCCCCTGTAGTGTGCGCTCCTCCTGTATGTGTCAGTGTGGCCCCTATAGTGTGGCCCCTATAGTGTGCGCTCCTCCTGTATGTGTCAGTGTGGCCCCTGTAGTGTGCGCTCCTCCTGTATGTGTCAGTGTGACCCCTATAGTGTGCGCTCCTCCTGTATGTGTCAGTGTGACCCCTATAGTGTGCGCTCCTCCTGTATGTGTCAGTGTGGCCCCTATAGTGTGGCCCCTATAGTGTGCGCTCCTCCTGTATGTGTCAGTGTGGCCCCTATAGTGTGCGCTCCTCCTGTATGTGTCAGTGTGGCCCCTGTAGTGTGCGCTCCTCCTGTATGTGTCAGTGTGACCCCTATAGTGTGCGCTCCTGCTGTATGTGTCAGTGTGACCCCTATAGTGTGCTCTCCTCCTGTATGTGTCAGTGTGACCCCTATAGTGTGCGCTCCTCCTGTATGTGTCAGTGTGACCCCTATAGTGTGCGCTCCTCCTGTATGTGTCAGTGTGACCCCTGTAGTGTGCGCTCCCCCTGTATGTGTCAGTGTGACCCCTGTAGTGTGCGCTCCTCCTGTATGTGTCAGTGTGACCCCTGTAGTGTGCGCTCCTCCTGTATGTGTCAGCGTGACCCCTGTAGTGTGCGCTCCTCCTGTATGTGTCAGTGTGACCCCTGTAGTGTGCGCTCCTCCTGTATGTGTCAGTGTGACCCCTGTAGTGTGCGCTCCCCCTGTATGTGTCAGTGTGACCCCTGTAGTGTGCGCTCCTCCTGTATGTGTCAGTGTGACCCCTGTAGTGTGCTCTCCTCCTGTATGTGTCAGTGTGGCCCCTATAGTGTGCTCTCCTCCTGTATGTGTCAGTGTGACCCCTATAGTGTGCGCTCCTCCTGTATGTGTCAGTGTGGCCCCTGTAGTGTGCTCTCCTCCTGTATGTGTCAGTGTGGCCCCTATAGTGTGCTCTCCTCCTGTATGTGTCAGTGTGACCCCTGTAGTGTGCGCTCCTCCTGTATGTGTCAGTGTGACCCCTGTAGTGTGCTCTCCTCCTGTATGTGTCAGTGTGACCCCTATAGTGTGCTCTCCTCCTGTATGTGTCAGTGTGACCCCTATAGTGTGCGCTCCTCCTGTATGTGTCAGTGTGACCCCTATAGTGTGCTCTCCTCCTGTATGTGTCAGTGTGACCCCTGTAGTGTGCTCTCCTCCTGTATGTGTCAGTGTGGCCCCTATAGTGTGCTCTCCTCCTGTATGTGTCAGTGTGACCCCTATAGTGTGCGCTCCTCCTGTATGTGTCAGTGTGGCCCCTATAGTGTGCTCTCCTCCTGTATGTGTCAGTGTGACCCCTGTAGTGTGCGCTCCTCCTGTATGTGTCAGTGTGACCCCTGTAGTGTGCTCTCCTCCTGTATGTGTCAGTGTGACCCCTATAGTGTGCGCTCCTCCTGTATGTGTCAGTGTGACCCCTATAGTGTGCTCTCCTCCTGTATGTGTCAGTGTGACCCCTGTAGTGTGCTTCTCCTGCTGTATGTGTCAGTGTGACCCCTATAGTGTGCGCCCCTCCTGTATGTGTCAGTGTGGCCCCTATAGTGTGCGCTCCTCCTGTATGTGTCAGTGTGACCCCTATAGTGTGCGCTCCTGCTGTATGTGTCAGTGTGGCCCCTATAGTGTGCGCTCCCCCTGTATGTGTCAGTGTGGCCCCTATAGTGTGCGCTCCTCCTGTATGTGTCAGTGTGGCCCCTATAGTGTGCGCTCCTCCTGTATGTGTCAGTGTGGCCCCTATAGTGTGCGCTCCTCCTGTATGTGTCAGTGTGACCCCTGTAGTGTGCTCTCCTCCTGTATGTGTCAGTGTGACCCCTGTAGTGTGCGCCCCTCCTGTATGTGTCAGTGTGGCCCCTATAGTGTGCGCCCCTCCTGTATGTGTCAGTGTGACCCCTGTAGTGTGTGGCCCCTATAGTGTGTGCTCCCCCTGTATGTGTCAGTGTGACCCCTCTAGTGTGCGCTCCTCCTGTATGTGTCAGTGTGGCTCCTATAGTGTGCGCCCCTCCTGTATGTGTCAGTGTGACCCCTGTAGTGTGCTCTCCTCCTGTATGTGTCAGTGTGGCCCCTGTAGTGTGCTCTCCTCCTGTATGTGTCAGTGTGGCCCCTATAGTGTGCTCTCCTCCTGTATGTGTCAGTGTGGCCCCTATAGTGTGCGTCCCTCCTGTATGTGTCAGTGTGGCTCCTATAGTGTGCGCCCCTCCTGTATGTGTCAGTGTGGCCCCTATAGTGTGCGCTCCTGCTGTATGTGTCAGTGTGACCCCTGTAGTGTGCTCTCCTCCTGTATGTGTCAGTGTGGCCCCTATAGTGTGCTCTCCTCCTGTATGTGTCAGTGTGGCTCCTATAGTGTGTGCCCCTCCTGTATGTGTCAGTGTGACCCCTGTAGTGTGCGCTCCTCCTGTATGTGTCAGTGTGACCCCTATAGTGTGCGCCCCTCCTGTATGTGTCAGTGTGGCCCCTGTAGTGTGCTCCCCTCCTGTATGTGTCAGTGTGGCCCCTATAGTGTGCGCTCCTCCTATATGTGTCAGTGTGGCCCCTATAGTGTGCGCCCCTCCTGTATGTGTCAGTGTGGCCCCTATAGTGTGCGCTCCTCCTGTATGTGTCAGTGTGGCCCCTATAGTGTGCGTCCCTCCTGTATGTGTCAGTGTGGCTCCTATAGTGTGCTCTCCTCCTGTATGTGTCAGTGTGGCCCCTATAGTGTGCGCTCCTGCTGTATGTGTCAGTGTGACCCCTGTAGTGTGCGCTCCTCCTGTATGTGTCAGTGTGACCCCTATAGTGTGCTCTCCTCCTGTATGTGTCAGTGTGGCTCCTATAGTGTGCGCTCCCCCTGTTTGTGTCAGTGTGGCTCCTATAGTGTGCGCTCCCCCTGTATGTGTCAGTGTGACCCCTATAGTGTGCGCCCCTCCTGTATGTGTCAGTGTGACCCCTGTAGTGTGCGCTCCTCCTGTATGTGTCAGTGTGACCCCTGTAGTGTGCGATCCTCCTGTATGTGTCAGTGTGGCCCCTGTAGTGTGCGCTCCTCCTATATGTGTCAGTGTGGCCCCTGTAGTGTGCGCTCCTCCTGTATGTGTCAGTGTGACCCCTGTAGTGTGCGCTCCCCCTGTATGTGTCAGTGTGACCCCTGTAGTGTGCGCTCCCCCTGTATGTGTCAGTGTGACCCCTGTAGTGTGCTCTCCTCCTGTATGTGTCAGTGTGACCCCTGTAGTGTGCGCTCCCCCTGTATGTGTCAGTGTGACCCCTGTAGTGTGCTCTCCTCCTGTATGTGTCAGTGTGACCCCTGTAGTGTGCGCTCCTCCTGTATGTGTCAGTGTGACCCCTATAGTGTGCGCTCCTCCTGTATGTGTCAGTGTGACCCCTATAGTGTGCGCTCCTCCTGTATGTGTCAGTGTGGCCCCTATAGTGTGCGCCCCTCCTGTATGTGTCAGTGTGGCCCCTATAGTGTGCGCTCCTCCTGTATGTGTCAGTGTGGCCCCTATAGTGTGCGCCCCTCCTGTATGTGTCAGTGTGGCTCCTATAGTGTGCGCCCCTCCTGTATGTGTCAGTGTGGCCCCTATAGTGTGCGCTCCTCCTGTATGTGTCAGTGTGACCCCTATAGTGTGCGCCCCTCCTGTATGTGTCAGTGTGGCTCCTATAGTGTGCGCTCCCCCTGTTTGTGTCAGTGTGGCTCCTATAGTGTGCGCTCCCCCTGTATGTGTCAGTGTGACCCCTATAGTGTGCGCCCCTCCTGTATGTGTCAGTGTGACCCCTGTAGTGTGCGCTCCTCCTGTATGTGTCAGTGTGACCCCTGTAGTGTGCGATCCTCCTGTATGTGTCAGTGTGGCCCCTGTAGTGTGCGCTCCTCCTATATGTGTCAGTGTGGCCCCTGTAGTGTGCGCTCCTCCTGTATGTGTCAGTGTGACCCCTGTAGTGTGCGCTCCCCCTGTATGTGTCAGTGTGACCCCTGTAGTGTGCGCTCCTCCTGTATGTGTCAGCGTGACCCCTGTAGTGTGCTCTCCTCCTGTATGTGTCAGTGTGGCCCCTATAGTGTGCGCTCCTCCTGTTTGTGTCAGTGTGGCTCCTATAGTGTGCGCTCCCCCTGTATGTGTCAGTGTGACCCCTATAGTGTGCGCCCCTCCTGTATGTGTCAGTGTGGCCCCTGTAGTGTGCGCTCCTCCTGTATGTGTCAGTGTGACCCCTGTAGTGTGCGCTCCTCCTGTATGTGTCAGTGTGGCCCCTGTAGTGTGCGCTCCTCCTGTATGTGTCAGTGTGACCCCTATAGTGTGCGCCCCTCCTGTATGTGTCAGTGTGACCCCTGTAGTGTGCTCTCCTCCTGTATGTGTCAGTGTGGCTCCTATAGTGTGATCTCCTCCTGTATGTGTCAGTGTGACCCCTGTAGTGTGCGATCCTCCTGTATGTGTCAGTGTGGCCCCTGTAGTGTGCGCTCCTCCTGTATGTGTCAGTGTGGCCCCTGTAGTGTGCGCTCCTCCTGTATGTGTCAGTGTGACCCCTGTAGTGTGCTCTCCTCCTGTATGTGTCAGTGTGACCCCTGTAGTGTGCGCTCCTCCTGTATGTGTCAGTGTGACCCCTGTAGTGTGCGATCCTCCTGTATGTGTCAGTGTGGCCCCTGTAGTGTGCGATCCTCCTGTATGTGTCAGTGTGGCCCCTGTAGTGTGCGCTCCTCCTGTATGTGTCAGTGTGGCCCCTGTAGTGTGCGCTCCTCCTGTATGTGTCAGTGTGACCCCTGTAGTGTGCGCTCCTCCTGTATGTGTCAGTGTGACCCCTGTAGTGTGCGCTCCTCCTGTATGTGTCAGTGTGACCCCTATAGTGTGCGCCCCTCCTGTATGTGTCAGTGTGACCCCTGTAGTGTGCTCTCCTCCTGTATGTGTCAGTGTGGCTCCTATAGTGTGCTCTCCTCCTGTATGTGTCAGTGTGACCCCTGTAGTGTGCTCTCCTCCTGTATGTGTCAGTGTGGCTCCTATAGTGTGCTCTCCTCCTGTATGTGTCAGTGTGGCCCCTATAGTGTGCGCTCCTCCTGTATGTGTCAGTGTGGCCCCTGTAGTGTGCGCTCCTGCTGTATGTGTCAGTGTGGCCCCTATAGTGTGCGCTCCTCCTGTATGTGTCAGTGTGACCCCTGTAGTGTGCGCTCCTCCTGTATGTGTCAGTGTGGCCCCTATAGTGTGCGCTCCTTCTGTATGTGTCAGTGTGGCCCCTGTAGTGTGCGCTCCTCCTGTATGTGTCAGTGTGGCTCCTATAGTGTGCGCTCCTCCTGTATGTGTCAGTGTGGCCTCTGTAGTATGCGCCCCTCCTGTATGTGTCAGTGTGACCCCTGTAGTGTGCGCTCCTCCTGTATGTGTCAGTGTGACCCCTGTAGTGTGCGCTCCTCCTGTATGTGTCAGTGTGACCCCTGTAGTGTGCTCTCCTCCTGTATGTGTCAGTGTGACCCCTGTAGTGTGCGCTCCTCCTGTATGTGTCAGTGTGACCCCTGTAGTGTGCGCTCCTCCTGTATGTGTCAGTGTGGCCTCTGTAGTGTGCGCTCCTCCTGTATGTGTCAGTGTGGCCCCTATAGTGTGCTCTCCTCCTGTATGTGTCAGTGTGGCCCCTATAGTGTGCGCTCCTCCTGTATGTGTCAGTGTGGCCCCTATAGTGTGCGCTCCTGCTGTATGTGTCACTGTAGCTCCTATAGTGTGCGCTCCCCCTGTATGTGTCAGTGTGACCCCTGTAGTGTGCGCTCCTCCTGTATGTGTCAGTGTGGCCTCTGTAGTGTGTGCTCCTCCTGTATGTGTCAGTGTGACCCCTGTAGTGTGCGCTCCCCCTGTATGTGTCAGTGTGACCCCTGTAGTGTGCGCTCCTCCTGTATGTGTCAGTGTGGCCCCTGTAGTGTGCTCTCCTCCTGTATGTGTCAGTGTGACCCCTGTAGTGTGCGCTCCTCCTGTATGTGTCAGTGTGACCCCTATAGTGTGCGCCCCTCCTGTATGTGTCAGTGTGGCCCCTGTAGTGTGCTCCCCTCCTGTATGTGTCAGTGTGGCCCCTATAGTGTGCGCTCCTCCTGTATGTGTCAGTGTGGCCCCTATAGTGTGCGCCCCTCCTGTATGTGTCAGTGTGGCCCCTATAGTGTGCGCTCCTCCTGTATGTGTCAGTGTGGCCCCTATAGTGTGCGCTTCTCCTGTATGTGTCAGTGTGACCCCTGTAGTGTGCGCTCCCCCTGTATGTGTCAGTGTGACCCCTGTAGTGTGCACTCCTCCTGTATGTGTCAGTGTGGCTCCTATAGTGTGTTCCCCTCTTGTATGTGTCAGTGTGGCCCCTATAGTGTGCGCCCCTCCTGTATGTGTCAGTGTGGCTCCTATAGTGTGTTCCCCTCCTGTATGTGTCAGTGTGGCCCCTATAGTGTGCGCTCCTCCTGTATGTGTCAGTGTGACCCCTATAGTGTGCGCTCCCCCTGTATGTGTCAGTGTGACCCCTGTAGTGTGCGCTCCTCCTGTATGTGTCAGTGTGGCCTCTGTAGTGTGTGCTCCTCCTGTATGTGTCAGTGTGACCCCTGTAGTGTGCGCTCCCCCTGTATGTGTCAGTGTAGCTCCTATAGTGTGCGCTCCTCCTGTATGTGTCAGTGTGGCCTCTGTAGTGTGCGCTCCCCCTGTATGTGTCAGTGTGACCCCTGTAGTGTGCGCTCCTCCTGTATGTGTCAGTGTGGCCCCTGTAGTGTGCTCTCCTCCTGTATGTGTCAGTGTGACCCCTGTAGTGTGCGCTCCTCCTGTATGTGTCAGTGTGACCCCTATAGTGTGCGCCCCTCCTGTATGTGTCAGTGTGGCCCCTGTAGTGTGCTCCCCTCCTGTATGTGTCAGTGTGGCCCCTATAGTGTGCGCTCCTCCTGTATGTGTCAGTGTGGCCCCTATAGTGTGCGCCCCTCCTGTATGTGTCAGTGTGGCCCCTATAGTGTGCGCTCCTCCTGTATGTGTCAGTGTGGCCCCTATAGTGTGCGCCCCTCCTGTATGTGTCAGTGTGGCTCCTATAGTGTGCGCCCCTCCTGTATGTGTCAGTGTGGCCCCTATAGTGTGCGCTCCTCCTGTATGTGTCAGTGTGACCCCTATAGTGTGCGCCCCTCCTGTATGTGTCAGTGTGGCTCCTATAGTGTGCGCTCCCCCTGTTTGTGTCAGTGTGGCTCCTATAGTGTACGCTCCCCCTGTATGTGTCAGTGTGACCCCTATAGTGTGCGCCCCTCCTGTATGTGTCAGTGTGACCCCTGTAGTGTGCGCTCCTCCTGTATGTGTCAGTGTGACCCCTGTAGTGTGCGCTTCTCCTGTATGTGTCAGTGTGACCCCTGTAGTGTGCGCTCCCCCTGTATGTGTCAGTGTGACCCCTGTAGTGTGCACTCCTCCTGTATGTGTCAGTGTGGCTCCTATAGTGTGTTCCCCTCTTGTATGTGTCAGTGTGGCCCCTATAGTGTGCGCCCCTCCTGTATGTGTCAGTGTGGCTCCTATAGTGTGTTCCCCTCTTGTATGTGTCAGTGTGGCCCCTATAGTGTGCGCTCCTCCTGTATGTGTCTGTGTGACCCCTGTAGTGTGCGCCCCTCCTGTATGTATCAGTGTGGCCCCTATAGTGTGCGCTCCTCCTGTATGTGTCAGTGTGACCCCTATAGTGTGCGCCCCTCCTGTATGTGTCAGTGTGGCCCCTAAAGTGTGCGCCCCTCCTGTATGTGTCAGTGTGGCCCCTATAGTGTGCGCCCCTCCTGTATGTGTCAGTGTAGCTCCTATAGTGTGCGCTCCTCCTGTATGTGTCAGTGTGGCCCCTGTAGTGTGCGTTCCTGCTGTATGTGTCAGTGTGACCCCTATAGTGTGCTCTCCTCCTGTATGTGTCAGTGTGACCCCTGTAGTGTGCGCTCCTCCTGTATGTGTCAGTGTGGCCCCTATAGTGTGCGCTCCTCCTGTATGTGTCAGTGTGACCCCTGTAGTGTGCGCTCCTCCTGTATGTGTCAGTGTGGCCCCTGTAGTGTGCGCTCCCGCCGTATGTGTCAGTGTGACCCCTGTAGTGTGCGCCCCTCCTGTATGTGTCAGTGTGACCCCTATAGTGTGCGCCCCTCCTGTATGTGTCAGTGTGGCCCCTATAGTGTGCGCTCCCCCTGTATGTGTCAGTGTGACCCCTATAGTGTGCGCTCCTGCTGTATGTGTCAGTGTGACCCCTGTAGTGTGCGCTCCTCCTGTATGTGTCAGTGTGGCCCCTATAGTGTGCGCTCCTGCTGTATGTGTCAGTGTGGCCCCTATAGTGTGCGCCCCTCCTGTATGTGTCAGTGTGACCCCTATAGTGTGCTCTCCTCCTGTATGTGTCAGTGTGGCCCCTATAGTGTGCGCTCCTCCTGTATGTGTCAGTGTGGCCCCTGTAGTGTGCTCTCCTCCTGTATGTGTCAGTGTGACCCCTATAGTGTGCGCCCCTCCTGTATGTGTCAGTGTGGCCCCTATAGTGTGCTCTCCCCCTGTATGTGTCAGTGTGGCCCCTATAGTGTGCGCTCCTGCTGTATGTTTCAGTGTGACCCCTATAGTGTGCGCTCCTCCTGTATGTGTCAGTGTGGCCCCTGTAGTGTGCGCCCCTCCTGTATGTGTCAGTGTGGCCCCTATAGTGTGCGCTCCTCCTGTATGTGTCAGTGTGGCCCCTATAGTGTGCGCTCCTGCTGTATGTGTCAGTGTGGCCCCTATAGTGTGCGCTCCTGCTGTATGTGTCAGTGTGGCCCCTATAGTGTGCGCTCCTCCTGTATGTGTCAGTGTGACCCCTATAGTGTGCGCTCCTCCTGTATGTGTCAGTGTGGCCCCTATAGTGTGCGCTCCTGCTGTATGTGTCAGTGTGACCCCTATAGTGTGCGCTCCTCCTGTATGTGTCAGTGTGACCCCTATAGTGTGCGCTCCTCCTGTATGTGTCAGTGTGACCCCTATAGTGTGCTCTCCCCCTGTATGTGTCAGTGTGACCCCTATAGTGTGCGCTCCTCCTGTATGTGTCAGTGTGGCCCCTATAGTGTGCGCTCCTGCTGTATGTGTCAGTGTGACCCCTATAGTGTGCGCTCCTCCTGTATGTGTCAGTGTGGCCCCTGTAGTGTGCGCCCCTCCTGTATGTGTCAGTGTGGCCCCTATAGTGTGCTCTCCCCCTGTATGTGTCAGTGTGACCCCTATAGTGTGCGCTCCTCCTGTATGTGTCAGTGTGGCCCCTGTAGTGTGCGCTCCTCCTGTATGTGTCAGTGTGGCTCCTATAGTGTGCGCTCCTGTATGTGTCAGTGTGGCCCCTATAGTGTGCTCTCCCCCTGTATGTGTCAGTGTGGCTCCTATAGTGTGCGCTCCTCCTGTATGTGTCAGTGTGGCCCCTGTAGTGTGCTCTCCTCCTGTATGTGTCAGTGTGGCCCCTGTAGTGTGCGCCCCTCCTGTATGTGTCAGTGTGACCCCTATAGTGTGCTCTCCTCCTGTATGTGTCAGTGTGGCCCCTATAGTGTGCGCTCCTCCTGTATGTGTCAGTGTGGCCCCTGTAGTGTGCTCTCCTCCTGTATGTGTCAGTGTGACCCCTATAGTGTGCGCCCCTCCTGTATGTGTCAGTGTGGCCCCTGTAGTGTGCTCTCCTCCTGTATGTGTCAGTGTGACCCCTATAGTGTGCGCTCCTCCTGTATGTGTCAGTGTGGCCCCTATAGTGTGCGCCCCTCCTGTATGTGTCAGTGTGACCCCTATAGTGTGCGCTCCTCCTGTATGTGTCAGTGTGACCCCTGTATTGTGCTCTCCTCCTGTATGTGTCAGTGTGACCCCTATAGTGTGCGCCCCTCCTGTATGTGTCAGTGTGACCCCTGTATTGTGCTCTCCTCCTGTATGTGTCAGTGTCGCCCCTATAGTGTGCGCTCCTCCTGTATGTGTCAGTGTGGCCCCTGTAGTGTGCTCTCCTCCTGTATGTGTCAGTGTGACCCCTATAGTGTGCGCCCCTCCTGTATGTGTCAGTGTGACCCCTGTAGTGTGCGCTCCTCCTGTATGTGTCAGTGTGGCCCCTATAGTGTGCGCTCCTCCTGTATGTGTCAGTGTGGCCTCTGTAGTGTGCGCTCCTCCTGTATGTGTCAGTGTGACCCCTGTAGTGTGCGCTCCTCCTGTATGTGTCAGTGTGGCTCCTATAGTGTGCGCCCCTCCTGTATGTGTCAGTGTGACCCCTGTAGTGTGCTCTCCTCCTGTATGTGTCAGTGTGGCTCCTATAGTGTGCGCTCCTCCTGTATGTGTCAGTGTGGCCCCTGTAGTGTGCTCTCCTCCTGTATGTGTCAGTGTGGCCTCTGTAGTGTGCGCCCCTCCTGTATGTGTCAGTGTGACCCCTGTAGTGTGCGCTCCTGCTGTATGTGTCAGTGTGACCCCTGTAGTGTGCGCTCCTGCTGTATGTGTCAGTGTGGCCCCTATAGTGTGCTCTCCTCCTGTATGTGTCAGTGTGACCCCTGTAGTGTGCGCTCCTGCTGTATGTGTCAGCGTGACCCCTGTAGTGTGCTCTCCTCCTGTATGTGTCAGCGTGACCCCTATAGTGTGCGCCCCTCCTGTATGTGTCAGTGTGACCCCTATAGTGTGCGCTCCTCCTGTATGTGTCAGTGTGGCCCCTATAGTGTGCTCTCCTCCTGTATGTGTCAGTGTGACCCCTGTAGTGTGCGCTCCTGCTGTATGTGTCAGTGTGACCCCTGTAGTGTGCGCTCCTGCTGTATGTGTCAGTGTGGCCCCTATAGTGTGCTCTCCTCCTGTATGTGTCAGTGTGGCCCCTATAGTGTGCTCTCCTCCTGTATGTGTCAGTGTGGCCCCTATAGTGTGCTCTCCTCCTGTATGTGTCAGTGTGACCCCTGTAGTGTGCGCTCCTGCTGTATGTGTCAGTGTGACCCCTGTAGTGTGCGCTCCTGCTGTATGTGTCAGTGTGACCCCTGTAGTGTGCTCTCCTCCTGTATGTGTCAGTGTGACCCCTGTAGTGTGCGCTCCTGCTGTATGTGTCAGTGTGACCCCTGTAGTGTGCGCTCCTGCTGTATGTGTCAGTGTGGCCCCTATAGTGTGCTCTCCTCCTGTATGTGTCAGTGTGACCCCTGTAGTGTGCTCTCCTCCTGTATGTGTCAGTGTGGCCCCTATAGTGTGCGCTCCTCCTGTATGTGTCAGTGTGGCCCCTGTAGTGTGCTCTCCTCCTGTATGTGTCAGTGTGACCCCTATAGTGTGCGCCCCTCCTGTATGTGTCAGTGTGGCCCCTGTAGTGTGCTCTCCTCCTGTATGTGTCAGTGTGACCCCTATAGTGTGCGCTCCTCCTGTATGTGTCAGTGTGGCCCCTATAGTGTGCGCCCCTCCTGTATGTGTCAGTGTGACCCCTATAGTGTGCTCTCCTCCTGTATGTGTCAGTGTGGCCCCTATAGTGTGCTCTCCTCCTGTATGTGTCAGTGTGGCCCCTATAGTGTGCTCTCCTCCTGTATGTGTCAGTGTGACCCCTATAGTGTGCGCTCCTCCTGTATGTGTCAGTGTGGCCTCTGTAGTGTGCGCTCCTCCTGTATGTGTCAGTGTGACCCCTGTAGTGTGCGCTCCTCCTGTATGTGTCAGTGTGGCCCCTATAGTGTGCGCTCCTCCTGTATGTGTCAGTGTGACCCCTGTAGTGTGCGCTCCTCCTGTATGTGTCAGTGTGGCCTCTGTAGTGTGCGCTCCTCCTGTATGTGTCAGTGTGACCCCTGTAGTGTGCGCTCCTGCTGTATGTGTCAGTGTGGCCCCTATAGTGTGCGCCCCTCCTGTATGTGTCAGTGTGACCCCTGTAGTGTGCTCTCCTCCTGTATGTGTCAGTGTGGCTCCTATAGTGTGCTCTCCTCCTGTATGTGTCAGTGTGGCCTCTGTAGTGTGCGCCCCTCCTGTATGTGTCAGTGTGACCCCTGTAGTGTGCGCTCCTGCTGTATGTGTCAGTGTGACCCCTGTAGTGTGCGCTCCTGCTGTATGTGTCAGTGTGGCCCCTATAGTGTGCTCTCCTCCTGTATGTGTCAGTGTGACCCCTGTAGTGTGCGCTCCTGCTGTATGTGTCAGTGTGACCCCTGTAGTGTGCTCTCCTCCTGTATGTGTCAGCGTGACCCCTATAGTGTGCGCCCCTCCTGTATGTGTCAGTGTGACCCCTATAGTGTGCGCTCCTCCTGTATGTGTCAGTGTGGCCCCTATAGTGTGCTCTCCTCCTGTATGTGTCAGTGTGACCCCTGTAGTGTGCGCTCCTGCTGTATGTGTCAGTGTGACCCCTGTAGTGTGCGCTCCTGCTGTATGTGTCAGTGTGGCCCCTATAGTGTGCTCTCCTCCTGTATGTGTCAGTGTGGCCCCTGTAGTGTGCTCTCCTCCTGTATGTGTCAGTGTGACCCCTATAGTGTGCGCTCCTCCTGTATGTGTCAGTGTGACCCCTATAGTGTGCGCTCCTCCTGTATGTGTCAGTGTGACCCCTGTAGTGTGCGCTCCTGCTGTATGTGTCAGTGTGACCCCTGTAGTGTGCGCTCCTCCTGTATGTGTCAGCGTGGCCCCTATAGTGTGCTCTCCTCCTGTATGTGTCAGCGTGACCCCTATAGTGTGCGCTCCCCCTGTATGTGTCAGCGTGACCCCTGTAGTGTGCGCTCCTCCTGTATGTGTCAGCGTGGCCCCTATAGTGTGCTCTCCTCCTGTATGTGTCAGCGTGACCCCTGTAGTTTGCGCTCCTCCTGTATGTGTCAGTGTGGCCCCTATAGTGTGCGCTCCTCCTGTATGTGTCAGTGTGGCCCCTGTAGTGTGCGCTCCTCCTGTATGTGTCAGTGTGGCCCCTATAGTGTGCGCTCCCCCTGTATGTGTCAGTGTGGCCCCTATAGTGTGCTCTCCTCCTGTATGTGTCAGTGTGACCCCTATAGTGTGCGCTCCTCCTGTATGTGTCAGTGTGGCCCCTATAGTGTGCTCTCCTCCTGTATGTGTCAGTGTGACCCCTGTAGTGTGCGCTCCTCCTGTATGTGTCAGTGTGGCCCCTATAGTGTGCGCTCCCCCTGTATGTGTCAGTGTGGCCCCTATAGTGTGCTCTCCTCCTGTATGTGTCAGTGTGACCCCTATAGTGTGCGCTCCTCCTGTATGTGTCAGTGTGGCCCCTATAGTGTGCGCTCCTCCTGTATGTGTCAGTGTGGCCCCTGTAGTGTGCGCTCCTCCTGTATGTGTCAGTGTGGCCCCTATAGTGTGCGCTCCTCCTGTATGTGTCAGTGTGACCCCTGTAGTGTGCGCTCCTCCTGTATGTGTCAGTGTGACCCCTATAGTGTGCGCTCCCCCTGTATGTGTCAGTGTGGCCCCTATAGTGTGCTCTCCTCCTGTATGTGTCAGTGTGACCCCTATAGTGTGCGCTCCTCCTGTATGTGTCAGTGTGACCCCTGTAGTGTGCTCTCCTCCTGTATGTGTCAGCGTGACCCCTGTAGTGTGCGCTCCTCCTGTATGTGTCAGTGTGGCCCCTATAGTGTGCGCTCCTCCTGTATGTGTCAGTGTGGCCCCTATAGTGTGCGCTCCTCCTGTATGTGTCAGTGTGGCCCCTATAGTGTGCTCTCCTCCTGTATGTGTCAGTGTGACCCCTATAGTGTGCGCTCCCCCTGTATGTGTCAGTGTGGCCCCTATAGTGTGCTCTCCTCCTGTATGTGTCAGTGTGACCCCTGTAGTGTGCGCTCCTCCTGTATGTGTCAGTGTGGCCCCTATAGTGTGCTCTCCTCCTGTATGTGTCAGTGTGACCCCTGTAGTGTGCGCTCCTCCTGTATGTGTCAGTGTGGCCTCTGTAGTGTGCGCCCCTCCTGTATGTGTCAGTGTGGCCCCTATAGTGTGCGCTCCTCCTGTATGTGTCAGTGTGGCCCCTGTAGTGTGCGCTCCTCCTGTATGTGTCAGTGTGGCCCCTATAGTGTGCTCTCCTCCTGTATGTGTCAGTGTGACCCCTATAGTGTGCGCTCCTCCTGTATGTGTCAGTGTGGCCTCTGTAGTGTGCGCCCCTCCTGTATGTGTCAGTGTGACCCCTATAGTGTGCGCTCCTCCTGTATGTGTCAGTGTGGCCCCTATAGTGTGCGCTCCCCCTGTATGTGTCAGTGTGGCCCCTATAGTGTGCTCTCCTCCTGTATGTGTCAGTGTGACCCCTGTAGTGTGCGCTCCTCCTGTATGTGTCAGTGTGGCCCCTATAGTGTGCGCTCCTCCTGTATGTGTCAGTGTGGCCTCTGTAGTGTGCGCTCCTCCTGTATGTGTCAGTGTGGCCTCTGTAGTGTGCGCTCCTCCTGTATGTGTCAGTGTGGCCTCTGTAGTGTGCGCTCCTCCTGTATGTGTCAGTGTGGCCCCTGTAGTGTGTGCTCCTCCTGTATGTGTCAGTGTAGCTCCTATAGTGTGCGCTCCCCCTGTATGTGTCAGTGTGGCCCCTATAGTGTGCTCTCCTCCTGTATGTGTCAGTGTGACCCCTGTAGTGTGCGCTCCTGCTGTATGTGTCAGTGTGACCCCTGTAGTGTGCGCTCCTGCTGTATGTGTCAGTGTGGCCCCTATAGTGTGCTCTCCTCCTGTATGTGTCAGTGTGGCCCCTATAGTGTGCTCTCCTCCTGTATGTGTCAGTGTGACCCCTGTAGTGTGCTCTCCTCCTGTATGTGTCAGTGTGACCCCTATAGTGTGCGCTCCTCCTGTATGTGTCAGTGTGACCCCTATAGTGTGCGCTCCTCCTGTATGTGTCAGCGTGACCCCTGTAGTGTGCTCTCCTCCTGTATGTGTCAGCGTGACCCCTGTAGTGTGCGCTCCTCCTGTATGTGTCAGTGTGGCCCCTATAGTGTGCGCTCCTCCTGTATGTGTCAGTGTGGCCCCTGTAGTGTGCGCTCCTCCTGTATGTGTCAGTGTGGCCCCTATAGTGTGCGCTCCCCCTGTATGTGTCAGTGTGGCCCCTATAGTGTGCTCTCCTCCTGTATGTGTCAGTGTGACCCCTGTAGTGTGCGCTCCTCCTGTATGTGTCAGTGTGGCCCCTATAGTGTGCGCTCCCCCTGTATGTGTCAGTGTGGCCCCTATAGTGTGCTCTCCTCCTGTATGTGTCAGTGTGACCCCTATAGTGTGCGCTCCTCCTGTATGTGTCAGTGTGGCCCCTATAGTGTGCGCTCCTCCTGTATGTGTCAGTGTGGCCCCTGTAGTGTGCGCTCCTCCTGTATGTGTCAGTGTGCCCCCTATAGTGTGCGCTCCTCCTGTATGTGTCAGTGTGACCCCTGTAGTGTGCGCTCCTCCTGTATGTGTCAGTGTGACCCCTATAGTGTGCGCTCCCCCTGTATGTGTCAGTGTGGCCCCTATAGTGTGCTCTCCTCCTGTATGTGTCAGTGTGACCCCTGTAGTGTGCTCTCCTCCTGTATGTGTCAGTGTGACCCCTATAGTGTGCGCTCCTCCTGTATGTGTCAGTGTGACCCCTATAGTGTGCGCTCCTCCTGTATGTGTCAGCGTGACCCCTGTAGTGTGCTCTCCTCCTGTATGTGTCAGCGTGACCCCTGTAGTGTGCGCTCCTCCTGTATGTGTCAGTGTGGCCCCTATAGTGTGCGCTCCTCCTGTATGTGTCAGTGTGGCCCCTGTAGTGTGCGCTCCTCCTGTATGTGTCAGTGTGGCCCCTATAGTGTGCGCTCCCCCTGTATGTGTCAGTGTGGCCCCTATAGTGTGCTCTCCTCCTGTATGTGTCAGTGTGACCCCTGTAGTGTGCGCTCCTCCTGTATGTGTCAGTGTGGCCCCTATAGTGTGCGCTCCCCCTGTATGTGTCAGTGTGGCCCCTATAGTGTGCTCTCCTCCTGTATGTGTCAGTGTGACCCCTATAGTGTGCGCTCCTCCTGTATGTGTCAGTGTGGCCCCTATAGTGTGCGCTCCTCCTGTATGTGTCAGTGTGACCCCTGTAGTGTGCGCTCCTCCTGTATGTGTCAGTGTGACCCCTATAGTGTGCGCTCCCCCTGTATGTGTCAGTGTGGCCCCTATAGTGTGCTCTCCTCCTGTATGTGTCAGTGTGACCCCTATAGTGTGCGCTCCTCCTGTATGTGTCAGTGTGACCCCTGTAGTGTGCTCTCCTCCTGTATGTGTCAGCGTGACCCCTGTAGTGTGCGCTCCTCCTGTATGTGTCAGTGTGGCCCCTATAGTGTGCGCTCCTCCTGTATGTGTCAGTGTGGCCCCTATAGTGTGCGCTCCTCCTGTATGTGTCAGTGTGGCCCCTATAGTGTGCTCTCCTCCTGTATGTGTCAGTGTGACCCCTATAGTGTGCGCTCCCCCTGTATGTGTCAGTGTGGCCCCTATAGTGTGCTCTCCTCCTGTATGTGTCAGTGTGACCCCTGTAGTGTGCGCTCCTCCTGTATGTGTCAGTGTGGCCCCTATAGTGTGCTCTCCTCCTGTATGTGTCAGTGTGACCCCTGTAGTGTGCGCTCCTCCTGTATGTGTCAGTGTGGCCTCTGTAGTGTGCGCCCCTCCTGTATGTGTCAGTGTGGCCCCTATAGTGTGCGCTCCTCCTGTATGTGTCAGTGTGACCCCTGTAGTGTGCGCTCCTCCTGTATGTGTCAGTGTGGCCCCTATAGTGTGCTCTCCTCCTGTATGTGTCAGTGTGACCCCTATAGTGTGCGCTCCTCCTGTATGTGTCAGTGTGGCCTCTGTAGTGTGCGCCCCTCCTGTATGTGTCAGTGTGACCCCTATAGTGTGCGCTCCTCCTGTATGTGTCAGTGTGGCCTCTGTAGTGTGCGCCCCTCCTGTATGTGTCAGTGTGGCCCCTATAGTGTGCGCTCCTCCTGTATGTGTCAGTGTGACCCCTGTAGTGTGCGCTCCTCCTGTATGTGTCAGTGTGGCCCCTATAGTGTGCTCTCCTCCTGTATGTGTCAGTGTGACCCCTGTAGTGTGCGCTCCTCCTGTATGTGTCAGTGTGGCCCCTATAGTGTGCTCTCCTCCTGTATGTGTCAGTGTGACCCCTGTAGTGTGCGCCCCTCCTGTATGTGTCAGTGTGGCCTCTGTAGTGTGCGCTCCTCCTGTATGTGTCAGTGTGGCCTCTGTAGTGTGCGCTCCTCCTGTATGTGTCAGTGTGGCCCCTGTAGTGTGCGCCCCTCCTGTATGTGTCAGTGTGACCCCTGTAGTGTGCTCTCCTCCTGTATGTGTCAGTGTGACCCCTGTAGTGTGCGCTCCTCCTGTATGTGTCAGTGTGGCCCCTATAGTGTGCGCTCCTCCTGTATGTGTCAGTGTGGCCTCTGTAGTGTGCGCTCCTCCTGTATGTGTCAGTGTGGCCTCTGTAGTGTGCGCTCCTCCTGTATGTGTCAGTGTGGCCTCTGTAGTGTGCGCTCCTCCTGTATGTGTCAGTGTGGCCCCTGTAGTGTGTGCTCCTCCTGTATGTGTCAGTGTAGCTCCTATAGTGTGCGCTCCCCCTGTATGTGTCAGTGTGGCCCCTATAGTGTGCTCTCCTCCTGTATGTGTCAGTGTGGCCCCTATAGTGTGCGCTCCTCCTGTATGTGTCAGTGTGGCCTCTGTAGTGTGCGCTCCTCCTGTATGTGTCAGTGTGGCCTCTGTAGTGTGCGCCCCTCCTGTATGTGTCAGTGTGGCCTCTGTAGTGTGCGCCCCTCCTGTATGTGTCAGTGTGACCCCTGTAGTGTGCGCTCCTCCTGTATGTGTCAGTGTGACCCCTGTAGTGTGCGCCCCTCCTGTATGTGTCAGTGTGGCCTCTGTAGTGTGCGCCCCTCCTGTATGTGTCAGTGTGACCCCTGTAGTGTGCTCTCCTCCTGTATGTGTCAGTGTGACCCCTGTAGTGTGCGCTCCCCCTGTATGTGTCAGTGTGGCCTCTGTAGTGTGCGCCCCTCCTGTATGTGTCAGTGTGGCCCCTGTAGTGTGCGCCCCTCCTGTATGTGTCAGTGTGGCCCCTATAGCGTGCGCTCCTCCTGTATGTGTCAGTGTGACCCCTGTAGTGTGCGCTCCTCCTGTATGTGTCAGTGTGGCCCCTGTAGTGTGCGCTCCTCCTGTATGTGTCAGTGTGGCCCCTGTAGTGTGCGCTCCTCCTGTATGTGTCAGTGTGGCCCCTGTAGTGTGCGCCCCTCCTGTATGTGTCAGTGTGACCCCTGTAGTGTGCGCCCCTCCTGTATGTGTCAGTGTGGCCCCTGTAGTGTGCGCCCCTCCTGTATGTGTCAGTGTGACCCCTGTAGTGTGCGCTCCTCCTGTATGTGTCAGTGTGACCCCTGTAGTGTGCGCTCCTCCTGTATGTGTCAGTGTGACCCCTGTAGTGTGCGCTCCTCCTGTATGTGTCAGTGTGGCCCCTGTAGTGTGCGCCCCTCCTGTATGTGTCAGTGTGACCCCTGTAGTGTGCGCTCCTCCTGTATGTGTCAGTGTGGCCCCTGTAGTGCGCGCCCCTCCTGTATGTGTCAGTGTGGCTCCTATAGTGTGCGCTCCTCCTGTATGTGTCAGTGTGGCCCCTGTAGTGTGCGCTCCTCCTGTATGTGTCAGTGTGGCCCCTGTAGTGTGCGCTCCCCCTGTATGTGTCAGTGTGGCCCCTGTAGTGTGCGCCCCTCCTGTATGTGTCAGTGTGACCCCTGTAGTGTGCGCTCCTGCTGTATGTGTCAGTGTGACCCCTGTAGTGTGCGCTCCTGCTGTATGTGTCAGTGTGACCCCTGTAGTGTGCGCTCCTCCTGTATGTGTCAGTGTGACCCCTGTAGTGTGCGCTCCTCCTGTATGTGTCAGTGTGACCCCTATAGTGTGCGCTCCTCCTGTATGTGTCAGTGTGACCCCTGTAGTGTGCGCTCCTCCTGTATGTGTCAGTGTGACCCCTGTAGTGTGCGCTCCTCCTGTATGTGTCAGTGTGGCCCCTGTAGTGTGCGCTCCTCCTGTATGTGTCAGTGTGGCCCCTGTAGTGTGCGCTCCTCCTGTATGTGTCAGTGTGACCCCTATAGTGTGCGCTCCTCCTGTATGTGTCAGTGTGGCCTCTGTAGTGTGCGCCCCTCCTGTATGTGTCAGTGTGACCCCTATAGTGTGCGCTCCTCCTGTATGTGTCAGTGTGACCCCTATAGTGTGCGCTCCTCCTGTATGTGTCAGTGTGGCCTCTGTAGTGTGCGCCCCTCCTGTATGTGTCAGTGTGACCCCTATAGTGTGCGCTCCTCCTGTATGTGTCAGTGTGGCCCCTGTAGTGTGCGCTCCTCCTGTATGTGTCAGTGTGGCCCCTGTAGTGTGCGCTCCTCCTGTATGTGTCAGTGTGGCCCCTGTAGTGTGCGCTCCTCCTGTATGTGTCAGTGTGGCCCCTGTAGTGTGCGCTCCTCCTGTATGTGTCAGTGTGGCCTCTGTAGTGTGCGCTCCTCCTGTATGTGTCAGTGTGGCCCCTGTAGTGTGCGCTCCTCCTGTATGTGTCAGTGTGGCCCCTGTAGTGTGCGCTCCTCCTGTATGTGTCAGTGTGGCCCCTGTAGTGTGCGCTCCTCCTGTATGTGTCAGTGTGGCCCCTGTAGTGTGCGCTCCTCCTGTATGTGTCAGTGTGACCCCTATAGTGTGCGCTCCTCCTGTATGTGTCAGTGTGGCCCCTGTAGTGTGCGCTCCTCCTGTATGTGTCAGTGTGGCCCCTGTAGTGTGCGCTCCTCCTGTATGTGTCAGTGTGGCCTCTGTAGTGTGCTCTCCTCCTGTATGTGTCAGTGTGACCCCTGTAGTGTGCGCTCCTCCTGTATGTGTCAGTGTGGCCTCTGTAGTGTGCTCTCCTCCTGTATGTGTCAGTGTGGCCCCTGTAGTGTGCGCTCCTCCTGTATGTGTCAGTGTGGCCTCTGTAGTGTGCGCTCCTCCTGTATGTGTCAGTGTGACCCCTATAGTGTGCTCTCCTCCTGTATGTGTCAGTGTGGCCTCTGTAGTGTGCGCTCCTCCTGTATGTGTCAGTGTGGCCCCTATAGTGTGCGCTCCTCCTGTATGTGTCAGTGTGACCCCTGTATTGTGCTCTCCTCCTGTATGTGTCAGTGTGACCCCTATAGTGTGCGCTCCTCCTGTATGTGTCAGTGTGGCCTCTGTAGTGTGCGCTCCTCCTGTATGTGTCAGTGTGACCCCTGTAGTGTGCGCTCCTCCTGTATGTGTCAGTGTGACCCCTGTAGTGTGCGCTCCCCCTGTATGTGTCAGTGTGACCTCTGTAGTGTGCGCTCCTCCTGTATGTGTCAGTGTGACCCCTATAGTGTGCTCTCCTCCTGTATGTGTCAGTGTGACCCCTATAGTGTGCTCTCCTCCTGTATGTGTCAGTGTGACCCCTATAGTGTGCGCTCCTCCTGTATGTGTCAGTGTGACCCCTGTAGTGTGCGCTCCTCCTGTATGTGTCAGTGTGACCCCTGTAGTGTGCTCTCCTCCTGTATGTGTCAGTGTGACCCCTATAGTGTGCGCTCCTCCTGTATGTGTCAGTGTGGCCTCTGTAGTGTGCTCTCCTCCTGTATGTGTCAGTGTGACCCCTATAGTGTGCGCTCCTCCTGTATGTGTCAGTGTGGCCTCTGTAGTGTGCGCTCCTCCTGTATGTGTCAGTGTGACCCCTGTAGTGTGCTCTCCTCCTGTATGTGTCAGTGTGACCCCTATAGTGTGCTCTCCTCCTGTATGTGTCAGTGTGACCCCTATAGTGTGCGCTCCTCCTGTATGTGTCAGTGTGGCCTCTGTAGTGTGCTCTCCTCCTGTATGTGTCAGTGTGACCCCTATAGTGTGCGCTCCTCCTGTATGTGTCAGTGTGGCCTCTGTAGTGTGCGCTCCTCCTGTATGTGTCAGTGTGGCCTCTGTAGTGTGCTCTCCTCCTGTATGTGTCAGTGTGACCCCTGTAGTGTGCTCTCCTCCTGTATGTGTCAGTGTGGCCCCTGTAGTGTGCGCTCCTCCTGTATGTGTCAGTGTGGCCTCTGTAGTGTGCGCTCCTCCTGTATGTGTCAGTGTGACCCCTGTATTGTGCTCTCCTCCTGTATGTGTCAGTGTGACCCCTATAGTGTGCGCTCCTCCTGTATGTGTCAGTGTGGCCTCTGTAGTGTGCGCTCCTCCTGTATGTGTCAGTGTGACCCCTGTAGTGTGCGCTCCCCCTGTATGTGTCAGTGTGACCCCTGTAGTGTGCTCTCCTCCTGTATGTGTCAGTGTGACCTCTGTAGTGTGCTCTCCTCCTGTATGTGTCAGTGTGACCCCTATAGTGTGCTCTCCTCCTGTATGTGTCAGTGTGACCTCTGTAGTGTGCGCTCCTCCTGTATGTGTCAGTGTGACCCCTATAGTGTGCTCTCCTCCTGTATGTGTCAGTGTGACCCCTATAGTGTGCTCTCCTCCTGTATGTGTCAGTGTGACCCCTATAGTGTGCGCTCCTCCTGTATGTGTCAGTGTGACCCCTGTAGTGTGCGCTCCTCCTGTATGTGTCAGTGTGACCCCTGTAGTGTGCGCTCCTCCTGTATGTGTCAGTGTGACCCCTGTAGTGTGCGCTCCTCCTGTATGTGTCAGTGTGACCCCTGTAGTGTGCGCCCCTGATCTGCTCCTCTCCACACAGGATCGCTTCGCCCCCGGTTTGGCTCTTACGGTCGATGTTCAGTTCGTTGCTGATGAATGGAGATATTACTATGATTGTATCCGCGTCCACGGCAAGGTAAGAAGACACGTGTATACTGTATATAAACTGTGTGCAGAATTATCAGGCAAATGCGTATTTTGCTCACATGATACTTTTTCTACATGTCGTCCTCCTCCAAGCTGCATAGTCTGAGAGTCAACTACAAATTAAGTAAATCTGATGATGTGCATCTCTGTAATGAGGAGGGGTGTTGACTAATGACATCAACACCCTATATAATAATAATAATCTTTTTATTTATATAGCGGCAACATATTCCGCAGCACTTTACAATTCACACAATTTACAGACATTATGGGCACTGTCCCCATTGGGGCTCACAATCTACATTCCCCATCAGTCTTTGGAGTGTGGGAGGAAACCGGAGAACCCGGAGCAAAACCCACGCAACCACGGGGAGAACATTCAAACTACTTGCAGATGTTGTCCTTGGTGGGATTTGAACCCAGGACCCCAGCGCTGCAAGGCTGCAGTGCTAACCACTGAGCCACCGTGCTGCCTATATAAGGTGTGCTTAATTATTAGGCAACTTCCTTTTCTTTGGCAAAATGGGTCAGAAGAGAGATTTGACGGCTCTGAAAAGTCCAGTATTGTGAGATGTCTTGCAGAGGGAGGCAGCAGTCTTGAGATTTCCAAACTTTTGAAGCGTGATCACCGAACAATCAAGCATTTCATGGCAAATAGCCAATAGGGTCGCAAGAAGCGTGTTGGCCAAAAAAGGAATTGAGGAAAATCAAGCGTGAAGCTGCCAAGATGCCACTCACCACCAGTTTTGCCATATTTCAGAGCTGCAACGTTACTGGAGTATCAAAAAGCACAAGGTGTGCGATACTCAGGGACATGGCCAAGGTAAGGAAGGCTGAAAAACCACCACCTCTGAACAAGAAACATAAGATAAAACGTCAAGAATGGGCCAAGAAATATCTGAAGACTGATTTCTCAAAGGTTTTATGGACTGATGAAATGAGAGTGACTCTTGATGGGCCAGATGGATGGGCCAGAGGCTGGATCAGTAAAGGGCAGAGAGCTCCACTCCGACTCAGACGCCAGCAAGGTGGAGGTGGGGTACTGGTATGGGCTGGTATCATCAAAGATGAACTTGTGGGACCTTTTCAGGTTGAGGATGGAGTGAAGCTCAACTCCCAGACCTACTGCCAGTTTCTGGAAGACAACTTCTTCAAGCAGTGGTAAGGAAGAAGTCGGTATCGTTCAAGAAAAACATGATTTTCATGCAGGACAATGCTCCATCACATGCATCCAACTACTCCACAGCGTGGCTGGCCAGTAAAGGTCTAAAAGAAGAAAAAATAATGACATGGCCCCCCTGTTCACCTGATCTGAACCCCATAGAGAACCTTTGGTCCATCATAAAATGTGAGATCTACAGGGAGGGAAAACAGTACACCTCTGGGAACACTGTCTGGGAGGCTGTGGTGAGATCTACAGGGAGGGAAAACAGTACACCTCTGGGAGCAGTGTCTGGGAGGCTGTGGTGGCTGCTGCACGCAATGTTCATCAAAAACAGATCAAGCAGCTGACAGAATCTATGGATGGAGGCTGCTGAGGGTCATCATAAAGAAAGGTGGCTATATTCATCACTAACTTTTTGGTTTTTGTTTTTGCATGTCAGAAATGTTTATTTCTAAATGTTGTGCACTGATATTGGTTTACCTGGCGAAAATAAACAAGTGAGATGGGATTATATTTGGTTTTTATTAAGTTGCCTAAATAATTCTGCACAGTAATAGTTACCTGCACAAACAGATATCCTCCTAAGATAGCCGAATCTAAAAAAAACCCACTCCAACTTCCAAAAATATCAAGCTTGGATATTTATGAGTCTTTTGGGTTGATTGAGAACATAGTTGTTCATCAATAATAAAAATAATCCTCTAAAATACAACTTGCCTAATAATTCTGCACACAGTGTAGGGTGAAAGCTGCTCTAATAAGGGGTTCTACATGTAGCTTCATATACCGCACCTAATGTATATGTGCCTGCCTGTGTATAATGACGCATCTGTCTGTACCATATATATAGTGTGAATGTGTGTGTATATGTACAGTTGTGCTCAAAAGTTTACACACCCCGGCACAATTTTTCTTTTCTTGGCTTTGTTTCAGAGAATATGAATGATAACCATAAACCTTTTCCTCCCCTCATGGTTACTGGTTGGGTGAAGCCATTTATTGTGTTTTCTCTTTTTAAATCTTAATGACAACCAAAAACATCCACATGACCCTGATCAGAAGTTCCCGTACCCCAGTTCTTAATACCGTGTATTGCCCCCTCTAACATCAATGGCAGCTTGAAGTCTTTTGTGGTAGTTGTGGATGAGGGTCTTTATTTTCTCAGATGGTAAAGCTGCCCATTCTTCTTGGCAAAAAGCCTCCAGTTCCTGTAAATTCCTGGGCTGTCCAGCATGAACTGCGCGCTTGAGATCTCCCCAGAGTGGCTCAATGATATTGAGGTCAGGAGACAGAGATGGCCTCTCCAGAACCTTCACTTTGTTCTGCTGGAGCCAATGACAGGTCGACTCGGCCTTGTGTTTTGGATCGTTGTCATGTTGGAACGTCCAAGTACGTCCCATGCGCAGCTTCCGGGCTGATGAGTGCAAATTTGCCTCCAGTATTTGCTGATAACGTGTTGCATTCATCTTTCCTTCAACTTCTACCAAGTTTCCTGTGCCTTTGTAGCTCACACATCCCCAAAACATCAGTGATCCACCTCCGTGCTTTACTGTAGGAATGGTGTTCCTTACATCATAGGCCTTGTTGACCTCTCTCCAAATGTAACGTTTATAGTTGTGGCCAAAAAGTTCAATTTTGGTCTCATGACTCCAAATTACCTTGTTCCAGGAGTTTTGAGGCTTGTCTCTGTGCTGTTTGGCGTATTGTAGGCGAGATACTTTGTGGCATTTGCGCAGTAATGGCTTTCTTCTGGCGACTCGACCATGCAGCCATTTTTCTTCAAGTGCCTCCTTATTGTGCATCTTGAAACATCCACTCCGCTAGTTTTCAGAGAGTCCTGAATTTCAGCTGATGTTATTTGTGGGTTTTTCTTTGCATCCCGAACAATTTTCCTGGCAGTTGTGGCCGAAATTTTTGTTGGTCTACCTGACCGTGGTTTGGTTTTTACAGAGCCCCTGATTTTCCAGTTGTTAATCACAGTTTGAATGCTGCTGACTGGCATTATCAATTCCTTGGATATCTTTTTGTATCCCTTTCCTGTGTTATACAGTTCAACTACCTTTTCCCGTAGATCCGTTGACAATTCTTTTGCTTTCCCCATGACTCACAATCCAGAAACATCAGTGGCTGGATGAAAGATGCAAGAGTCTGTCTGGATCCCAGAAACTCACTCAGCTTTTATGCACACACACTGATTACAAGCAAACAGGTCACAGGTGAGGATGTTACCTTTAGTAGCCATTCAAACCCATTTGTGTCAAATTCTGTGCATGTTATCAGGCCAAAATCACCGGGGTATGTGAACTTATGATCAGGGTCATGTGGATGTTTTTGGTTGTCATTAAGCTTTAAAAAGAGAAAACACAGGAGTTTGACAATAAATGGCTTCACCCAACCAGTAACCATGAGTGGAGGAAAAGGCTTTTCATTATCATTCATATTCTCTGAAACCAGGGCTGTGGAGTCGGTATAAAATGGAGCGACTCCGACTCCTAAAATATATAATACATTGGGTGCAGGAGTTCAATGCAGTTTGTGGGGAATATTTTTTCATAAGAATTTGGGAAAGTTATGAAATGTCCTATAAATGTCCGTCCTATTCCTGATCTCAGGGTCTGGACTTTTATCTGAGATGAATCTGTGCTGCAGTAAATTCATCACTTACACATGAGCCGTGTATGAGGGGGTCGGAGCCGTGTATGAGGGGGTCGGGGCCATGTATGAGGGGGTCGGAGTCGTGTATGAGGGGGTCGGGGCCATGTATGAAGGGGTCGGAGTCATGTATGAGGGGGTCGGAGTCATGGGAATTGAGGAGTCTGAGGTTTGGCTTACCGACTCCACAGCTCTGTCTGAAACAAGGCCAAGAAAGAAAAAATTCTGCCGGGGTATGTAAACTTTTGAGCATAACTGTATCTACCACTCCTATATGTGCAGGTGATGTGTACGCTCTGTACCCTATAGATGGAGCCCCCGCAGTCTGCCCTGTGTCCTATAGATGAGGCCCCCCACAGTCTGCCCTGTGCCCTATAGATGGGGCCCCCACAGTCTGCCCTGTGCCCTATAGATGGGGCCCCCACAGTCTGCCCTGTGCCCTATAGATGCCCCCACAGTCTGCCCTGTGCCCTATAGATGGGGCCCCCACAGTCTGCCCTGTGCCCTATAGATGGGGCCCCCACAGTCTGCCCTGTGCCCTATAGATGGGGCCCCCACAGTCTAACCTGTGCCCTATAGATGGGGCCCCCACAGTCTGCCCTGTGCCCTATAGATGGGGCCCCCACAGTCTGCCCTGTGCCCTATAGATGGGGCCCCCACAGTCTGCCCTGTGCCCTATAGATGGGGCCCCCACAGTCTGCCCTGTGCCCTATAGATGGGGCCCCCACAGTCTGCCCTGTGCCCTATAGATGAGGCCCCCACAGTCTGCCCTGTGCCCTATAGATGGGGCCCCCACAGTCTGCCCTGTGCCCTATAGATGGGGCCCCCACAGTCTGCCCTGTGCCCTATAGATGGGGCCCCCACAGTCTGCCCTGTGCCCTATAGATGGGGCCCCCACAGTCTGCCCTGTGCCCTATAGATGAGGCCCCCACAGTCTGCCCTGTGCCCTATAGATGGGGCCCCCACAGTCTGCCCTGTGCCCTATAGATGGGGCCCCCACAGTCTGCCCTGTGCCCTATAGATGGGGCCCCCACAGTCTGCCCTGTGCCCTATAGATGGAGCCCCCGTAGTCTGCCCTGTGCCCTATAGATAGGGCCCCCACAGTCTGCCCTGTACCCTATAGATGGGGCCCCCACAGTCTGCCCTGTGCCCTATAGATGGGGCCCCCACAGTCTGCCCTGTGCCCTATAGATGAGGCCCCCACAGTCTGCCCTGTGCCCTATAGATGGGGCCCCCACAGTCTGCCCTGTGCCCTATAGATGGGGCCCCCACAGTCTGCCCTGTGCCCTATAGATGGGGCCCCCACAGTCTGCCCTGTGCCCTATAGATGGGGCCCCCACAGTCTGCCCTGTGCCCTATAGATGGAGCCCCCGTAGTCTGCCCTGTGCCCTATAGATAGGGCCCCCACAGTCTGCCCTGTACCCTATAGATGGGGCCCCCACAGTCTGCCCTGTGCCCTATAGATGGGGGGCCCCCACAGTCTGCCCTGTGCCCTATAGATGGGGCCCCCACAGTCTGCCCTGTGCCCTATAGATGGAGCCCCCGCAGTCTGCCCTGAGCCCTATAGATGGGGCCCCCACAGTCTGCCCTGTGCCCTATACATGCCACCCCCACAGTCTGCCCTGTGCGCTATAGATGGAGTCCCCACAGTCTGCCCTGTGCCCTATGGATGAGGCCCCCCCACAGCCTGCCCTGTACCCTATAGATGGGGCCCCCACAGTCTGCCCTGTGCCCTATAGATGAGGCCCCCCCACAGTCTGCCCTGTGCCCTATAGATGCCCCCACAGTCTGCCCTGTGCCCTATAGATGCCCCCACAGTCTGCCCTGTGCCCTATAGATGCCCCCACAGTCTGCCCTGTGCCCTATAGATGGGGCCCCCACAGTCTGCCCTGTGCCCTATAGATGGGGCCCCCACAGTCTGCCCTGTGCCCTATACATGCCCCCCCCCCAGTCTGCCCTGTACCCTATAGATGGGGCCCCCACAGTCTGCCCTGTGCCATATAGATGGGGCCCCCACAGTCTGCTCTGTGCCCTATAGATGTGGCCCCCATAGCCTGACCTGTGCCCTATGCATACCCCCCCACAGTCTGCCCTATACCCTATAGATGGAGTCCCCACAGTCTGCCCTGTGCCCTATAGATGGAGTCCCCACAGTCTGCCCTGTACCCTATAGATGAGGCCCCCGCAGTCTGCCCTGTACCCTGTAGATGGGCCCCTCACAGTCTGCCCTGTGCCATATACATGGGGCCCCCCCACAGTCTGCCCTGTGCCCTATAGATGGGGCCCCCACAGTCTGCCCTGTGCCCTATAGATGGAGCCCCCGCAGTCTGCCCTGTGCCCTATAGATGGGGCCCCCACAGTCTGCCCTGTGCCCTATAGATGGGGCCCCCACAGTCTGCTCTGTGCCCTATAGATGGGGCCCCCACAGTCTGCCCTGTGCCCCATACATGGGGCCCCCCACAGTCTGCCCTGTGCCCTATAGATGGGGCCCCCACAGTCTGCCCTGTACCCTATAGATGGGGCCCCCACAGTCTGCCCTGTACCCTATAGATGCCCCACAGTCCGCCCTGTGCCCTATAGATGAGGCCCCCCACAGTCTGCCCTGTGCCCTTATAGATGGGGCCCCCACAGTCTGCCATGTGCCCTATAGATGGGCCCCCCACAGTCTGCCCTGTGCCCTATAGATGGGGCCCCCACAGTCTGCCCTGTGCCCTATAGATGGGGCACCCACAGTGTGCCCTATAGATGGGGCCCCCACAGTCTGCCCTGTGCCCTATAGATGATCCCCCACAGTCTGCCCTGTACCCTATAGATGCCCCCCACAGTCTGCCCTGTGCCCTATAGATGAGGCCCCCCACAGTCTGCCCTGTGCCCTATAGATGGGGCCCCCCACAGTCTGCCCTGTGCCCTATAGATGGGGCCCCCACAGTCTGGCCTGTGTCCTATAGATGGGGCCCCCACAGTCTGCCCTGTGCCCTATAGATGGAGCCCCCACAGTCTGCCCTGTGCCCTATAGATGGGGCCCCCACAGTCTGCCCTGTGCCCTATAGATGGGGCCCCCACAGTCTGCCCTGTGCCCTATAGATGGAGCCCCCGCAGTCTGCCCTGTGCCCTATAAATGGGGCCCCCCACAGTCTGCCCTGTGCCCTATAGATGGGGCCCCCACAGTCTGCTCTGTGCCCTATAGATGGGGCCCCCACAGTCTGCCCTGTGCCCCATACATGGGGCCCCCCACAGTATGCCCTGTGCCCTATAGATGGGGCCCCCACAGTCTGCCCTGTACCCTATAGATGGGGCCCCCACAGTCTGCCCTGTACCCTATAGATGCCCCACAGTCCGCCCTGTGCCCTATAGATGAGGCCCCCCACAGTCTGCCCTGTGCCCTATAGATGGGGCCCCCACAGTCTCCCCTGTGCCCTAGAGATGGGGCCCCCACAGTCTGCCATGTGCCCTATAGATGGGCCCCCCACAGTCTGCCCTGTGCCCTATAGATGGGGCCCCCACAGTCTGCCCTGTGCCCTATAGATGGGGCCCCCACAGTCTGCCCTGTGCCCTATAGATGGGGCCCCCACAGTCTGCCCTGTGCCCTATAGATGGGGCACCCACAGTCTGCCCTGTGCCCTATAGATGGGGCCCCCACAGTCTGCCCTGTGCCCTATGGATGAGGCCCCCACAGTCTGCCCTGTGCCCTATAGATGACCCCCCACAGTCTGCCCTGTACCCTATAGATGAGGCCCCCCACAGTCTGCCCTGTGCCCTATAGATGGGGCCCCCACAGTCTGCCCTGTGCCCTGTAGCTGGGGCCCCCACAGTCTGGCCTGTGTCCTATAGATGGGGCCCCCACAGTCTGCCCTGTGTCCTATAGATGGGGCCCCCACAGTCTGCCCTGTGCCCTATAGATGGAGCCCCCACAGTCTGCCCTGTGCCCTATACATGCCCCCCCCCAGTCTGCCCTGTACCCTATAGATGGGGCCCCCACAGTCTGCCCTGTGCCCTATAGATGGGGCCCCCACAGTCTGCCCTGTGCCCTATAGATGGGGCCCCCACAGTCTGCCCTGTGCCCTATAGATGGGGCCCCCACAGTCTGCCCTGTGCCCTATAGATGGGGGGCCCCCACAGTCTGCCCTGTGCCCTATAGATGGGGCCCCCACAGTCTGCCCTGTGCCCTATAGATGGAGCCCCCGCAGTCTGCCCTGAGCCCTATAGATGGGGCCCCCACAGTCTGCCCTGTGCCCTATACATGCCACCCCCACAGTCTGCCCTGTGCGCTATAGATGGAGTCCCCACAGTCTGCCCTGTGCCCTATGGATGAGGCCCCCCCACAGCCTGCCCTGTACCCTATAGATGGGGCCCCCACAGTCTGCCCTGTGCCCTATAGATGAGGCCCCCCCACAGTCTGCCCTGTGCCCTATAGATGCCCCCACAGTCTGCCCTGTGCCCTATAGATGCCCCCACAGTCTGCCCTGTGCCCTATAGATGGGGCCCCCACAGTCTGCCCTGTGCCCTATAGATGGGGCCCCCACAGTCTGCCCTGTGCCCTATACATGCCCCCCCCCAGTCTGCCCTGTACCCTATAGATGGGGCCCCCACAGTCTGCCCTGTGCCCTATAGATGGGGCCCCCACAGTCTGCCCTGTGCCCTATAGATGGGGCCCCCACAGTCTGCCCTGTGCCCTATAGATGGGGCCCCCACAGTCTGCCCTGTGCCCTATAGATGGAGCCCCCACAGTCTGCCCTGTGCCCTATAGATGGGGCCCCCGCAGTCTGCCCTGTGCCCTATAGATGGAGCTCCCGCAGTCTGCCCTGTGCCCTATAAATGGGGCCCCCCACAGTCTGCCCTGTGCCCTATAGATGGGGCCCCCACAGTCTGCTCTGTGCCCTATAGATGGAGCCCCCGCAGTCTGCCCTGTGCCCTAGAGATGGGGGCCCCCGCAGTCTGCCCTATAGATGGGGGCCCCCACAGTCTGCCCTGTGCCCTATAAATGGGGCCCCCACAGTCTGCCCTGTGTCCTATAAATGGGGCCCACACAGTCTGCCCTATAGATGGGGCCCCCACAGTCTGTCCTGTGCCCTATAGATGAGACATCAACAGTCTGCCCTGTGCCCTATAAATGGGGCCCCCACAGTCTGCTCTGTGCCCTATAAATGGGGCCCCCACAGTCTGCCCTATAGATGGGGCCCCCACAGTCTGCCCTGTGCCCTATAGATGAGACCTCAACAGTCTGCCCTGTGCCCTATAGATGGGGCCCCCACAGTCTGCCCTGTGCCCTATAGATGGGGCCCCCACAGTCTGCCCTGTGCCCTATAGATGGGGCCCCCACAGTCTGCCCTGTGCCCTATAGATTGGGCCCCCACAGTCTGCCCTGTGCCCTATAGATGGGGGCCCCCACAGTCTGCTCTGTGCCCTATAGATGGGGACCCCACAGTTTGCCCTGTGCCCTATACATGGGCCCCCCCACAGTCTGCCCTGTGCCCTATAGATGGGGCCCCCACAGTCTGCCCTGTGCCCTATAGATGAGACCTCAACAGTCTGCCCTGTGCCCTATAGATGGGGCCCCCACAGTCTGCCCTGTGCCCTATAGATGGAGCCCCCACAGTCTGCCCTGTGCCCTATAGATGGAGCCCCCACAGTCTGCCCTGTGCCCTATAGATGGGGCCCCCACAGTCTGCCCTGTGCCCTATAGATGGGGCCCCCACAGTCTGCCCTGTGCCCTATAGATGGGGGCCCCCACAGTCTGCTCTGTGCCCTATAGATGGGGCCCCCACAGTCTGCTCTGTGCCCTATAGATGGGGCCCCCACAGTCTACCCTGTGCCCTATAGATGGGGCCCCCACAGTCTGCTCTGTGCCCTATAGATGGGGCCCCCACAGTCTACCCTGTGCCCTATAGATGGGGCCCCCACAGTCTGCTCTGTGCCCTATAGATGGGGCCCCCACAGTCTGTCCTGTGCCCTATAGATGGGGCCCCCACAGTCTGCTCTGTGCCCTATAGATGGAGCTCCCACAGTCTGCCCTGTGCCCTATAGATGGGGCCCCCACAGTCTGCCCTGCGCCCTATACATGGGCCCCCCCCACAGTCTGCCCTGTAGCCTATAGATGAGGCCCCCGCAGTCTGCCCTGTACCCTGTAGATGGGCCCCTCACAGTGTGCCCTGTAGATGGGGCCCCCACAGTCTGCCCTGTGCCCTATAGATGGGCCGCCCACAGTCTGCCCTGTGCCCTATACATGGGGCCTCCCCACAGTCTGCCCTGTGCCCTATAGATGGGCCGCAAACAGTCTGTCCTGTGCCCTATAGATGGGGCCCCCACAATCTGCCCTGTACCCCATAGATGGGCCGCCCACAGTCTGCCCTGTGCCCTATACATGGGGCCCCCCCACAGTCTGCCCTGTGCCCTATAGATGGGGCCCCCACAGTCTGCCCTGTACCCTATAGATGGGGCCCCCACAGTCTGCCCTGTGCCCTATAGATGCCCCCACAGTCTGCCCTGTGCCCTATAGATGAGGCCCCCCACAGTCTGCCCTGTGCCCTATAGATGGGGCCCCCACAGTCTGCCCTGAGCCCTATAGATGGGGCCCCCACAGTCTGCCCTGTGCCCTATAGATGAGGCACCCACAGTCTGCCCTGTGCCCTATAGATGGGGCCCCCACAGTCTGCCCTGTGCCCTATAGATGGGGCCCCCACAGTCTGCCATGTGCCCTATAGATGGCCCCTACAGTCTGCCCTGTACCCTATAGATGCCCCCACAGTCTGCCCTGTACCCTATAGATACCCCCCCAGTCTGCCCTGTGCCCTATAGATGAGGCCCCCCACAGTCTGCTCTGTGTCATATAGATGAGGCCCCCCACAGTCTGCCCTGTGCCCTATAGATGGGGCCCCAACAGTCTGCCCTGTGCCCTATAGATGGGGCCTCCACAGTCTGCCCTGTGCCCTATAGATGGGGCCCCCACAGTCTGCTCTGTGCCCTATAGATGGGGCCCCCTCAGTCTGCCCTGTGCCCTATAAATGGGGCCACCACAGTCTGCCCTATAGATGGGGCCCCCACAGTCTGTCCTGTGCCCTATAGATGAGACCGCAACAGTCTGCCCTGTGCCCTATAGATGGGGCCCCCACAGTCTGTCCTGTGCCCTATAGATGGAGGCCCCCACAGTCTGCTCTGTGCCCTATAGATGGGGCCCTCACAGTCTGCCCTGTGCCCTATAGATGGGGCCCCCACAGTCTGCCCTGTGCCCTATAGATGGGGCCCCCACAGTCTGCCCTGTACCCTATAGATGCCCCCACAGTCTGCCCTGTGCCCTATAGATGAGGCCCCCCACAGTCTGCCCTGTGCCCTATAGATGGGGCCCCCACAGTCTGCCCTGTGCCCTATAGATGGAGCCCCCACAGTCTGCTCTGTGCCCTATAGATGGGGCCCCCACAGTCTACCCTGTGCCCTATAGATGGGGCCCCCACAGTCTGCCCTGTGCCCCATAGATGGGGCCCCCACAGTCTGCCCTGTGCCCTATAGATGGGGCCCCCACAGTCTTCCCGGTGCCCTATAGATGGGGCCCCCACAGTCTGCCCTGTGCCCTATAGATGGGGCCCCCACAGTCTGCCCTGTGCCCTATAGATGGGGCCCCCACAGTCTGCCCTGTGCCCTATAGATGGAGCCCCCCACAGTCTACCCTGTGCCCTATAGATGGGGCTCCCCCACAGTCTGCCCTGTGCCCTATAGATGGGGCCACACAGTCTTCCCTGTACCCTATAGATGCCCCCCACAGTCTGCCCTTTGCCCTATAAATGAGGCCCCCCACAGTCTGCCCTGTGCCCTATAGATGAGGCCCCCGACTGTCTGCCCTGTGCCCTATAGATGGGGCCCCCACAGTCTGCCCTGTGCCCTATAGATGGGGCCTCCTCAGTCTGCCCTGTGCCCTATAGATGGGGCCCCCACAGTCTGCCCTGTGCCCTATAGATGGGGCCCCCACAGTCTGCCCTGTGCCCTATAGATGGGGCCCCCACAGTCTGCCCTGTGCCCTATACATGGGCCCCCCCACAGTCTGCCCTCTGCCCTATAGATGGAGTCCCATAGTCTGCCCTTTACCCTATAGATGAGGCCCCCGCAGTCTGCTCTGTACCCTGTAGATGGGCCCCTCACAGTCTGCCCTGTGCCCTATAGATAGGGCCCCCACAGTCTACCCTGTGCCCTATAGATGGGCCGCCCACAGTCTGCTATTTGCCCTATACATGAGGCCCCCCCACAGTCTGCCCTGTGCCCTATAGATGGGCCGCCCACAGTCTGACCTGTGCCCTATACATGGGGCCCCCCCACAGTCTGCCCTGTGCCCTATAGATGGGGCCCCCACAGTCTGCCCTGTGCCCTATAGATGAGGCCCCCCACAGTCTGCCCTGTGCCCTATAGATGAGGCCCCCCACAGTCTGCCCTGTGCCCTATAGATGAGGCCCCCCACAGTCTGCCCTGTGCCCTATAGATGGGGCCCCCACAGTCTGTCCTGTGCCCCATAGATTGGGCCCCCACAGTTTGCCCTGTGCCCTATAGATGGGGCACCCACAGTCTGCCCTGTGCCCTATAGATGGGGCCCCCACAGTCTGCCCTGTGCCCTATAGATGAGGCCCCCACAGTCTGCCCTGTGCCCTATAGATGACCCCCCACAGTCTGCCCTGTACCCTATAGATGCCCCCCACAGTCTGCCCTGTGCCCTATAGATGAGGCCCCCCACAGTCTGCCCTGTGCCCTATAGATGGGGCCCCCACAGTCTGCCCTGTGCCCTGTAGCTGGGGCCCCCACAGTCTGGCCTGTGTCCTATAGATGGGGCCCCCACAGTCTGCCCTGTGCCCTATAGATGGGGCCCCCACAGTCTGCCCTGTGCCCTATAGATGGGGCCCCCACAGTCTGCCCTGTGCCCTATAGATGGGGCACCCACAGTCTGCCCTGTGCCCTATAGATGGGGCCCCCACAGTCTGCCCTGTGCCCTATAGATGGGGCCCCCACAGTCTGCCCTGTGCCCTATAGATGGGGCCCCCACAGTCTGCCCTGTACCCTATAGATGCCCCCCAGTCTGCCCTGTACCCTATAGATACCCCCCAGTCTGCCCTGTGCCCTATAGATAAGGCCCCCCCCAGTCTGCCCTGTGCCCTATAGATGAGGCCCCCCACAGTCTGCCCTGTGCCCTATAGATGGGGCCCCCACAGTCTGCCCTGTGCCCTATAGATGGGGCCCCCACAGTCTGCCCTGTGCCCTATAGATGGGGCCCCCACAGTCTGCCCTGTGCCCTATAGATGGGGCCCCCACAGTCTGCCCTGTGCCCTATAGATGGAGCCCCCACAGTCTGCCCTGTGCCCTATAGATGGGGCCCCCGCAGTCTGCCCTGTGCCCTATAGATGGAGCTCCCGCAGTCTGCCCTGTGCCCTATAAATGGGGCCCCCCACAGTCTGCCCTGTGCCCTATAGATGGGGCCCCCACAGTCTGCTCTGTGCCCTATAGATGGAGCCCCCGCAGTCTGCCCTGTGCCCTAGAGATGGGGGCCCCCGCAGTCTGCCCTATAGATGGGGGCCCCCACAGTCTGCCCTGTGCCCTATAAATGGGGCCCCCACAGTCTGCCCTGTGTCCTATAAATGGGGCCCACACAGTCTGCCCTATAGATGGGGCCCCCACAGTCTGTCCTGTGCCCTATAGATGAGACATCAACAGTCTGCCCTGTGCCCTATAAATGGGGCCCCCACAGTCTGCTCTGTGCCCTATAAATGGGGCCCCCACAGTCTGCCCTATAGATGGGGCCCCCACAGTCTGCCCTGTGCCCTATAGATGAGACCTCAACAGTCTGCCCTGTGCCCTATAGATGGGGCCCCCACAGTCTGCCCTGTGCCCTATAGATGGGGCCCCCACAGTCTGCCCTGTGCCCTATAGATGGGGCCCCCACAGTCTGCCCTGTGCCCTATAGATTGGGCCCCCACTGTCTGCCCTGTGCCCTATAGATGGGGGCCCCCACAGTCTGCTCTGTGCCCTATAGATGGGGACCCCACAGTCTGCCCTGTGCCCTATACATGGGCCCCCCCACAGTCTGCCCTGTGCCCTATAGATGGGGCCCCCACAGTCTGCCCTGTGCCCTATAGATGAGACCTCAACAGTCTGCCCTGTGCCCTATAGATGGGGCCCCCACAGTCTGCCCTGTGCCCTATAGATGGAGCCCCCACAGTCTGCCCTGTGCCCTATAGATGGAGCCCCCACAGTCTGCCCTGTGCCCTATAGATGGGGCCCCCACAGTCTGCCCTGTGCCCTATAGATGGGGCCCCCACAGTCTGCCCTGTGCCCTATAGATGGGGCCCCCACAGTCTGCCCTGTGCCCTATAGATGGGGGCCCCCACAGTCTGCTCTGTGCCCTATAGATGGGGCCCCCACAGTCTGCTCTGTGCCCTATAGATGGGGCCCCCACAGTCTACCCTGTGCCCTATAGATGGGGCCCCCACAGTCTGCTCTGTGCCCTATAGATGGGGCCCCCACAGTCTACCCTGTGCCCTATAGATGGGGCCCCCACAGTCTGCTCTGTGCCCTATAGATGGGGCCCCCACAGTCTGTCCTGTGCCCTATAGATGGGGCCCCCACAGTCTGCTCTGTGCCCTATAGATGGAGCTCCCACAGTCTGCCCTGTGCCCTATAGATGGGGCCCCCACAGTCTGCCCTGCGCCCTATACATGGGCCCCCCCCACAGTCTGCCCTGTAGCCTATAGATGAGGCCCCCGCAGTCTGCCCTGTACCCTGTAGATGGGCCCCTCACAGTGTGCCCTGTAGATGGGGCCCCCACAGTCTGCCCTGTGCCCTATAGATGGGCCGCCCACAGTCTGCCCTGTGCCCTATACATGGGGCCTCCCCACAGTCTGCCCTGTGCCCTATAGATGGGCCGCAAACAGTCTGTCCTGTGCCCTATAGATGGGGCCCCCACAATCTGCCCTGTACCCCATAGATGGGCCGCCCACAGTCTGCCCTGTGCCCTATACATGGGGCCCCCCCACAGTCTGCCCTGTGCCCTATAGATGGGGCCCCCACAGTCTGCCCTGTACCCTATAGATGGGGCCCCCACAGTCTGCCCTGTGCCCTATAGATGCCCCCACAGTCTGCCCTGTGCCCTATAGATGAGGCCCCCCACAGTCTGCCCTGTGCCCTATAGATGGGGCCCCCACAGTCTGCCCTGAGCCCTATAGATGGGGCCCCCACAGTCTGCCCTGTGCCCTATAGATGAGGCACCCACAGTCTGCCCTGTGCCCTATAGATGGGGCCCCCACAGTCTGCCCTGTGCCCTATAGATGGGGCCCCCACAGTCTGCCATGTGCCCTATAGATGGCCCCTACAGTCTGCCCTGTACCCTATAGATGCCCCCACAGTCTGCCCTGTACCCTATAGATACCCCCCCAGTCTGCCCTGTGCCCTATAGATGAGGCCCCCCACAGTCTGCTCTGTGTCATATAGATGAGGCCCCCCACAGTCTGCCCTGTGCCCTATAGATGGGGCCCCAACAGTCTGCCCTGTGCCCTATAGATGGGGCCTCCACAGTCTGCCCTGTGCCCTATAGATGGGGCCCCCACAGTCTGCTCTGTGCCCTATAGATGGGGCCCCCTCAGTCTGCCCTGTGCCCTATAAATGGGGCCACCACAGTCTGCCCTATAGATGGGGCCCCCACAGTCTGTCCTGTGCCCTATAGATGAGACCGCAACAGTCTGCCCTGTGCCCTATAGATGGGGCCCCCACAGTCTGTCCTGTGCCCTATAGATGGAGGCCCCCACAGTCTGCTCTGTGCCCTATAGATGGGGCCCTCACAGTCTGCCCTGTGCCCTATAGATGGGGCCCCCACAGTCTGCCCTGTGCCCTATAGATGGGGCCCCCACAGTCTGCCCTGTACCCTATAGATGCCCCCACAGTCTGCCCTGTGCCCTATAGATGAGGCCCCCCACAGTCTGCCCTGTGCCCTATAGATGGGGCCCCCACAGTCTGCCCTGTGCCCTATAGATGGAGCCCCCACAGTCTGCTCTGTGCCCTATAGATGGGGCCCCCACAGTCTACCCTGTGCCCTATAGATGGGGCCCCCACAGTCTGCCCTGTGCCCCATAGATGGGGCCCCCACAGTCTGCCCTGTGCCCTATAGATGGGGCCCCCACAGTCTTCCCGGTGCCCTATAGATGGGGCCCCCACAGTCTGCCCTGTGCCCTATAGATGGGGCCCCCACAGTCTGCCCTGTGCCCTATAGATGGGGCCCCCACAGTCTGCCCTGTGCCCTATAGATGGAGCCCCCCACAGTCTACCCTGTGCCCTATAGATGGGGCTCCCCCACAGTCTGCCCTGTGCCCTATAGATGGGGCCACACAGTCTTCCCTGTACCCTATAGATGCCCCCCACAGTCTGCCCTTTGCCCTATAAATGAGGCCCCCCACAGTCTGCCCTGTGCCCTATAGATGAGGCCCCCGACTGTCTGCCCTGTGCCCTATAGATGGGGCCCCCACAGTCTGCCCTGTGCCCTATAGATGGGGCCTCCTCAGTCTGCCCTGTGCCCTATAGATGGGGCCCCCACAGTCTGCCCTGTGCCCTATAGATGGGGCCCCCACAGTCTGCCCTGTGCCCTATAGATGGGGCCCCCACAGTCTGCCCTGTGCCCTATACATGGGCCCCCCCACAGTCTGCCCTCTGCCCTATAGATGGAGTCCCATAGTCTGCCCTTTACCCTATAGATGAGGCCCCCGCAGTCTGCTCTGTACCCTGTAGATGGGCCCCTCACAGTCTGCCCTGTGCCCTATAGATAGGGCCCCCACAGTCTACCCTGTGCCCTATAGATGGGCCGCCCACAGTCTGCTATTTGCCCTATACATGAGGCCCCCCCACAGTCTGCCCTGTGCCCTATAGATGGGCCGCCCACAGTCTGACCTGTGCCCTATACATGGGGCCCCCCCACAGTCTGCCCTGTGCCCTATAGATGGGGCACCCACAGTCTGCCCTGTGCCCTATAGATGAGGCCCCCCACAGTCTGCCCTGTGCCCTATAGATGAGGCCCCCCACAGTCTGCCCTGTGCCCTATAGATGAGGCCCCCCACAGTCTGCCCTGTGCCCTATAGATGGGGCCCCCACAGTCTGTCCTGTGCCCCATAGATTGGGCCCCCACAGTTTGCCCTGTGCCCTATAGATGGGGCACCCACAGTCTGCCCTGTGCCCTATAGATGGGGCCCCCACAGTCTGCCCTGTGCCCTATAGATGAGGCCCCCACAGTCTGCCCTGTGCCCTATAGATGACCCCCCACAGTCTGCCCTGTACCCTATAGATGCCCCCCACAGTCTGCCCTGTGCCCTATAGATGAGGCCCCCCACAGTCTGCCCTGTGCCCTATAGATGGGGCCCCCACAGTCTGCCCTGTGCCCTGTAGCTGGGGCCCCCACAGTCTGGCCTGTGTCCTATAGATGGGGCCCCCACAGTCTGCCCTGTGCCCTATAGATGGGGCCCCCACAGTCTGCCCTGTGCCCTATAGATGGGGCCCCCACAGTCTGCCCTGTGCCCTATAGATGGGGCACCCACAGTCTGCCCTGTGCCCTATAGATGGGGCCCCCACAGTCTGCCCTGTGCCCTATAGATGGGGCCCCCACAGTCTGCCCTGTGCCCTATAGATGGGGCCCCCACAGTCTGCCCTGTACCCTATAGATGCCCCCCAGTCTGCCCTGTACCCTATAGATACCCCCCAGTCTGCCCTGTGCCCTATAGATAAGGCCCCCCCAGTCTGCCCTGTGCCCTATAGATGAGGCCCCCCACAGTCTGCCCTGTGCCCTATAGATGGGGCCCCCACAGTCTGCCCTGTGCCCTATAGATGGGGCCCCCACAGTCTGCCCTGTGCCCTATAGATGGGGCCCCCACAGTCTGCCCTGTGCCCTATAGATGGGGCCCCCACAGTCTGCCCTGTGCCCTATAGATGGAGCCCCCACAGTCTGCCCTGTGCCCTATAGATGGGGCCCCCGCAGTCTGCCCTGTGCCCTATAGATGGAGCTCCCGCAGTCTGCCCTGTGCCCTATAAATGGGGCCCCCCACAGTCTGCCCTGTGCCCTATAGATGGGGCCCCCACAGTCTGCTCTGTGCCCTATAGATGGAGCCCCCGCAGTCTGCCCTGTGCCCTAGAGATGGGGGCCCCCGCAGTCTGCCCTATAGATGGGGGCCCCCACAGTCTGCCCTGTGCCCTATAAATGGGGCCCCCACAGTCTGCCCTGTGTCCTATAAATGGGGCCCACACAGTCTGCCCTATAGATGGGGCCCCCACAGTCTGTCCTGTGCCCTATAGATGAGACATCAACAGTCTGCCCTGTGCCCTATAAATGGGGCCCCCACAGTCTGCTCTGTGCCCTATAAATGGGGCCCCCACAGTCTGCCCTATAGATGGGGCCCCCACAGTCTGCCCTGTGCCCTATAGATGAGACCTCAACAGTCTGCCCTGTGCCCTATAGATGGGGCCCCCACAGTCTGCCCTGTGCCCTATAGATGGGGCCCCCACAGTCTGCCCTGTGCCCTATAGATGGGGCCCCCACAGTCTGCCCTGTGCCCTATAGATTGGGCCCCCACTGTCTGCCCTGTGCCCTATAGATGGGGGCCCCCACAGTCTGCTCTGTGCCCTATAGATGGGGACCCCACAGTCTGCCCTGTGCCCTATACATGGGCCCCCCCACAGTCTGCCCTGTGCCCTATAGATGGGGCCCCCACAGTCTGCCCTGTGCCCTATAGATGAGACCTCAACAGTCTGCCCTGTGCCCTATAGATGGGGCCCCCACAGTCTGCCCTGTGCCCTATAGATGGAGCCCCCACAGTCTGCCCTGTGCCCTATAGATGGAGCCCCCACAGTCTGCCCTGTGCCCTATAGATGGGGCCCCCACAGTCTGCCCTGTGCCCTATAGATGGGGCCCCCACAGTCTGCCCTGTGCCCTATAGATGGGGCCCCCACAGTCTGCCCTGTGCCCTATAGATGGGGGCCCCCACAGACTGCTCTGTGCCCTATAGATGGGGCCCCCACAGTCTGCTCTGTGCCCTATAGATGGGGCCCCCACAGTCTACCCTGTGCCCTATAGATGGGGCCCCCACAGTCTGCTCTGTGCCCTATAGATGGGGCCCCCACAGTCTACCCTGTGCCCTATAGATGGGGCCCCCACAGTCTGCTCTGTGCCCTATAGATGGGGCCCCCACAGTCTGTCCTGTGCCCTATAGATGGGGCCCCCACAGTCTACTCTGTGCCCTATAGATGGAGCTCCCACAGTCTGCCCTGTGCCCTATAGATGGGGCCCCCACAGTCTGCCCTGCGCCCTATACATGGGCCCCCCCCACAGTCTGCCCTGTAGCCTATAGATGAGGCCCCCGCAGTCTGCCCTGTACCCTGTAGATGGGCCCCTCACAGTGTGCCCTGTAGATGGGGCCCCCACAGTCTGCCCTGTGCCCTATAGATGGGCCGCCCACAGTCTGCCCTGTGCCCTATACATGGGGCCTCCCCACAGTCTGCCCTGTGCCCTATAGATGGGCCGCAAACAGTCTGTCCTGTGCCCTATAGATGGGGCCCCCACAATCTGCCCTGTACCCCATAGATGGGCCGCCCACAGTCTGCCCTGTGCCCTATACATGGGGCCCCCCCACAGTCTGCCCTGTGCCCTATAGATGGGGCCCCCACAGTCTGCCCTGTACCCTATAGATGGGGCCCCCACAGTCTGCCCTGTGCCCTATAGATGCCCCCACAGTCTGCCCTGTGCCCTATAGATGAGGCCCCCCACAGTCTGCCCTGTGCCCTATAGATGGGGCCCCCACAGTCTGCCCTGAGCCCTATAGATGGGGCCCCCACAGTCTGCCCTGTGCCCTATAGATGAGGCACCCACAGTCTGCCCTGTGCCCTATAGATGGGGCCCCCACAGTCTGCCCTGTGCCCTATAGATGGGGCCCCCACAGTCTGCCATGTGCCCTATAGATGGCCCCTACAGTCTGCCCTGTACCCTATAGATGCCCCCACAGTCTGCCCTGTACCCTATAGATACCCCCCCAGTCTGCCCTGTGCCCTATAGATGAGGCCCCCCACAGTCTGCTCTGTGTCATATAGATGAGGCCCCCCACAGTCTGCCCTGTGCCCTATAGATGGGGCCCCAACAGTCTGCCCTGTGCCCTATAGATGGGGCCTCCACAGTCTGCCCTGTGCCCTATAGATGGGGCCCCCACAGTCTGCTCTGTGCCCTATAGATGGGGCCCCCTCAGTCTGCCCTGTGCCCTATAAATGGGGCCACCACAGTCTGCCCTATAGATGGGGCCCCCACAGTCTGTCCTGTGCCCTATAGATGAGACCGCAACAGTCTGCCCTGTGCCCTATAGATGGGGCCCCCACAGTCTGTCCTGTGCCCTATAGATGGAGGCCCCCACAGTCTGCTCTGTGCCCTATAGATGGGGCCCTCACAGTCTGCCCTGTGCCCTATAGATGGGGCCCCCACAGTCTGCCCTGTGCCCTATAGATGGGGCCCCCACAGTCTGCCCTGTACCCTATAGATGCCCCCACAGTCTGCCCTGTGCCCTATAGATGAGGCCCCCCACAGTCTGCCCTGTGCCCTATAGATGGGGCCCCCACAGTCTGCCCTGTGCCCTATAGATGGAGCCCCCACAGTCTGCTCTGTGCCCTATAGATGGGGCCCCCACAGTCTACCCTGTGCCCTATAGATGGGGCCCCCACAGTCTGCCCTGTGCCCCATAGATGGGGCCCCCACAGTCTGCCCTGTGCCCTATAGATGGGGCCCCCACAGTCTTCCCGGTGCCCTATAGATGGGGCCCCCACAGTCTGCCCTGTGCCCTATAGATGGGGCCCCCACAGTCTGCCCTGTGCCCTATAGATGGGGCCCCCACAGTCTGCCCTGTGCCCTATAGATGGAGCCCCCCACAGTCTACCCTGTGCCCTATAGATGGGGCTCCCCCACAGTCTGCCCTGTGCCCTATAGATGGGGCCACACAGTCTTCCCTGTACCCTATAGATGCCCCCCACAGTCTGCCCTTTGCCCTATAAATGAGGCCCCCCACAGTCTGCCCTGTGCCCTATAGATGAGGCCCCCGACTGTCTGCCCTGTGCCCTATAGATGGGGCCCCCACAGTCTGCCCTGTGCCCTATAGATGGGGCCTCCTCAGTCTGCCCTGTGCCCTATAGATGGGGCCCCCACAGTCTGCCCTGTGCCCTATAGATGGGGCCCCCACAGTCTGCCCTGTGCCCTATAGATGGGGCCCCCACAGTCTGCCCTGTGCCCTATACATGGGCCCCCCCACAGTCTGCCCTCTGCCCTATAGATGGAGTCCCATAGTCTGCCCTTTACCCTATAGATGAGGCCCCCGCAGTCTGCTCTGTACCCTGTAGATGGGCCCCTCACAGTCTGCCCTGTGCCCTATAGATAGGGCCCCCACAGTCTACCCTGTGCCCTATAGATGGGCCGCCCACAGTCTGCTATTTGCCCTATACATGAGGCCCCCCCACAGTCTGCCCTGTGCCCTATAGATGGGCCGCCCACAGTCTGACCTGTGCCCTATACATGGGGCCCCCCCACAGTCTGCCCTGTGCCCTATAGATGGGGCCCCCACAGTCTGCCCTGTGCCCTATAGATGAGGCCCCCCACAGTCTGCCCTGTGCCCTATAGATGAGGCCCCCCACAGTCTGCCCTGTGCCCTATAGATGAGGCCCCCCACAGTCTGCCCTGTGCCCTATAGATGGGGCCCCCACAGTCTGTCCTGTGCCGTATAGATTGGGCCCCCACAGTTTGCCCTGTGCCCTATAGATGGGGCACCCACAGTCTGCCCTGTGCCCTATAGATGGGGCCCCCACAGTCTGCCCTGTGCCCTATAGATGAGGCCCCCACAGTCTGCCCTGTGCCCTATAGATGACCCCCCACAGTCTGCCCTGTACCCTATAGATGCCCCCCACAGTCTGCCCTGTGCCCTATAGATGAGGCCCCCCACAGTCTGCCCTGTGCCCTATAGATGGGGCCCCCACAGTCTGCCCTGTGCCCTGTAGCTGGGGCCCCCACAGTCTGGCCTGTGTCCTATAGATGGGGCCCCCACAGTCTGCCCTGTGTCCTATAGATGGGGCCCCCACAGTCTGCCCTGTGCCCTATAGATGGAGCCCCCACAGTCTGCCCTGTGCGCTATAGATGGGGCCCCCACAGTCTGCCCTGTGCCCTATAGATGGGGCCCCCACAGTCTGCCCTGTGCCCTATAGATGGAGCCCCCCCAGTCTGCCCTGTGCCCTATAAATGAGGCCCCCCACAGTCTGCCCTGTGCCCTATTGATAGGGCCCCCACAGACTGCTCTGTGCCCTATAGATGGAGCCCCCGCAGTCTGCCCTGTGCCCTAGAGATGGGGGCCCCCGCAGTCTGCCCTATAGATGGGGGCCCCCACAGTCTGCCCTGTGCCCTATAAATGGGGCCCCCACAATCTGCCCTGTGCCCTATAAATGTGGCCCCCACAGTCTGCCCTATAGATGGGGCCCCCACAGTCTGCCCTGTGCCCTATAGATGGGGCCCCCACAGTCTGCCCTGTGCCCTATAGATGGGGCCCCCACAGTCTGCCCTGTGCCCTATAGATGGGGCCCCCACAGTCTGCCCTGTGTCCTATAGATGGGGCCCCCACAGTCTGCCATCTGCCCTATAGATGGGGCCCCCACAGTCTGCCCTGTGCCCTATAGATGGGGCCCCCACAGTCTGCCCTGTGCCCTATAGATGGGGGCCCCCACAGTCTGCTCTGTACCCTATAGATGGGGCCCCCACAGTCTGCCCTGTGCCCTATACATGGCCCCCCCACAGTCTGCCCTGTGCCCTATAGATGGGGCCCCCACAGTCTGCCCTGTGCCCTATAGATGGGGGCCCCCACAGTCTGCTCTGTGCCCTATAGATGGGGCCCCCACAGTCTGCCCTGTGCCCTATACATGGGCCCCCCCACAGTCTGCCCTGTACCCTATAGATGAGACCCCCGCAGTCTGCCCCATACCCTGTAGATGGGCCCCTCACAGTCTGCCCTGTGCCCTATAGATAGGGCCCCCACAGTCTGCCCTGTACCCTATAGATTCCCCCACAGTCTGCCCTATGCCCTATAGATGAGGCCCCCCACAGCCTGCCCTGTGCCCTATAGATGGGGCCCCCACAGTCTGCCCTGTGCCCCATAGATGGGGCCCCCACAGTCTGCCCTGTGCCCTATAGATGGGGCACCCACAGTCTGCCCTGTGCCCTATAGATGGGGCCCCCACAGTCTGCCCTGTGCCCTATAGATGGGGCCCCCACAGTCTGCCCTGTGCCCTATAGATGGGGCCCCCACAGTCTGCCCTGTGCCCTATAGATGGGGCCCCCACAGTCTGCCCTGTACCCTATAGATGCCCCCCAGTCTGCCCTGTACCCTATAGATACCCCCCAGTCTGCCCTGTGCCCTATATATAAGGCCCCCCCCAGTCTGCCCTGTGCCCTATAGATGAGGCCCCCCACAGTCTGCCCTGTGCCCTATAGATGGGGCCCCCACAGTCTGCCCTGTGCCCTATAGATGGGGCCCCCACAGTCTGCCCTGTGCCCTATAGATGGGGCCCCCACAGTCTGCCCTGTGCCCTATAGATGGGGCCCCCACAGTCTGCCCTGTGCCCTATAGATGGAGCCCCCACAGTCTGCCCTGTGCCCTATAGATGGGGCCCCCGCAGTCTGCCCTGTGCCCTATAGATGGAGCTCCCACAGTCTGCCCTGTGCCCTATAAATGGGGCCCCCCACAGTCTGCCCTGTGCCCTATAGATGGGGCCCCCACAGTCTGCTCTGTGCCCTATAGATGGAGCCCCCGCAGTCTGCCCTTTGCCCTAGAGATGGGGGCCCCCGCAGTCTGCCCTATAGATGGGGGCCCCCACAGTCTGCCCTGTGCCCTATAAATGGGGCCCCCACAGTCGTCCCTGTGTCCTATAAATGGGGCCCACACAGTCTGCCCTATAGATGGGGCCCCCACAGTCTGTCCTGTGCCCTATAGATGAGACATCAACAGTCTGCCCTGTGCCCTATAAATGGGGCCCCCACAGTCTGCCCTGTGCCCTATAAATGGGGCCCCCACAGTCTGCCCTATAGATGGGGCCCCCACAGTCTGCCCTGTGCCCTATAGATGAGACCTCAACAGTCTGCCCTGTGCCCTATAGATGGGGCCCCCACAGTCTGCCCTGTGCCCTATAGATGGGGCCCCCACAGTCTGCCCTGTGCCCTATAGATGGGGCCCCCACAGTCTGCCCTGTGCCCTATAGATTGGGCCCCCACAGTCTGCCCTGTGCCCTATAGATGGGGGCCCCCACAGTCTGCTCTGTGCCCTATAGATGGGGACCCCACAGTCTGCCCTGTGCCCTATACATGGGCCCCCCCACAGTCTGCCCTGTGCCCTATAGATGGGGCCCCCACAGTCTGCCCTGTGCCCTATAGATGAGACCTCAACAGTCTGCCCTGTGCCCTATAGATGGGGCCCCCACAGTCTGCCCTGTGCCCTATAGATGGAGCCCCCACAGTCTGCCCTGTGCCCTATAGATGGAGCCCCCACAGTCTGCCCTGTGCCCTATAGATGGTGCCCCCACAGTCTGCCCTGTGCCCTATAGATGGGGCCCCCACAGTCTGCCCTGTGCCCTATAGATGGGGCCCCCACAGTCTGCCCTGTGCCCTATAGATGGGGGCCCCCACAGTCTGCTCTGTGCCCTATAGATGGGGCCCCCACAGTCTGCTCTGTGCCCTATAGATGGGGCCCCCACAGTCTACCCTGTGCCCTATAGATGGGGCCCCCACAGTCTGCTCTGTGCCCTATAGATGGGGCCCCCACAGTCTGCTCTGTGCCCTATAGATGGGGCCCCCACAGTCTGTCCTGTGCCCTATAGATGGGGCCCCCACAGTCTGCTCTGTGCCCTATAGATGGAGCTCCCACAGTCTGCCCTGTGCCCTATAGATGGGGCCCCCACAGTCTGCCCTGCGCCCTATACATGGGCCCCCCCCACAGTCTGCCCTGTAGCCTATAGATGAGGCCCCCGCAGTCTGCCCTGTACCCTGTAGAAGGGCCCCTCACAGTGTGCCCTGTAGATGGGGCCCCCACAGTCTGCCCTGTGCCCTATAGATGGGCCGCCCACAGTCTGCCCTGTGCCCTATACATGGGGCCTCCCCACAGTCTGCCCTGTGCCCTATAGATGGGCCGCAAACAGTCTGTCCTGTGCCCTATAGATGGGGCCCCCACAATCTGCCCTGTACCCCATAGATGGGCCGCCCACAGTCTGCCCTGTGCCCTATACATGGGCCCCCCCCACAGTCTGCCCTGTGCCCTATAGATGGGGCCCCCACAGTCTGCCCTGTACCCTATAGATGGGGCCCCCACAGTCTGCCCTGTGCCCTATAGATGCCCCCACAGTCTGCCCTGTGCCCTATAGATGAGGCCCCCCACAGTCTGCCCTGTGCCCTATAGATGGGGCCCCCACAGTCTGCCCTGAGCCCTATAGATGGGGCCCCCACAGTCTGCCCTGTGCCCTATAGATGAGGCACCCACAGTCTGCCCTGTGCCCTATAGATGGGGCCCCCACAGTCTGCCCTGTGCCCTATAGATGGGGCCCCCACAGTCTGCCATGTGCCCTATAGATGGCCCCTACAGTCTGCCCTGTACCCTATAGATGCCCCCACAGTCTGCCCTGTACCCTATAGATACCCCCCCCAGTCTGCCCTGTGCCCTATAGATGAGGCCCCCCACAGTCTGCTCTGTGTCATATAGATGAGGCCCCCCACAGTCTGCCCTGTGCCCTATAGATGGGGCCCCAACAGTCTGCCCTGTGCCCTATAGATGGGGCCTCCACAGTCTGCCCTGTGCCCTATAGATGGGGCCCCCACAGTCTGCTCTGTGCCCTATAGATGGGGCCCCCTCAGTCTGCCCTGTGCCCTATAAATGGGGCCACCACAGTCTGCCCTATAGATGGGGCCCCCACAGTCTGTCCTGTGCCCTATAGATGAGACCGCAACAGTCTGCCCTGTGCCCTATAGATGGGGCCCCCACAGTCTGTCCTGTGCCCTATAGATGGAGGCCCCCACAGTCTGCCCTGTGCCCTATAGATGGGGCCCCCACAGTCTGCCCTGTGCCCTATAGATGGAGCCCCCACAGTCTGCCCTGTGCCCTATAGATGGGGCCCCCACAGTCTGCCCTGTACCCTATAGATGCCCCCACAGTCTGCCCTGTGCCCTATAGATGAGGCCCCCCACAGTCTGCCCTGTGCCCTATAGATGGGGCCCCCACAGTCTGCCCTGTGCCCTATAGATGGAGCCCCCACAGTCTGCTCTGTGCCCTATAGATGGGGCCCCCACAGTCTACCCTGTGCCCTATAGATGGGGCCCCCACAGTCTGCCCTGTGCCCCATAGATGGGGCCCCCACAGTCTGCCCTGTGCCCTATAGATGGGGCCCCCACAGTCTTCCCGGTGCCCTATAGATGGGGCCCCCACAGTCTGCCCTGTGCCCTATAGATGGGGCCCCCACAGTCTGCCCTGTGCCCTATAGATGGGGCCCCCACAGTCTGCCCTGTGCCCTATAGATGGAGCCCCCACAGTCTACCCTGTGCCCTATAGATGGGGCTCCCCCACAGTCTGCCCTGTGCCCTATAGATGGGGCCACACAGTCTTCCCTGTACCCTATAGATGCCCCCCACAGTCTGCCCTGTGCCCTATAAATGAGGCCCCCCACAGTCTGCCCTGTGCCCTATAGATGAGGCCCCCGACTGTCTGCCCTGTGCCCTATAGATGGGGCCCCCACAGTCTGCCCTGTGCCCTATAGATGGGGCCTCCTCAGTCTCCCTGTGCCCTATAGATGGGGCCCCCACAGTCTGCCCTGTGCGCTATAGATGGGGCCCCCACAGTCTGCCCTGTGCCCTATAGATGGGGGCCCCCACAGTCTGCCCTGTGCCCTATAGATGGGGCCCCCACAGTCTGCCCTGTGCCCTATACATGGGCCCCCCCACAGTCTGCCCTGTGCCCTATAGATGGAGTCCCATAGTCTGCCCTTTACCCTATAGATGAGGCCCCCGCAGTCTGCTCTGTACCCTGTAGATGGGCCCCTCACAGTCTGCCCTGTGCCCTATAGATGGGGCCCCCACAGTCTGCTCTGTGCCCTATAGATGGGGCCCCCACAGTCTGCTCTGTGCCCTATAGATGGAGCCCCCGCAGTCTGCCCTGTGCCCTAGAGATGGGGGCCCCGCAGTCTGCCCTATAGATGGGGGCCCCCACAGTCTGCCCTGTGCCCTATAAATGGGGCCCCCACAGTCTGCCCTGTGTCCTATAAATGGGGCCCACACAGTCTGCCCTATAGATGGGGCCCCCACAGTCTGTCCTGTGCCCTATAGATGAGACATCAACAGTCTGCCCTGTGCCCTATAAATGGGGCCCCCACAGTCTGCCCTGTGCCCTATAAATGGGGCCCCCACAGTCTGCCCTATAGATGGGGCCCCCACAGTCTGCCCTGTGCCCTATAGATGAGACCTCAACAGTCTGCCCTGTGCCCTATAGATGGGGCCCCCACAGTCTGCCCTGTGCCCTATAGATGGGGCCCCCACAGTCTGCCCTGTGCCCTATAGATGGGGCCCCCACAGTCTGCCCTGTGCCCTATAGATTGGGCCCCCACAGTCTGCCCTGTGCCCTATAGATGGGGGCCCCCACAGTCTGCTCTGTGCCCTATAGATGGGGACCCCACAGTCTGCCCTGTGCCCTATACATGGGCCCCCCCCACAGTCTGCCCTGTGCCCTATAGATGGGGCCCCCACAGTCTGCCCTGTGCCCTATAGATGAGACCTCAACAGTCTGCCCTGTGCCCTATAGATGGGGCCCCCACAGTCTGCCCTGTGCCCTATAGATGGAGCCCCCACAGTCTGCCCTGTGCCCTATAGATGGAGCCCCCACAGTCTGCCCTGTGCCCTATAGATGGGGCCCCCACAGTCTGCCCTGTGCCCTATAGATGGGGCCCCCACAGTCTGCCCTGTGCCCTATAGATGGGGCCCCCACAGTCTGCCCTGTGCCCTATAGATGGGGGCCCCCACAGTCTGCTCTGTGCCCTATAGATGGGGCCCCCACAGTCTGCTCTGTGCCCTATAGATGGGGCCCCCACAGTCTACCCTGTGCCCTATAGATGGGGCCCCCACAGTCTGCTCTGTGCCCTATAGATGGGGCCCCCACAGTCTACCCTGTGCCCTATAGATGGGGCCCCCACAGTCTGCTCTGTGCCCTATAGATGGGGCCCCCACAGTCTGTCCTGTGCCCTATAGATGGGGCCCCCACAGTCTGCTCTGTGCCCTATAGATGGAGCTCCCACAGTCTGCCCTGTGCCCTATAGATGGGGCCCCCACAGTCTGCCCTGCGCCCTATACATGGGCCCCCCCCACAGTCTGCCCTGTAGCCTATAGATGAGGCCCCCGCAGTCTGCCCTGTACCCTGTAGATGGGCCCCTCACAGTGTGCCCTGTAGATGGGGCCCCCACAGTCTGCCCTGTGCCCTATAGATGGGCCGCCCACAGTCTGCCCTGTGCCCTATACATGGGGCCTCCCCACAGTCTGCCCTGTGCCCTATAGATGGGCCGCAAACAGTCTGTCCTGTGCCCTATAGATGGGGCCCCCACAATCTGCCCTGTACCCCATAGATGGGCCGCCCACAGTCTGCCCTGTGCCCTATACATGGGGCCCCCCACAGTCTGCCCTGTGCCCTATAGATGGGGCCCCCACAGTCTGCCCTGTACCCTATAGATGGGGCCCCCACAGTCTGCCCTGTGCCCTATAGATGCCCCCACAGTCTGCCCTGTGCCCTATAGATGAGGCCCCCCACAGTCTGCCCTGTGCCCTATAGATGGGGCCCCCACAGTCTGCCCTGAGCCCTATAGATGGGGCCCCCACAGTCTGCCCTGTGCCCTATAGATGAGGCACCCACAGTCTGCCCTGTGCCCTATAGATGGGGCCCCCACAGTCTGCCCTGTGCCCTATAGATGGGGCCCCCACAGTCTGCCATGTGCCCTATAGATGGCCCCTACAGTCTGCCCTGTACCCTATAGATGCCCCCACAGTCTGCCCTGTACCCTATAGATACCCCCCCAGTCTGCCCTGTGCCCTATAGATGAGGCCCCCCACAGTCTGCTCTGTGTCATATAGATGAGGCCCCCCACAGTCTGCCCTGTGCCCTATAGATGGGGCCCCAACAGTCTGCCCTGTGCCCTATAGATGGGGCCTCCACAGTCTGCCCTGTGCCCTATAGATGGGGCCCCCACAGTCTGCTCTGTGCCCTATAGATGGGGCCCCCTCAGTCTGCCCTGTGCCCTATAAATGGGGCCACCACAGTCTGCCCTATAGATGGGGCCCCCACAGTCTGTCCTGTGCCCTATAGATGAGACCGCAACAGTCTGCCCTGTGCCCTATAGATGGGGCCCCCACAGTCTGTCCTGTGCCCTATAGATGGAGGCCCCCACAGTCTGCCCTGTGCCCTATAGATGGGGCCCCCACAGTCTGCCCTGTGCCCTATTGATGGAGCCCCCACAGTCTGCCCTGTGCCCTATAGATGGGGCCCCCACAGTCTGCCCTGTACCCTATAGATGCCCCCACAGTCTGCCCTGTGCCCTATAGATGAGGCCCCCCACAGTCTGCCCTGTGCCCTATAGATGGGGCCCCCACAGTCTGCCCTGTGCCCTATAGATGGAGCCCCCACAGTCTGCTCTGTGCCCTATAGATGGGGCCCCCACAGTCTACCCTGTGCCCTATAGATGGGGCCCCCACAGTCTGCCCTGTGCCCCATAGATGGGGCCCCCACAGTCTGCCCTGTGCCCTATAGATGGGGCCCCCACAGTCTTCCCGGTGCCCTATAGATGGGGCCCCCACAGTCTGCCCTGTGCCCTATAGATGGGGCCCCCACAGTCTGCCCTGTGCCCTATAGATGGGGCCCCCACAGTCTGCCCTGTGCCCTATAGATGGAGCCCCCACAGTCTACCCTGTGCCCTATAGATGGGGCTCCCCCACAGTCTGCCCTGTGCCCTATAGATGGGGCCACACAGTCTTCCCTGTACCCTATAGATGCCCCCCACAGTCTGCCCTGTGCCCTATAAATGAGGCCCCCCACAGTCTGCCCTGTGCCCTATAGATGAGGCCCCCGACTGTCTGCCCTGTGCCCTATAGATGGGGCCCCCACAGTCTGCCCTGTGCCCTATAGATGGGGCCTCCTCAGTCTGCCCTGTGCCCTATAGATGGGGCCCCCACAGTCTGCCCTGTGCCCTATAGATGGGGCCCCCACAGTCTGCCCTGTGCCCTATAGATGGGGGCCCCCACAGTCTGCCCTGTGCCCTATAGATGGGGCCCCCACAGTCTGCCCTGTGCCCTATACATGGGCCCCCCCACAGTCTGCCCTCTGCCCTATAGATGGAGTCCCATAGTCTGCCCTTTACCCTATAGATGAGGCCCCCGCAGTCTGCTCTGTACCCTGTAGATGGGCCCCTCACAGTCTGCCCTGTGCCCTATAGATAGGGCCCCCACAGTCTACCCTGTGCCCTATAGATGGGCCGCCCACAGTCTGCCATTTGCCCTATACATGAGGCCCCCCCACAGTCTGCCCTGTGCCCTATAGATGGGCCGCCCACAGTCTGACCTGTGCCCTATACATGGGCCCCCCCCACAGTCTGCCCTGTGCCCTATAGATGGGGCCCCCACAGTCTGCCCTGTGCCCTATAGATGAGGCCCCCCACAGTCTGCCCTGTGCCCTATAGATGAGGCCCCCCACAGTCTGCCCTGTGCCCTATAGATGAGGCCCCCCACAGTCTGCCCTGTGCCCTATAGATGGGGCCCCCACAGTCTGTCCTGTGCCCTATAGATGGGGCCCCCACAGTTTGCCCTGTACCCTATAGATGCCCCCACAGTCTGCCCTGTACCCTATAGATACCCCCCCAGTCTGCTCTGTGCCCTATAGATGGAGCCCTCGCAGTCTGCCCTGTGCCCTAGAGATGGGGGCCCCCGCAGTCTGCCCTGTAGATGGGGGCCCCCACAGTCTGCCCTGTGCCCTATAAATGGGGCCCCTACAGTCTGCCCTGTGCCCTATAAATGGGGCCCCCACAGTCTGCCCTATAGATGGGGCCCCCACAGTCTGCCCTGTGCCCTATAGATGAGACCTCAACAGTCTGCCCTGTGCCCTATAGATGGGGCCCCCACAGTCTGCCCTGTGCCCTATAGATGGAGGCCCCCACAGTCTGCCCTGTGCCCTATAGATGGGGCCCCCACAGTCTGCCCTATAGATGGGGCCCCCACAGTTTGCCCTGTACCCTATAGATGCCCCCACAGTCTGCCCTGTGCCCTATAGATGAGGCCCCCCACAGTCTGCCCTGTGCCCTATAGATGGGGCCCCCACAGTCTGCCCTGTGCCCTATAGATGGGGCCCCCACAATCTGCCCTGTGCCCTGTAGATGGGGCCCCCACAATCTGCCCTGTGCCCCATAGATGGGGCCCCCACAGTCTGCCCTGTGCCCTATAAATGGGGCCCCCACAGTCTGCCCTGTGCCGTATAGATGAGGCCCCCACAGTCTGCCCTGTACCCTATAGATGCCCCCACAGTCTGCCCTGTACCCTATAAATGAGGCCCGCCACAGTCTGCCCTGTGCCCTATAGATGGGGCCCCCACAGTTTGCCCTGTGCCCTTTAGATGGGGCCCCCACAGTCTGCCCTGTGCCCTATAGATGAGGCCCCCACAGTCTGCCCTGTGCCCTATAGATGGGGCCCCCACAGTCTGCCCTGTGCCCTATAGATGGGGCCCCCACAGTCTGCCCTGTGCCCTATACATGAGGCCCCCCACAGTCTGCCCTGTGCCCTATAGATTTGCCGCCCACAGTCTGACCTGTGCCCTATACATGGGGCCCCCCCACAGTCTGCCCTGTGCCCTATAGATGGGGCCCCCACAGTCTGCCCTGTACCCTATAGATGCCCCCACAGTCTGCCCTGTGCCCTATAGATGAGGCCCCCCACAGTCTGCCCTGTGCCCTATAGATGAGGCCCCCCACAGTCTGCCCTGTGCCCTATAGATGGGGCCCCCACAGTCTGTCCTGTGCCCTATAGATGGGGCCCCCACAGTCTGTCCTGTGCCCTATAGATGGGGCCCCCACAATCTGCCCTGTGCCCCATAGATGGGGCCCCCACAGTCTGCCCTGTGCCCTATAGATGGGGCCCCCACAGTCTGCCCTGTGCCGTATAGATGAGGCCCCCACAGTCTGCCCTGTGCCCTATAGATGGGGCCCTCACAGTCTGCCCTGTACCCTATAGATGCCCCCACAGTCTGCACTGTACCCTATAAATGAGGCCCGCCACAGTCTGCCCTGTGCCCTATAGATGGGGCCCCCACAGTCTGCCCTGTGCCCTATAGATGGGGCCCCCACAGTCTGCCCTGTGCCCTATAGATGAGGCCCCCACAGTCTGCCCTGTGCCCTATAGATGGGGCCCCCACAGTCTGCCCTGTGCCCTATAGATGGGGCCCCCACAGTCTGCCCTGTGCCCTATAGATGGGGGCCCCACAGTCTGCCCTGTACCCTATACATGCCCCCACAGTCTGCCCTGTGCCCTATAGATGAGGCCCCCCACAGTCTGCCCTGTGCCCTCTAGATGGGGCCCCCACAGTCTGCCCTGTGCCCTATAGATGGGGTCCCCCACAGTCTGCCCTTTGCCCTATAAATGGGGCCCCCACAGTCTTCCCTATAGATGGGGCCCACACAGTCTGCCCTGTGCCTCTAGATGAGACCTCAACAGTCTGCCCTGTGCCGTATAGATTGGGCCCCCACAGTCTACCCTGTGCCCTATACATGAGGCCCCCCACAGTCTGCCCTGTGCCCTATAGATGGGCCGCCCACAGTCTGACCTGTGCCCTATACATGGGGCCCCCCCACAGTCTGCCCTGTGCCCTATAGATGGGTCCCCCACAGTCTGCCCTGTACCCTATAGATGCCCCCACAGTCTGCCCTGTGCCCTATAGATGAGGCCCCCCACAGTCTGCCCTGTGCCCTATAGATGAGGCCCCCCACAGTCTGCCCTGTGCCCTATAGATGGGGCCCCCACAGTCTGTCCTGTGCCCTATAGATGGGGCCCCCACACTCTGTCCTGTGCCCTATAGATGGGGCCCCCACAGTCTGCCCTGTGCCCTATAGATGGGGCCCCCACAGTTTGCCCTGTACCCTATAGATGCCCCCACAGTCTGCCCTGTACCCTATAGATACCCCCCAGTCTGCTCTGTGCCCTATAGATGGAGCCCCCGCAGTCTGCCCTGTGCCCTAGAGATGGGGGCCCCCGCAGTCTGCCCTATAGATGGGGGCCCCCACAGTCTGCCCTGTGCCCTATAAATGGGGCCCCTACAGTCTGCCCTGTGCCCTATAAATGGGGCCCCCACAGTCTGCCCTATAGATGGGGCCCCCACAGTCTGCCCTGTGCCCTATAGATGAGACCTCAACAGTCTGCCCTGTGCCCTATAGATGGGGCCCCCACAGTCTGCCCTGTGCCCTATAGATGGAGGCCCCCACAGTCTGCCCTGTGCCCTATAGATGGGGCCCCCACAGTCTGCCCTATAGATGGGGCCCCCACAGTTTGCCCTGTACCCTATAGATGCCCCCACAGTCTGCCCTGTGCCCTATAGATGAGGCCCCCCACAGTCTGCCCTGTGCCCTATAGATGGGGCCCCCACAGTCTGCCCTGTGCCCTATAGATGGGGCCCCCACAATCTGCCCTGTGCCCTATAGATGGGGCCCCCACAATCTGCCCTGTGCCCCATAGATGGGGCCCCCACAGTCTGCCCTGTGCCCTATAGATGGGGCCCCCACAGTCTGCCCTGTGCCGTATAGATGAGGCCCCCACAGTCTGCCCTGTGCCCTATAGATGGGGCCCTCACAGTCTGCCCTGTACCCTATAGATGGGGCCCCCACAGTCTGCCCTGTGCCCTATAGATGGGGCCCCCACAGTCTGCCCTGTGCCCTATAGATGGGGCCCCCACAGTCTGCCCTGTGCCCTATAGATGGGGCCCCCACAGTCTGCCCTGTGCCCTATAGATGGGGGCCCCACAGTCTGCCCTGTACCCTATAGATGCCCCCACAGTCTGCCCTGTGCCCTATAGATGAGGCCCCCCACAGTCTGCCCTGTGCCCTATAGATGGGGCCCCCACAGTCTGCCCTGTGCCCTATAGATGGGGTCCCCCACAGTCTGCCCTGTGCCCTATAAATGGGGCCCCCACAGTCTGCCCTATAGATGGGGCCCCCGCAGTCTGCCCTCTACCCTATAGATGGGGGCCCCCACAGTCTGCCCTGTGACCTATAAATGGGGCCCCCACAGTCTGCCCTGTGCCCTATAAATGGGGCCCCCACAGTCTGCCCTATAGATGGGGCCCCCACAGTCTGTCCTGTGCCCTATAGATGAGACTGCAACAGTCTGCCCTGTGCCCTATAGATGGGGCCCCCACAGTCTGCCCTGTGCCCTATAGATGGAGGCCCCCACAGTCTGCCCTGTGCCCTATAGATGGGGCCCCCACAGTCTGCCCTGTGCCCTATAGACGGGGCCCCCACAGTCTGCCCTGTACCCTATAGATGCCCCCACAGTCTGCCCTGTGCCCTATAGATGAGGCCCCCCACAGTCTGCCCTGTGCCCTATAGATGGGGCCCCCACAGTCTGCCCTGTGCCCTATAGATGAGGCCCCCACAGTCTGCTCTGTGCCCTATAGATTGGGCCCCCACAGTCTGCCCTGTGCCCTTTAGATGGGGCCCCCACAGTCTGCTCTGTGCCCTATAGATGGGGCCCCCACAGTCTACCCTGTGCCCTATAGATGGGGCCCCCACAGTCTGCCCTGTGCCCCATAGATGGGGCCCCCACAGTCTAACCTGTGCACTGTAGATTGGCCCCTCATTGTCTGTCCTGTGCCCTATACATGGGGCCCCCCCACAGTCTGCCCTGTGCCCTATAGATGGGCTGCCCACAATCTGCCCTGTGCCCTATATATGGGGCCCCCACAGGCTGCCCTGTACCCTATAGATGGGCCGCCCACAGTCTGCCCTGTGCCCTATAGATGGGGCCCCCACAGTCTGCCCTGTGCCCTATACATGGGCCCCCCCATAGTCTGCCCTGTGCCCTATAGATGGAGTCCCCACAGTCTACCCTGTACACGATAGATGAGGCCCCCACAGTCTGCCCTGTACCCTGTAAATGGGCCCCTCACAGTCTGCCCTGTGCCCTATACATGGGGACCCCCACAGTCTGCCCTGTACCCTATAGATGAGGCCCCCACAGTCTGCCCTGTGCCCTATAGATGGGGCCCCCACAGTCTGCCCTGTGCCCTATAGATGGGCCCCCCATAGTCTGCCCTGTGCCCTATAGATGGGGCCCCCACAGTCTGCCCTGTGCCCTATAGATGGGCCCCCCACAGTCTGCCCTGTGCCCTATAGATGGGCCCCCCATAGTCTGCCCTGTGCCCTATAAATGGGGCCCCCCACAGTCTGCCCTGTGCCCTATAGATGGGGCCCCACAGTCTGCTCTGTGCCCTATAGATGGAGCCCCCTCAGTCTGCCCTGTGCCCTATAGATGGGGGCCCCCACAGTCTGCCCTGTGCCCTATAAATGGGGCCCCCACAGTCTGCCCTATAGATGGGGCCCCCGCAGTCTGCCCTCTGCCCTATAGATGGGGGCCCCCACAGTCTGCCCTGTGACCTATAAATGGGGCCCCCACAGTCTGCCCTGTGCCCTATAAATGGGGCCCCCACAGTCTGCCCTATAGATGGGGCCCCCACAGTCTGTCCTGTGCCCTATAGATGAGACCGCAACAGTCTGCCCTGTGCCCTATAGATGGGGCCCCCACAGTCTGCCCTGTGCCCTATAGATGGGGCCCCCACAGTCTGCCCTGTGCCCTATAGATGAGGCCCCCCACAGTCTGCCCTGTGCCCTATAGATGGGGGCCCCACAGTCTGCCCTGTGCCCTATAGGTGGGGCTCCCACAGTCTGCCCTGTACCCTATAGATGAGGCCCCCCACAGTCTGCCCTGTGACCTATAAATGGGGCCCCCACAGTCTGCCCTGTGCGCTATAGATGGGGCCCCCACAGTCTGCCCTGTAGCCGGTGACAGGCACATCATGGTGACCGTCTCCCTCCTCATGTTCGTGCCCCCAGGGTGAGGAGACGCTGCTGGTGCCCCTGCATGCCTACCCCGTCATGGACCTGCTGGACTTTCCGTCTCACGTCAGCCTGTCCTCTGTGCCGCTCGGGCGGAGGTGAGTACCTGCGAGCCGCCATCTCTGCTCCATCAAATGAATGACAAATATTATTTCATGTTTACTCTGGAGGAGAATGGTCGCTTCATCCCTGGATCTGCGGCACCCGGCTGGTATGTAAATGTGCCCTTCACTAATGGCAGGATGTCCGCGGCCGGCAACGCCGCACTAAAAGCCTCACACAAAGGAGCCGTCTGCTCCACCTGCACGAGGTGACTCCTCACTGAACCCAGCACCCCACCGACCGAGCCAAAATCTATCTACCGGGGACATCAACCTGTATAACGCTCCAGCACTGATATAACCTCCAGACATTACACCATATCTGACTGATATCAGCCTCTTATAACGCTCCAGTACTGATATAACCCCCAGACATTACACCATATGTGACTGATATCAGCCCCTCTTATAACGCTCCAGTACTGATATAATCTCCAGACATTACATCATATGTGACTGATATCAGGCTCTTATAACGCTCCAGTACTGATATAACCTCCAGACATTACACCATATGTGACTGATATCAGCCTCTTATACCGCTCCAGTACTGATATAACCTCCAGACATTACACCATATGTGACTGATATCAGCCCCTCTTATAACGCTCCAGTACTGATATAACCTCCAGACATTACATCATATGTGACTGATATCAGCCTCTTATAACGCTCCAGTACTGATATAACCTCCAGACATTACACCATATGTGACTGATATCAGCCTCTTATACCGCTCCAGTACTGATATAACCTCCAGACATTACACCATATGTGACTGATATCAGCCCCTCTTATAACGCTCCAGTACTGATATAACCTCCAGACATTACATCATATGTGACTGATATCAGCCTCTTATAACGCTCCAGTACTGATATAACCTCCAGACATTACACCATATGTGACTGATATCATCCTCTTATAACGCTCCAGTACTGATATAACCTCCAGACATTACATCATATGTGACTGATATCAGCCCCTCTTATAATGCTCCAGCACTGATATAACCTCCAGACATTACACCATATGTGACTGATATCAGCCTCTTATAACGCTCCAGTACTGATATAACCTCCAGACATTACACCATATGTGACTGATATCAGCCCCTCTTATAACGCTCCAGTACTGATATAACCTCCAGACATTACACCATATGTGACTGATATCAGCCCCTCTTATAACGCTCCAGTACTGATATAACCTCCAGACATTACACCATAAGTGACTGATATCAGCCTCTTATAACGCTCCAGCACTGATTTAACCTCCAGACATTACACCATATGTGACTGATATCAGCCTCTTATAACGCTCCGGTACTGATATAACCTCCAGACATTACACCATATGTGACTGATATCAGCCTCTCCTATAACGCTCCAGTACTGATATAACCTCCAGACATTACACCATATGTGACTGATATCAGCCTCTTATAACGCTCCAGTACTTATATAACCTCCAGATATTACATCATATGTGACTGATATCAGCCCCTCTTATAACGCTCCAGTACTGATATAACCTCCAGACATTACATCATATGTGACTGATATCAGCCCCTCTTATAACGCTCCAGTACTGATATAACCTCCAGACATTACACCATATGTGACTGATATCAGCCTCTTATAACGCTCCAGTACTGATATAACCTCCAGACATTACACCATATGTGACTGATATCAGCCCCTCTTATAACGCTCCAGTACTGATATAACCTCCAGATATTACACCATATGTGACTGATATCAGCCTCTTATAACGCTCCAGTACTGATATAACCTCCAGACATTACATCATATGTGACTGATATCAGCCCCTCTTATAACGCTCCAGTACTGATATAACCTCCAGACATTACATCATATGTGACTGATATCAGCTCCTCTTATAACGCTCCAGTACTGATATAACCTCCAGACATTACAACATATGTGACTGATATCAGCTCCTCTTATAACGCTCCAGCACTGATATAACCTCCAGATATTACACCATATGTGACTGATATCAGCCCCTCTTATAACCCTCCAGTACTGATATAACCTCCAGACATTACACCATATGTGACTGATATCAGCCTCTTATAACGCTCCAGTACTGATATTACCTCCAGACATTACACCATATGTGACTGATATCAGCCCCTCTTATAACGCTCCAGCACTGATATAACCTCCAGACATTACACCATATGTGACTGATATCAGCCCCTCTTATAACGCTCCAGCACTGATATAACCTCCAGACATTACACCATATGTGACTGGTATCAGCCCCTCTTATAACGCTCCAGCACTGATATAACCTCCAGACATTACATCATATGTGACTGATATCAGCCCCTCTTATAACGCTCCAGTACTGATATAACCTCCAGACATTACACCATATGTGACTGATATCAGCCCCTCTTATAACGCTCCATTACTGATATAACCTCCAGACATTACATCATATGTGACTGATATCAGCCCCTCTTATAACGCTCCAGTACTGATATAAGCTCCAGATATTACACCATATGTGACTGATATCAGCCCCTCTTATAACGATCCAGTACTGATATAACCTCCAGACATTACATCATATGTGACTGATATCAACCCCTCTTTTAACGCTCCAGTACTGATATAACCTCCAGATATTACACCATATGTGACTGATATCAGCCCCTCTTATAACGCTCCAGTACTGATATAACCTCCAGACATTACATCATATGTGACTGATATCAGCCTCTTATAACGCTCCAGTACTGATATAACCTCCAGACATTACACCATATGTGACTGATATCAGCCCCTCTTATAACGATCCAGTACTGATATAACCTCCAGACATTACATCATATGTGACTGATATCCGCTCCTCTTATAACGCTCCAGTACTGATATAACCTCCAGATATTACACTATATGTGACTGATATCAGCCCCTCTTATAACGCTCCACTACTGATATAACCTCCAGACATTACATCATATGTGACTGATATCAGCCCCTCTTATAACTCTCCAGTACTTATATAGCCTCCAGACATTACATCATATGTGACTGATATCAACCCATCTTATAACGCTCCAGTACTGATATAACCTCCAGATATTACACCATATGTGACTGATATCAGCCCCTCTTATAACGCTCCAGTACTGATATAACCCCAGACATTACATCATATGTGACTGATATCAGCCTCTTATAACGCTCCAGTACTGATATAACCTCCAGATATTACACCATATGTGACTGATATCAGCCCCTCTTATAACGCACCAGTACTGATATAACCTCCAGATATTACACCATATGTGACTGATATCATCCTCTTATAACGCTCCAGTACTGATATAACCTCCAGACATTATATCATATGTGACTGATATCAGCCCCTCTTATAACGCTCCAGTACTGATATAACCTCCAGACATTACATCATATGTGACTGATATCAGCCCCTCTTATAACGCTCCAGTACTGATATAACCTCCAGACATTACATCATATGTGACTGATATCAACCCCTCTTATAACGCTCCAGTACTGATATAACCTCCAGACATTACACCATATGTGACTGATATCAGCTCCTCTTATAACGCTCCAGCACTGATATAACCTCCAGATATTACACCATATGTGACTGATATCAGCCTCTTATAACGCTCCAGTACTGATATAACCTCCAGACATTACATCATATGTGACTGATATCAGCTCCTCTTATAATGCTCCAGTACTGATATAACCTCCAGACATTACATCATATGTGACTGATATCAGCTCCTCTTATAACGCTCCAGTACTGATATAACCTCCAGACATTACATCATATGTGACTGATATCAGCTCCTCTTATAACGCTCCAGTACTGATATAACCTCCAGATATTACACCATATGTGACTGATATCAGCCTCTTATAACACTCCAGTACTGATATAACCTCCAGACATTACATCATATGTGACTGATATCAGCTCCTCTTATAACGCTCCAGTACTGATATAACCTCCAGACATTACATCATATGTGACTGTTATCAGCCTCTTATAACGCTCCAGTACTGATATAACCTCCAGACATTATAACCATATGTGACTGATATCAGCCCCTCTTATAACGCTCCAGTACTGATATAACCTCCAGACATTACACGATATGTGACTGATATCAGCTCCTCTTATAACGCTCCAGTACTGATATAACCCCCAGACATTACATCATATGTGACTGATATCAGCCTCTTATAACGCTCCAGTACTGATATAACCTCCAGACATTACACCATATGTGACTGATATCAGCCTCTCTTATAACGCTCCAGTACTGATATAACCTCCAGACATTACACCATATGTGACTGATATCAGCCTCTTATAACGCACCAGTACTGATATAACCTCCAGACATTACATCATATGTGACTGATATCAGCTCCTCTTATAACGCTCCAGTACTGATATAACCTCCAGACATTACATCATATGTGACTGATATCAGCCTCTTATAACTCTTCAGTACTGATATAACCTCCAGACATTACACCATATGTTACTGATATCAGCCCCTCTTATAACGCTCCAGTACTGATATAACTTCCAGACATTACACCATATGTGACTGATATCAGCCCCTCTTATAACGCTCCAGTACTGATATAACCTCCAGACATTACACGATATGTGACTGATATCAGCTCCTCTTATAACGCTCCAGTACTGATATAACCTCCAGACATTACACCATATGTGACTGATATCAGCCTCTTATAACGCTCCAGTACTGATATAACCTCCAGACATTACACCATATGTGACTGATATCAACCCCTCTTATAACGCACCAGTACTGATATAACCTCCAGACATTACATCATATGTGACTGATATCAGCTCCTCTTATAACGCTCCAGTACTGATATAACCTCCAGACATTACATCATATGTGACTGATATCAGCCCCTCTTATAACGCTCCAGCACTGATATAACCTCCAGACATTACATCATATGTGACTGATATCAGCCCCTCTTATAACGCTCCAGTACTGATATAACCTCCAGACATTACATCATATGTGACTGATATCAGCCTCTTATAACTCTCCAGTACTGATATAACCTCCAGACATTACACCATATGTTACTGATATCAGCCCCTCTTATAACGCTCCAGTACTGATATAACTTCCAGACATTACACCATATGTGACTGATATCAGCCCCTCTTATAACGCTCCAGTACTGATATAACCTCCAGACATTACACGATATGTGACTGATATCAGCTCCTCTTATAACGCTCCAGTACTGATATAACCCCCAGACATTACATCATATGTGACTGATATCAGCCTCTTATAACGCTCCAGTACTGATATAACCTCCAGACATTACACCATATGTGACTGATATCAACCCCTCTTATAACGCACCAGTACTGATATAACCTCCAGACATTACATCATATGTGACTGATATCAGCTCCTCTTATAACGCTCCAGTACTGATATAACCTCCAGACATTACATCATATGTGACTGATATCAGCCCCTTTTATAACGCTCCAGTACTAATATAACCTCCAGACATTACACCATATGGGACTGATATCAGCCCCTCTTATAACGCTCCAGTACTGAAATAACCTCCAGACATTACACCATATGTGACTGATATCAGCCCCTCTTATAACGCTCCAGTAGTGATATAATCTCCAGACATTACACCATATGTGACTGATATCAGCCTCTTATAACGCTCCAGTACTGATATAACCTCCAGACATTACACCATATGGGACTGATATCAGCCCCTCTTATAACGTTCCAGTACTGAAATAACCTCCAGACATTACACCATATGTGACTGATATCAGCCCCTCTTATAACGCTCCAGTAGTGATATAATCTCCAGACATTACACCATATGTGACTGATATCAGCCTCTTATAACGCTCCAGTACTGATATAACCTCCAGACATTTCACCATATGTGACTGATATCAGCCTCTTATAACGCTCCAGTACTGATATAACCTCCAGACATTTCACCATATGTGACTGATATCAGCCTCTTATAACGCTCCAGTACTGATATAACCTCCAGACATTACACCATATGTGACTGATATCAGCCCCTCTTATAACGCTCCAGTACTGATATAACCCCCAGACATTACACCATATGTGACTGATATCAGCCTCTTATAACGCTCCAGTACTAATATAACCTCCAGACATTACACCATATGTGACTGATATCAGCCTCTTATAACGCTCCAGTACTAATATAACCTCCAGACATTACATCATATATGACTGATAACAGCCTCTTATAACGCTCCAGTACTGATATAACCTCCAGAAATTACATCATATGTGACTGATATCAGCCTCTTATAACGCTCCAGTACTGATATAACCTCCAGACATTACACCATATGTGACTGATATCAGCCCCTCTTATAACGCTCCAGTACTGATATAAGCTCCAGACATTACACCATATGTGACTGATATCAGCCCCTTTTATAACGCTCCAGTACTAATATAACCTCCAGACATTACATCATATATGACTGATATCAGCCTCTTATAACGCTCCAGTACTGATATAACCTCCAGACATTACATCATATGTGACTGATATCAGCTCCTCTTATAACGCTCCAGTACTGATATAACCCCCAGACATTACATCATATGTGACTGATATCAGCCTCTTATAACGCTCCAGTACTGATATAACCTCCAGACATTACACCATATGTGACTGATATCAGCCTCTCTTATAACGCTCTAGTACTGATATAACCTCCAGACATTACACCATATGTGACTGATATCAGCCTCTTATAACGCACCAGTACTGATATAACCTCCAGACATTACATCATATGTGACTGATATCAGCTCCTCTTATAACGCTCCAGTACTGATATAACCTCCAGACATTACATCATATGTGACTGATATCAGCCCCTCTTATAACTCTCCAGTACTGATATAACCTCCAGACATTACACCATATGTTACTGATATCTGCCCCTCTTATAACGCTCCAGTACTGATATAACCTCCAGACATTACATCATATGTGACTGATATCAGCCCCTCTTATAACGCTCCAGCACTGATATAACCTCCAGACATTACATCATATGTGACTGATATCAGCCCCTCTTATAACGCTCCAGTACTGATATAACCTCCAGACATTACATCATATGTGACTGATATCAGCTTCTCTTATAACGCTCCAGCACTGATATAACCTCCAGACATTACACCATATGTGACTGATGTCAGCCTCTTATAACGCTCCAGTACTGATATAACCTCCAGACATTACACCATATGGGACTGATATCAGCCCCTCTTATAACGCTCCAGTACTGATATAACCTCCAGACATTACACCATATGTGACTGATATCAGCCCCTCTTATAACGCTCCAGTAGTGATATAATCTCCAGACATTACACCATATGTGACTGATATCAGCCTCTTTAACGCTCCAGTACTGATATAACCTCCAGACATTTCACCATATGTGACTGATATCAGCCTCTTATAACGCTCCAGTACTGATATAACCTCCAGACATTTCACCATATGTGACTGATATCAGTCTCTTATAACGCTCCAGTACTGATATAACCTCCAGACATTACACCATATGTGACTGATATCAGCCTCTCCTATAACGCTCCAGTACTGATATAACCTCCAGACATTACACCATATGTGACTGATATCAGCCTCTTATAACGCTCCAGTACTGATATAACCTCCAGATATTACATCATATGTGACTGATATCAGCCCCTCTTATAACGCTCCAGTACTGATATAACCTCCAGACATTACATCATATGTGACTGATATCAGCCCCTCTTATAATGCTCCAGTACTGATATAACCTCCAGACATTACACCATATGTGACTGATATCAGCCTCTTATAACGCTCCAGTACTGATATAACCTCCAGACATTACACCATATGTGACTGATATCAGCCCCTCTTATAACGCTCCAGCACTGATATAACCTCCAGATATTACACCATATGTGACTGATATCAGCCTCTTATAACGCTCCAGTACTGATATAACCTCCAGACATTACATCATATGTGACTGATATCAGCCCCTCTTATAACGCTCCAGTACTGATATAACCTCCAGACATTACATCATATGTGACTGATATCAGCTCCTCTTATAACGCTCCAGTACTGATATAACCTCCAGACATTACAACATATGTGACTGATATCAGCTCCTCTTATAACGCTCCAGTACTGATATAACCTCCAGATATTACACCATATGTGACTGATATCAGCCCCTCTTATAACCCTCCAGTACTGATATAACCCCAGACATTACATCATATGTGACTGATATCAGCCTCTTATAACGCTCCAGTACTGATATAACCTCCAGATATTACACCATATGTGACTGATATCAGCCCCTCTTATAACGCACCAGTACTGATATAACCTCCAGATATTACACCATATGTGACTGATATCATCCTCTTATAACGCTCCAGTACTGATATAACCTCCAGACATTATATCATATGTGACTGATATCAGCCCCTCTTATAACGCTCCAGTACTGATATAACCTCCAGACATTACATCATATGTGACTGATATCAACCCCTCTTATAACGCTCCAGTACTGATATAACCTCCAGACATTACACCATATGTGACTGATATCAGCTCCTCTTATAACGCTCCAGCACTGATATAACCTCCAGATATTACACCATATGTGACTGATATCAGCCTCTTATAACGCTCCAGTACTGATATAACCTCCAGACATTACATCATATGTGACTGATATCAGCTCCTCTTATAATGCTCCAGTACTGATATAACCTCCAGACATTACATCATATGTGACTGATATCAGCTCCTCTTATAACGCTCCAGTACTGATATAACCTCCAGACATTACATCATATGTGACTGATATCAGCTCCTCTTATAACGCTCCAGTACTGATATAACCTCCAGATATTACACCATATGTGACTGATATCAGCCTCTTATAACACTCCAGTACTGATATAACCTCCAGACATTACATCATATGTGACTGATATCAGCTCCTCTTATAACGCTCCAGTACTGATATAACCTCCAGACATTACATCATATGTGACTGTTATCAGCCTCTTATAACGCTCCAGTACTGATATAACCTCCAGACATTATAACCATATGTGACTGATATCAGCCCCTCTTATAACGCTCCAGTACTGATATAACCTCCAGACATTACACGATATGTGACTGATATCAGCTCCTCTTATAACGCTCCAGTACTGATATAACCCCCAGACATTACATCATATGTGACTGATATCAGCCTCTTATAACGCTCCAGTACTGATATAACCTCCAGACATTACACCATATGTGACTGATATCAGCCTCTCTTATAACGCTCCAGTACTGATATAACCTCCAGACATTACACCATATGTGACTGATATCAGCCTCTTATAACGCACCAGTACTGATATAACCTCCAGACATTACATCATATGTGACTGATATCAGCTCCTCTTATAACGCTCCAGTACTGATATAACCTCCAGACATTACATCATATGTGACTGATATCAGCCTCTTATAACTCTTCAGTACTGATATAACCTCCAGACATTACACCATATGTTACTGATATCAGCCCCTCTTATAACGCTCCAGTACTGATATAACTTCCAGACATTACACCATATGTGACTGATATCAGCCCCTCTTATAACGCTCCAGTACTGATATAACCTCCAGACATTACACGATATGTGACTGATATCAGCTCCTCTTATAACGCTCCAGTACTGATATAACCTCCAGACATTACACCATATGTGACTGATATCAGCCTCTTATAACGCTCCAGTACTGATATAACCTCCAGACATTACACCATATGTGACTGATATCAACCCCTCTTATAACGCACCAGTACTGATATAACCTCCAGACATTACATCATATGTGACTGATATCAGCTCCTCTTATAACGCTCCAGTACTGATATAACCTCCAGACATTACATCATATGTGACTGATATCAGCCCCTCTTATAACGCTCCAGCACTGATATAACCTCCAGACATTACATCATATGTGACTGATATCAGCCCCTCTTATAACGCTCCAGTACTGATATAACCTCCAGACATTACATCATATGTGACTGATATCAGCCTCTTATAACTCTCCAGTACTGATATAACCTCCAGACATTACACCATATGTTACTGATATCAGCCCCTCTTATAACGCTCCAGTACTGATATAACTTCCAGACATTACACCATATGTGACTGATATCAGCCCCTCTTATAACGCTCCAGTACTGATATAACCTCCAGACATTACACGATATGTGACTGATATCAGCTCCTCTTATAACGCTCCAGTACTGATATAACCCCCAGACATTACATCATATGTGACTGATATCAGCCTCTTATAACGCTCCAGTACTGATATAACCTCCAGACATTACACCATATGTGACTGATATCAACCCCTCTTATAACGCACCAGTACTGATATAACCTCCAGACATTACATCATATGTGACTGATATCAGCTCCTCTTATAACGCTCCAGTACTGATATAACCTCCAGACATTACATCATATGTGACTGATATCAGCCCCTTTTATAACGCTCCAGTACTAATATAACCTCCAGACATTACACCATATGGGACTGATATCAGCCCCTCTTATAACGCTCCAGTACTGAAATAACCTCCAGACATTACACCATATGTGACTGATATCAGCCCCTCTTATAACGCTCCAGTAGTGATATAATCTCCAGACATTACACCATATGTGACTGATATCAGCCTCTTATAACGCTCCAGTACTGATATAACCTCCAGACATTACACCATATGGGACTGATATCAGCCCCTCTTATAACGCTCCAGTACTGAAATAACCTCCAGACATTACACCATATGTGACTGATATCAGCCCCTCTTATAACGCTCCAGTAGTGATATAATCTCCAGACATTACACCATATGTGACTGATATCAGCCTCTTATAACGCTCCAGTACTGATATAACCTCCAGACATTTCACCATATGTGACTGATATCAGCCTCTTATAACGCTCCAGTACTGATATAACCTCCAGACATTTCACCATATGTGACTGATATCAGCCTCTTATAACGCTCCAGTACTGATATAACCTCCAGACATTACACCATATGTGACTGATATCAGCCCCTCTTATAACGCTCCAGTACTGATATAACCCCCAGACATTACACCATATGTGACTGATATCAGCCTCTTATAACGCTCCAGTACTAATATAACCTCCAGACATTACACCATATGTGACTGATATCAGCCTCTTATAACGCTCCAGTACTAATATAACCTCCAGACATTACATCATATATGACTGATAACAGCCTCTTATAACGCTCCAGTACTGATATAACCTCCAGAAATTACATCATATGTGACTGATATCAGCCTCTTATAACGCTCCAGTACTGATATAACCTCCAGACATTACACCATATGTGACTGATATCAGCCCCTCTTATAACGCTCCAGTACTGATATAAGCTCCAGACATTACACCATATGTGACTGATATCAGCCCCTTTTATAACGCTCCAGTACTAATATAACCTCCAGACATTACATCATATATGACTGATATCAGCCTCTTATAACGCTCCAGTACTGATATAACCTCCAGACATTACATCATATGTGACTGATATCAGCTCCTCTTATAACGCTCCAGTACTGATATAACCCCCAGACATTACATCATATGTGACTGATATCAGCCTCTTATAACGCTCCAGTACTGATATAACCTCCAGACATTACACCATATGTGACTGATATCAGCCTCTCTTATAACGCTCTAGTACTGATATAACCTCCAGACATTACACCATATGTGACTGATATCAGCCTCTTATAACGCACCAGTACTGATATAACCTCCAGACATTACATCATATGTGACTGATATCAGCTCCTCTTATAACGCTCCAGTACTGATATAACCTCCAGACATTACATCATATGTGACTGATATCAGCCCCTCTTATAACTCTCCAGTACTGATATAACCTCCAGACATTACACCATATGTTACTGATATCTGCCCCTCTTATAACGCTCCAGTACTGATATAACCTCCAGACATTACATCATATGTGACTGATATCAGCCCCTCTTATAACGCTCCAGCACTGATATAACCTCCAGACATTACATCATATGTGACTGATATCAGCCCCTCTTATAACGCTCCAGTACTGATATAACCTCCAGACATTACATCATATGTGACTGATATCAGCTTCTCTTATAACGCTCCAGCACTGATATAACCTCCAGACATTACACCATATGTGACTGATATCAGCCTCTTATAACGCTCCAGTACTGATATAACCTCCAGACATTACACCATATGGGACTGATATCAGCCCCTCTTATAACGCTCCAGTACTGATATAACCTCCAGACATTACACCATATGTGACTGATATCAGCCCCTCTTATAACGCTCCAGTAGTGATATAATCTCCAGACATTACACCATATGTGACTGATATCAGCCTCTTTAACGCTCCAGTACTGATATAACCTCCAGACATTTCACCATATGTGACTGATATCAGCCTCTTATAACGCTCCAGTACTGATATAACCTCCAGACATTTCACCATATGTGACTGATATCAGCCTCTTATAACGCTCCAGTACTGATATAACCTCCAGACATTACACCATATGTGACTGATATCAGCCTCTCCTATAACGCTCCAGTACTGATATAACCTCCAGACATTACACCATATGTGACTGATATCAGCCTCTTATAACGCTCCAGTACTGATATAACCTCCAGATATTACATCATATGTGACTGATATCAGCCCCTCTTATAACGCTCCAGTACTGATATAACCTCCAGACATTACATCATATGTGACTGATATCAGCCCCTCTTATAATGCTCCAGTACTGATATAACCTCCAGACATTACACCATATGTGACTGATATCAGCCTCTTATAACGCTCCAGTACTGATATAACCTCCAGACATTACACCATATGTGACTGATATCAGCCCCTCTTATAACGCTCCAGCACTGATATAACCTCCAGATATTACACCATATGTGACTGATATCAGCCTCTTATAACGCTCCAGTACTGATATAACCTCCAGACATTACATCATATGTGACTGATATCAGCCCCTCTTATAACGCTCCAGTACTGATATAACCTCCAGACATTACATCATATGTGACTGATATCAGCTCCTCTTATAACGCTCCAGTACTGATATAACCTCCAGACATTACAACATATGTGACTGATATCAGCTCCTCTTATAACGCTCCAGTACTGATATAACCTCCAGATATTACACCATATGTGACTGATATCAGCCCCTCTTATAACCCTCCAGTACTGATATAACCTCCAGACATTACACCATATGTGACTGATATCAGCCTCTTATAACGCTCCAGTACTGATATTACCTCCAGACATTACACCATATGTGACTGATATCAGCCCCTCTTATAACGCTCCAGCACTGATATAACCTCCAGACATTACACCATATGTGACTGATATCAGCCCCTCTTATAACGCTCCAGCACTGATATAACCTCCAGACATTACACCATATGTGACTGGTATCAGCCCCTCTTATAACGCTCCAGCACTGATATAACCTCCAGACATTACATCATATGTGACTGATATCAGCCCCTCTTATAACGCTCCAGTACTGATATAACCTCCAGACATTACACCATATGTGACTGATATCAGCCCCTCTTATAACGCTCCATTACTGATATAACCTCCAGACATTACATCATATGTGACTGATATCAGCCCCTCTTATAACGCTCCAGTACTGATATAAGCTCCAGATATTACACCATATGTGACTGATATCAGCCCCTCTTATAACGCTCCAGTACTGATATAACCTCCAGACATTACATCATATGTGACTGATATCAACCCCTCTTTTAACGCTCCAGTACTGATATAACCTCCAGATATTACACCATATGTGACTGATATCAGCCCCTCTTATAACGCTCCAGTACTGATATAACCTCCAGACATTACATCATATGTGACTGATATCAGCCTCTTATAACGCTCCAGTACTGATATAACCTCCAGACATTACACCATATGTGACTGATATCAGCCCCTCTTATAACGATCCAGTACTGATATAACCTCCAGACATTACATCATATGTGACTGATATCCGCTCCTCTTATAACGCTCCAGTACTGATATAACCTCCAGATATTACACTATATGTGACTGATATCAGCCCCTCTTATAACGCTCCACTACTGATATAACCTCCAGACATTACATCATATGTGACTGATATCAGCCCCTCTTATAACTCTCCAGTACTTATATAGCCTCCAGACATTACATCATATGTGACTGATATCAACCCATCTTATAACGCTCCAGTACTGATATAACCTCCAGATATTACACCATATGTGACTGATATCAGCCCCTCTTATAACGCTCCAGTACTGATATAACCCCAGACATTACATCATATGTGACTGATATCAGCCTCTTATAACGCTCCAGTACTGATATAACCTCCAGATATTACACCATATGTGACTGATATCAGCCCCTCTTATAACGCACCAGTACTGATATAACCTCCAGATATTACACCATATGTGACTGATATCAGCCTCTTATAACGCTCCAGTACTGATATAACCTCCAGACATTATATCATATGTGACTGATATCAGCCCCTCTTATAACGCTCCAGTACTGATATAACCTCCAGACATTACATCATATGTGACTGATATCAACCCCTCTTATAACGCTCCAGTACTGATATAACCTCCAGACATTACACCATATGTGACTGATATCAGCTCCTCTTATAACGCTCCAGCACTGATATAACCTCCAGATATTACACCATATGTGACTGATATCAGCCTCCTATAACGCTCCAGTACTGATATAACCTCCAGACATTACATCATATGTGACTGATATCAGCTCCTCTTATAATGCTCCAGTACTGATATAACCTCCAGACATTACATCATATGTGACTGATATCAGCTCCTCTTATAACGCTCCAGTACTGATATAACCTCCAGACATTACATCATATGTGACTGATATCAGCTCCTCTTATAACGCTCCAGTACTGATATAACCTCCAGATATTACACCATATGTGACTGATATCAGCCTCCTATAACGCTCCAGTACTGATATAACCTCCAGACATTACATCATATGTGACTGATATCAGCTCCTCTTATAATGCTCCAGTACTGATATAACCTCCAGACATTACACCATATGTGACTGATATCAGCCTCTTATAACGCACCAGTACTGATATAACCTCCAGACATTACATCATATGTGACTGATATCAGCTCCTCTTATAACGCTCCAGTACTGATATAACCTCCAGACATTACATCATGTGTGACTGATATCAGCCTCTTATAACTCTCCAGTACTGATATAACCTCCAGACATTACACCATATGTTACTGATATCAGCCCCTCTTATAACGCTCCAGTACTGATATAACTTCCAGACATTACACCATATGTGACTGATATCAGCCCCTCTTATAACGCTCCAGTACTGATATAACCTCCAGACATTACACGATATGTGACTGATATCAGCTCCTCTTATAACGCTCCAGTACTGATATAACCTCCAGACATTACACCATATGTGACTGATATCAGCCTCTTATAACGCTCCAGTACTGATATAACCTCCAGACATTACACCATATGTGACTGATATCAACCCCTCTTATAACGCACCAGTACTGATATAACCTCCAGACATTACATCATATGTGACTGATATCAGCTCCTCTTATAACGCTCCAGTACTGATATAACCTCCAGACATTACATCATATGTGACTGATATCAGCCCCTCTTATAACGCTCCAGCACTGATATAACCTCCAGACATTACATCATATGTGACTGATATCAGCCCCTCTTATAACGCTCCAGTACTGATATAACCTCCAGACATTACATCATATGTGACTGATATCAGCCTCTTATAACGCTCCAGTACTGATATAACCTCCAGACATTACATCATATGTGACTGATATCAGCCCCTCTTATAACTCTCCAGTACTGATATAACCTCCAGACATTACACCATATGTTACTGATATCAGCCCCTCTTATAACGCTCCAGTACTGATATAACTTCCAGACATTACACCATATGTGACTGATATCAGCCCCTCTTATAACGCTCCAGTACTGATATAACCTCCAGACATTACACGATATGTGACTGATATCAGCTCCTCTTATAACGCTCCAGTACTGATATAACCCCCAGACATTACATCATATGTGACTGATATCAGCCTCTTATAACGCTCCAGTACTGATATAACCTCCAGACATTACACCATATGTGACTGATATCAACCCCTCTTATAACGCACCAGTACTGATATAACCTCCAGACATTACATCATATGTGACTGATATCAGCTCCTCTTATAACGCTCCAGTACTGATATAACCTCCAGACATTACATCATATGTGACTGATATCAGCCCCTCTTATAACGCTCCAGCACTGATATAACCTCCAGACATTACATCATATGTGACTGATATCAGCCCCTCTTATAACGCTCCAGTACTGATATAACCTCCAGACATTACATCATATGTGACTGATATCAGCTTCTCTTATAACGCTCCAGCACTGATATAACCTCCAGACATTACACCATATGTGACTGATATCAGCCTCTTATAACGCTCCAGTACTGATATAACCTCCAGACATTACACCATATGGGACTGATATCAGCCCCTCTTATAACGCTCCAGTACTGAAATAACCTCCAGACATTACACCATATGTGACTGATATCAGCCCCTCTTATAACGCTCCAGTAGTGATATAATCTCCAGACATTACACCATATGTGACTGATATCAGCCTCTTATAACGCTCCAGTACTGATATAACCTCCAGACATTTCACCATATGTGACTGATATCAGCCTCTTATAACGCTCCAGTACTGATATAACCTCCAGACATTTCACCATATGTGACTGATATCAGCCTCTTATAACGCTCCAGTACTGATATAACCTCCAGACATTACACCATATGTGACTGATATCAGCCCCTCTTATAACGCTCCAGTACTGATATAACCTCCAGACATTACACCATATGTGACTGATATCAGCCTCTTATAACGCTCCAGTACTAATATAACCTCCAGACATTACACCATATGTGACTGATATCAGCCTCTTATAACGCTCCAGTACTAATATAACCTCCAGACATTACATCATATATGACTGATAACAGCCTCTTATAACGCTCCAGTACTGATATAACCTCCAGAAATTACATCATATGTGACTGATATCAGCCTCTTATAACGCTCCAGTACTGATATAACCTCCAGACATTACACCATATGTGACTGATATCAGCCCCTCTTATAACGCTCCAGTACTGATATAAGCTCCAGACATTACACCATATGTGACTGATATCAGCCCCTTTTATAACGCTCCAGTACTAATATAACCTCCAGACATTACATCATATATGACTGATATCAGCCTCTTATAACGCTCCAGTACTGATATAACCTCCAGACATTACATCATATGTGACTGATATCAGCTCCTCTTATAACGCTCCAGTACTGATATAACCCCCAGACATTACATCATATGTGACTGATATCAGCCTCTTATAACGCTCCAGTACTGATATAACCTCCAGACATTACACCATATGTGACTGATATCAGCCTCTCTTATAACGCTCCAGTACTGATATAACCTCCAGACATTACACCATATGTGACTGATATCAGCCTCTTATAACGCACCAGTACTGATATAACCTCCAGACATTACATCATATGTGACTGATATCAGCTCCTCTTATAACGCTCCAGTACTGATATAACCTCCAGACATTACATCATATGTGACTGATATCAGCCCCTCTTATAACTCTCCAGTACTGATATAACCTCCAGACATTACACCATATGTTACTGATATCTGCCCCTCTTATAACGCTCCAGTACTGATATAACCTCCAGACATTACATCATATGTGACTGATATCAGCCCCTCTTATAACGCTCCAGCACTGATATAACCTCCAGACATTACATCATATGTGACTGATATCAGCCCCTCTTATAACGCTCCAGTACTGATATAACCTCCAGACATTACATCATATGTGACTGATATCAGCTTCTCTTATAACGCTCCAGCACTGATATAACCTCCAGACATTACACCATATGTGACTGATATCAGCCTCTTATAACGCTCCAGTACTGATATAACCTCCAGACATTACACCATATGGGACTGATATCAGCCCCTCTTATAACGCTCCAGTACTGATATAACCTCCAGACATTACACCATATGTGACTGATATCAGCCCCTCTTATAACGCTCCAGTAGTGATATAATCTCCAGACATTACACCATATGTGACTGATATCAGCCTCTTTAACGCTCCAGTACTGATATAACCTCCAGACATTTCACCATATGTGACTGATATCAGCCTCTTATAACGCTCCAGTACTGATATAACCTCCAGACATTTCACCATATGTGACTGATATCAGCCTCTTATAACGCTCCAGTACTGATATAACCTCCAGACATTACACCATATGTGACTGATATCAGCCCCTCTTATAACGCTCCAGTACTGATATAACCTCCAGACATTACACCATATGTGACTGATATCAGCCTCTTATAACGCTCCAGTACTAATATAACCTCCAGACATTACACCATATGTGACTGATATCAGCCTCTTATAACGCTCCAGTACTAATATAACCTCCAGACATTACATCATATATGACTGATATCAGCCTCTTATAACGCTCCAGTACTGATATAACCTCCAGACATTGCATCATATGTGACTGATATCAGCCCCTCTTATAACGCTCCAGTACTGATATAAGCTCCAGACATTACACCATATGTGACTGATATCAGCCCCTTTTATAACGCTCCAGTACTAATATAACCTCCAGACATTACATCATATATGACTGATATCAGCCTCTTATAACGCTCCAGTACTGATATAACCTCCAGACATTACATCATATGTGACTGATATCAGCTCCTCTTATAACGCTCCAGTACTGATATAACCCCCAGACATTACATCATATATGACTGATATCAGCCTCTTATAACGCTCCAGTACTGATATAACCTCCAGACATTACACCATATGTGACTGATATCAGCCTCTCTTATAACGCTCCAGTACTGATATAACCTCCAGACATTACACCATATGTGACTGATATCAGCCTCTTATAACGCACCAGTACTGATATAACCTCCAGACATTACATCATATGTGACTAATATCAGCTCCTCTTATAACGCTCCAGTACTGATATAACCTCCAGACATTACATCATATGTGACTGATATCAGCCCCTCTTATAACTCTCCAATACTGATATAACCTCCAGACATTACACCATATGTTACTGATATCTGCCCCTCTTATAACGCTCCAGTACTGATATAACCTCCAGACATTACATCATATGTGACTGATATCAGCCCCTCTTATAACGCTCCAGCACTGATATAACCTCCAGACATTACACCATATGTGACTGATATCAGCCCCTCTTATAACGCTCCAGTACTGATATAACCTCCAGACATTACATCATATGTGACTGATATCAGCCCCTCTTATAACGCTCCAGCACTGATATAACCTCCAGACATTACACCATATGTGACTGATATCAGCCCCTCTTATAACGCTCCAGCACTGATATAACCTCCAGACATTACATCATATGTGACTGATATCAGCTTCTCTTATAACGCTCCAGCACTGATATAACCTCCAGACATTACACCATATGTGACTGATATCAGCCTCTTATAACGCTCCAGTACTGATATAACCTCCAGACATTACACCATATGGGACTGATATCAGCCCCTCTTATAACGCTCCAGTACTGATATAACCTCCAGACATTACACCATATGTGACTGATATCAGCCCCTCTTATAACGCTCCAGTAGTGATATAATCTCCAGACATTACACCATATGTGACTGATATCAGCCTCTTATAACGCTCCAGTACTGATATAACCTCCAGACATTTCACCATATGTGACTGATATCAGCCTCTTATAACGCTCCAGTACTGATATAACCTCCAGACATTTCACCATATGTGACTGATATCAGCCTCTTATAACGCTCCAGTACTGATATAACCTCCAGACATTTCACCATATGTGACTGATATCAGCCTCTTATAACGCTCCAGTACTGATATAACCTCCAGACATTACACCATATGTGACTGATATCAGCCCCTCTTATAACGCTCCAGTACTGATATAACCTCCAGACATTACACCATATGTGACTGATATCAGCCTCTTATAACGCTCCAGTACTAATATAACCTCCAGACATTACATCATATTTGACTGATATCAGCCTCTTATAACGCTCCAGTACTGATATAACCTCCAGAAATTACATCATATGTGACTGATATCAGCCTCTTATAACGCTCCAGTACTGATATAACCTCCAGACATTACACCATATGTGACTGATATCAGCCCCTTTTATAACGCTCCAGTACTAATATAACCTCCAGACATTACATCATATATGACTGATATCAGCCTCTTATAACGCTCCAGTACTGATATAACCTCCAGACATTACATCATATGTGACTGATATCAGCCTCTTATAACGCTCCAGTACTGATATAACCTCCAGACATTACATCATATGTGACTGATATCAGCCTCTTATAATGCTCCAGTACTGATATAACCTCCAGACATTACACCATATGTGACTGATATCAGCCCCTCTTATAACGCTCCAGTACTAATATAACCTCCAGACATTACATCATATATGACTGATATCAGCCTCTTTTAACGCTCCAGTACTGATATAACCTCCAGACATTACATCATATGTGACTGATATCAGCCTCTTATTACGCTCCAGTACTGATATAACCTCCAGACATTACATCATATGTGACTGATATCAGACCCTCTTATAACGCTCCAGTACTGATATAACCTCCAGACATTACACCATATGTGACTGATATCAGCCTCTTATAACGCTCCAGTACTGATCTAACCTCCAGACATTACATCATATGTGACTGATATCAGCCTCTTATAACGCTCCAGTACTGATATAATCTCCAGACATTACACCATATGTGACTGATATCAGCCCCTCTTATAACGCTCCAGTACTGATATAATCTCCAGACATTACATCATATGTGACTGATATCAGCCTCTTATAACGCTCCAGTACTGATATAACCTCCAGACATTACACCATATGTGACTGATATCAGCCCCTCTTATAACTCTCCAGTACTGATATAACCTCCAAACATTACACCATATGTGACTGATATCAGCCTCTTATAACGCTCCAGTACTGATATAACCTCCAGACATTACACCATATGTGACTGATATCAGCCTCTTATAACGCTCCAGTACTGATATAATCTCCAGACATTACACCATATGTGACTGATATCAGCCCCTCTTATAACGCTCCAGTACTGATATAATCTCCAGACATTACATCATATGTGACTGATATCAGCCTCTTATAACGCTCCAGTACTGATATAACCTCCAGACATTACACCATATGTGACTGATATCAGCCCCTCTTATAACTCTCCAGTACTGATATAACCTCCTGACATTACATCATATGTGACTGATATCAGCCTCTATTATAACGCTCCAGTACTGATATAACCTCCAGACATTACATCATATGTGACTGATATCAGCCTCTTATAACGCTCCAGTACTGATATAACCTCCAGACATTACATCATATGTGACTGATATCAGCCTCTTATAACGCTCCAGTACTGATATAACCTCCAGACATCACACCATATGTGACTGATATCAGCCCCTCTTATAACGCTCCAGTACTGATCTAACCTCCAGACATTACACCATATGTGACTGATATCAGCTCCTCTTATAACGCTCCAGCACTGATATAACCTCCAGACATTACATCATATGTGACTGTTATCAGCCCCTCTTACAACGCTCCAGTACTGATATAACCTCCAGACATTACACCATATGTGACTGATATCAGCCTCTTATAACGCTCCAGTACTGATATAACCTCCAGACATCACACCATATGTGACTGATATCAGCCTGTTATAACGCTCCAGTACTGATCTAACCTCTAGACATCACACCATATGTGACTGATATCAGCCCCTCTTATAACGCTCCAGTACTGATATAACCTCCAGACATTACACCATATGTGACTGATATCAGCCCCTCTTATAACGCTCCAGTACTGATATAACCCCCAGACATTACACCATATGTGACTGATATCAGCCCCTCTTATAACGCCCAAGTACTGATATAACCTCCAGACATTACACCATATGTGACTGATATCAGCCCCTCTTATAACGCTCCAGTACTGATATAACCTCCAGACATTACACCATATGTGACTAATATCAGCCTCTATTATAACGCTCCAGTACTGATATAACCTCCAGACATTACATCATATGTGACTGATATCAGCCTCTTATAACGCTCCAGTACTGATATAACCTCCAGACATTACATCATATGTGACTGATATCAGCCTCTTATAATGCTCCAGTACTGATATAACCTCCAGACATTACATCATATGTGACTGATATCAGCCCCTCTTATAACGCTCCAGTACTGATATAACCTCCAGACATTACACCATATGTGACTGATATCAGCCTCTCTTATAACGCTCCAGTACTGATATAACCTCCAGACATTACACCATATGTGACTGATATCAGCCCCTCTTATAACGCTCCAGTACTGATATAACCCCCATTCATTACACCATATGTGACTGATATCAGCCCCTCTTATAACGCTCCAGTACTGATATAACCTCCAGACATTACACCATATGTGACTGATATCAGACCCTTGTATAACGCTACAGTACTGATATAACCTCCAGACATTACACCATATGTGACTGATATCAGCCCCTCTTATAACGCTCCAGTACTGATATAACCTCCAGACATTACACCATATGTGACTGATATCAGCCTCTTATAACGCTCCAGTACTGATATAACCTCCTGACATTACATCATATGTGACTGATATCAGCCTCTATTATAACGCTCCAGTACTGATATAACCTCCAGACATTACATCATATGTGACTGATATCAGCCTCTTATAACGCTCCAGTACTGATATAACCTCCAGACATTACACCATATGTGACTGATATCAGCCTCTTATAACGCTCCAGTACTGATATAACCTCCAGACATTACATCATATGTGATTGATATCAGCCTCTTATAACGCTCCAGTACTGATATAACCTCCAGACATTACATCATATGTGACTGATATCAGCCTCTTATAACGCTCCAGTACTGATATAACCTCCAGACATTACACCATATGTGACTGATATCAGCCTCTTATAACGCTCCAGTACTGATATAACCTCCAGACATTACATCATATGTGACTGATATCAGCCCCTCTTATAACGCTCCAGTACTGATACAACCTCCAGACATTACACCATATGTGACTGATATCAGCCCCTCTTATAACGCTCCAGTACTGATATAACCTCCAGACATTACACCATATGTGACTGATATCAGCCCCTCTTATAACGCTCCAGTACTGATATAACCTCCAGACATTACACCATATGTGACTGATATCAGCCCCTCTTGTAACGCTCCAGTACTGATATAACCTCCAGACATTACATCATATGTGACTGATATCAGCTCCTCTTATAACGCTCCAGTACTGATATAACCTCCAGACATTACACCATATGTGACTGATATCAGCCTCTTATAACGCTCCAGTACTGATATAACCTCCTGACATTACATCATATGTGACTGATATCAGCCTCTATTATAACGCTCCAGTACTGATATAACCTCCAGACATTACATCATATGTGACTGATATCAGCCTCTTATAACGCTCCAGTACTGATATAACCTCCAGACATTACACCATATGTGACTGATATCAGCCTCTTATAACGCTCCAGTACTGATATAACCTCCAGACATTACATCATATGTGATTGATATCAGCCTCTTATAACGCTCCAGTACTGATATAACCTCCAGACATTACATCATATGTGACTGATATCAGCCTCTTATAACGCTCCAGTACTGATATAACCTCCAGACATTACACCATATGTGACTGATATCAGCCTCTTATAACGCTCCAGTACTGATATAACCTCCAGACATTACATCATATGTGACTGATATCAGCCCCTCTTATAACGCTCCAGTACTGATACAACCTCCAGACATTACACCATATGTGACTGATATCAGCCCCTCTTATAACGCTCCAGTACTGATATAACCTCCAGACATTACACCATATGTGACTGATATCAGCCCCTCTTATAACGCTCCAGTACTGATATAACCTCCAGACATTACATCATATGTGAATGATATCAGCACCTCTTATAACGCTCCAGTACTGATCTAACCTCCAGACATTACATCATATGTGACTGATATCAGCCCCTCTTATAACGCTCCAGTACTGATATAACCTCCAGACATTACACCATATGTGACTGATATCAGCCCCTCTTATAACGCTCCAGTACTGATATAACCTCCAGACATTACACCATATGTGACTGATATCAGCTCCTCTTATAACGCTCCAGTACTGATATAACCTCCAGACATTACACCATATGTGACTGATATCAGCCCCTCTTATAACGCTCCAGTACTGATATAACCTCCATACATTACATCATATGCGACTGATATCAGCCCCTCTTATAACGCTCCAGTACTGATATAACCTCCAGACATTACATCATATGTGACTGATATCAGCCCCTCTTATAACGCTCCAGTACTGATATAACCTCCAGACATTACACCATAGGTGACTGATATCAGCCCCTCTTATAACGCTCCAGTACTGATATAACCTCCAGATATTACACCATATGTGACTGATATCAGCCTCTTATAACGCTCCAGTACTGATATAACCTCCAGATATTACACCATATGTGACTGATATCAGCCTCTTATAACGCTCCAGTACTGATATACCCTCCAGACATTACATCATATATGACTGATATCAGCCTCTTATAACGCTCCAGTACTGATATAACCTCCAGACATTACATCATATGTGACTGATATCAGCCCCTCTTATAATGCTCCAGTACTGATATAACCTCCAGACATTACATCATATGTGACTGATATCAGCCCCTCTTATAACGCTCCAGTACTGATATATCCTCCAGACATTACATCATATGTGACTGATATCAGCTCCTCTTATAACGCTCCAGTACTGATATATCCTCCAGACATTACATCATATGTGACTGATATCAGCCCCTCTTATAACGCTCCAGTACTGATATAACTTCCAGACATTACATCATATGTGACTGATATCAGCTCCTCTTATAACGCTCCAGTACTGATATATCCTCCAGACATTACATCATATGTGACTGATATCAGCTCCTCTTATAACACTCCAGCACTGATATAACCTCCAGACATTACACCATATGTGACTGATATCAGCCTCTTATAACGCTCCAGTACTGATATAACCTCCAGACATTACACCATATGTGACTGATATCAGCCCCTCTTATAACGCTCCAGTACTGATATAACCTCCAGACATTACACCATATGTGACTGATATCAGCCCCTCTTATAACGCTCCAGTACTGATATAACCTCCAGACATTACATCATATGTGACTGATATCAGCTCCTCTTATAACGCTCCAGTAATGATATAACCTCCAGACATTACACCATATGTGACTGATATCAGCCCCTCTTATAACGCTCCAGTACTGATATAACCTCCAGACATTTCATCATATGTGACTGATATCAGCCTCTTATAACGCTCCAGTACTGATATAACCTCCAGACATTTCATCATATGTGACTGATATCAGCCTCTTATAACGCTCCAGTACTGATATAACTTCCAGACATTACATCATATGTGACTGATATCAGCTCCTCTTATAACGCTCCAATAATGATATAACCTCCAGACATTACACCATATGTGACTGATATCAGCCCCTCTTATAACGCTCCAGTACTGATATAACCTCCAGACATTACACCATATGTGACTGATATCAGCCCCTCTTATAACGCTCCAGTACTGATATAACCTCCAGACATTACACCATATGTGACTGATATCAGCCCCTCTTATAACGCTCCAGTACTGATATAACCTCCAGACATTACACCATATGTGACTGATATCAGCCCCTCTTATAACGCTCCAGTACTGATATAACTTCCAGACATTACACCATATGTGACTGATATCAGCCCCTCTTATAACGCTCCAGTACTGATATAATCTCTAGACATTACACCATATGTGACTGATATCAGCTCCTCTTATAATTCTCCAGTGCTGATATAACCTCCAGACATTACATCATATGTGACTGATATCAGCCTCTTATAACGCTCCAGTACTGATATAACCTCCAGACATTATACCATGTGTGACTGATATCAGCCTCTTATAACGCTCCAGTACTGATATAACCTCCAGACATTACATCATATGTGACTGATATCAGCCTCTTGTAACTCTCCAGTACTGATATAACCTCCAGACATTACATCATATGTGACTGATATCAGCCTCTTATAACGCTCCAGTACTGATATAACCTCCAGACATTACACCATATGTGACTGATATCAGCCTCTTATAATGCTCCAGTACTGATATAACCTCCAGACATTACATCATATGTGACTGATATCAGCCCCTCTTATAACGCTCCAGTACTGATATAACCTCCAGACATTACATCATATGTGACTGATATCAGCTCCTCTTATAACGCTCCAGTACTGATATAACTTCCAGACATTACATCATATGTGACTGATATCAGCCTCTTATAACGCTCCAGTACTGATATAACCTCCAGACATTACATCATATGTGACTGATATCAGCTCCTCTTATAACGCTCCAGTACTGATATAACTTCCAGACATTACATCATATGTGACTGATATCAGCCTCTTATAACGCTCCAGTACTGATATAACCTCCAGACATTACATCATATGTGACTGATATCAGCTCCTCTTATAACGCTCCAGTACTGACATAACCCCCAGACATTACATCATATGTGACTGATATCAGCCCCTCTTATAACGCTCCAGTACTGATATAACCTCCAGACATTACATCATATGTGACTGATATCAGCTCCTCTTATAACGCTCCAGTACTGATATAACTTCCAGACATTACATCATATGTGACTGATATCAGCCTCTTATAACGCTCCAGTACTGATATAACCTCCAGACATTACATCATATGTGACTGATATCAGCCCCTCTTATAACGCTCCAGTACTGATATAACCTCCAGACATTACATCATATGTGACTGATATCAGCTCCTCTTATAACGCTCCAGTACTGATATAACTTCCAGACATTACATCATATGTGACTGATATCAGCCTCTTATAACTCTCCAGTACTGATATAACCTCCAGACATTACATCATATGTGACTGATATCAGCTCCTCTTATAACGCTCCAGTACTGATATAACTTCCAGACATTACATCATATGTGACTGATATCAGCCTCTTATAACGCTCCAGTACTGATATAACCTCCAGACATTACATCATATGTGACTGATATCAGCTCCTCTTATAACGCTCCAGTACTGATATAACCTCCAGACATTATTCCATATGTGACTGATATCAGCCTCTTATAACGCTCCAGTACTGATATAACCTCCAGACATTACATCATATGTGACTGATATTAGCCTCTTATAACTCTCCAGTACTGATATAACCTCCAGACATTACACCATATGTGACTGATATTAGCCTCTTATAACTCTCCAGTACTGATATAACCTCCAGACATTACACCATATGTGACTGATATCAGCTCCTCTTATAACGCTCCAGTACTGATATAACCTCCAGACATTACACCATATGTGACTGATATCAGCTCGTCTTATAACGCTCCAGTACTGATATAACTTCCAGACATCACACCATATGTGACTGATATTAGCCTCTTATAACTCTCCAGTACTGATATAACCTCCAGACATTACACCATATGTGACTGATATCAGCTCCTCTTATAACGCTCCAGTACTGATATAACCTCCAGACATTACACCATATGTGACTGATATCAGCTCCTCTTATAACACTCCAGTACTGATATAACTTCCAGACATTACATCATATGTGACTGATATCAGCCCCTCTTATAACGCTCCAGTACTGATATAACCTCCAGACATTACACCATATGTGACTGATATCAGCCCCTCTTATAACGCTCCAGTACTGATATAACTTCCAGACATTACATCATATGTGACTGATATCAGCCCCTCTTATAACGCTCCAGTACTGATATAACCTCCAGACATTACACCATATGTGACTGATATCAGCCCCTCTTATAACGCTCCAGTACTGATATAACCCCCAGACATTACGTCATATGTGACTGATATCAGCCCCTCTTATAACGCTCCAGTACTGATATAACCTCCAGACATTACATCATATGTGACTGATATCAGCCCCTCTTATAACGCTCCAGTACTGATATAACCTCCAGACATTACATCATATGTGACTGTTTTCAGCCCCTCTTATAACGCTCCAGTACTGATATAACCTCCAGACATTACACCATATGTGACTGATATCAGCCCCTCTTATAACGCTCCAGTACTGATATAACCTCCGGACATTATCGGATAACTATAGTGTGGTGGAGTGAGGGATAGCGACTGTAGCTCTGGAGGTGACTGTAGGATAAGACCTGATGTGACAGCAGTGTAGTGAGTGCAGCTCTGGGTGTGGGTGGATGATAAGATCTGATGTAACAGCAATATAGTGAGTGCAGCTCTGGGGGTGACTGTAGGATAAGACCTGATGTAACAGGAGTGTAGTGAGTGCAGCTCTGGAGGTGACTGTAGGATAAGACCTGATGTAACAGCAGTATAGTGACTGCAGCTCTGGTGGTGACTGGAGGGTAAGATCTGATGTAACAGCAGTATAGTGAGTGCAGCTCTTGGGGTGGCTGGAGGATAAGATCTGATGTGACAGCAGTTAAGTGAGTGCAGCTCTGTGTGTGACTGTAGGATAAGACCTGATGTAACAGCAGTATAGTGAGTGCAGCTCTGGTGGTGACTGTAGGATAAGACCTGATGTAATTGCAGTATAGTGAGTGCAGCTCTGGTGGTGACTGGAGGATAAGTTCTGATGTGACAGCAGTATAGTGAGTGCAGCTCTGGGGGTGCTGGAGGATAAGATCTGATGTGACAGCAGTATAGTGAGTGCAGCTCTGGGTGTGACTGTAGGATAAGACCTGATGTAACAGCAGTATAGTGAGTGCAGCTCTGGTGGTGACTGGAGGATAAGATCTAATGTAACAGCAGTATAGTGAGTGCTACTGTGGGGGTGGCTGGAGGATAAGATCTGATGTGACAGCAGTATAGTGAGTACAGCTCTGGAGGTGGCTGGAGGATAAGACCTGATGTGACAGCAGTATAGTGAGTGCAGCTCTGGAGGTGACTGTAGGATAAGACCTGATGTGACAGCAGTATAGTGCGTGCAGCTCTGCTGGCGACTGGAGGATAAGACCTGATGTGACAGCAGTATAGTGAGTGCAGCTCTGGGGGTGGCTGGAGGATAAGACCTGATGTGACAGCAGTATAGTGAGTGCAGCTCTAGGGGTGGCTGGAGGATAAGACCTGATGTGACAGCAGTATAGTGAGTGCAGCTCTGAGGGTGGCTGGAGGATAAGATCTGATGTGATATAACCTCCAGACATTACACCATATGTGACTGATATCAGCTCCTCTTATAACGCTCCAGTACTGATATAACCTCCAGACATTACACCATATGTGACTGATATCAGCCCCTCTTATAACGCTCCAGTACTGATATAACCTCCAGACATTACACCATATGTGACTGATATCAGCCCCTCTTATAACGCTCCAGTACTGATATAACCTCCAGACATTACACCATATGTGACTGATATCAGCTCCTCTTATAACGCTCCAGTACTGATATAACCTCCAGACATTACATCATATGTGACTGATATCAGCCCCTCTTATAACGCTCCAGTACTGATATAACCTCCAGACATTACACCATATGTGACTGATATCAGCCTCTTATAACGCTCCAGTACTGATATAACCTCCGGACATTACATCATATGTGACTGATATCAGCCCCTCTTATAACGCTCCAGTACTGATATAACCTCCAGACATTACATCATATGTGACTGATATCAGCCCCTCTTATAACGCTCCAGTACTGATATAACCTCCAGACATTACACCATATGTGACTGATATCAGCCCCTCTTATAACGCTCCAGTACTGATATAACCTCCAGACATTACACCATATGTGACTGATATCAGCCTCTTATAACTCTCCAGTACTGATATAACCTCCAGACATTACATCATATGTGACTGATATCAGCCCCTCTTATAACGCTCCAGTACTGATATAACCTCCAGACATTACATCATATGTGACTGATATCAGCCTCTTATAACGCTCCAGTACTGATATAACCTCCAGACATTACACCATATGTGACTGATATCAGCCCCTCTTATAACGCTCCAGTACTGATATAACCTCCAGACATTACACCATATGTGACTGATATCAGCCTCTTATAACTCTCCAGCACTGATATAACCTCCAGACATTACACCATATGTGACTGATATCAGCCCCTCTTATAACGCTCCAGTACTGATATAACCTCCAGACATTACACCATATGTGACTGATATCAGCCCCTCTTATAACGCTCCAGTACTGATATAACCTCCAGACATTACACCATATGTGACTGATATCAGCCTCTTATAACTCTCCAGTACTGATATAACCTCCAGACATTACATCATATGTGACTGATATCAGCCCCTCTTATAACGCTCCAGTACTGATATAACCTCCAGACATTACATCATATGTGACTGATATCAGCCTCTTATAACGCTCCAGTACTGATATAACCTCCAGACATTACACCATATGTGACTGATATCAGCCCCTCTTATAACGCTCCAGTACTGATATAACCTCCAGACATTACACCATATGTGACTGATATCAGCCTCTTATAACGCTCCAGTACTGATATAACCTCCTGACATTACACCATATGTGACTGATATCAGCCCCTCTTTTAACGCTCCAGTACTGATATAATCTCCAGACATTATCGGATAACTATAGTGTGGTGGAGTGAGGGATAGCGACTGTAGCTCTGGAGGTGACTGTAGGATAAGACCTGATGTGACAGCAGTGTAGTGAGTGCAGCTCTGGGTGTGGGTGGATGATAAGATCTGATGTAACAGCAATATAGTGAGTGCAGCTCTGGGGGTGACTGTAGGATAAGACCTGATGTAACAGGAGTGTAGTGAGTGCAGCTCTGGAGGTGACTGTAGGATAAGACCTGATGTAACAGCAGTATAGTGACTGCAGCTCTGGTGGTGACTGGAGGGTAAGATCTGATGTAACAGCAGTATAGTGAGTGCAGCTCTTGGGGTGGCTGGAGGATAAGATCTGATGTGACAGCAGTTAAGTGAGTGCAGCTCTGTGTGTGACTGTAGGATAAGACCTGATGTAACAGCAGTATAGTGAGTGCAGCTCTGGTGGTGACTGTAGGATAAGACCTGATGTAATTGCAGTATAGTGAGTGCAGCTCTGGTGGTGACTGGAGGATAAGTTCTGATGTGACAGCAGTATAGTGAGTGCAGCTCTGGGGGTGCTGGAGGATAAGATCTGATGTGACAGCAGTATAGTGAGTGCAGCTCTGGGTGTGACTGTAGGATAAGACCTGATGTAACAGCAGTATAGTGAGTGCAGCTCTGGTGGTGACTGGAGGATAAGATCTAATGTAACAGCAGTATAGTGAGTGCTACTGTGGGGGTGGCTGGAGGATAAGATCTGATGTGACAGCAGTATAGTGAGTACAGCTCTGGAGGTGGCTGGAGGATAAGACCTGATGTGACAGCAGTATAGTGAGTGCAGCTCTGGAGGTGACTGTAGGATAAGACCTGATGTGACAGCAGTATAGTGCGTGCAGCTCTGCTGGCGACTGGAGGATAAGACCTGATGTGACAGCAGTATAGTGAGTGCAGCTCTGGGGGTGGCTGGAGGATAAGACCTGATGTGACAGCAGTATAGTGAGTGCAGCTCTGGAGATGACTGGGGGATGAGACCTGATGTGACAGCAGTATAGTGAGTGCAGCTCTAGGGGTGGCTGGAGGATAAGACCTGATGTGACAGCAGTATAATGAGTGCAGCTCTGAGGGTGGCTGGAGGATAAGATCTGATGTGACAGCAGTATAGTGAGTGCAGCTCTGGGGTGGCTGGAGGATAAGATCTGATGTGACAGCAGTATAGTGAGTGCAGCTCTGGAGGTGACTGGGGGATGAGACCTGATGTGACAGCAGTATAGTGAGTGCAGCTCTGGGGGTGGCTGGAGGATAAGGGCTGATGTGACATCAGTATAGTGATTGCAGCTCTGGGGTTGGCTGGAGGATAAAAGCTGATGTGACAGCCGTATAGTGAGTGCAGCTCTGGGGGTGGCTGGAGGATAAGAGCTGATATGACATCAGTATAGTTAGTGCAGCTCTGGGGGTGACTGGAGGATAAGGGCTGATGTGACATCAGTATAGTGAGTGCAGCTCTGGAGGTGACTGGGGGATGAGACCTGATGTGACATCAGTATAGTGAGTGCAGCTCTGGGGGTGGCTGGAGGATAAGGGCTGATGTGACATCAGTATAGTGAGTGCAGCTCTGGGGGTGGCTGGAGGATAAGAGCTGATGTGACAGCCGTATAGTGAGTGCAGCTCTGGGGGTGGCTGGAGGATAAGAGCTGATGTGACAACCGTATAGTGAGTGGTGCTCTGGGGGATGAGACCTGATGTTACAGCAGTATAGTGAGTGCTGCTCTGGAGGTGACTGTGGGATGAGACCTGATGTGTCAGCAGTATAGTGAGTGCTGCTCTGGAGGTGACTGTGGGATGAGACCTGATGTGTCAGCAGTATAGTGAGTGCTGCTCTGGAGGTGACTGTGGGATGAGACCTGATGTGTCAGCCGTGTAGTGAGTGCAGCTCTGGGGGTGGCTGGAGGATAAAATCTGATGTGACAGCAGTATAGTGAGTGCAGCTCTGGGGGTGGCTGGAGGATAAGACCTGATGTGACAACAGTATAGTGAGTGCAGCTCTGGGGGTGGCTGGAGGATAAGATCTGATGTGACAGCAGTATAGTGAGTGCAGCTCTGGGGGTGGCTGGAGGATAAGACCTGATGTGACAGCAGTATAGTGAGTGTAGCTCTGGGGGTGGCTGGAGCATAAGACCTGATGTGACAGCAGTATAGTGAGTGCAGCTCTGGGGGTGGCTGGAGCATAAGACCTGATGTGACAGCAGTATAGTGAGTGCAGCTCTGGGGGGTGACTGGAGCATAAGACCTGATGTGACAGCAGTATAGTGAGTGCAGCTCTGGGGTTGGCTGGAGGATAAGACCTGATGTGACAGCAGTATAGTGAGTGCATCTCTGGGGGTGGCTGGAGGATAAGACCTGATGTGACAGCAGTATAGTGAGTGCAGCTCTGGGGGTGGCTGGAGGATAAGAGCTGATGTGACAGCCGTATAGTGAGTGCTGCTCTGGAGGTGACTGGGGGATGAGACCTGATGTGACAGCAGTATAGTGAATGCTGCTCTGGAGGTGACTTGGGGATGAGACCTGATGTGACAGCAGTATAGTGAGTGCAGCTCTGGGGGTGGCTGGAGGATATGACGTGATGTAACAGCAGTATAGTGAGTGCCGCTCTGGGGGTGGCTGGAGCATAAGACCTGATGTGACAGCAGTATAGTGAATGCAGCTCTCGGGGTGGCTGGAAGATATGACGTGATGTAATAGCAGTATAGTGAGTGCCGCTCTGGGGGTGGCTGGAGGATAAGAGCTGATGTTACAGCCGTGTAGTGAGTGCAGCTCTGGTGGTGGCTGGAGGATAAGACCTGATGTGACAGCAGTATAGTGAGTGCAGCTCTGTGGGTGTCTGGAGGATAAGATCTGATGTGACAGCAGTATAGTGAGTGCCGCTCTGGGGGTGGCTGGAGCATAAGACCTGATGTGACAGCAGTATAGTGAGTGCAGCTCTGGGGGTGGCTGGAGGATAAGACCTGATGTGACAGCAGTATAGTGAGTGCATCTCTGGGGGTGGCTGGAGGATAAGACCTGATGTGACAGCAGTATAGTGAGTGCAGCTCTGGGGGTGGCTGGAGCATAAGACCTGATGTGACAGCAGTATAGTGAGTGCAGCTCTGGGGGTGGCTGGAGCATAAGACCTGATGTGACAGCAGTATAGTGAGTGCAGCTCTGGGGGTGGCTGGAGCGTTGCACACAGGTCACACTCCTGCTCTTCCTCTTCTCTCCTCGCAGTGCCCTCCACATCCTCCGCTTGTGCTGCCGTTGTCCGGTTGACTTTGAGTTCTGCATCGTCTGTTCTCCTCTTCACAAGGACTTCACCGTCTCCCCGTCTTCAGGTGCGTTCCTGAGACCCTCCACAGTAGATAAGAGGGCGTCTCCTCGCCCCCCGTCACTGCTCACTGACCCCATCACCACACATTCATCAGGCCTTGGTTATCAGGAGTCTCCGCTCGGCACATGATGTCCTGGGACCAGTTCCCTTCAGTGCAGTAAAATCAATGATCCGATAATGTAATTCATGTTCATAATGTCCAGAATAAGAAATGAGCGGCAGTCAGTGTAATCCGATTCCCGGGGTCCTCGTGTCAGAGCCGCGCCGCTGACAAATCTCTATCAATAGCAATCGCAGCGCGGAGCCGAGCGAGGAAGGATCCCGAGAGCAACAATGATTGTAAAGGATTGTCCCAATATACAGAGCACATGTCATCTGCAGAACCAGCGCATATCCAATGCTATCCTCCAGAGCTGCACTCACTATTCTGCTGGTGCAGTCACTGTGTACATACATTACATTACTGATCCTAGGTTACATCCTGTATTATACTCCAGAGCTGCACTCACTATTCTGCTGGTGCAGTCACTGTGTACATACATTACATTACTGATCCTGAGTTACCTCCTGTATTATACTTCAGAGCTGCACTCACTATTCTGCTGGTGCAGTCACTGTGTACATACATTACATTACTGATCCTGAGTTACCTCCTGTATTATACTCCAGAGCTGCACTCACTATTCTGCTGGTGCAGTCACTGTGTACATACATTACATTACTGATCCTGAGTTACATCCTGTATTATACTCCAGAGCTGCACTCACTATTCTGCTGGTGCAGTCACTGTGTACATACATTACATTACTCATCCTGAGTTACATCCTGTATTATACTCCAGAGCTGCACTCACTATTCTGCTGGTGCAGTCACTGTGTACATACATTACATTACTGATCCCGAGTTACCTCCTGTATTATACTCCAGAGCTGCACTCACTATTCTGCTGGTGCAGTCACTGTGTACATACATTACATTACTGATCCTGTGTTACATCCTGTATTATACTCCAGAGCTGCACTCACTATTCTGCTGGTGCAGTCACTGTGTACATACATTACATTACTGATCCTGAGTTACATCCTGTATTATACTCCAGAGCTGCACTCACTATTCTGCTGGTGCAGTCACTGTGTACATACATTACATTACTGATCCTGAGTTACCTCCTGTATTATACTCCAGAGCTGCACTCACTATTCTGCTGGTGCAGTCACTGTGTACATACATTGCATTACTGATGCTGAGTTACATCCTGTATTATACTCCAGAGCCGCACTCACTATTCTGCTGGTGCAGTCACTGTGTACATACATTACATTACTGATCCTGAGTTACATCCTGTATTATACTCCAGAGCTGCACTCACTATTCTGCTGGTGCAGTCACTGTGTACATACATTACATTACTGATCCTGAGTTACATCCTGTATTATACTCCAGAGCTGCACTCACTATTCTGCTGGTGCAGTCACTGTGTACATACATTACATTACTGATCCCGAGTTACCTCCTGTATTATACTCCAGAGCTGCACTCACTATTCTGCTGGTGCAATTACTGTGTACATACATTACATTACTGATCCTGAGTTACCTCCTGTATTATACTCCAGAGCTGTACTCACTATTCTGCTGGTGCAGTCACTGTGTACATACATTACATTACTGATCCCGAGTTACCTCCTGTATTATACTCCAGAGCTGCACTCACTATTCTGCTGGTGCAGTCACTGTGTACATACATTACATTACTGATCCTGAGTTACATCCTGTATTATACTCCAGAGCTGCACTCACTATTCTGCTGGTGCAGTCACTGTGTACATACATTACATTACTGATCCCGAATTACCTCCTGTATTATACTCCAGAGCTGCACTCACTATTCTGCTGGTGCAATTACTGTGTACATACATTACATTACTGATCCTGTGTTACATCCTGTATTATACTCCAGAGCTGCACTCACTATTCTGCTGGTGCAGTCACTGTGTACATACATTACATTACTGATCCTGAGTTACATCCTGTATTATACTCCAGAGCTGCACTCGCTATTCTGCTGGTGCAGTCACTGTGTACATACATTACATTACTGATCCTGTATTGATCATGAGTTACATCCTGTATTATACTCCAGAGCTGCACTCGTTATTCTGCTGGTTTAGTTACTGTGTACATACATTACATTACTGATCCTGAGTTACATCCTGTATTATACTCCAGAGCTGCACTCACTATTCTGCTGGTGCAGTCACTGTGTACATACATTACATTACTGATCCTGAGTTACATCCTGTATTATACTCCAGAGCTGCACTCACTATTCTGCTGGTGCAGTCACTGTGTACATACATTACATTGCTGATCCTGAGTAACATCCTGTATTATACTCCAGAGCTGTACTCACTATTCTGCTGGTGCAGTCACTGTGTACATACATTACATTACTGATCCTGAGTTACATCCTGTATTATACTCCAGAGCTGCACTCACTATTCTGCTGGTGCAGTCACTGTGTACATACATTACATTACTGATCCCGAGTTACCTCCTGTATTATACTCCAGAGCTGCACTCACTATTCTGCTGGTGCAATTACTGTGTACATACATTACATTACTGATCCTGTGTTACATCCTGTATTATACTCCAGAGCTGCGCTCACTATTCTGCTGGTGCAGTCACTGTGTACATACATTACATTACTGATTCTGAGTTACCTCCTGTATTATACTCCAGAGCTGCACTCACTATTCTGCTGGTGCAGTCACTGTGTACATACATTACATTACTGATCCTGAGTTACATCCTGTATTATACTCCAGAGCTGCACTCACTATTCTGCTGGTGCAATCACTGTGTACATACATTACATTACTGATCCTGAATTACCTCCTGTATTATACTCCAGAGCTGCGCTCACTATTCTGCTGGTGCAGTCACTGTGTACATACATTATATTACTGATCCTGAATTACCTCCTGTATTATACTCCAGAGCTGCGCTCACTATTCTGCTGGTGCAGTCACTGTGTGCATACATTACATTACTGATCCTGAGTTACCTCCTGTATTATACTCCAGAGCTGCACTCACTATTCTGCTGGTGCAGTCACTGTGTACATACATTGCATTACTGATCCCGAGTTACCTCCTGTATTATACTCCAGAGCTGCACTCACTATTCTGCTGGTGCAGTCACTGTGTACATACATTACATTACTGATCCTGAGTTACCTCCTGTATTATACTCCAGAGCTGCACTCACTATTCTGCTGGTGCAGTCACTGTGTACATACATTGCATTACTGATCCTGAGTTACCTCCTGTATTATACTCCAGAGCTGCACTCACTATTCTGCTGCTGCAGTCACTGTGTACATACATTACATTACTGATCCTGAGTTACCTCCTGTATTATACTCCAGAGCTGCACTCACTATTCTGCTGGTGCAGTCACTGTGTACATACATTACATTACTGATCCTGAGTTACATCCTGTATTATACTCCAGAGCTGCACTCACTATTCTGCTGGTGCAGTCACTGTGTACATACATTACATTACTGATCCTGAGTTACCTCCTGTATTATACTCCAGAGCTGCACTCACTATTCTGCTGGTGCAGTCACTGTGTACATACATTACATTACTGATCCTGAGTTACATCCTGTATTATACTCCAGAGCTGCACTCACTATTCTGCTGGTGCAGTCACTGTGTACATACACTACATTACTGATCCTGAGTTACATCCTGTATTATACTCCAGAGCTGCACTCATTATTCTGCTGGTGCAGTCACTGTGTACAGACATTACATTACTGATCCTGAGTTACATCCTGTATTATACTCCAGAGCTGCTCTCACTATTCTGCTGGTGCAGTCACTGTGTACATACATTACATTACTGATCCTGAGTTACCTCCTGTATTATACTCCAGAGCTGCACTCACTATTCTGCTGGTGCAGTCACTGTGTACATACATTCCATTACTGATGCTGAGTTACATCCTGTATTATACTCCAGAGCTGCACTCACTATTCTGCTGGTGCAGTCACTGTGTACATACATTACATTACTGATCCTGAGTTACCTCCTGTATTATACTCCAGAGCTGCACTCACTATTCTGCTGGTGCAGTCACAGTGTACATACATTACATTACTGATCCCGAGTTACCGCCTGTATTATACTCCAGAGCTGCACTCACTATTCTGCTGGTGCAGTCACTGTGTACATACATTACATTACTGATCCCGAATTACCTCCTGTATTATACTCCAGAGCTGCACTCACTATTCTGCTGGTGCAATTACTGTGTACATACATTACATTACTGATCCTGTGTTACATCCTGTATTATACTCCAGAGCTGCGCTCACTATTCTGCTGGTGCAGTCACTGTGTACATACATTACATTACTGATCCTGAGTTACCTCCTGTATTATACTCCAGAGCTGCACTCACTATTCTGCTGGTGCATTCACTGTGTACATACATTACATTACTGATCCTGAGTTACATCCTGTATTATACTCCAGAGCTGCACTCACTATTCTGCTGGTGCAGTCACTGTGTACATACATTACATTACTGATCCTGAGTTACCTCCTGTATTATCCTCCAGAGCTGCACTCACTATTCTGCTGGTGCAGTCTCTGTGTACATGCATTACATTACTGATCCTGATTTACCTCCTGTATTATACTCCAGAGCTGCGCTCACTATTCTGCTGGTGCAGTCACTGTGTACATACATTACATTACTGATCCTGAGTTACATCCTGTATTATACTCCAGAGCTGCGCTCACTATTCTGCTGGTGCAGTTACTGTGTACATACATTACATTACTGATCCTGAGTTACCTTCTGTATTATACTCCAGAGCTGCACTCACTATTCTGCTGTTGCATTCACTGTGTACATACATTACATTACTGATCCTGAGTTACCTCCTGTATTATACTCCAGAGCTGCACTCACTATTCTGCTGGTGCAATCACTGTGTACATACATTACATTACTGATCCTGAGTTACCTCCTGTATTATCCTCCAGAGCTGCACTCACTATTCTGCTGGTGCAGTCACTGTGTACATACATTGCATTACTGATGCTGAGTTACATCCTGTATTATACCCCAGAGCTGCACTCACTATTCTGCTGGTGCAGTCACTGTGTACATACATTACATTACTGATCCTGATTTACCTCCTGTATTATACTCCAGAGCTGCGCTCACTATTCTGCTGGTGCAGTCACTGTGTACATACATTACATTACTGATCCTGAGTTACCTCCTGTATTATACTCCAGAGCTGCACTCACTATTCTGCTGGTGCAGTCTCTGTGTACATACATTACATTACTGATCCTGATTTACCTCCTGTATTATACTCCAGAGCTGCGCTCACTATTCTGCTGGTGCAGTCACTGTGTACATACATTACATTACTGATCCTGAGTTACCTCCTGTATTATACTCCAGAGCTGCACTCACTATTCTGCTGGTGCAGTCACTGTGTACATACATTGCATTACTGATGCTGAGTTACATCCTGTATTATACTCCAGAGCTGCACTCACTATTCTGCTGGTGCAGTCACTGTGTACATACATTACATTACTGATCCTGAGTTACCTCCTGTATTATACTGCAGAGCTGCACTCACTATTCTGCTGGTGCAGTCACTGTGTACATACATTGCATTACTGATCCTGAGTTACATCCTGTATTATACTCCAGAGCTGCACTCACTATTCTGCTGGTGTAGTCACTGTGTACATACATTGCATTACTGATCCTGAGTTACCTCCTGTATTATACTCCAGAGCTGCACTCACTATTCTGCTGGTGCAGTCACTGTGTACATACATTACATTACTGATCCTGAGTTACCTCCTGTATTATACTCCAGAGCTGCTCTCACTATTCTGCTGGTGCAATCACTGTGTACATACATTACATTACTGATCCTGAATTACCTCCTGTATTATACTCCAGAGCTGCGCTCACTGTTCTGCTGGTGCAGTCACTGTGTACATACATTGCATTACTGATCCTGAGTTACCTCCTGTATTATACTCCAGAGCTGCACTCACTATTCTGCTGGTGCAGTCACTGTGTACACACTTTACATTACTGATCCTGAGTTACATCCTGTATTATGCTCCAGAGCTGCACTCACTATTCTGCTGGTGCAGTCACTGTGTACATACATTATATTACTGATCCTGAGTTACCTCCTGTATTATACTCCAGAGCTGCACTCACTATTCTGCTGGTGCAGTCACTGTGTGCATAGATTACATTACTGATCCTGAGTTACCTCCTGTATTATACTCCAGAGCTGCACTCACTATTCTGCTGGTGCAGTCACTGTGTGCATACATTACATTACTGATCCTGAGTTACCTCCTGTATTATACTCCAGAGCTGCACTCACTATTCTGCTTGTGCAGTCACTGTGTACATACATTACATTACTGATCCTGAGTTACATCCTGTATTATACTCCAGAGCTGCACTCACTATTCTGCTGGTGCAGTCACTGTGTACATACATTACATTACTGATCCTGAGTTACCTCCTGTATTATACTCCAGAGCTGCACTCACTATTCTGCTGGTGCAGTCACTGTGTACATACATTACATTACCGATCCTGAGTTACCTCCTGTATTATACTCCAGAGCTGCACTCACTATTCTGCTGGTGCAGTCACTGTGTACATACATTACATTACTGATCCTGAGTTACATCCTGTATTATACTCCAGAGCTGCACTCACTATTCTGCTGGTGCAGTCACTGTGTACATACATTATATTACTGATCCTGAGTTACCTCCTGTATTATACTCCAGAGCTGCACTCACTATTCTGCTGGTGCAGTCACTGTGTACATACATTACATTTCTGATCCTGAGTTACATCCTGTATTATCCTCCAGAGCTGCACTCACTATTCTGCTGGTGCAGTTACATTACTGATCTTGTATTATACTCCAGAGCTGCGCTCTGCGTTCTGTTGGGTAGTATTGGATACGGTCAGCGGTTGTGTTATCTCTGTATGTAATCAGTATATTGGGGTCAGCGGTTTTGGCATTAACCCTCTATTGTCAGTGTAGCCTGATGCTCTCTCCTCTCTTGCAGGGGTGGTCCCGGGCTGGGGGCAGCTTGAGGTGACTGTCAACTATACTCCGTCCACCTATGGAACCTCTCAGGTCCGATTGGAGCTGCTGATCTCTGAATTCAATGCCCGACCCCGTGTCTGTGTGGTCACTGGCACGTGCTGCCCTCTGCTGACTACAAGGTAGGTACAGTCCTGCGAGGAGCGGCACAGGAAGGGTGAAAGAGAAGCTGTCGGCAGCATTTTACTGAGCAGAGTACAGACAGGGCCCATCGGAGCCTGTGGCGACGGAAGACGGAGAAGGAAGACGGAGAAGGCAGACGGAGAAGGCAGACGGAGAAGGCAGACGGAGAAGGCAGACGGAGAAGGCAGACGGAGAAGGCAGACGGAGAAGGCAGACGGAGAAGGCAGACGGAGAAGGCAGACGGAGAAGGCAGACGGAGAAGGCTGACGTAGAAGGCTGACGTAGAAGGCTGACGTAGAAGGCTGACGTAGAAGGCTGACGTAGAAGGCTGACGTAGAAGGCTGACGGAGAAGGCTGACGGAGAAGGCTGACGGAGAAGGCAGACGGAGAAGGCAGACGGAGACAGCAGACGGAGACGGCAGACGGAGAAGGCAGACGGAGACGGAAGACGGAGAAGGCAGACTGGGAACACAGGCCTCCCCTTCTTCCCGCACACAGGCCCCCCCTTCTTCCCGCACACAGGCCCCCCCTTCTTCCCGCACACAGGCCCCCCCTTCTTCCCGCACGCAGGCCCCCCCGTGTTCCCGCACGCAGGCTCCCCCGTGTTCCCGCACGCAGGCTCCCCCCGTGTTCCCGCACACAGGCTCCCCCGTGTTCCCGCACGCAGGCTCCCCCGTGTTCCCGCACGCAGGCTCCCCCATGTTCCCGCACACAGGCTCCCCCGTGTTCCCGCACACAGGCTCCCCCGTGTTCCCGCACGCAGGCTCCCCCGTGTTCCCGCACACAGGCTCCCCCGTGTTCCCGCACACAGGCTCCCCCGTGTTCCCGCACGCAGGTTCCCCCGTGTTCCCGCACGCAAGCTCCCCCCGTGTTCCCGCACGCAGGCTCCCCCGTGTTCCCGCACGCAGGTTCCCCCGTGTTCCCGCACGCAGGCTCCCCCGTGTTCCCGCACGCAGGCTCCCCCGTGTTCCCGCACGCAGGTTCCCCCGTGTTCCCGCACGCAGGCTCCCCCGTATTCCCGCACGCAGGCCCCCCCGTGTTTCCGCACGCAGGCTCCCCCGTATTCCCGCACGCAGGTTCCCGCACACAGGCTCCCCCCGTGTTCCCGCACACAGGCTCCCCCGTGTTCCCGCACGCAGGCTCCCCCGTGTTCCCGCACACAGGCTCCCCCGTGTTCCCGCACGCAGGCTCCCCCGTGTTCCCGCACGCAGGCTCCCCCGTGTTCCCGCACGCAGGCTCCCCCCGTGTTCCCGCACGCAGGCTCCCCCCGTGTTCCCGCACGCAGGCTCCCCCCGTGTTCCCGCACGCAGGCTCCCCCTGTGTTCCCGCACGCAGGCTCCCCCGTGTTCCCGCACGCAGGCTCCCCCGTGTTCCCGCACGCAGGCTCCCCCGTGTTCCCGCACGCAGGCTCCCTTCTCCGTCTTCCCGCACGCAGGCTCCCTTCTCCGTCTTCCTTCTCCGTCTTCCTTCTCCGTCTTCCGTCTCCGTCTTCCGTCTCCGTCTTCCTTCTCCGTCTTCCTTCTCCGTCTTCCTTCTCCGTCTTCCTTCTCCGTCTTCCTTCTCCGTCTTCCTTCTCCGTCTTTCTTCTCCGTCTTTCTTCTCCGTCTTCCTTCTCCGTCTTCCTTCTCCGTCTTCCTTCTCCGTCTTCCTTCTCCGTCTTCCTTCTCCGTCTTCCTTCTCCGTCTTCCTTCTCCGTCTTCCTTCTCCGTCTTCCTTCTCCGTCTTCCTTCTCCGTCTTTCTTCTCCGTCTTCCTTCTCCGTCTTCCTTCTCCGTCTTCCTTCTCCGTCTTCCTTCTCCGTCTTCCTTCTCCGTCTTCCTTCTCCGTCTTCCTTCTCCGTCTTCCTTCTCCGTCTTCCTTCTCCGTCTTCCTTCTCCGTCTTCCTTCTCCGTCTTCCTTCTCCGTCTTCCTTCTTCGTCTTCCTTCTTCGTCTTCCTTCTCCTTCTTCCTTCTCCTTCTTCCTTCTCCTTCTTCCTTCTCCGTCTTCCTTCTCCGTCTTCCTTCTCCGCAGGCTCCGATGGGCCCCGTCTGTACTCTACTCAGTAAAATGCTGCTGACCGCTGCTTTTTAAAGGGGTGTTCCCATCTCCAAGATCCTATCCCAATATGTAGTAGGTGTAATAATAATAATATTAGCAAATACCTCCAATTAGAAATGTAGTACAGTTCTTCTGATTCGCTGTGTCTTTTACACCATGTGCAGGGCATTGCAGTAGCTTAGGTATCCATGGTTACATCCACTCATATAGTGACAGTGAGGTAGCTAGTTGCTAGTTCTTGTAACCATGGATACCTAAGGACCTGGAATGCCCTACACATGGGGAAAGAGACAGCGCATCAGAAGAACTATACAACATATTGGGATAGGATCTTGGAGATGGGAATAATTGGGGTCACTGGGGAGTCTACATCTGCCAGCCACGTGTACAACATGGAGCGCCAGCTGGATATTATATACTGCTCTATAATCTCATCAGGACGGTGCAGCCCGAGGAGCAGAACTCACCCAAAGGGCGACTCCAGGGTGGACAGAGACCGTATGGGGTGTCCCGTAAGAAGAAGCATCTGCAGAGTCTGCAGCAAAGCGCGTCACAGGTAAGTGCTCCGTCACAGCTGCTGACTAGAGCCGTCGTCACACTGACCATCATCACGCTGACCCCCGTCACGCTGACCATCATCACACTGACCCCTGTCATGCTGACCATCATCACGCTGACCCCCGTCACGCTGATCATCATCACGCTGAGCATCATCACGCTGACCCCCGTCACGCTGACCATCATCACGCTGACCCCCGTCATGCTGACCATCATCACGCTGACCCCCGTCACGCTGACCATCATTACGGTGACCCCCGTCTAGCTAACCATCATCACGCTGACCCCCGTCACGCTGACCATCATCACGCTGACCATCATCACGCTGACCCCCGTCACGCTGACCATCATCACGCTGACCCCCGTCATGCTGACCATCATCACGCTGACCCCCGTCACGCTGACCATCATCACGCTGACCATCATCACGCTGACCCCCGTCACGCTGACCATCATCACGCTGACCATCATCACGCTGAACATCATCACGCTGACCATCATCACGCTGACCCCCGTCATGCTGACCATCATCACGCTGACCCCCGTCACGCTGACCATCATCACGCTGACCATCATCACGCTGACCCCCGTCACGCTGACCATCATCACGCTGACCCCCGTCATGCTGACCATCATCACGCTGACCCCCGTCACGCTGACCATCATCACGCTGACCCTCGTCACGCTGAACATCATCACGCTGACCCTCGTCACGCTGAACATCATCACGCTGACCCTCGTCACGCTGAACATCATCACGCTGACCCCCGTCATGCTGACCATCATCACGCTGACCCCCGTCATGCTGACCATCATCACGCTGACCCCCGTCATGCTGACCATCATCACGCTGACCCCCCCCCTCGTCACGCTGACCATCATCACGCTGACCCTCGTCACGCTGAACATCATCACGCTGACCCTCGTCACGCTGAACATCATCACGCTGACCCTCGTCACGCTGAACATCATCACGCTGACCCCCGTCATGCTGACCATCATCACGCTGACCCCCGTCATGCTGACCATCATCACGCTGACCCCCGTCTAGCTAACCATCATCACGCTGACCCCCGTCACGCTGACCATCATCACGCTAACCCCCGTCATGCTGACCATCATCACGGTGACCCCCGTCACGCTGACCATCATCACGCTGACCCTCGTCACGCTGAACATCATCACGCTGACCCTCGTCACGCTGAACATCATCACGCTGACCCTCGTCACGCTGAACATCATCACGCTGACCCCCGTCATGCTGACCATCATCACGCTGACCCCCGTCACGCTGACCATCATCACGCTGACCCCCGTCACGCTGACCATCATTACACTGACCCCCGTCACGCTGACCATCATTACGCTGACCCCCGTCACGCTGACCCCCATCACGCTGACCATCATCACGCTGACCCCCGTCGTGCTAACCATCATTATTCTGACCCCCGTCACGCTAACCATCATCACGCTGACCCCCATCACGCTGACCATCATCACGCTGACCCCCCCCTCATCACGCTGACCCCCGTCACGCTGACCCCCCCCCCCTCATCACGCTGACCCCCGTCACACTGACCCCCGTCACGCTGACCGCTCGCCTGTCCGCTACAGGTCACAGAGTTCCAGAAGCTGAGATTTCCCATGAATCTGTCCAGTCCTCACGCTGTGTGCACCGTCCTGAACCAGCAGCCCGGAAAGCTGAGAGCCAGAGACCGGCCAGGAGGTAACGCCACCATGAGGGTTGTAGTATTCACCAACTGTTTCACCACCTCTTATCCTCCAGTCACCTCCAGAGCTGCACTCACTATTCTGCTGTTATAGCTTATCCTCCAGTCACCTCCAGAGCTGCAGTCACTATTCTGCTGTTACAGCTTATCCTCCAGTCACCTCCAGAGCTGCAGTCACTATTCTGCTGTTGCAGCTTATCCTCCAGTCACCTCCAGAGCTGCAGTCACTCTTCTGCTGTTACAGCTTATCCTCCAGTCACCTCCAGAGCTGCACTCACTATTCTGCTGTTATAGCTTATCCTCCAGTCACCTCCAGAGCTGCACTCACTATTCTGCTGTTATAGCTTATCCTCCAGTCACCTCCAGAGCTGCAGTCACTATTCTGCTGTTACAGCTTATCCTCCAGTCACCTCCAGAGCTGCAGTCACTATTCTGCCGTTATAGCTTATCCTCCAGTCACCTCCAGAGCTGCAGTCACTATTCTGCTGTTACAGCTTATCCTCCAGTCACCTCCAGAGCTGCAGTCACTATTCTGCTGTTACAGCTTATCCTCCAGTCACCTCCAGAGCTGCAGTCACTCTTCTACTGTTACATCATGTCTTATCCTCCAGTCACCTCCAGAGCTGTGGTCACTCTTCCGCTGTTACATTATTATTATTATTATTTATTATTATAGCGCCATTTATTCCATGGCGCTTTACATGTTATAGGGGTATACATAGCAAAAAACATTTACATAATCTTAACAAAACGAGTCAGCGACTGGTACAGGAGGAGCGAGGACCCTGCCCGCGAGGGCTCACAGTCTACAGGGGATGGGTGAGGATACAGTAGGTGAGGGTAGTGCTGGTCGTGGAGCGGTATGGTGGAGCGAGGACCCTGCCCGCGAGGGCTCACAGTCTACAAGGGATGGGTGAGGATACAGTAGGTGAGGGTAGAGCTGGTCGTGCAGCGGTATGGTGGAGACAGGACCCTGCCCGCGAGGGCTCACAGTCTACAGGGGATGGGTGAGGATACAGTAGGTGAGGGTAGAGCTGGTCGTACAGCGGTATGGTGGAGACAGGACCCTGCCCGCGAGGGCTCACAGTCTACAAGGGATGGGTGAGGATACAGTAGGTGAGTGTAGAGCTGGTCGTGCATCGGTATGGTGGAGCGAGGACCCTGCCCGCGAGGGCTCACAGTCTACAGGGGATGGGTGAGGATACAGTAGGTGAGGGCAGAGCTGGTCGTGCAGCGGTATGGTGGAGCGAGGACCCTGCCCGCGAGGGCTCACAGTCTACAAGGGATGGGTGAGGATACAGTAGGTGAGGGCAGTGCTGGTCGTGGAGCGGTATGGTGGAGCGAGGACCCTGCCCTCAAGGGCTCACAATCTACAAGGGATGGGTGAGGATACAGTAGGTGAGGGTAGAGCTGGTCATGGAGCGGTATGGTGGAGCGAGGACCCTGCCCTCAAGGGCTCACAGTCTACAAGGGATGGGTGAGGATACAGTAGGTGAGGGCAGTGCTGGTCGTGGAGCGGTATGGTGGAGCGAGGACCCTGCCCTCAAGGGCTCACAATCTACAAGGGATGGGTGAGGATACACTAGGTGAGGGCAGAGCTGGTCGTGCAGCGGTATGGTGGAGCGAGGACCCTGCCCGCGAGGGCTCACAGTCTACAAGGGATGGGTGAGGATACAGTAGGTGAGGGTAGAGCTGGTCGTGCAGCGGTATGGTGGAGCGAGGACCCTGCCCGCAAGGGCTCACAATCTACAAGGGATGGGTGAGGATACAGTAGGTGAGGGTAGAGCTGGTCGTGGAGCGGTATGGTGGAGACAGGACCCTGCCCGCGAGGGCTCACAGTCTACAAGGGATGGGTGAGGATACAGTAGGTGAGGGTAGAGCTGGTCGAGCAGCGGTATGGTGGAGCGAGGACCCTGCCCGCGAGGGCTCACAGTCTACAGGGGATGGGTGAGGATACAGTAGGTGAGGGTAGAGCTGGTCGTGCAGCGGTATGGTGGAGCGAGGACCCTGCCCGCGAGGGCTCACAGTCTACAGGGGATGGGTGAGGATACAGTAGGTGAGGGTAGAGCTGGTCGTGCAGCGGTATGGTGGAGACAGGACCCTGCCCGCGAGGGCTCACAGTCTACAAGGGATGGGTGAGGATACAGTAGGTGAGGGTAGAGCTGGTCGTGCAGCGGTATGGTGGAGCGAGGACCCTGCCCGCGAGGGCTCACAGTCTACAGGGGATGGGTGAGGATACAGTAGGTGAGGGTAGAGCTGGTCGTGCAGAGGTATGGTGGAGCGAGGACCCTGCCCGCGAGGGCTCACAGTCTACAAGGGATGGGTGAGGATACAGTAGGTGAGGGCAGTGCTGGTCGTGGAGCGGTATGGTGGAGCGAGGACCCTGCCCGCAAGGGCTCACAATCTACAAGGGATGGGTGAGGATACAGTAGGTGAGGGTAGAGCTGGTCGTGCAGCAGTATGGTGGAGCGAGGACCCTGCACCCGAGAGCTCACAGTCTACAAGGGATGGGTGAGGATACAGTAGGTGAGGGTAGAGCTGGTCGTGCAGCGGTATGGTGGAGCGAGGACCCTGCCCGCGAGGGCTCACAGTCTAAAAGGGATGGGTGAGGATACAGTAGGTGAGAGTAGAGCTGGTCGTGCAGCGGTATGGTGGAGCGAGGACCCTGCCCGCGAGGGCTCACAATCTACAGGGGATGGGTGAGGATACAGTAGTTGAGGGTAGAGCTGGTCGTGGAGCAGTATGGTGGAGCGAGGACCCTGCCCGCGAGGGCTCACAGTCTACAGGGGATGGGTGAGGATACAGTAGGTGAGGGCAGAGCTGGTCGTGCAGCGGTATGGTGGAGCGCGGACCCTGCCCGCGAGGGCTCACAGTCTAAAAGGGATGGGTGAGGATACAGTAGGTGAGAGTAGAGCTGGTCGTGCAGCGGTATGGTGGAGCGAGGACCCTGCCCGCGAGGGCTCACAATCTACAGGGGATGGGTGAGGATACAGTAGGTGAGGGTAGAGCTGGTCGAGCAGCAGTATGGTGGAGCGAGGACCCTGCCCGCGAGGGCTCACAATCTACAGGGGATGGGTGAGGATACAGTAGGTGAGGTTAGAGCTGGTCGTGCAGCGGTATGGTGGAGCGAGGACTCTGCCCGCGAGGGCTCACAGTCTACAAGGGATGGGTGAGGATACAGTAGGTGAGGGTAGAGCTGGTCGTGCAGCGGTATGGTGGAGCGAGGACCCTGCCCGCGAGGGCTCACAATCTACAGGGGATGGGTGAGGATACAGTAGGTGAGGGTAGAGCTGGTCGTGGAGCAGTATGGTGGAGCGAGGACCCTGCCCGCGAGGGCTCACAGTCTACAGGGGATGGGTGAGGATACAGTAGGTGAGGGTAGAGGAGGTCATGCAGTAATGTGATGCAGTGGTGGTTACTGCAGGTTGTAGGCTTGTCGGAAGAGGTGGGTCTTCAGGTTTCTTTTGAAGGTCTCCATGGTAGGTGAGAGTCTGATGTGTTGGGGTGGAGAGTTCCAGAGTAGGGGGGAAGCACGGGAGAAATCTTGTATGCGATTGTGGGAGGAGGAGATAAGAGGGGAGTAGAGAAGGAGATCTTGTGAGGATCGGAGCCTGCGTGCGGGTATGTAGCGGGAGACTAGGTCAGAGATATATGGAGGAGACAGGTTGTGGATGGCTTTGTATGCCATGGTTAGGGTTTTGATCTGGAGTCTCTGAGTAATGGGGAGCCAGTGAAGGGATTGACAGAGAGGAGAGGCCGGGGAATAGCGGGGGGACAGGTGGATTAGTCGGGCGGCAGAGTTTAGGATGGATTGGAGGGGTGTGAGAGTGTTAGAGGGGAGGCCACAGAGCAGGAGGTTGCAGTAGTCAAGGCGGGAGATGATGAGGGTGCACTAGTGTTTTTGCAGATTCATGGTTGAGGAATGTGCGGATCCGGGAGATATTTTTGAGTTGGAGTCGGCAGGAAGTGGAAAGGGCTTGGATATGTGGTTTGAAGGAGAGATCAGAGTCCAGGGTTACCCCAAGGCAGAGAGCTTGAGGGACTGGGGAGAGTGGGCAGCCATTGACTATAATGGATAGGTCAGATGGGGGATGTGAATGAAATGGTGGAAAGATGATGAATTCTGTTTTATCCATGTTAAGTTTTAGAAATTTAGCAGAGAAGAAGGATGAGATGGCGGACAGACATTGTGGGATTCTGGTTAGTAGAGAGCAGATATCGGGTCCAGAGAGGTAGATCTGTGTGTCATCAGCATAGAGGTGATACTGAAAGCCGTGAGACTCTATGAGCTGTCCCAGGCCGAAGGTGTAGATGGAGAAGAGCAGGGGTCCTAGAACTGAGCCTTGGGGGACACCGACAGATAGGGGGCGAGATGAAGAGGTGGTGTGTGAGTGGGAGACGCTGAATGTCCGGTCTGTTAGGTATGAGGAGATCCAGGATAGGGCCAAGTCTGTGATGCCGAGAGATGAGAGAGTCTGTAGTAAGAGGGAATGGTCCACTGTGTCAAAGGCAGAGGACAGGTCCAGGAGGAGGAGGAGGACAGGTCCAGGAGGAGGAGGAGGACAGGTCCAGGAGGAGGAGGAGGACAGGTCCAGGAGGAGGAGGAGGACAGGTCCAGGAGGAGGAGGAGGACAGGTCCAGGAGGAGGAGGACAGGTGCAGGAGGAGGAGGATGGAGTAGTGTCGCTTGGATTTGGCATTTAGTAGGTCATTGGTGACTTTGGTCAGGGCAGTTTCAGTCGAGTGATGCGGTCGGAAACCAGATTGTAGGCGGTCGAAGAGGGAGCAGGAGGAGAGGTGGGAGGACAGTTCAAGGTGGACATGTTGTTGTAGTAGTTTTGATGCTAAGGGGAGGAGTGATATGGGGCGGTAGCTAGACACAGAGGATGGGTCAAGGGAGGGCTTTTTGAGGATGGGTGTGATTGAGGCCTGTTTGAAACATGAGGGGAAGACACCGGTTGTTAGTGACGGGTTGAAGAGGTGGGTTAGGGTTGGGATGAAGACTGTGGTAAGGTTAGGGATGAGGTGGGATGGGATTGGGCCAAGTTCGCAGGTGGTGAGGTGTGATTTGGAGAGTAAGGAGGAGACTTGACCTTCTGTAATGGTGGAAAAGTGGGGTTTGGAGGAGAAGGGTTGAGTAGATATGAGGAGGGGTTGTGCGGACTTTAGGCAAAAGCTTTGTCTGATGGTGTCAATCTTCTGCTTGAAGAATGAGGCAAAGTCTTCGGCTGAGATGAGAGAAGAGGGAGGAGGTGCTGGGGGACGAAGGAGAGAATTGAAAGTGTTAAATAGCTGTTTAGGGTTGTGAGACAGGGAGGATATGAGAGATGAGGAGTAGGTTTGTTTTGCTGTATTGAGTGTGGACTTGAAGATAGTGAGGGATTGTTTGAATGCGATGAAGTGCTCGATGGAGTGAGACCTTTTCCATCTTCGATCCGCAACCATGGAGGCCCGTCGCAGTTCTTTAGTAAGTTTGGTGTGCCAGGGTTGCCTGTTGATTGTGCGAGCTTTGGTGTGTGTGAGAGGGGCAATCGAGTCGAGAGCTGCAGCTATTGTGGTGTTATATGAAGCAGCAGCAACGTCTGCATTGTGTAAGGAATTTATGTCTGTAAGAGGGAGAAGGGATTCAGAGAGAGAGTGTAGGTCAAGGTATTTGAGGTTTCTGCGAGCGTGTATAAGTTTGTGGAGTGGGGGTTGTGCACCCGGAGAGGAGAGAGAAGAGAATGTGAGTAGGTTGTGGTCCGAGAGAGGGAGAGGTGAGTTAGAGAGGTTAGATAGGGAACCGAGGCGGGTGAACATGAGGTCCAGTGTGTGGCCATCTTTATGAGTAGCTGCCGAAGACCATTGAGCGAGGCCGAAGGAGGAAGTGAGGGATATAAGCTTAGAGACAGACGAGTGGGAAGTGTCAATGGGGATGTTGAAGTCACACATTATGATAGTGGGGATGTCAGCGGAAAGGAAGTGAAGCAGCCAGGTGGAGAAGTGGTCTAAGAAGGTGGTGGCTAGTCCTGGGGGTCGGTAAATGACGGCCGGTTGGAGGTCAGAGGGGGGAATAGATACGCACACAGTGCACCTCAAAAGAGGGGAGTGTAACAGAGGGTGGCAGTGATATTTGGGTGAAAGCGCAGGTATCTGACAGAAGAAAACCTACGCCTCCGCCATGTTTGCCGTTGGGGCAGGGGGTGTGGGAAAGGTGGAATCCGCCATATGAAAGTGCAGCTGGGGAGGCTGTGTCAGAGGTCAGAAGGGGTGAGCCAGGTTTCGGTGATGGCGAGGAAGGAAAGTTTGTTAGTGATGAAAAGGTCGTGGATGTAGGAAAGTTTGTTGCAGACGGAGCGAGCGTTCCAGAGAGCTCCTGTTAGAGCAACTGAGGAAGTGGGGATTAGTTGGATGGGTATGAGGTTAGAAGGGTTGTGGAAGGTCGTGGATAGTTTGTGGAAGGTCGTGGATAGGAGGTAGAAGTAACTGTGGGGATATGGCGAGGAGGACCAGGATTTGGAGAGATATCTCCAGCAGCGAGGAGGAGCAGAGAAAGTGTTAGCAGGTGGGAGCAAGAGAGAGCATGAGGTGGCTGTCTGTGTTTGGAGATCCAGGATTGAATGTTGAGGAATAATTCTGAGGAGGAGGTGAGATGAATGGGGAGGATGGAGGGAGAGATGAAGAGTTCCTTACTAGGTGTAGGGATTTGAGGGGTTACTAGAAATTGGAGGATTATAGAGAAAAAAGTGAGCGCTAACAGAAACATAGTTAAAAGAGAGTAAGTGGTCAAAGTGTTGGTTACCTGACTCCTGCCCCGACTAACTGCCTCTGAAATAACTGACTCTGAAATAACTGCCACTTATCTCCGAAGCCACTGTGCACAAGAAGACGCGTGCACAACCCAGCACGCATGCACCCCTCAAGCACATCAGGTCTTATCCTCCAGTCACCTCCAGAGCTGCGGTCACTCTTCTGCTGTTACATCATGTCTTATCCTCCAGTCACCTCCTGAGCTGCAGTCACTACTCTGCTGTTACATCATCTCTTATCCTCCAGTCACCTCCAGAGCTGCGGTCACTCTTCTGCTGTTACATCATGTCTTATCCTCCAGTCACCTCCAAAGCTGCAGTCACTATACTGCTGTTACATCTTATCCTCCAGTCACCTCCAGAGCTGCCGTCACTATTCTGCTGTTACATCGTGTCTTATCCTCCAGTCACCTCCAGAGCTGCAGTCACTATTCTGCTGTTACATCATGTCTTATTCTCCAGTCACCTCCAGAGCTGCACTCATTATTCTGCTGTTACATCGTGTCTTATCCTCCAGTCACCTCCAGAGCTGCACTCACTATTCTGCTGTTACATCGTGTCTTATCCTCCAGTCACCTCCAGAGCTGCCGTCACTATACTGCTGTTACATCTTATCCTCCAGTCACCTCCAGAGCTGCCGTCACTATTCTGCTGTTACATCGTGTCTTATCCTTCAGTCACCTCCAGAGCTGCACTCATTATTCTGCTGTTACATCATGTCTTATCCTCCAGTCACCTCCAGAGCTGCAGTCACTCTTCTGCTGTTACATCGTGTCTTATCCTCCAGTCACCTCCAAAGCTGCAGTCACTATTCTGCTGTTACATCATGTCTTATCCTCCAGTCACCTCCAGAGCTGCAGTCACTATTCTGCTGTTACATCATGTCTTATCCTCCAGTCACCTCCAGAGCTGCACTCACTCTTCTGCTGTTACATCATGTCTTATCCTCCAGTCACCTCCAGAGCTGCACTCACTATTCTGCTGTTACATTGTGTCTTATCCTCCAGTCACCTCCAGAGCTGCAGTCACTATTCTGCTGTTACATCGTGTCTTATCCTCCAGTCACCTCCAGAGCTGCAGTCACTATTTTGCTGTTACATCATGTCTTATCCTCCAGTCACCTCCCTAGCTGCAGTCACTATTCTGCTGTTACATCATGTCTTATCCTCCAGTCACCTCCAGAGCTGCAGTCACTATACTGCTGTTACATCTTATCCTCCAGTCACCTCCAGAGCTGCAGTCACTATTCTGCTGTTACATCGTGTCTTATCCTCCAGTCACCTCCAGAGCTGCGGTCACTCTTCTGCTGTTACATCATGTCTTATCCTCCAGTCACCTCCAGAGCTGCGGTCACTCTTCTGCTGTTACATCGTGTCTTATCCTCCAGTCACCTCCAGAGCTGCAGTCACTCTTCTGCTGTTACATCGTGTCTTATACTCCAGTCACCTCCTGAGCTGCAGTCACTATTCTGCTGTTACATCGTGTCTTATCCTCCAGTCACCTCCAGAGCTGCACTCACTATTCTGCTGTTACATCGTGTCTTATCCTCCATTCACCTCCAGAGCTGCAGTCACTATACTGCTGTTACATCTTATCCTCCAGTCACCTCCAGAGCTGCCGTCACTATTCTGCTGTTACATCGTGTCTTATCCTCCAGTCACCTCCAAAGCTGCAGTCACTATTCTGCTGTTACATCATGTCTTATCCTCCAGTCACCTCCAGAGCTGCACTCATTATTCTGCTGTTACATCGTGTCTTATCCTCCAGTCACCTCCAGAGCTGCACTCACTATTCTGCTGTTACATCGTGTCTTATCCTCCAGTCACCTCCAGAGCTGCCGTCACTATACTGCTGTTACATCTTATCCTCCAGTCACCTCCAGAGCTGCCGTCACTATTCTGCTGTTACATCATGTCTTATCCTCCAGTCACCTCCAGAGCTGCACTCATTATTCTGCTGTTACATAATGTCTTATCCTCCAGTCACCTCCAGAGCTGCAGTCACTCTTCTGCTGTTACATCGTGTCTTATCCTCCAGTCACCTCCAAAGCTGCAGTCACTATTCTGCTGTTACATCATGTCTTATCCTCCAGTCACCTCCAGAGCTGCAGTCACTATTCTGCTGTTACATCATGTCTTATCCTCCAGTCACCTCCAGAGCTGCACTCACTCTTCTGCTGTTACATCATGTCTTATCCTCCAGTCACCTCCAGAGCTGCACTCACTATTCTGCTGTTACATTGTGTCTTATCCTCCAGTCACCTCCAGAGCTGCAGTCACTATACTGCTGTTACATCTTATCCTCCAGTCACCTCCAGAGCTGCCGTCACTATTCTGCTGTTACATCGTGTCTTATCCTCCAGTCACCTCCAGAGCTGCAGTCACTATTTTGCTGTTACATCATGTCTTATCCTCCAGTCACCTCCCTAGCTGCAGTCACTATTCTGCTGTTACATCATGTCTTATCCTCCAGTCACCTCCAGAGCTGCAGTCACTATACTGCTGTTACATCTTATCCTCCAGTCACCTCCAGAGCTGCCGTCACTATTCTGCTGTTACATCGTGTCTTATCCTCCAGTCACCTCCAGAGCTGCGGTCACTCTTCTGCTGTTACATCATGTCTTATCCTCCAGTCACCTCCAGAGCTGCAGTCTCTCTTCTGCTGTTACATCATGTCTTATGCTCCTGTCACCTCCAGAGCTGCAGTCACTATTCTGCTGTTACATCGTGTCTTATCCTCCATTCACCTCCAGAGCTGCAGTCACTATACTGCTGTTACATCTTATCCTCCAGTCACCTCCAGAGCTGCCGTCACTATTCTGCTGTTACATCGTGTCTTATCCTCCAGTCACCTCCAGAGCTGCAGGCACTATTCTGCTGTTACATCAGGTCTTATCCTTCAGTCACCTCCAGAGCTGCGGTCACTCTTCTGCTGTTACATCATGTCTTATCCTCCAGTCACCTCCAGAGCTGCACTCACTATTCTGCTGTTACATCGTGTCTTATCCTCCAGTCACCTCCAGAGCTGCACTCACTATTCTGCTGTTACATTGTGTCTTATCCTCCAGTCACCTCCAGAGCTGCACTCACTATTCTGCTGTTACATCGTGTCTTATCCTCCAGTCACCTCCAGAGCTGCAGTCACTATACTGCTGTTACATCTTATCCTCCAGTCACCTCCAGAGCTGCCGTCACTATTCTGCTGTTACATCGTGTCTTATCATCCAGTCACCTCCAGAGCTGCACTCATTATTCTGCTGTTACATCTTATCCTCCAGTCACCTCCAGAGCTGCCGTCACTATTCTGCTGTTACATCGTGTCTTATCCTCCAGTCACCTCCAGAGCTGCAGTCACTATTCTGCTGTTACATCATGTCTTATCCTCCAGTCACCTCCAGAGCTGCACTCATTATTCTGCTGTTACATCGTGTCTTATCCTCCAGTCACCTCCAGAGCTGCACTCACTATTCTGCTGTTACATCGTGTCTTATCCTCCAGTCACCTCCAGAGCTGCAGTCACTATTCTGCTGTTACATCATGTCTTATCCTCCATTCACCTCCAGAGCTGCACTCACTATTCTGCTGTTACATCGTGTCTTATCCTCCAGTCACCTCCAGAGCTGCAGTCACTCTTCTGCTGTTACATCATGTCTTATCCTCCTGTCATCTCCAGAGCTGCAGTCACTCTTCTGCTGTTACATCATGTCTTATCCTCCAGTCACCTCCAGAGCTGCCGTCACTATTCTGCTGTTACATCGTGTCTTATCCTCCAGTCACCTCGAGAGCTGCAGTCACTATTCTGCTGTTACATCATGTCATCCTCCAGTCACCTCCAGAGCTGCACTCATTATTCTGCTGTTACATCGTGTCTTATCCTCCAGTCACCTCCAGAGCTGCACTCACTATTCTGCTGTTACATCGTGTCTTATCCTCCAGTCACCTCCAGAGCTGCACTCACTATTCTGCTGTTACATCGTGTTTTATCCTCCAGTCACCTCCAGAGCTGCAGTCACTATCCTGCTTTTACATCGTGTCTTATCCTCCAGTAACCTCCAGAGCTGCACTCACTATTCTGCTGTTACATCGTGTCTTATCCTCCAGTCACCTCCAGAGCTGCACTCACTATTCTGCTGTTACATCATGTCTTATCCTCCAGTCACGTCCAGAGCTGCAGTCACTATTCTGCTGTTACAGCGTGTCTTATCCTCCAGTCACCTCCAGAGCTGCACTCACTATTCTGCTGTTACATCGTGTCTTATCCTCCAGTCACCTCCAGAGCTGCAGTCACTATACTGCTGTTACATCTTATCCTCCAGTCACCTCCAGAGGTGCACTCACTATTCTGCTGTTACATCGTGTCTTATCCTCCAGTCACCTCCAGAGCTGCAGTCACTATTCTGCTGTTACATCATGTCTTATCCTCCAGTCACCTCCAGAGCTGCACTCACTATTCTGCTGTTACATTGTGTCTTATCCTCCAGTCACCTCCAGAGCTGCACTCACTATTCTGCTGTTACATCGTGTCTTATCCTCCAGTCACCTCCAGAGCTGCAGTCACTATTCTGCTGTTACATCATGTCTTATCCTCCAGTCACCTCCAGAGCTGCACTCACTCTTCTGCTGTTACATCATGTCTTATCCTTCAGTCACCTCCAGAGCTGCACTCACTATTCTGCTGTTACATCGTGTCTTATCCTCCAGTCACCTCCAGAGCTGCAGTCACTATTCTGCTGTTACATCAGGTCTTACCCTCCAGTCACCTCCAGAGCTGCACTCATTATTCTGCTGTTACATCGTGTGTTATCCTCCAGTCACCTCCAGAGCTGCACTCACTATTCTGCTGTTACATCGTGTCTTATCCTCCAGTCACCTCCAGAGCTGCCGTCACTATACTGCTTTTACATCGTGTCTTATCCTCCAGTCACCTCCAGAGCTGCACTCACTATTTTGCTGTTACATCATGTCTTATCCTCCAGTCACCTCCAGAGCTGCACTCACTATTCTGCTGTTACATCATGTCTTATCCTCCAGTCACCTCCAGAGCTGCAGTCACTATACTGCTTTTACATCGTGTCTTATCCTCCAGTCACCTCCAGAGCTGCACTCACTATTCTGCTGTTACATCGTGTCTTATCCTCCAGTCACCTCCAGAGCTGCAGTCACTATACTGCTGTTACATCTTATCCTCCAGTCACCTCCAGAGCTGCAGTCACTATTCTGCTGTTACATCGTGTCTTATCCTCCAGTCACCTCCAGAGCTGCAGTCATTTTTCTGCTGTTACATCGTGTCTTATCCTCCAGTCACCTCCAGAGCTGCAGTCACTATTCTGCTGTTACATCATGTCTTATCCTCCAGTCACCTCCAGAGCTGCACTCATTATTCTGCTGTTACATCGTGTCTTATCCTCCAGTCACCTCCAGAGCTGCACTCACTATTCTGCTGTTACATCGTGTCTTATCCTCCAGTCACCTCCAGAGCTGCAGTCACTATTCTGCTGTTACATCGTGTCTTATCCTCCAGTCACCTCCAGAGCTGCAGTCACTATACTGCTGTTACATCTTATCCTCCAGTCACCTCCAGAGCTGCAGTCACTATTCTGCTGTTACATCGTGTCTTATCCTCCAGTCACCTCCAGAGCTGCAGTCATTTTTCTGCTGTTACATCGTGTCTTATCCTCCAGTCACCTCCAGAGCTGCAGTCACTATACTGCTGTTACATCTTATCCTCCAGTCACCTCCAGAGCTGCCGTCACTATTCTGCTGTTACATCGTGTCTTATCCTCCAGTCACCTCCAGAGCTGCAGGCACTATTCTGCTGTTACATCAGGTCTTATCCTTCAGTCACCTCCAGAGCTGCGGTCACTCTTCTGCTGTTACATCATGTCTTATCCTCCAGTCACCTCCAGAGCTGCACTCACTATTCTGCTGTTACATCGTGTCTTATCCTCCAGTCACCTCCAGAGCTGCAGTCACTATTCTGCTGTTACATTGTGTCTTATCCTCCAGTCACCTCCAGAGCTGCACTCACTATTCTGCTGTTACATCGTGTCTTATCCTCCAGTCACCTCCAGAGCTGCAGTCACTATACTGCTGTTACATCTTATCCTCCAGTCACCTCCAGAGCTGCCGTCACTATTCTGCTGTTACATCGTGTCTTATCATCCAGTCACCTCCAGAGCTGCACTCATTATTCTGCTGTTACATCTTATCCTCCAGTCACCTCCAGAGCTGCCGTCACTATTCTGCTGTTACATCGTGTCTTATCCTCCAGTCACCTCCAGAGCTGCAGTCACTATTCTGCTGTTACATCATGTCTTATCCTCCAGTCACCTCCAGAGCTGCACTCATTATTCTGCTGTTACATCGTGTCTTATCCTCCAGTCACCTCCAGAGCTGCACTCACTATTCTGCTGTTACATCGTGTCTTATCCTCCAGTCACCTCCAGAGCTGCAGTCACTATACTGCTTTTACATCGTGTCTTATCCTCCAGTCACCTCCAGAGCTGCACTCACTATTCTGCTGTTACATCGTGTCTTATCCTCCAGTCACCTCCAGAGCTGCAGTCACTATTCTGCTGTTACATCATGTCTTATCCTCCATTCACCTCCAGAGCTGCACTCACTATTCTGCTGTTACATCGTGTCTTATCCTCCAGTCACCTCCAGAGCTGCAGTTACTCTTCTGCTGTTACATCATGTCTTATCCTCCTGTCATCTCCAGAGCTGCAGTCACTCTTCTGCTGTTACATCATGTCTTATCCTCCAGTCACCTCCAGAGCTGCCGTCACTATTCTGCTGTTACATCGTGTCTTATCCTCCAGTCACCTCGAGAGCTGCAGTCACTATTCTGCTGTTACATCATGTCATCCTCCAGTCACCTCCAGAGCTGCACTCATTATTCTGCTGTTACATCGTGTCTTATCCTCCAGTCACCTCCAGAGCTGCACTCACTATTCTGCTGTTACATCGTGTCTTATCCTCCAGTCACCTCCAGAGCTGCACTCACTATTCTGCTGTTACATCGTGTTTTATCCTCCAGTCACCTCCAGAGCTGCAGTCACTATCCTGCTTTTACATCGTGTCTTATCCTCCAGTAACCTCCAGAGCTGCACTCACTATTCTGCTGTTACATCGTGTCTTATCCTCCAGTCACCTCCAGAGCTGCACTCACTATTCTGCTGTTACATCATGTCTTATCCTCCAGTCACGTCCAGAGCTGCAGTCACTATTCTGCTGTTACAGCGTGTCTTATCCTCCAGTCACCTCCAGAGCTGCACTCACTATTCTGCTGTTACATCGTGTCTTATCCTCCAGTCACCTCCAGAGCTGCAGTCACTATACTGCTGTTACATCTTATCCTCCAGTCACCTCCAGAGGTGCACTCACTATTCTGCTGTTACATCGTGTCTTATCCTCCAGTCACCTCCAGAGCTGCAGTCACTATTCTGCTGTTACATCATGTCTTATCCTCCAGTCACCTCCAGAGCTGCACTCACTATTCTGCTGTTACATTGTGTCTTATCCTCCAGTCACCTCCAGAGCTGCACTCACTATTCTGCTGTTACATCGTGTCTTATCCTCCAGTCACCTCCAGAGCTGCAGTCACTATTCTGCTGTTACATCATGTCTTATCCTCCAGTCACCTCCAGAGCTGCACTCACTCTTCTGCTGTTACATCATGTCTTATCCTTCAGTCACCTCCAGAGCTGCACTCACTATTCTGCTGTTACATCGTGTCTTATCCTCCATTCACCTCCAGAGCTGCAGTCACTATTCTGCTGTTACATCAGGTCTTACCCTCCAGTCACCTCCAGAGCTGCACTCATTATTCTGCTGTTACATCGTGTCTTATCCTCCAGTCACCTCCAGAGCTGCCGTCACTATACTGCTTTTACATCGTGTCTTATCCTCCAGTCACCTCCAGAGCTGCACTCACTATTTTGCTGTTACATCATGTCTTATCCTCCAGTCACCTCCAGAGCTGCACTCACTATTCTGCTGTTACATCATGTCTTATCCTCCAGTCACCTCCAGAGCTGCAGTCACTATACTGCTTTTACATCGTGTCTTATCCTCCAGTCACCTCCAGAGCTGCACTCACTATTCTGCTGTTACATCGTGTCTTATCCTCCTGTCACCTCCAGAGCTGCAGTCACTATACTGCTGTTACATCTTATCCTCCAGTCACCTCCAGAGCTGCAGTCACTATTCTGCTGTTACATCGTGTCTTATCCTCCAGTCACATCCAGAGCTGCAGTCATTTTTCTGCTGTTACATCGTGTCTTATCCTCCAGTCACCTCCAGAGCTGCAGTCACTATTCTGCTGTTACATCATGTCTTATCCTCCAGTCACCTCCAGAGCTGCACTCATTATTCTGCTGTTACATCGTGTCTTATCCTCCAGTCACCTCCAGAGCTGCACTCACTATTCTGCTGTTACATCGTGTCTTATCCTCCAGTCACCTCCAGAGCTGCAGTCACTATTCTGCTGTTACATCGTGTCTTATCCTCCAGTCACCTCCAGAGCTGCAGTCACTATACTGCTGTTACATCTTATCCTCCAGTCACCTCCAGAGCTGCAGTCACTATTCTGCTGTTACATCGTGTCTTATCCTCCAGTCACCTCCAGAGCTGCAGTCATTTTTCTGCTGTTACATCGTGTCTTATCCTCCAGTCACCTCCAGAGCTGCAGTCACTATTCTGCTGTTACATCGTGTCTTATCCTCCAGTCACCTCCAGAGCTGCACTCATTATTCTGCTGTTACATCGTGTCTTATCCTCCAGTCACCTCCAGAGCTGCACTCACTATTCTGCTGTTACATCGTGTCTTATCCTCCAGTCACCTCCAGAGCTGCAGTCACTATTCTGCTGTTACATCAGGTCTTACCCTCCAGTCACCTCCAGAGCTGCACTCATTATTCTGCTGTTACATCGTGTGTTATCCTCCAGTCACCTCCAGAGCTGCACTCACTATTCTGCTGTTACATCGTGTCTTATCCTCCAGTCACCTCCAGAGCTGCCGTCACTATACTGCTTTTACTTCGTGTCTTATCCTCCAGTCACCTCCAGAGCTGCACTCACTATTTTGCTGTTACATCATGTCTTATCCTCCAGTCACCTCCAGAGCTGCACTCACTATTCTGCTGTTACATCATGTCTTATCCTCCAGTCACCTCCAGAGCTGCAGTCACTATACTGCTTTTACATCGTGTCTTATCCTCCAGTCACCTCCAGAGCTGCACTCACTATTCTGCTGTTACATCGTGTCTTATCCTCCAGTCACCTCCAGAGCTGCAGTCACTATACTGCTGTTACATCTTATCCTCCAGTCACCTCCAGAGCTGCAGTCACTATTCTGCTGTTACATCGTGTCTTATCCTCCAGTCACCTGCAGAGCTGCAGTCATTTTTCTGCTGTTACATCGTGTCTTATCCTCCAGTCACCTCCAGAGCTGCAGTCACTATTCTGCTGTTACATCATGTCTTATCCTCCAGTCACCTCCAGAGCTGCACTCATTATTCTGCTGTTACATCGTGTCTTATCCTCCAGTCACCTCCAGAGCTGCACTCACTATTCTGCTGTTACATCGTGTCTTATCCTCCAGTCACCTCCAGAGCTGCAGTCACTATTCTGCTGTTACATCGTGTCTTATCCTCCAGTCACCTCCAGAGCTGCAGTCACTATACTGCTGTTACATCTTATCCTCCAGTCACCTCCAGAGCTGCAGTCACTATTCTGCTGTTACATCGTGTCTTATCCTCCAGTCACCTCCAGAGCTGCAGTCATTTTTCTGCTGTTACATCGTGTCTTATCCTCCAGTCACCTCCAGAGCTGCAGTCACTATTCTGCGGTTACATCGTGTCTTATCCTCCAGTCACCTCCAGAGCTGCACTCACTATTCTGCTGTTACATCGTGTCTTATCCTCCAGTCACCTCCAGAGCTGCAGTCACTATTCTGCTGTTACATCGTGTCTTATCCTCCAGTCACCTCCAGAGCTGCAGTCACTCTTCTGCTGTTACATCTTATCCTCCAGTCACCTCCAGAGCTGCGGTCGGCCTTGGTTTTCTGTTGCCTGGCTGGTGGTGTGACAGTGTCGGGGCATCTTCGTCTCCATCCTCTTTTCTTGCTCCGCAGGACTCTCCGATAAGAAGGTGAAGACTCGTCAGGAGAAGGAGACGCGGTTCCAGGAGCTGCTGCAGCGGAACGTGGCGGAGGAGGCGGCCAATCAGCTGCGATGGTGACCGCACCGCGGGAGGGGGGCGGCAGGGGGGCGGCCAATCAGCTGCGATGGTGACCGCGGGGGGGGGGGGGGGTGGGCGTTGCACGGGAATGCTCACAGGGCGGCTTTGCTACTATTGTATCCACACTGGTCCATGTTACCTGCACTGAAACATTGTAACAAATCACCAGGAGAGGTCGGAGTAGAAAGACTTTATAAGCTGTGGATACTATTGTCACAAGGAAAAAGCAGGGAGCGATCCAGATCCAGACGTCTTCTAGACAATCAATAATCCTTTATTGGAAAAGTATTTTAAAAATCATATGCAGAAAAGTCCCGGCCCCCCCCGCAGGAGGAGGCGATGGACAGACGTCTGAGACCTCCTGGTCTTTATTGATTACATGATGATTTAGGACCATGAGGTCTGAGACGTCTGTCCATCGCCTCCTCCTGCGGGGGCTGGAATGACTGATTACTGGACGCTGGATGTCTCCGGCCTCTGCTGGATGTCTCCGGCCGCTGCTGGATGTCTCCGGCCTCTGCTGGATGTCTCCGGCCTCTGCTGGATGTCTCCGGCCGCTGCTAGATGTCTCCGGCCGCTGCTGGATGTCTCCGGCCGCTGCTGGATGTCTCCGGCCTCTGCTGGATGTCTCCGGCCTCTGCTGGATGTCTCCGGCCTCTGCTGGATGTCTTCGGCCTCTGCTGGATGTCTCCGGCCTCTGCTGGCTGTCTCCGGCCTCTGCCGGATGTCTCCGGCCTCTGCCGGATGTCTCCGGCCTCTGCTGGATGTCTCCGGCCGCTGCTGGATGTCTCCGGCCTCTGCTGGATGTCTCCGGCCGCTGCTGGATGTCTCCGGCCGCTGCCGGCTGTCTCCGGCCTCTGCTGGATGTCTCCGGCCTCTGCTGGATGTCTCCGGCCGCTGCTGGATGTCTCCGGCCTCTGCTGGATGTCTCCGGCCTCTGCTGGATGTCTCCGGCCGCTGCCGGCTGTCCTGTGCACCTGATGTCTCAGTAAGTTGAGCTGACTTTTTTCCACTACTGTCACAAAACCTCAGCTGTGAGAAGTAATTGCTTTTTATTCCTGACAGTGAAAATTAACATTTCTGCTCACATCTGTGGTGAACGAGGTGAATATAATTTCCGGACCCTCAGTCCCCCTGAAAACCACCGTAGCTCCAGTACCCTCCCCGCTAATGAGGACAGACCACCCCAGCCTGGGCTTCACAATGGCCACAACTTTCCTCCTATCAGTAGGTGTTGGGCGGATTCCCAGATCCTGTGATATCTCAGCTGCCCCAGGTCCCATAAGCACTAGGCACAGTGCAGACCCCCGCACCGGGCCAGACAGCGGTAGAGCGCCACCATACCACATCCTTCAGGAGGCCCCCGTAGCCGAGTCTGTTACCACCATGAGACTCCTCTCCTCCCATAAGCACCAGTCATGTTCCCTCTTCCGCGTAGGACTGCGGGGGGTGGGGGGGGGGTCTCCACAGTGATGTACCCCACAGGGGAGATATATACTGCAGTGTAATGATATACGACGGGGGGTGGGGGGCCACGCGTCTGTGTAGTGACATGCCACGGGGGGATATACAGCTGAAGCCAGCAGCTTCCATCCACTATATATACAGACACATCTGCAGGTTCTTCTCAATATCTGACATGAGATCAGAATAAACCTTTCCCGTTTTAGGACAATTAGGATTTTACCATAATGTTTAATATTCGCCCAATGCAGAATAATGAGAGAGAGAAGGTTTAAGGCATTTTTATTACTTACTGCAGAGTCAGAAGTTTCCATCCATCTCATTAGTATTTGCTCCCATCGCCCTTAACCTGAATGACTTGGGTCACACGTTTGGGGTCTCCTCCTTCCAGAAGCTTCTCACTATAGTTGGTGGAATTTGGGCCGATTCCTCCTGACAGATCTGGAGTACCTGATCCAGGTGTGTAGGTCGCTTTGCTCGGCGTTCGCAGCCTTTTCAGCTTTGTCCATACATTTTCAATAGGATTGAGATCAGGGCTTTGTGATGGCCGCTCCAAAACATGGACTCTGTTATCCTTAAGCCACTTTGTTACATTTTGGCAGTATGCTTCAGGTCATTGTCCATTTGGAAGACCCATTTCCGCCCAAGCTTTATCTTCCTGGCCGATGTCTTGAGATGTTGCTTCAGTATTGCCACATAATCTTCTTTTCTCATGATGCCATCTATTATGTGAAGTGCACCAGTCCCTCCTACAGCAAAACAACCCCACAACATGATGCTGCCTCCCCCGTGTTTCACAGTTGGGATGGTGTTCTTAGGCTTCCAAGCTTTTCCCTTTTTCCTCCAAACGTAACAATGGTCATTATGCCCAAAAAGTTCAATTTCAGTTTCATCACACCACAGGACATGTCTCCAAAAATTAAGGTCTGTGTTCCTGTGTGCATTTGCAAACATTAATCTGGCTTTTTATGTTTCTTTTGGAGTAATGTCTTCTTCCTGGCAGAGTGGCCTTTCAGCCCATGTTGATACAGTACTCATTTCACTGTGGATAGTGACACAATCTTACCAGCTTCCGCCATCATCTTCACAAGGTCTTTTGCTTTTGTCCTTGGGTTGATATGCACATGTCAGACCAAAGCACGTTCATTTCTGGGACACAGAACCCGACTCCTTCCTGAGCGGTATGATGGCTGGACATTCCCATCGTGTTTGTACTTGTGTATAATTGTTTGTACAGGTGAACGAGGCACCTTCAGGTATCTTAAAATTGGACCCAAGGATGAGCCAGACTTGTGCAAGTCCACTATTCTCTTCCTGATATCTTGGCTGATTTCTTTAGACTTTCCCATGATGCTACACAAAGAAGCAGTGTGTTTCAGGTGTGCATTAAAATACATCCACAGGTGTGTCTCTAATTAACTCAGATGTTGCCAAAAAACCTATCAGAAGCTTCCAAACACCTGACCTCATCATATGGGCCGTCCAGAATTGTGTAAAGGCACAGTACTCTTACTGTATGGAAACTTCTGACTCTGCAGTAAGTAATAAAAATACCTTAAACCTTCTCTCTCTCTCTCATTATTCCGGCATTTGGCAAATATTAAACATTATGGTAAAATCCTAATTATCCTAAAACGGGAAAGGTTTATTCTGATTCCATGTCAGATATTGAGAAGAACCTGCAGATGTGTCTGTATATATAGTGGATGGAAGCTGCTGGCTTCAATTGTATACGCTTCAGTGCAGTGATATACAACGGTGGGGGGGATATACACTCCAGCGTAGTGATTTACGACAAGGGGTATATACGCTTCAGTGCAGTGATATACTACAGGGGGAATATACGTTCCAATATAGTGATATGCAACAGGGGGGATATACTCTCCAGTATAATGATAAACATTCCAGTATAGTGATATTCGATTGGGGGGGGGGGTATAAAGGGCTAGGTCCCCTCCTCTTACTGTCAGGGTTCAGTCCTAGTCCTCCTCCTCTTACTGTCAGGGTTCAGTTCTAGGTCCTCTCCTCTTACTATCGGGGTTCCTCAGGGTTCAGTTCTAGGTCCTCTGCTCTTACTGTCAGGGTTCAGTTCTAGGTCCCCTCCTCTTACTGTCAGGGTTCAGTCCTAGTCCTCCTCCTCTTACTGTCAGGGTTCAGTTCTAGGTCCCCTCCTCTTACTGTCAGGGTTCAGTTCTAGGTCCCCTCCTCTTACTGTCAGGGTTCAGTCCTAGTCCTCCTCCTCTTACTGTCGGGGTTCGTCAGGGTTCAGTTCTAGGTCCTCTCCTCTTACTGTCAGGGTTTAGATCTAGGTCCTCTCCTCTTACTGTCGGGGTTCAGTTCATGGTCCTCTCCTCTTACTGTTGGGGTTCGTCAGGGTTCAGTTCTAGGTCCTCTCCTCTTACTGTCGGGGTTTGTCAGGGTTCAGTTCTAGGTCCTCTCCTCTTACTGTCAGGGTTTAGATCTAGGTCCTCTCCTCTTACTGTCAGGGTTCAGTTCTAGGTCCTCTCCTCTTACTGTTGGGGTTCCTCAGGGTTCAGTTCTAGGTCCTCTCCTCTTACTGTCGGGGTTCGTCAGTTTTCAGTTCTAGGTCCTCTCCTCTTACTGTCAGGGTTCAGTTCTAGGTCCTCTACTGTTACTGTTAGGGTTCAGTTCTAGGTCCTCTCCTCTTACTGTCAGGATTCAGTCCTAGTCCTCCTCCTCTTACTGTCGGGGTTCGTCAGGGTTCAGTTCTAGGTCCTCTCCTCTTACTGTCAGGGTTTAGATCTAGGTCCTCTCCTCTTACTGTCGGGGTTCAGTTCATGGTCCTCTCCTCTTACTGTTGGGGTTCGTCAGGGTTCAGTTCTAGGTCCTCTCCTCTTACTGTCAGGGTTTAGATCTAGGTCCTCTCCTCTTACTGTCGGGGTTCAGTTCATGGTCCTCTCCTCTTACTGTCGGGGTTCGTCAGGGTTCAGTTCTAGGTCCTCTCCTCTTACTGTCAGGGTTTAGATCTAGGTCCTCTCCTCTTACTGTCGGGGTTCGTCAGGGTTCAGTTCTAGGTCCTCTCCTCTTACTGTCAGGGTTTAGATCTAGGTCCTCTCCTCTTACTGTCGGGGTTCAGTTCATGGTCCTCTCCTCTTACTGTTGGGGTTCGTCAGGGTTCAGTTCTAGGTCCTCTCCTCTTACTGTCGGGGTTCGTCAGGGTTCAGTTCTAGGTCCTCTCCTCTTACTGTCAGGGTTTAGATCTAGGTCCTCTCCTCTTACTGTCGGGGTTCGTCAGGGTTCAGTTCTAGGTCCTCTCCTCTTACTGTCAGGGTTTAGATCTAGGTCCTCTCCTCTTACTGTCGGGGTTCAGTTCTAGGTCCTCTCCTCTTACTGTTGGGGTTTGTCAGGGTTCAGTTCTAGGTCCTCTCCTCTTACTGTCGGGGTTCGTCAGGGTTCAGTTCTAGGTCCTCTCCTCTTACTGTCGGGGTTCGTCAGGGTTCAGTTCTAGGTCCTCTCCTCTTACTGTCAGGGTTTAGATCTAGGTCCTCTCCTCTTACTGTCAGGGTTCAGTTCTAGGTCCTCTCCTCTTACTGTTGGGGTTCCTCAGGGTTCAGTTCTAGGTCCTCTCCTCTTACTGTCGGGGTTCGTCAGTTTTCAGTTCTAGGTCCTCTCCTCTTACTGTCAGGGTTCAGTTCTAGGTCCTCTACTGTTACTGTTAGGGTTCAGTTCTAGGTCCTCTCCTCTTACTGTCAGGATTCAGTCCTAGTCCTCCTCCTCTTACTGTCGGGGTTCGTCAGGGTTCAGTTCTAGGTCCTCTCCTCTTACTGTCAGGGTTTAGATCTAGGTCCTCTCCTCTTACTGTCGGGGTTCAGTTCATGGTCCTCTCCTCTTACTGTTGGGGTTCGTCAGGGTTCAGTTCTAGGTCCTCTCCTCTTACTGTCAGGGTTTAGATCTAGGTCCTCTCCTCTTACTGTCGGGGTTCAGTTCATGGTCCTCTCCTCTTACTGTCGGGGTTCGTCAGGGTTCAGTTCTAGGTCCTCTCCTCTTACTGTCAGGGTTTAGATCTAGGTCCTCTCCTCTTACTGTCGGGGTTCGTCAGGGTTCAGTTCTAGGTCCTCTCCTCTTACTGTCAGGGTTTAGATCTAGGTCCTCTCCTCTTACTGTCGGGGTTCAGTTCATGGTCCTCTCCTCTTACTGTTGGGGTTCGTCAGGGTTCAGTTCTAGGTCCTCTCCTCTTACTGTCGGGGTTCGTCAGGGTTCAGTTCTAGGTCCTCTCCTCTTACTGTCAGGGTTTAGATCTAGGTCCTCTCCTCTTACTGTCGGGGTTCAGTTCTAGGTCCTCTCCTCTTACTGTTGGGGTTCGTCAGGGTTCAGTTCTAGGTCCTCTCCTCTTACTGTCGGGGTTCGTCAGGGTTCAGTTCTAGGTCCTCTCCTCTTACTGTCGGGGTTCGTCAGGGTTCAGTTCTAGGTCCTCTCCTCTTACTGTCAGGGTTCAGTTCTAGGTCCTCTCCTCTTACTGTCGGAGTTCCTCAGGGTTCAGTTCTAGGTCCTCTGCTCTTACTGTCAGGGTTCAGTTCTAGGTCCTCTCCTCTTACTGTCGGGGTTCCTCAGGGTTCAGTTCTAGGTCATCTCCTCTTACAGTCAGGATTCAGTTCTAGGTCCTCTCCTCTTACTGTCAGGGTTCAGTTCTAGATCCTCTACTCTCACTTTCAGGGTTCAGTTCTAGGTCCTCTTACTGTCAGGGTTCAGTTCTAGGTCCTCTCCTCTTACTGTCAGTGTTCAGTTCTAGCTCCTCTCCTCTTACTGTCAGGATTCAGTTCTAGGTCCTCTACTCTTACTGTTAGGGTTCAGTTCTAGGTCCTCTCCTCTTACTGTCGGGGTTCCTCAGGGTTCAGTTCTAGGTCCTCTCCTTTTACTGTCGGGGTTCCTCAGGGTTCAGTTCTAGGTCCTCTCCTCTTACTGTCGGGGTTCGTCAGTTTTCAGTTCTAGGTCCTCTCCTCTTACTGTCAGGGTTCAGTTCTAGGTCCTCTACTGTTACTGTTAGGGTTCAGTTCTAGGTCCTCTCCTCTTACTGTCAGGGTTCAGTTCTAGGTCCTCTTACTGTCAGGGTTCAGTTCTAGGTCCTCTCCTCTTACTGTCAGGGTTCAGTTCTAGCTCATCTCCTCTTACTGTCAGGATTCAGTTCTAGGTCCTCTACTCTTACTGTTAGGGTTCAGTTCTAGGTCCTCTCTTACTGTCGGGGTTCCTCAGGGTTCAGTTCTAGGTCCTCTCCTCTTACTACCGGGGTTCCTCAGGGTTCAGTTCTAGGTCCTCTCCTCTTACAGTCAGGATTCAGTTCTAGGTCCTCTCCTCTTACTGTCAGGGTTCAGTTCTAGATCCTCTACTCTCACTTTCAGGGTTCAGTTCTAGGTCCTCTTACTGTCAGGGTTCAGTTCTAGGTCCTCTCCTCTTACTGTCAGGGTTCAGTTCTAGCTCCTCTCCTCTTACTGTCAGGATTCAGTTCTAGGTCCTCTACTCTTACTGTTAGGGTTCAGTTCTAGGTACTCTCCTCTTACTGTCGGGGTTCCTCAGGGTTCAGTTCTAGGTCCTCTCCTTTTACTGTCGGGGTTCCTCAGGGTTCAGTTCTAGGTCCTCTCCTCTTACTGTTGGGGTTCCTCAGGGTTCAGTTCTAGGTCCTCTCCTCTTACTGTCAGGGTTCAGTTCTAGGTCCTCTCCTCTTACAGTCAGGGTTCAGTTCTAGGTCCTCTCCTCTTACTGTCAGGGTTCAGTTCTAGGTCCTCTCCTCTTACTGTCAGGATTCAGTTCTAGGTCCTCTCCTCTTACTGTTAGGGTCCAGTTCTAGGTCCTCTCCTCTTACTGTCAGGGTTCCTCAGGGTTCAGTTCTAGGTCCTCTCCTCTTACTGTCAGGGTTCAGTTCTAGGTCCTCTCCTCTTACTGTCGGGGTTCCTCAGGGTTCAGTTCTAGGTCCTCTCCTTTTACGGTCAGGGTTCAGTTCTACGTCCTCTCCTCTTACTGTCGGGGTTCAGTTCTAGGTCCTCTCCTCTTACTGTTAGGGTTCAGTTCTAGGTCCTCTCCTCTTACTGTCAGGGTTCAGTTCTAGGTCCTCTCCTCTTACTGTCGGGGTCCAGTTCTAGGTCCTCTCCTCTTACTGTCAGGGTTCAATTCTAGGTCCTCTCCTCTTACTGTCAGGGTTCAGTTCTAGGTCCTCTGCTCTTACTGTCAGGGTTCAGTTCTAGGTCCTCTCCTCTTACTGTCAGGGTTCAGTTCTAGGTCCTCTGCTCTTACTGTCAGGGTTCAGTTCTAGGTCCTCTCCTCTTACTGTCGGGGTTCAGTTCTAGGTCCTCTGCTCTTACTGTCAGGGTTCAGTTCTAAGTTCTCTCCTCTTACTGTCAGGGTTCAGTTCTAGGTCCTCTCCTCTTACTGTCAGGGTTCAGTCCTAGTCCTCCTCCTCTTACTGTCGGGGTTCGTCAGGGTTCAGTTCTAGGTCCTCTCCTCTTACTGTCAGGGTTTAGATCTAGGTCCTCTCCTCTTACTGTCGGGGTTCAGTTCTAGGTCCTCTCCTCTTTCTATTGGGGTTCGTCAGGGTTCAGTTCTAGGTCCTCTCCTCTTACTGTCGGGGTTCGTCAGGGTTCAGTTCTAGGTCCTCTCCTCTTACTGTCGGGGTTCGTCAGGGTTCAGTTCTAGGTCCTCTCCTCTTACTGTCAGGGTTCAGTTCTAGGTCCTCTCCTCTTACTGTTGGGGTTCCTCAGGGTTCAGTTCTAGGTCCTCTCCTCTTACTGTCGGGGTTCGTCAGTTTTCAGTTCTAGGTCCTCTCCTCTTACTGTCAGGGTTCAGTTCTAGGTCCTCTACTGTTACTGTTAGGGTTCAGTTCTAGGTCCTCTCCTCTTACTGTCAGGGTTCAGTTCTAGGTCCTCTTACTGTCAGGGTTCAGTTCTAGGTCCTCTCCTCTTACTGTCAGGGTTCAGTTCTAGCTCATCTCCTCTTACTGTCAGGATTCAGTTCTAGGTCCTCTACTCTTACTGTTAGGGTTCAGTTCTAGGTCCTCTCTTACTGTCGGGGTTCCTCAGGGTTCAGTTCTAGGTCCTCTCCTCTTACTGTTGGGGTTCCTCAGGGTTCAGTTCTAGGTCATCTCCTCTTACAGTCAGGATTCAGTTCTAGGTCTTCTCCTCTTACTGTCAGGGTTCAGTTCTAGGTCCTCTCTTACTGTCGGGGTTCCTCAGAGTTCAGTTCTAGGTCCTCTCCTCTTACTGTCGGGGTTCCTCAGGGTTCAGTTCTAGGTCCTCTCCTTTTACGGTCAGGGTTCCTCAGGGTTCAGTTCTACGTCCTCTCCTCTTACTGTCGGGGTTCAGTTCTAGGTCCTCTCCTCTTACTGTTAGGGTTCAGTTCTAGGTCCTCTCCTCTTACTGTCAGGGTTCAGTTCTAGGTCCTCTCCTCTTACTGTCGGAGTTCCTCAGGGTTCAGTTCTAGGTCCTCTGCTCTTACTGTCAGGGTTCAGTTCTAGGTCCTCTCCTCTTACTGTTAGGGTTCAGTTCTAGGTCCTCTCCTCTTACTGTCAGGGTTCAGTTCTAAGTCCTCTCCTCTTACTGTCGGAGTTCCTCAGGGTTCAGTTCTAGGTCCTCTGCTCTTACTGTCAGGGTTCAGTTCTAGGTCCTCTCCTCTTACTGTTAGGGTTCAGTTCTAGGTCCTCTCCTCTTACTGTCAGGGTTCAGTTCTAGGTCCTCTCCTCTTACTGTCGGAGTTCCTCAGGGTTCAGTTCTAGGTCCTCTGCTCTTACTGTCAGGGTTCAGTTCTAGGTCCTCTCCTCTTACTGTCGGGGTCCAGTTCTAGGTCCTCTCCTCTTACTGTCAGGGTTCAGTTCTAGGTCCTCTCCTCTTACTGTCAGGGTTCAGTTCTAGGTCCTCTGCTCTTACTGTCAGGGTTCAGTTCTAGGTCCTCTACTCTTACTGTCAGGGTTCAGTTCTAGGTCCTCTCCTCTTACTGTCAGGGTTCAGTTCTAGGTCCTCTGCTCTTACTGTCAGGGTTCAGTTCTAGGTCCTCTCCTCTTACTGTCGGGGTTCAGTTCTAGGTCCTCTCCTCTTACTGTCAGGGTTCAGTTCTAGGTCCTCTGCTCTTACTGTCAGGGTTCAGTTCTAAGTTCTCTCCTCTTACTGTCAGGGTTCAGTTCTAGGTCCTCTCCTCTTACTGTCAGGGTTCAGTTCTAGGTCCTCTCCTCTTACTGTCAGGGTTCAGTTCTAGGTCCTCTGCTCTTACTGTCAGGGTTCAGTTCTAGGTCCTCTCCTCTTACTGTCAGGGTTCAGTTCTAGGTCCTCTGCTCTTACTGTCAGGGTTCAGTTCTAGGTCCTCTGCTCTTACTGTCGGGGTTCAGTTCTAGGTCCTCTGCTCTTACTGTCAGGGTTCAGTTCTAGGTCCTCTCCTCTTACTATCGGGGTTCAGTTCTAGGTCCTCTGCTCTTACTGTCAGGGTTCAGTTCTAAGTTCTCTCCTCTTACTGTCAGGGTTCAGTTCTAGGTCCTCTCCTCTTACTGTCAGGGTTCAGTCCTAGTCCTCCTCCTCTTACTGTCGGGGTTCGTCAGGGTTCAGTTCTAGGTCCTCTCCTCTTACTGTCAGGGTTTAGATCTAGGTCCTCTCCTCTTACTGTCGGGGTTCAGTTCTAGGTCCTCTCCTCTTACTGTTGGGGTTCGTCAGGGTTCAGTTCTAGGTCCTCTCCTCTTACTGTCGGGGTTCGTCAGGGTTCAGTTCTAGGTCCTCTCCTCTTACTGTCGGGGTTCGTCAGGGTTCAGTTCTAGGTCCTCTCCTCTTACTGTCAGGGTTCAGTTCTAGGTCCTCTCCTCTTACTGTTGGGGTTCCTCAGGGTTCAGTTCTAGGTCCTCTCCTCTTACTGTCGGGGTTCGTCAGTTTTCAGTTCTAGGTCCTCTCCTCTTACTGTCAGGGTTCAGTTCTAGGTCCTCTACTGTTACTGTTAGAGTTCAGTTCTAGGTCCTCTCCTCTTACTGTCAGGGTTCAGTTCTAGGTCCTCTTACTGTCAGGGTTCAGTTCTAGGTCCTCTCCTCTTACTGTCAGGGTTCAGTTCTAGGTCCTCTCCTCTTACAGTCAGGGTTCAGTTCTAGGTCCTCTCCTCTTACTGTCAGGGTTCAGTTCTAGGTCCTCTCCTCTTACTGTCAGGGTTCAGTTCTAGGTCCTCTCCTCTTACTGTCAGGATTCAGTTCTAGGTCCTCTCCTCTTACTGTTAGGGTCCAGTTCTAGGTCCTCTCCTCTTACTGTCAGGGTTCCTCAGGGTTCAGTTCTAGGTCCTCTCCTCTTACTGTCAGGGTTCAGTTCTAGGTCCTCTCCTCTTACTGTCAGGGTTCAGTTCTAGGTCCTCTCCTCTTACTGTCGGGGTTCCTCAGGGTTCAGTTCTAGGTCCTCTCCTTTTACGGTCAGGGTTCCTCAGGGTTCAGTTCTACGTCCTCTCCTCTTACTGTCGGGGTTCAGTTCTAGGTCCTCTCCTCTTACTGTTAGGGTTCAGTTCTAGGTCCTCTCCTCTTACTGTCAGGGTTCAGTTCTAGGTCCTCTCCTCTTACTGTCGGAGTTCCTCAGGGTTCAGTTCTAGGTCCTCTGCTCTTACTGTCAGGGTTCAGTTCTAGGTCCTCTCCTCTTACTGTTAGGGTTCAGTTCTAGGTCCTCTCCTCTTACTGTCAGGGTTCAGTTCTAGGTCCTCTCCTCTTACTGTCGGAGTTCCTCAGGGTTCAGTTCTAGGTCCTCTGCTCTTACTGTCAGGGTTCAGTTCTAGGTCCTCTCCTCTTACTGTCGGGGTTCCTCAGGGTTCAGTTCTAGGTCATCTCCTCTTACAGTCAGGATTCAGTTCTAGGTCCTCTCCTCTTACTGTCAGGGTTCAGTTCTAGATCCTCTACTCTCACTTTCAGGGTTCAGTTCTAGGTCCTCTTACTGTCAGGGTTCAGTTCTAGGTCCTCTCCTCTTACTGTCAGGGTTCAGTTCTAGCTCCTCTCCTCTTACTGTCAGGATTCAGTTCTAGGTCCTCTACTCTTACTGTTAGGGTTCAGTTCTAGGTCCTCTCCTCTTACTGTCGGGGTTCCTCAGGGTTCAGTTCTAGGTCCTCTCCTTTTACTGTCGGGGTTCCTCAGGGTTCAGTTCTAGGTCCTCTCCTCTTACTGTCGGGGTTCCTCAGGGTTCAGTTCTAGGTCCTCTCCTCTTACTGTCAGGGTTCAGTTCTAGGTCCTCTCCTCTTACAGTCAGGGTTCAGTTCTAGGTCCTCTCCTCTTACTGTCAGGGTTCAGTTCTAGGTCCTCTCCTCTTACTGTCAGGGTTCAGTTCTAGGTCCTCTCCTCTTACTGTCAGGATTCAGTTCTAGGTCCTCTCCTCTTACTATTAGGGTCCAGTTCTAGGTCCTCTCCTCTTACTGTCAGGGTTCCTCAGGGTTCAGTTCTAGGTCCTCTCCTCTTACTGTCAGGGTTCCTCAGGGTTCAGTTCTAGGTCCTCTCCTCTTACTGTCAGGGTTCAGTTCTAGGTCCTCTCCTCTTACTGTCGGGGTTCCTCAGGGTTCAGTTCTAGGTCCTCTCCTTTTACGGTCAGGGTTCCTCAGGGTTCAGTTCTACGTCCTCTCCTCTTACTGTCGGGGTTCAGTTCTAGGTCCTCTCCTCTTACTGTTAGGGTTCAGTTCTAGGTCCTCTCCTCTTACTGTCAGGGTTCAGTTCTAGGTCCTCTCCTCTTACTGTCGGAGTTCCTCAGGGTTCAGTTCTAGGTCCTCTGCTCTTAATGTCAGAGTTCAGTTCTAGGTCCTCTCCTCTTACTGTTAGGGTTCAGTTCTAGGTCCTCTCCTCTTACTGTCAGGGTTCAGTTCTAGGTCCTCTCCTCTTACTGTCGGAGTTCCTCAGGGTTCAGTTCTAGGTCCTCTGCTCTTACTGTCAGGGTTCAGTTCTAGGTTTTCTCCTCTTACTGTCGGGGTTCCTCAGGGTTCAGTTCTAGGTCATCTCCTCTTACAGTCAGGATTCAGTTCTAGGTCCTCTCCTCTTACTGTCAGGGTTCAGTTCTAGATCCTCTAATCTCACTTTCAGGGTTCAGTTCTAGGTCCTCTTACTGTCAGGGTTCAGTTCTAGGTCCTCTCCTCTTACTGTCAGGGTTCATTTCTAGCTCCTCTCCTCTTACTGTCAGGAGTCAGTTCTAGGTCCTCTACTCTTACTGTTAGGGTTCAGTTCTAGGTCCTCTCCTCTTACTGTCGGGGTTCCTCAGGGTTCAGTTCTAGGTCCTCTCCTTTTACTGTCGGGGTTCCTCAGGGTTCAGTTCTAGGTCCTCTCCTCTTACTGTCGGGGTTCCTCAGGGTTCAGTTCTAGGTCCTCTCCTCTTACTGTCAGGGTTCAGTTCTAGGTCCTCTCCTCTTACAGTCAGGGTTCAGTTCTAGGTCCTCTCCTCTTACTGTCAGGGTTCAGTTCTAGGTCCTCTCCTCTTACTGTTAGGGTCCAGTTCTAGGTCCTCTCCTCTTACTGTCAGGGTTCCTCAGGGTTCAGTTCTAGGTCCTCTCCTCTTACTGTCAGGGTTCAGTTCTAGGTCCTCTCCTCTTACTGTCAGGGTTCAGTTCTAGGTCCTCTCCTCTTACTGTCGGGGTTCCTCAGGGTTCAGTTCTAGGTCCTCTCCTTTTACGGTCAGGGTTCCTCAGGGTTCAGTTCTACGTCCTCTCCTCTTACTGTCGGGGTTCAGTTCTAGGTCCTCTCCTCTTACTGTTAGGGTTCAGTTCTAGGTCCTCTCCTCTTACTGTCGGGGTTCGTCAGGGTTCAGTTCTAGGTCCTCTCCTCTTACTGTCAGGGTTCAGTTCTAGGTCCTCTCCTCTTACTGTTGGGGTTCCTCAGGGTTCAGTTCTAGGTCCTCTCCTCTTACTGTCGGGGTTCGTCAGTTTTCAGTTCTAGGTCCTCTCCTCTTACTGTCAGGGTTCAGTTCTAGGTCCTCTACTGTTACTGTTAGAGTTCAGTTCTAGGTCCTCTCCTCTTACTGTCGGGGTTCGTCAGGGTTCAGTTCTAGGTCCTCTCCTCTTACTGTCAGGGTTCAGTTCTAGGTCCTCTCCTCTTACTGTCGGGGTCCAGTTCTAGGTCCTCTCCTTTTACTGTCAGGGTTCAGTTCTAGGTCCTCTCCTCTTACTGTCAGGGTTCAGTTCTAGGTCCTCTCCTCTTACTGTCGGGGTCCAGTTCTAGGTCCTCTCCTCTTACTGTCAGGGTTCAGTTCTAGGTCCTCTCCTCTTACTGTCAGGGTTCAGTTCTAGGTCCTCTGCTCTTACTGTCAGGGTTCAGTTCTAGGTCCTCTACTCTTACTGTCAGGGTTCAGTTCTAGGTCCTCTCCTCTTACTGTCAGGGTTCAGTTCTAGGTCCTCTGCTCTTACTGTCAGGGTTCAGTTCTAGGTCCTCTCCTCTTACTGTCGGGGTTCAGTTCTAGGTCCTCTCCTCTTACTGTCAGGGTTCAGTTCTAGGTCCTCTGCTCTTACTGTCAGGGTTCAGTTCTAAGTTCTCTCCTCTTACTGTCAGGGTTCAGTTCTAGGTCCTCTCCTCTTACTGTCAGGGTTCAGTTCTAGGTCCTCTCCTCTTACTGTCAGGGTTCAGTTCTAGGTCCTCTGCTCTTACTGTCAGGGTTCAGTTCTAGGTCCTCTCCTCTTACTGTCAGGGTTCAGTTCTAGGTCCTCTGCTCTTACTGTCAGGGTTCAGTTCTAGGTCCTCTGCTCTTACTGTCGGGGTTCAGTTCTAGGTCCTCTGCTCTTACTGTCAGGGTTCAGTTCTAGGTCCTCTCCTCTTACTATCGGGGTTCAGTTCTAGGTCCTCTGCTCTTACTGTCAGGGTTCAGTTCTAAGTTCTCTCCTCTTACTGTCAGGGTTCAGTTCTAGGTCCTCTCCTCTTACTGTCAGGGTTCAGTCCTAGTCCTCCTCCTCTTACTGTCGGGGTTCGTCAGGGTTCAGTTCTAGGTCCTCTCCTCTTACTGTCAGGGTTTAGATCTAGGTCCTCTCCTCTTACTGTCGGGGTTCAGTTCTAGGTCCTCTCCTCTTACTGTTGGGGTTCGTCAGGGTTCAGTTCTAGGTCCTCTCCTCTTACTGTCGGGGTTCGTCAGGGTTCAGTTCTAGGTCCTCTCCTCTTACTGTCGGGGTTCGTCAGGGTTCAGTTCTAGGTCCTCTCCTCTTACTGTCAGGGTTCAGTTCTAGGTCCTCTCCTCTTACTGTTGGGGTTCCTCAGGGTTCAGTTCTAGGTCCTCTCCTCTTACTGTCGGGGTTCGTCAGTTTTCAGTTCTAGGTCCTCTCCTCTTACTGTCAGGGTTCAGTTCTAGGTCCTCTACTGTTACTGTTAGAGTTCAGTTCTAGGTCCTCTCCTCTTACTGTCAGGGTTCAGTTCTAGGTCCTCTTACTGTCAGGGTTCAGTTCTAGGTCCTCTCCTCTTACTGTCAGGGTTCAGTTCTAGGTCCTCTCCTCTTACAGTCAGGGTTCAGTTCTAGGTCCTCTCCTCTTACTGTCAGGGTTCAGTTCTAGGTCCTCTCCTCTTACTGTCAGGGTTCAGTTCTAGGTCCTCTCCTCTTACTGTCAGGATTCAGTTCTAGGTCCTCTCCTCTTACTGTTAGGGTCCAGTTCTAGGTCCTCTCCTCTTACTGTCAGGGTTCCTCAGGATTCAGTTCTAGGTCCTCTCCTCTTACTGTCAGGGTTCCTCAGGGTTCAGTTCTAGGTCCTCTCCTCTTACTGTCAGGGTTCAGTTCTAGGTCCTCTCCTCTTACTGTCGGGGTTCCTCAGGGTTCAGTTCTAGGTCCTCTCCTTTTACGGTCAGGGTTCCTCAGGGTTCAGTTCTACGTCCTCTCCTCTTACTGTCGGGGTTCAGTTCTAGGTCCTCTCCTCTTACTGTTAGGGTTCAGTTCTAGGTCCTCTCCTCTTACTGTCAGGGTTCAGTTCTAGGTCCTCTCCTCTTACTGTCGGAGTTCCTCAGGGTTCAGTTCTAGGTCCTCTGCTCTTACTGTCAGGGTTCAGTTCTAGGTCCTCTCCTCTTACTGTTAGGGTTCAGTTCTAGGTCCTCTCCTCTTACTGTCAGGGTTCAGTTCTAGGTCCTCTCCTCTTACTGTCGGAGTTCCTCAGGGTTCAGTTCTAGGTCCTCTGCTCTTACTGTCAGGGTTCAGTTCTAGGTCCTCTCCTCTTACTGTCGGGGTTCCTCAGGGTTCAGTTCTAGGTCATCTCCTCTAACAGTCAGGATTCAGTTCTAGGTCCTCTCCTCTTACTGTCAGGGTTCAGTTCTAGATCCTCTACTCTCACTTTCAGGGTTCAGTTCTAGGTCCTCTTACTGTCAGGGTTCAGTTCTAGGTCCTCTCCTCTTACTGTCAGGGTTCAGTTCTAGCTCCTCTCCTCTTACTGTCAGGATTCAGTTCTAGGTCCTCTACTCTTACTGTTAGGGTTCAGTTCTAGGTCCTCTCCTCTTACTGTCGGGGTTCCTCAGGGTTCAGTTCTAGGTCCTCTCCTTTTACTGTCGGGGTTCCTCAGGGTTCAGTTCTAGGTCCTCTCCTCTTACTGTCGGGGTTCCTCAGGGTTCAGTTCTAGGTCCTCTCCTCTTACTGTCAGGGTTCAGTTCTAGGTCCTCTCCTCTTACAGTCAGGGTTCAGTTCTAGGTCCTCTCCTCTTACTGTCAGGGTTCAGTTCTAGGTCCTCTCCTCTTACTGTCAGGGTTCGGTTCTAGGTCCTCTCCTCTTACTGTCAGGATTCAGTTCTAGGTCCTCTCCTCTTACTATTAGGGTCCAGTTCTAGGTCCTCTCCTCTTACTGTCAGGGTTCCTCAGGGTTCAGTTCTAGGTCCTCTCCTCTTACTGTCAGGGTTCCTCAGGGTTCAGTTCTAGGTCCTCTCCTCTTACTGTCAGGGTTCAGTTCTAGGTCCTCTCCTCTTACTGTCGGGGTTCCTCAGGGTTCAGTTCTAGGTCCTCTCCTTTTACGGTCAGGGTTCCTCAGGGTTCAGTTCTACGTCCTCTCCTCTTACTGTCGGGGTTCAGTTCTAGGTCCTCTCCTCTTACTGTTAGGGTTCAGTTCTAGGTCCTCTCCTCTTACTGTCAGGGTTCAGTTCTAGGTCCTCTCCTCTTACTGTCGGAGTTCCTCAGGGTTCAGTTCTAGGTCCTCTGCTCTTAATGTCAGGGTTCAGTTCTAGGTCCTCTCCTCTTACTGTTAGGGTTCAGTTCTAGGTCCTCTCCTCTTACTGTCAGGGTTCAGTTCTAGGTCCTCTCCTCTTACTGTCGGAGTTCCTCAGGGTTCAGTTCTAGGTCCTCTGCTCTTACTGTCAGGGTTCAGTTCTAGGTCCTCTCCTCTTACTGTCGGGGTTCCTCACGGTTCAGTTCTAGGTCATCTCCTCTTACAGTCAGGATTCAGTTCTAGGTCCTCTCCTCTTACTGTCAGGGTTCAGTTCTAGATCCTCTACTCTCACTTTCAGGGTTCAGTTCTAGGTCCTCTTACTGTCAGGGTTCAGTTCTAGGTCCTCTCCTCTTACTGTCAGTGTTCAGTTCTAGCTCCTCTCCTCTTACTGTCAGGATTCAGTTCTAGGTCCTCTACTCTTACTGTTAGGGTTCAGTTCTAGGTCCTCTCCTCTTACTGTCGGGGTTCCTCAGGGTTCAGTTCTAGGTCCTCTCCTTTTACTGTCGGGGTTCCTCAGGGTTCAGTTCTAGGTCCTCTCCTCTTACTGTCGGGGTTCCTCAGGGTTCAGTTCTAGGTCCTCTCCTCTTACTGTCAGGGTTCAGTTCTAGGTCCTCTCCTCTTACAGTCAGGGTTCAGTTCTAGGTCCTCTCCTCTTACTGTCAGGGTTCAGTTCTAGGTCCTCTCCTCTTACTGTTAGGGTCCAGTTCTAGGTCCTCTCCTCTTACTGTCAGGGTTCCTCAGGGTTCAGTTCTAGGTCCTCTCCTCTTACTGTCAGGGTTCAGTTCTAGGTCCTCTCCTCTTACTGTCAGGGTTCAGTTCTAGGTCCTCTCCTCTTACTGTCGGGGTTCCTCAGGGTTCAGTTCTAGGTCCTCTCCTTTTACGGTCAGGGTTCCTCAGGGTTCAGTTCTACGTCCTCTCCTCTTACTGTCGGGGTTCAGTTCTAGGTCCTCTCCTCTTACTGTTAGGGTTCAGTTCTAGGTCCTCTCCTCTTACTGTCAGGGTTCAGTTCTAGGTCCTCTCCTCTTACTGTCGGAGTTCCTCAGGGTTCAGTTCTAGATCCTCTGCTCTTACTGTCAGGGTTCAGTTCTAGGTCCTCTCCTCTTACTGTTAGGGTTCAGTTCTAGGTCCTCTCCTCTTACTGTCAGGGTTCAGTTCTAGGTCCTCTCCTCTTACTGTCGGAGTTCCTCAGGGTTCAGTTCTAGGTCCTCTGCTCTTACTGTCAGGGTTCAGTTCTAGGTCCTCTCCTCTTACTGTCGGGGTCCAGTTCTAGGTCCTCTCCTCTTACTGTCAGGGTTCAGTTCTAGGTCCTCTCCTCTTACTGTCAGGGTTCAGTTCTAGGTCCTCTCCTCTTACTGTCGGGGTCCAGTTCTAGGTCCTCTCCTCTTACTGTCAGGGTTCAGTTCTAGGTCCTCTCCTCTTACTGTCAGGGTTCAGTTCTAGGTCCTCTGCTCTTACTGTCAGGGTTCAGTTCTAGGTCCTCTACTCTTACTGTCAGGGTTCAGTTCTAGGTCCTCTCCTCTTACTGTCAGGGTTCAGTTCTAGGTCCTCTGCTCTTACTGTCAGGGTTCAGTTCTAGGTCCTCTCCTCTTACTGTCAGGGTTCAGTTCTAGGTCCTCTGCTCTTACTGTCAGGGTTCAGTTCTAGGTCCTCTGCTCTTACTGTCGGGGTTCAGTTCTAGGTCCTCTCCTCTTACTGTTAGGGTTCAGTTCTAGGTCCTCTCCTCTTACTGTCAGGGTTCAGTTCTAGGTCCTCTCCTCTTACTGTCGGAGTTCCTCAGGGTTCAGTTCTAGGTCCTCTGCTCTTACTGTCAGGGTTCAGTTCTAGGTCCTCTCCTCTTACTGTTAGGGTTCAGTTCTAGGTCCTCTCCTCTTACTGTCAGGGTTCAGTTCTAGGTCCTCTCCTCTTACTGTCGGAGTTCCTCAGGGTTCAGTTCTAGGTCCTCTGCTCTTACTGTCAGGGTTCAGTTCTAGGTCCTCTCCTCTTACTGTCGGGGTTCCTCAGGGTTCAGTTCTAGGTCATCTCCTCTTACAGTCAGGATTCAGTTCTAGGTCCTCTCCTCTTACTGTCAGGGTTCAGTTCTAGATCCTCTACTCTCACTTTCAGGGTTCAGTTCTAGGTCCTCTTACTGTCAGGGTTCAGTTCTAGGTCCTCTCCTCTTACTGTCAGGGTTCAGTTCTAGCTCCTCTCCTCTTACTGTCAGGATTCAGTTCTAGGTCCTCTACTCTTACTGTTAGGGTTCAGTTCTAGGTCCTCTCCTCTTACTGTCGGGGTTCCTCAGGGTTCAGTTCTAGGTCCTCTCCTTTTACTGTCGGGGTTCCTCAGGGTTCAGTTCTAGGTCCTCTCCTCTTACTGTCGGGGTTCCTCAGGGTTCAGTTCTAGGTCCTCTCCTCTTACTGTCAGGGTTCAGTTCTAGGTCCTCTCCTCTTACAGTCAGGGTTCAGTTCTAGGTCCTCTCCTCTTACTGTCAGGGTTCAGTTCTAGGTCCTCTCCTCTTACAGTCAGGGTTCAGTTCTAGGTCCTCTCCTCTTACTGTCAGGGTTCAGTTCTAGGTCCTCTCCTCTTACTGTCAGGGTTCAGTTCTAGGTCCTCTCCTCTTACTGTCAGGATTCAGTTCTAGGTCCTCTACTCTTACTATTAGGGTCCATTTCTAGGTCCTCTCCTCTTACTGTCAGGGTTCCTCAGGGTTCAGTTCTAGGTCCTCTCCTCTTACTGTCAGGATTCAGTTCTAGGTCCTCTCCTCTTACTATTAGGGTCCAGTTCTAGGTCCTCTCCTCTTACTGTCAGGGTTCCTCAGGGTTCAGTTCTAGGTCCTCTCCTCTTACTGTCAGGGTTCCTCAGGGTTCAGTTCTAGGTCCTCTCCTCTTACTGTCAGGGTTCAGTTCTAGGTCCTCTCCTCTTACTGTCGGGGTTCCTCAGGGTTCAGTTCTAGGTCCTCTCCTTTTACGGTCAGGGTTCCTCAGGGTTCAGTTCTACGTCCTCTCCTCTTACTGTCGGGGTTCAGTTCTAGGTCCTCTCCTCTTACTGTTAGGGTTCAGTTCTAGGTCCTCTCCTCTTACTGTCAGGGTTCAGTTCTAGGTCCTCTCCTCTTACTGTCGGAGTTCCTCAGGGTTCAGTTCTAGGTCCTCTGCTCTTACTGTCAGGGTTCAGTTCTAGGTCCTCTCCTCTTACTGTTAGGGTTCAGTTCTAGGTCCTCTCCTCTTACTGTCAGGGTTCAGTTCTAGGTCCTCTCCTCTTACTGTCGGAGTTCCTCAGGGTTCAGTTCTAGGTCCTCTGCTCTTACTGTCAGGGTTCAGTTCTAGGTCCTCTCCTCTTACTGTCGGGGTTCCTCAGGGTTCAGTTCTAGGTCATCTCCTCTTACAGTCAGGATTCAGTTCTAGGTCCTCTCCTCTTACTGTCAGGGTTCAGTTCTAGATCCTCTACTCTCACTTTCAGGGTTCAGTTCTAGGTCCTCTTACTGTCAGGGTTCAGTTCTAGGTCCTCTCCTCTTACTGTCAGGGTTCAGTTCTAGCTCCTCTCCTCTTACTGTCAGGATTCAGTTCTAGGTCCTCTACTCTTACTGTTAGGGTTCAGTTCTAGGTCCTCTCCTCTTACTGTCGGGGTTCCTCAGGGTTCAGTTCTAGGTCCTCTCCTTTTACTGTCGGGGTTCCTCAGGGTTCAGTTCTAGGTCCTCTCCTCTTACTGTCGGGGTTCCTCAGGGTTCAGTTCTAGGTCCTCTCCTCTTACTGTCAGGGTTCAGTTCTAGGTCCTCTCCTCTTACTGTCAGGATTCAGTTCTAGGTCCTCTCCTCTTACTGTTAGGGTCCAGTTCTAGGTCCTCTCCTCTTACTGTCAGGGTTCCTCAGGGTTCAGTTCTAGGTCCTCTCCTCTTACTGTCAGGGTTCAGTTCTAGGTCCTCTCCTCTTACTGTCGGAGTTCCTCAGGGTTCAGTTCTAGGTCCTCTGCTCTTACTGTCAGGGTTCAGTTCTAGGTCCTCTCCTCTTACTGTCGGGGTTCCTCAGGGTTCAGTTCTAGGTCATCTCCTCTAACAGTCAGGATTCAGTTCTAGGTCCTCTCCTCTTACTGTCAGGGTTCAGTTCTAGATCCTCTACTCTCACTTTCAGGGTTCAGTTCTAGGTCCTCTTACTGTCAGGGTTCAGTTCTAGGTCCTCTCCTCTTACTGTCAGGGTTCAGTTCTAGCTCCTCTCCTCTTACTGTCAGGATTCAGTTCTAGGTCCTCTACTCTTACTGTTAGGGTTCAGTTCTAGGTCCTCTCCTCTTACTGTCGGGGTTCCTCAGGGTTCAGTTCTAGGTCCTCTCCTTTTACTGTCGGGGTTCCTCAGGGTTCAGTTCTAGGTCCTCTCCTCTTACTGTCGGGGTTCCTCAGGGTTCAGTTCTAGGTCCTCTCCTCTTACTGTCAGGGTTCAGTTCTAGGTCCTCTCCTCTTACAGTCAGGGTTCAGTTCTAGGTCCTCTCCTCTTACTGTCAGGGTTCAGTTCTAGGTCCTCTCCTCTTACTGTCAGGGTTCGGTTCTAGGTCCTCTCCTCTTACTGTCAGGATTCAGTTCTAGGTCCTCTCCTCTTACTATTAGGGTCCAGTTCTAGGTCCTCTCCTCTTACTGTCAGGGTTCCTCAGGGTTCAGTTCTAGGTCCTCTCCTCTTACTGTCAGGGTTCCTCAGGGTTCAGTTCTAGGTCCTCTCCTCTTACTGTCAGGGTTCAGTTCTAGGTCCTCTCCTCTTACTGTCGGGGTTCCTCAGGGTTCAGTTCTAGGTCCTCTCCTTTTACGGTCAGGGTTCCTCAGGGTTCAGTTCTACGTCCTCTCCTCTTACTGTCGGGGTTCAGTTCTAGGTCCTCTCCTCTTACTGTTAGGGTTCAGTTCTAGGTCCTCTCCTCTTACTGTCAGGGTTCAGTTCTAGGTCCTCTCCTCTTACTGTCGGAGTTCCTCAGGGTTCAGTTCTAGGTCCTCTGCTCTTAATGTCAGGGTTCAGTTCTAGGTCCTCTCCTCTTACTGTTAGGGTTCAGTTCTAGGTCCTCTCCTCTTACTGTCAGGGTTCAGTTCTAGGTCCTCTCCTCTTACTGTCGGAGTTCCTCAGGGTTCAGTTCTAGGTCCTCTGCTCTTACTGTCAGGGTTCAGTTCTAGGTCCTCTCCTCTTACTGTCGGGGTTCCTCACGGTTCAGTTCTAGGTCATCTCCTCTTACAGTCAGGATTCAGTTCTAGGTCCTCTCCTCTTACTGTCAGGGTTCAGTTCTAGATCCTCTACTCTCACTTTCAGGGTTCAGTTCTAGGTCCTCTTACTGTCAGGGTTCAGTTCTAGGTCCTCTCCTCTTACTGTCAGTGTTCAGTTCTAGCTCCTCTCCTCTTACTGTCAGGATTCAGTTCTAGGTCCTCTACTCTTACTGTTAGGGTTCAGTTCTAGGTCCTCTCCTCTTACTGTCGGGGTTCCTCAGGGTTCAGTTCTAGGTCCTCTCCTTTTACTGTCGGGGTTCCTCAGGGTTCAGTTCTAGGTCCTCTCCTCTTACTGTCGGGGTTCCTCAGGGTTCAGTTCTAGGTCCTCTCCTCTTACTGTCAGGGTTCAGTTCTAGGTCCTCTCCTCTTACAGTCAGGGTTCAGTTCTAGGTCCTCTCCTCTTACTGTCAGGGTTCAGTTCTAGGTCCTCTCCTCTTACTGTTAGGGTCCAGTTCTAGGTCCTCTCCTCTTACTGTCAGGGTTCCTCAGGGTTCAGTTCTAGGTCCTCTCCTCTTACTGTCAGGGTTCAGTTCTAGGTCCTCTCCTCTTACTGTCAGGGTTCAGTTCTAGGTCCTCTCCTCTTACTGTCGGGGTTCCTCAGGGTTCAGTTCTAGGTCCTCTCCTTTTACGGTCAGGGTTCCTCAGGGTTCAGTTCTACGTCCTCTCCTCTTACTGTCGGGGTTCAGTTCTAGGTCCTCTCCTCTTACTGTTAGGGTTCAGTTCTAGGTCCTCTCCTCTTACTGTCAGGGTTCAGTTCTAGGTCCTCTCCTCTTACTGTCGGAGTTCCTCAGGGTTCAGTTCTAGATCCTCTGCTCTTACTGTCAGGGTTCAGTTCTAGGTCCTCTCCTCTTACTGTTAGGGTTCAGTTCTAGGTCCTCTCCTCTTACTGTCAGGGTTCAGTTCTAGGTCCTCTCCTCTTACTGTCGGAGTTCCTCAGGGTTCAGTTCTAGGTCCTCTGCTCTTACTGTCAGGGTTCAGTTCTAGGTCCTCTCCTCTTACTGTCGGGGTCCAGTTCTAGGTCCTCTCCTCTTACTGTCAGGGTTCAGTTCTAGGTCCTCTCCTCTTACTGTCAGGGTTCAGTTCTAGGTCCTCTCCTCTTACTGTCGGGGTCCAGTTCTAGGTCCTCTCCTCTTACTGTCAGGGTTCAGTTCTAGGTCCTCTCCTCTTACTGTCAGGGTTCAGTTCTAGGTCCTCTGCTCTTACTGTCAGGGTTCAGTTCTAGGTCCTCTACTCTTACTGTCAGGGTTCAGTTCTAGGTCCTCTCCTCTTACTGTCAGGGTTCAGTTCTAGGTCCTCTGCTCTTACTGTCAGGGTTCAGTTCTAGGTCCTCTCCTCTTACTGTCAGGGTTCAGTTCTAGGTCCTCTGCTCTTACTGTCAGGGTTCAGTTCTAGGTCCTCTGCTCTTACTGTCGGGGTTCAGTTCTAGGTCCTCTCCTCTTACTGTTAGGGTTCAGTTCTAGGTCCTCTCCTCTTACTGTCAGGGTTCAGTTCTAGGTCCTCTCCTCTTACTGTCGGAGTTCCTCAGGGTTCAGTTCTAGGTCCTCTGCTCTTACTGTCAGGGTTCAGTTCTAGGTCCTCTCCTCTTACTGTTAGGGTTCAGTTCTAGGTCCTCTCCTCTTACTGTCAGGGTTCAGTTCTAGGTCCTCTCCTCTTACTGTCGGAGTTCCTCAGGGTTCAGTTCTAGGTCCTCTGCTCTTACTGTCAGGGTTCAGTTCTAGGTCCTCTCCTCTTACTGTCGGGGTTCCTCAGGGTTCAGTTCTAGGTCATCTCCTCTTACAGTCAGGATTCAGTTCTAGGTCCTCTCCTCTTACTGTCAGGGTTCAGTTCTAGATCCTCTACTCTCACTTTCAGGGTTCAGTTCTAGGTCCTCTTACTGTCAGGGTTCAGTTCTAGGTCCTCTCCTCTTACTGTCAGGGTTCAGTTCTAGCTCCTCTCCTCTTACTGTCAGGATTCAGTTCTAGGTCCTCTACTCTTACTGTTAGGGTTCAGTTCTAGGTCCTCTCCTCTTACTGTCGGGGTTCCTCAGGGTTCAGTTCTAGGTCCTCTCCTTTTACTGTCGGGGTTCCTCAGGGTTCAGTTCTAGGTCCTCTCCTCTTACTGTCGGGGTTCCTCAGGGTTCAGTTCTAGGTCCTCTCCTCTTACTGTCAGGGTTCAGTTCTAGGTCCTCTCCTCTTACAGTCAGGGTTCAGTTCTAGGTCCTCTCCTCTTACTGTCAGGGTTCAGTTCTAGGTCCTCTCCTCTTACAGTCAGGGTTCAGTTCTAGGTCCTCTCCTCTTACTGTCAGGGTTCAGTTCTAGGTCCTCTCCTCTTACTGTCAGGGTTCAGTTCTAGGTCCTCTCCTCTTACTGTCAGGATTCAGTTCTAGGTCCTCTACTCTTACTATTAGGGTCCATTTCTAGGTCCTCTCCTCTTACTGTCAGGGTTCCTCAGGGTTCAGTTCTAGGTCCTCTCCTCTTACTGTCAGGATTCAGTTCTAGGTCCTCTCCTCTTACTATTAGGGTCCAGTTCTAGGTCCTCTCCTCTTACTGTCAGGGTTCCTCAGGGTTCAGTTCTAGGTCCTCTCCTCTTACTGTCAGGGTTCCTCAGGGTTCAGTTCTAGGTCCTCTCCTCTTACTGTCAGGGTTCAGTTCTAGGTCCTCTCCTCTTACTGTCGGGGTTCCTCAGGGTTCAGTTCTAGGTCCTCTCCTTTTACGGTCAGGGTTCCTCAGGGTTCAGTTCTACGTCCTCTCCTCTTACTGTCGGGGTTCAGTTCTAGGTCCTCTCCTCTTACTGTTAGGGTTCAGTTCTAGGTCCTCTCCTCTTACTGTCAGGGTTCAGTTCTAGGTCCTCTCCTCTTACTGTCGGAGTTCCTCAGGGTTCAGTTCTAGGTCCTCTGCTCTTACTGTCAGGGTTCAGTTCTAGGTCCTCTCCTCTTACTGTTAGGGTTCAGTTCTAGGTCCTCTCCTCTTACTGTCAGGGTTCAGTTCTAGGTCCTCTCCTCTTACTGTCGGAGTTCCTCAGGGTTCAGTTCTAGGTCCTCTGCTCTTACTGTCAGGGTTCAGTTCTAGGTCCTCTCCTCTTACTGTCGGGGTTCCTCAGGGTTCAGTTCTAGGTCATCTCCTCTTACAGTCAGGATTCAGTTCTAGGTCCTCTCCTCTTACTGTCAGGGTTCAGTTCTAGATCCTCTACTCTCACTTTCAGGGTTCAGTTCTAGGTCCTCTTACTGTCAGGGTTCAGTTCTAGGTCCTCTCCTCTTACTGTCAGGGTTCAGTTCTAGCTCCTCTCCTCTTACTGTCAGGATTCAGTTCTAGGTCCTCTACTCTTACTGTTAGGGTTCAGTTCTAGGTCCTCTCCTCTTACTGTCGGGGTTCCTCAGGGTTCAGTTCTAGGTCCTCTCCTTTTACTGTCGGGGTTCCTCAGGGTTCAGTTCTAGGTCCTCTCCTCTTACTGTCGGGGTTCCTCAGGGTTCAGTTCTAGGTCCTCTCCTCTTACTGTCAGGGTTCAGTTCTAGGTCCTCTCCTCTTACTGTCAGGATTCAGTTCTAGGTCCTCTCCTCTTACTGTTAGGGTCCAGTTCTAGGTCCTCTCCTCTTACTGTCAGGGTTCCTCAGGGTTCAGTTCTAGGTCCTCTCCTCTTACTGTCAGGGTTCAGTTCTAGGTCCTCTCCTCTTACTGTCAGGGTTCAGTTCTAGGTCCTCTCCTCTTACTGTCGGGGTTCCTCAGGGTTCAGTTCTAGGTCCTCTCCTTTTACGGTCAGGGTTCCTCAGGGTTCAGTTCTACGTCCTCTCCTCTTACTGTCGGGGTTCAGTTCTAGGTCCTCTCCTCTTACTGTTAGGGTTCAGTTCTAGGTCCTCTCCTCTTACTGTCAGGGTTCAGTTCTAGGTCCTCTCCTCTTACTGTCGGAGTTCCTCAGGGTTCAGTTCTAGATCCTCTGCTCTTACTGTCAGGGTTCAGTTCTAGGTCCTCTCCTCTTACTGTTAGGGTTCAGTTCTAGGTCCTCTCCTCTTACTGTCAGGGTTCAGTTCTAGGTCCTCTCCTCTTACTGTCGGAGTTCCTCAGGGTTCAGTTCTAGGTCCTCTGCTCTTACTGTCAGGGTTCAGTTCTAGGTCCTCTCCTCTTACTGTCGGGGTCCAGTTCTAGGTCCTCTCCTCTTACTGTCAGGGTTCAGTTCTAGGTCCTCTCCTCTTACTGTCAGGGTTCAGTTCTAGGTCCTCTCCTCTTACTGTCGGGGTCCAGTTCTAGGTCCTCTCCTCTTACTGTCAGGGTTCAGTTCTAGGTCCTCTCCTCTTACTGTCAGGGTTCAGTTCTAGGTCCTCTGCTCTTACTGTCAGGGTTCAGTTCTAGGTCCTCTACTCTTACTGTCAGGGTTCAGTTCTAGGTCCTCTCCTCTTACTGTCAGGGTTCAGTTCTAGGTCCTCTGCTCTTACTGTCAGGGTTCAGTTCTAGGTCCTCTCCTCTTACTGTCGGGGTTCAGTTCTAGGTCCTCTCCTCTTACTGTCAGGGTTCAGTTCTAGGTCCTCTGCTCTTACTGTCAGGGTTCAGTTCTAAGTTCTCTCCTCTTACTGTCAGGGTTCAGTTCTAGGTCCTCTCCTCTTACTGTCAGGGTTCAGTTCTAGGTCCTCTCCTCTTACTGTCAGGGTTCAGTTCTAGGTCCTCTGCTCTTACTGTCAGGGTTCAGTTCTAGGTCCTCTCCTCTTACTGTCAGGGTTCAGTTCTAGGTCCTCTGCTCTTACTGTCAGGGTTCAGTTCTAGGTCCTCTGCTCTTACTGTCGGGGTTCAGTTCTAGGTCCTCTGCTCTTACTGTCAGGGTTCAGTTCTAGGTCCTCTCCTGTTACTATCGGGGTTCAGTTCTAGGTCCTCTGCTCTTACTGTCAGGGTTCAGTTCTAAGTTCTCTCCTCTTACTGTCAGGGTTCAGTTCTAGGTCCTCTCCTCTTACTGTCAGGGTTCAGTCCTAGTCCTCCTCCTCTTACTGTCGGGGTTCGTCAGGGTTCAGTTCTAGGTCCTCTCCTCTTACTGTCAGGGTTTAGATCTAGGTCCTCTCCTCTTACTGTCGGGGTTCAGTTCTAGGTCCTCTCCTCTTACTGTTGGGGTTCGTCAGGGTTCAGTTCTAGGTCCTCTCCTCTTACTGTCGGGGTTCGTCAGGGTTCAGTTCTAGGTCCTCTCCTCTTACTGTCGGGGTTCGTCAGGGTTCAGTTCTAGGTCCTCTCCTCTTACTGTCAGGGTTCAGTTCTAGGTCCTCTCCTCTTACTGTTGGGGTTCCTCAGGGTTCAGTTCTAGGTCCTCTCCTCTTTCTGTCGGGGTTCGTCAGTTTTCAGTTCTAGGTCCTCTCCTCTTACTGTCAGGGTTCAGTTCTAGGTCCTCTACTGTTACTGTTAGGGTTCAGTTCTAGGTCCTCTCCTCTTACTGTCAGGGTTCAGTTCTAGGTCCTCTTACTGTCAGGGTTCAGTTCTAGGTCCTCTCCTCTTACTGTCACGGTTCAGTTCTAGCTCATCTCCTCTTACTGTCAGAATTCAGTTCTAGGTCCTCTACTTATACTGTTAGGGTTCAGTTCTAGGTCCTCTCTTACTGTCGGGGTTCCTCAGGGTTCAGTTCTAGGTCCTCTCCTCTTACTGTCGGGGTTCCTCAGGGTTCAGTTCTAGGTCCTCTCCTCTTACAGTCAGGATTCAGTTCTAGGTCCTCTCCTCTTACTGTCAGGGTTCAGTTCTAGATCCTCTACTCTCACTTTCAGGGTTCAGTTCTAGGTCCTCTTACTGTCAGGGTTCAGTTCTAGGTCCTCTCCTCTTACTGTCAGGGTTCAGTTCTAGCTCCTCTCCTCTTACTGTCAGGATTCAGTTCTAGGTCCTCTACTCTTACTGTTAGGGTTCAGTTCTAGGTCCTCTCCTCTTACTGTCGGGGTTCCTCAGGGTTCAGTTCTAGGTCCTCTCCTCTTACTGTCGGGGTTCCTCAGGGTTCAGTTCTAGGTCCTCTCCTCTTACTGTCAGGGTTCAGTTCTAGGTCCTCTCCTCTTACTGTCAGGGTTCAGTTCTAGGTCCTCTCCTCTTACTGTCAGGGTTCAGTTCTAGGTCCTCTCCTCTTACTGTCAGGATTCAGTTCTAGGTCCTCTCCTCTTACTGTTAGGGTCCAGTTCTAGGTCCTCTCCTCTTACTGTCAGGGTTCCTCAGGGTTCAGTTCTAGGTCCTCTCCTCTTACTGTCAGGGTTCAGTTCTAGGTCCTCTCCTCTTACTGTCGGGGTTCCTCAGGGTTCAGTTCTAGGTCTTCTCCTTTTACGGTCAGGGTTCCTCAGGGTTCAGTTCTACGTCCTCTCCTCTTACTGTCGGGGTTCAGTTCTAGGTCCTCTCCTCTTACTGTTAGGGTTCAGTTCTAGGTCCTCTCCTCTTACTGTCAGGGTTCAGTTCTAGGTCCTCTCCTCTTACTGTCGGGGTTCCTCAGGGTTCAGTTCTAGGTCCTCTCCTCTTACAGTCAGGATTCAGTTCTAGGTCCTCTCCTCTTACTGTCAGGGTTCAGTTCTAGATCCTCTACTCTCACTTTCAGGGTTCAGTTCTAGGTCCTCTTACTGTCAGGGTTCAGTTCTAGGTCCTCTCCTCTTACTGTCAGGGTTCAGTTCTAGCTCCTCTCCTCTTACTGTCAGGATTCAGTTCTAGGTCCTCTACTCTTACTGTTAGGGTTCAGTTCTAGGTCCTCTCCTCTTACTGTCGGGGTTCCTCAGGGTTCAGTTCTAGGTCCTCTCCTCTTACTGTCGGGGTTCCTCAGGGTTCAGTTCTAGGTCCTCTCCTCTTACTGTCAGGGTTCAGTTCTAGGTCCTCTCCTCTTACTGTCAGGGTTCAGTTCTAGGTCCTCTCCTCTTACTGTCAGGGTTCAGTTCTAGGTCCTCTCCTCTTACTGTCAGGATTCAGTTCTAGGTCCTCTCCTCTTACTGTTAGGGTCCAGTTCTAGGTCCTCTCCTCTTACTGTCAGGGTTCCTCAGGGTTCAGTTCTAGGTCCTCTCCTCTTACTGTCAGGGTTCCTCAGGGTTCAGTTCTAGGTCCTCTCCTCTTACTGTCAGGGTTCAGTTCTAGGTCCTCTCCTCTTACTGTCGGGGTTCCTCAGGGTTCAGTTCTAGGTCCTCTCCTTTTACGGTCAGGGTTCCTCAGGGTTCAGTTCTACGTCCTCTCCTCTTACTGTCGGGGTTCAGTTCTAGGTCCTCTCCTCTTACTGTTAGGGTTCAGTTCTAGGTCCTCTCCTCTTACTGTCAGGGTTCAGTTCTAGGTCCTCTCCTCTTACTGTCGGAGTTCCTCAGGGTTCAGTTCTAGGTCCTCTGCTCTTACTGTCAGGGTTCAGTTCTAGGTCCTCTCCTCTTACTGTTAGGGTTCAGTTCTAGGTCCTCTCCTCTTACTGTCAGGGTTCAGTTCTAGGTCCTCTCCTCTTACTGTCGGAGTTCCTCAGGGTTCAGTTCTAGGTCCTCTGCTCTTACTGTCAGGGTTCAGTTCTAGGTCCTCTCCTCTTACTGTCGGGGTTCCTCAGGGTTCAGTTCTAGGTCATCTCCTCTTACAGTCAGGATTCAGTTCTAGGTCCTCTCCTCTTACTGTCAGGGTTCAGTTCTAGATCCTCTACTCTCACTTTCAGGGTTCAGTTCTAGGTCCTCTTACTGTCAGGGTTCAGTTCTAGGTCCTCTCCTCTTACTGTCAGGGTTCAGTTCTAGCTCCTCTCCTCTTACTGTCAGGATTCAGTTCTAGGTCCTCTACTCTTACTGTTAGGGTTCAGTTCTAGGTCCTCTCCTCTTACTGTCGGGGTTCCTCAGGGTTCAGTTCTAGGTCCTCTCCTTTTACTGTCGGGGTTCCTCAGGGTTCAGTTCTAGGTCCTCTCCTCTTACTGTCGGGGTTCCTCAGGGTTCAGTTCTAGGTCCTCTCCTCTTACTGTCAGGGTTCAGTTCTAGGTCCTCTCCTCTTACAGTCAGGGTTCAGTTCTAGGTCCTCTCCTCTTACTGTCAGGGTTCAGTTCTAGGTCCTCTCCTCTTACTGTCAGGGTTCAGTTCTAGGTCCTCTCCTCTTACTGTCAGGATTCAGTTCTAGGTCCTCTCCTCTTACTGTTAGGGTCCAGTTCTAGGTCCTCTCCTCTTACTGTCAGGGTTCCTCAGGGTTCAGTTCTAGGTCCTCTCCTCTTACTGTCAGGGTTCAGTTCTAGGTCCTCTCCTCTTACTGTCAGGGTTCAGTTCTAGGTCCTCTCCTCTTACTGTCGGGGTTCCTCAGGGTTCAGTTCTAGGTCCTCTCCTTTTACGGTCAGGGTTCCTCAGGGTTCAGTTCTACGTCCTCTCCTCTTACTGTCGGGGTTCAGTTCTAGGTCCTCTCCTCTTACTGTTAGGGTTCAGTTCTAGGTCCTCTCCTCTTACTGTCAGGGTTCAGTTCTAGGTCCTCTCCTCTTACTGTCGGAGTTCCTCAGGGTTCAGTTCTAGATCCTCTGCTCTTACTGTCAGGGTTCAGTTCTAGGTCCTCTCCTCTTACTGTTAGGGTTCAGTTCTAGGTCCTCTCCTCTTACTGTCAGGGTTCAGTTCTAGGTCCTCTCCTCTTACTGTCGGAGTTCCTCAGGGTTCAGTTCTAGGTCCTCTGCTCTTACTGTCGGGGTCCAGTTCTAGGTCCTCTCCTCTTACTGTCAGGGTTCAGTTCTAGGTCCTCTCCTCTTACTGTCAGGGTTCAGTTCTAGGTCCTCTCCTCTTACTGTCGGGGTCCAGTTCTAGGTCCTCTCCTCTTACTGTCAGGGTTCAGTTCTAGGTCCTCTCCTCTTACTGTCAGGGTTCAGTTCTAGGTCCTCTGCTCTTACTGTCAGGGTTCAGTTCTAGGTCCTCTACTCTTACTGTCAGGGTTCAGTTCTAGGTCCTCTCCTCTTACTGTCAGGGTTCAGTTCTAGGTCCTCTGCTCTTACTGTCAGGGTTCAGTTCTAGGTCCTCTCCTCTTACTGTCGGGGTTCAGTTCTAGGTCCTCTCCTCTTACTGTCAGGGTTCAGTTCTAGGTCCTCTGCTCTTACTGTCAGGGTTCAGTTCTAAGTTCTCTCCTCTTACTGTCAGGGTTCAGTTCTAGGTCCTCTCCTCTTACTGTCAGGGTTCAGTTCTAGGTCCTCTCCTCTTACTGTCAGGGTTCAGTTCTAGGTCCTCTGCTCTTACTGTCAGGGTTCAGTTCTAGGTCCTCTCCTCTTACTGTCAGGGTTCAGTTCTAGGTCCTCTGCTCTTACTGTCAGGGTTCAGTTCTAGGTCCTCTGCTCTTACTGTCGGGGTTCAGTTCTAGGTCCTCTGCTCTTACTGTCAGGGTTCAGTTCTAGGTCCTCTCCTCTTACTATCGGGGTTCAGTTCTAGGTCCTCTGCTCTTACTGTCAGGGTTCAGTTCTAAGTTCTCTCCTCTTACTGTCAGGGTTCAGTTCTAGGTCCTCTCCTCTTACTGTCAGGGTTCAGTCCTAGTCCTCCTCCTCTTACTGTCGGGGTTCGTCAGGGTTCAGTTCTAGGTCCTCTCCTCTTACTGTCAGGGTTTAGATCTAGGTCCTCTCCTCTTACTGTCGGGGTTCAGTTCTAGGTCCTCTCCTCTTACTGTTGGGGTTCGTCAGGGTTCAGTTCTAGGTCCTCTCCTCTTACTGTCGGGGTTCGTCAGGGTTCAGTTCTAGGTCCTCTCCTCTTACTGTCGGGGTTCGTCAGGGTTCAGTTCTAGGTCCTCTCCTCTTACTGTCAGGGTTCAGTTCTAGGTCCTCTCCTCTTACTGTTGGGGTTCCTCAGGGTTCAGTTCTAGGTCCTCTCCTCTTACTGTCGGGGTTCGTCAGTTTTCAGTTCTAGGTCCTCTCCTCTTACTGTCAGGGTTCAGTTCTAGGTCCTCTACTGTTACTGTTAGGGTTCAGTTCTAGGTCCTCTCCTCTTACTGTCAGGGTTCAGTTCTAGGTCCTCTTACTGTCAGGGTTCAGTTCTAGGTCCTCTCCTCTTACTGTCAGGGTTCAGTTCTAGCTCATCTCCTCTTACTGTCAGAATTCAGTTCTAGGTCCTCTACTTATACTGTTAGGGTTCAGTTCTAGGTCCTCTCTTACTGTCGGGGTTCCTCAGGGTTCAGTTCTAGGTCCTCTCCTCTTACTGTCGGGGTTCCTCAGGGTTCAGTTCTAGGTCCTCTCCTCTTACAGTCAGGATTCAGTTCTAGGTCCTCTCCTCTTACTGTCAGGGTTCAGTTCTAGATCCTCTACTCTCACTTTCAGGGTTCAGTTCTAGGTCCTCTTACTGTCAGGGTTCAGTTCTAGGTCCTCTCCTCTTACTGTCAGGGTTCAGTTCTAGCTCCTCTCCTCTTACTGTCAGGATTCAGTTCTAGGTCCTCTACTCTTACTGTTAGGGTTCAGTTCTAGGTCCTCTCCTCTTACTGTCGGGGTTCCTCAGGGTTCAGTTCTAGGTCCTCTCCTCTTACTGTCGGGGTTCCTCAGGGTTCAGTTCTAGGTCCTCTCCTCTTACTGTCAGGGTTCAGTTCTAGGTCCTCTCCTCTTACTGTCAGGGTTCAGTTCTAGGTCCTCTCCTCTTACTGTCAGGATTCAGTTCTAGGTCCTCTCCTCTTACTGTTAGGGTCCAGTTCTAGGTCCTCTCCTCTTACTGTCAGGGTTCCTCAGGGTTCAGTTCTAGGTCCTCTCCTCTTACTGTCAGGGTTCCTCAGGGTTCAGTTCTAGGTCCTCTCCTCTTACTGTCAGGGTTCAGTTCTAGGTCCTCTCCTCTTACTGTCGGGGTTCCTCAGGGTTCAGTTCTAGGTCCTCTCCTTTTACGGTCAGGGTTCCTCAGGGTTCAGTTCTACGTCCTCTCCTCTTACTGTCGGGGTTCAGTTCTAGGTCCTCTCCTCTTACTGTTAGGGTTCAGTTCTAGGTCCTCTCCTCTTACTGTCAGGGTTCAGTTCTAGGTCCTCTCCTCTTACTGTCGGGGTTCCTCAGGGTTCAGTTCTAGGTCCTCTCCTCTTACAGTCAGGATTCAGTTCTAGGTCCTCTCCTCTTACTGTCAGGGTTCAGTTCTAGATCCTCTACTCTCACTTTCAGGGTTCAGTTCTAGGTCCTCTTACTGTCAGGGTTCAGTTCTAGGTCCTCTCCTCTTACTGTCAGGGTTCAGTTCTAGCTCCTCTCCTCTTACTGTCAGGATTCAGTTCTAGGTCCTCTACTCTTACTGTTAGGGTTCAGTTCTAGGTCCTCTCCTCTTACTGTCGGGGTTCCTCAGGGTTCAGTTCTAGGTCCTCTCCTCTTACTGTCGGGGTTCCTCAGGGTTCAGTTCTAGGTCCTCTCCTCTTACTGTCAGGGTTCAGTTCTAGGTCCTCTCCTCTTACTGTCAGGGTTCAGTTCTAGGTCCTCTCCTCTTACTGTCAGGGTTCAGTTCTAGGTCCTCTCCTCTTACTGTCAGGATTCAGTTCTAGGTCCTCTCCTCTTACTGTTAGGGTCCAGTTCTAGGTCCTCTCCTCTTACTGTCAGGGTTCCTCAGGGTTCAGTTCTAGGTCCTCTCCTCTTACTGTCAGGGTTCCTCAGGGTTCAGTTCTAGGTCCTCTCCTCTTACTGTCAGGGTTCAGTTCTAGGTCCTCTCCTCTTACTGTCGGGGTTCCTCAGGGTTCAGTTCTAGGTCCTCTCCTTTTACGGTCAGGGTTCCTCAGGGTTCAGTTCTACGTCCTCTCCTCTTACTGTCGGGGTTCAGTTCTAGGTCCTCTCCTCTTACTGTTAGGGTTCAGTTCTAGGTCCTCTCCTCTTACTGTCAGGGTTCAGTTCTAGGTCCTCTCCTCTTACTGTCGGAGTTCCTCAGGGTTCAGTTCTAGGTCCTCTGCTCTTACTGTCAGGGTTCAGTTCTAGGTCCTCTCCTCTTACTGTCAGGGTTCAGTTCTAGGTCCTCTCCTCTTACTGTCGGAGTTCCTCAGGGTTCAGTTCTAGGTCCTCTGCTCTTACTGTCAGGGTTCAGTTCTAGGTCCTCTCCTCTTACTGTCGGGGTTCCTCAGGGTTCAGTTCTAGGTCATCTCCTCTTACAGTCAGGATTCAGTTCTAGGTCCTCTCCTCTTACTGTCAGGGTTCAGTTCTAGATCCTCTACTCTCACTTTCAGGGTTCAGTTCTAGGTCCTCTTACTGTCAGGGTTCAGTTCTAGGTCCTCTCCTCTTACTGTCAGGGTTCAGTTCTAGCTCCTCTCCTCTTACTGTCAGGATTCAGTTCTAGGTCCTCTACTCTTACTGTTAGGGTTCAGTTCTAGGTCCTCTCCTCTTACTGTCGGGGTTCCTCAGGGTTCAGTTCTAGGTCCTCTCCTTTTACTGTCGGGGTTCCTCAGGGTTCAGTTCTAGGTCCTCTCCTCTTACTGTCGGGGTTCCTCAGGGTTCAGTTCTAGGTCCTCTCCTCTTACTGTCAGGGTTCAGTTCTAGGTCCTCTCCTCTTACAGTCAGGGTTCAGTTCTAGGTCCTCTCCTCTTACTGTCAGGGTTCAGTTCTAGGTCCTCTCCTCTTACTGTCAGGGTTCAGTTCTAGGTCCTCTCCTCTTACTGTCAGGATTCAGTTCTAGGTCCTCTCCTCTTACTGTTAGGGTCCAGTTCTAGGTCCTCTCCTCTTACTGTCAGGGTTCCTCAGGGTTCAGTTCTAGGTCCTCTCCTCTTACTGTTAGGGTTCAGTTCTAGGTCCTCTCCTCTTACTGTCAGGGTTCAGTTCTAGGTCCTCTCCTCTTACTGTCGGAGTTCCTCAGGGTTCAGTTCTAGGTCCTCTGCTCTTACTGTCAGGGTTCAGTTCTAGGTCCTCTCCTCTTACTGTCAGGGTTCAGTTCTAGGTCCTCTCCTCTTACTGTCGGGGTTCCTCAGGGTTCAGTTCTAGGTCCTCTCCTTTTACGGTCAGGGTTCCTCAGGGTTCAGTTCTACGTCCTCTCCTCTTACTGTCGGGGTTCAGTTCTAGGTCCTCTCCTCTTACTGTTAGGGTTCAGTTCTAGGTCCTCTCCTCTTACTGTCAGGGTTCAGTTCTAGGTCCTCTCCTCTTACTGTCGGAGTTCCTCAGGGTTCAGTTCTAGATCCTCTGCTCTTACTGTCAGGGTTCAGTTCTAGGTCCTCTCCTCTTACTGTTAGGGTTCATTTCTAGGTCCTCTCCTCTTACTGTCAGGGTTCAGTTCTAGGTCCTCTCCTCTTACTGTCGGGGTCCAGTTCTAGGTCCTCTCCTCTTACTGTCAGGGTTCAGTTCTAGGTCCTCTCCTCTTACTGTCAGGGTTCAGTTCTAGGTCCTCTCCTCTTACTGTCGGGGTCCAGTTCTAGGTCCTCTCCTCTTACTGTCAGGGTTCAGTTCTAGGTCCTCTCCTCTTACTGTCAGGGTTCAGTTCTAGGTCCTCTGCTCTTACTGTCAGGGTTCAGTTCTAGGTCCTCTACTCTTACTGTCAGGGTTCAGTTCTAGGTCCTCTCCTCTTACTGTCAGGGTTCAGTTCTAGGTCCTCTGCTCTTACTGTCAGGGTTCAGTTCTAGGTCCTCTCCTCTTACTGTCGGGGTTCAGTTCTAGGTCCTCTCCTCTTACTGTCAGGGTTCAGTTCTAGGTCCTCTGCTCTTACTGTCAGGGTTCAGTTCTAAGTTCTCTCCTCTTACTGTCAGGGTTCAGTTCTAGGTCCTCTCCTCTTACTGTCAGGGTTCAGTTCTAGGTCCTCTCCTCTTACTGTCAGGGTTCAGTTCTAGGTCCTCTGCTCTTACTGTCAGGGTTCAGTTCTAGGTCCTCTCCTCTTACTGTCAGGGTTCAGTTCTAGGTCCTCTGCTCTTACTGTCAGGGTTCAGTTCTAGGTCCTCTGCTCTTACTGTCGGGGTTCAGTTCTAGGTCCTCTGCTCTTACTGTCAGGGTTCAGTTCTAGGTCCTCTCCTCTTACTATCGGGGTTCAGTTCTAGGTCCTCTGCTCTTACTGTCAGGGTTCAGTTCTAAGTTCTCTCCTCTTACTGTCAGGGTTCAGTTCTAGGTCCTCTCCTCTTACTGTCAGGGTTCAATCCTAGTCCTCCTCCTCTTACTGTCGGGGTTCGTCAGGGTTCAGTTCTAGGTCCTCTCCTCTTACTGTCAGGGTTTAGATCTAGGTCCTCTCCTCTTACTGTCGGGGTTCAGTTCTAGGTCCTCTCCTCTTACTGTTGGGGTTCGTCAGGGTTCAGTTCTAGGTCCTCTCCTCTTACTGTCGGGGTTCGTCAGGGTTCAGTTCTAGGTCCTCTCCTCTTACTGTCGGGGTTCGTCAGGGTTCAGTTCTAGGTCCTCTCCTCTTACTGTCAGGGTTCAGTTCTAGGTCCTCTCCTCTTACTGTTGGGGTTCCTCAGGGTTCAGTTCTAGGTCCTCTCCTCTTACTGTCGGGGTTCGTCAGTTTTCAGTTCTAGGTCCTCTCCTCTTACTGTCAGGGTTCAGTTCTAGGTCCTCTACTGTTACTGTTAGGGTTCAGTTCTAGGTCCTCTCCTCTTACTGTCAGGGTTCAGTTCTAGGTCCTCTTACTGTCAGGGTTCAGTTCTAGGTCCTCTCCTCTTACTGTCAGGGTTCAGTTCTAGCTCATCTCCTCTTACTGTCAGAATTCAGTTCTAGGTCCTCTACTTATACTGTTAGGGTTCAGTTCTAGGTCCTCTCTTACTGTCGGGGTTCCTCAGGGTTCAGTTCTAGGTCCTCTCCTCTTACTGTCGGGGTTCCTCAGGGTTCAGTTCTAGGTCCTCTCCTCTTACAGTCAGGATTCAGTTCTAGGTCCTCTCCTCTTACTGTCAGGGTTCAGTTCTAGATCCTCTACTCTCACTTTCAGGGTTCAGTTCTAGGTCCTCTTACTGTCAGGGTTCAGTTCTAGGTCCTCTCCTCTTACTGTCAGGGTTCAGTTCTAGCTCCTCTCCTCTTACTGTCAGGATTCAGTTCTAGGTCCTCTACTCTTACTGTTAGGGTTCAGTTCTAGGTCCTCTCCTCTTACTGTCGGGGTTCCTCAGGGTTCAGTTCTAGGTCCTCTCCTCTTACTGTCGGGGTTCCTCAGGGTTCAGTTCTAGGTCCTCTCCTCTTACTGTCAGGGTTCAGTTCTAGGTCCTCTCCTCTTACTGTCAGGGTTCAGTTCTAGGTCCTCTCCTCTTACTGTCAGGGTTCAGTTCTAGGTCCTCTCCTCTTACTGTCAGGATTCAGTTCTAGGTCCTCTCCTCTTACTGTTAGGGTCCAGTTCTAGGTCCTCTCCTCTTACTGTCAGGGTTCCTCAGGGTTCAGTTCTAGGTCCTCTCCTCTTACTGTCAGGGTTCCTCAGGGTTCAGTTCTAGGTCCTCTCCTCTTACTGTCAGGGTTCAGTTCTAGGTCCTCTCCTCTTACTGTCGGGGTTCCTCAGGGTTCAGTTCTAGGTCCTCTCCTTTTACGGTCAGGGTTCCTCAGGGTTCAGTTCTACGTCCTCTCCTCTTACTGTCGGGGTTCAGTTCTAGGTCCTCTCCTCTTACTGTTAGGGCTCAGTTCTAGGTCCTCTCCTCTTACTGTCAGGGTTCAGTTCTAGGTCCTCTCCTCTTACTGTCGGGGTTCCTCAGGGTTCAGTTCTAGGTCCTCTCCTCTTACAGTCAGGATTCAGTTCTAGGTCCTCTCCTCTTACTGTCAGGGTTCAGTTCTAGATCCTCTACTCTCACTTTCAGGGTTCAGTTCTAGGTCCTCTTACTGTCAGGGTTCAGTTCTAGGTCCTCTCCTCTTACTGTCAGGGTTCAGTTCTAGCTCCTCTCCTCTTACTGTCAGGATTCAGTTCTAGGTCCTCTACTCTTACTGTTAGGGTTCAGTTCTAGGTCCTCTCCTCTTACTGTCGGGGTTCCTCAGGGTTCAGTTCTAGGTCCTCTCCTCTTACTGTCGGGGTTCCTCAGGGTTCAGTTCTAGGTCCTCTCCTCTTACTGTCAGGGTTCAGTTCTAGGTCCTCTCCTCTTACTGTCAGGGTTCAGTTCTAGGTCCTCTCCTCTTACTGTCAGGGTTCAGTTCTAGGTCCTCTCCTCTTACTGTCAGGATTCAGTTCTAGGTCCTCTCCTCTTACTGTTAGGGTCCAGTTCTAGGTCCTCTCCTCTTACTGTCAGGGTTCCTCAGGGTTCAGTTCTAGGTCCTCTCCTCTTACTGTCAGGGTTCCTCAGGGTTCAGTTCTAGGTCCTCTCCTCTTACTGTCAGGGTTCAGTTCTAGGTCCTCTCCTCTTACTGTCGGGGTTCCTCAGGGTTCAGTTCTAGGTCCTCTCCTTTTACGGTCAGGGTTCCTCAGGGTTCAGTTCTACGTCCTCTCCTCTTACTGTCGGGGTTCAGTTCTAGGTCCTCTCCTCTTACTGTTAGGGTTCAGTTCTAGGTCCTCTCCTCTTACTGTCAGGGTTCAGTTCTAGGTCCTCTCCTCTTACTGTCGGAGTTCCTCAGGGTTCAGTTCTAGGTCCTCTGCTCTTACTGTCAGGGTTCAGTTCTAGGTCCTCTCCTCTTACTGTTAGGGTTCAGTTCTAGGTCCTCTCCTCTTACAGTCAGGGTTCAGTTCTAGGTCCTCTCCTCTTACTGTCGGAGTTCCTCAGGGTTCAGTTCTAGATCCTTTGCTCTTACTGTCAGGGTTCAGTTCTAGGTCCTCTCCTCTTACTGTCGGGGTCCAGTTCTAGGTCCTCTCCTCTTACTGTCAGGGTTCAGTTCTAGGTCCTCTCCTCTTACTGTCAGGGTTCAGTTCTAGGTCCTCTCCTCTTACTGTCGGGGTCCAGTTCTAGGTCCTCTCCTCTTACTGTCAGGGTTCAGTTCTAGGTCCTCTCCTCTTACTGTCAGGGTTCAGTTCTAGGTCCTCTGCTCTTACTGTCAGGGTTCAGTTCTAGGTCCTCTACTCTTACTGTCAGGGTTCAGTTCTAGGTCCTCTCCTCTTACTGTCAGGGTTCAGTTCTAGGTCCTCTCCTCTTACTGTCAGGGTTCAGTTCTAGGTCCTCTGCTCTTACTGTCAGGGTTCAGTTCTAGGTCCTCTGCTCTTACTGTCAGGGTTCAGTTCTAGGTCCTCTCCTCTTACTGTCAGGGTTCAGTTCTAGGTCCTCTGCTCTTACTGTCAGGGTTCAGTTCTAGGTCCTCTGCTCTTACTGTCGGGGTTCAGTTCTAGGTCCTCTGCTCTTACTGTCAGGGTTCAGTTCTAGGTCCTCTCCTCTTACTATCGGGGTTCAGTTCTAGGTCCTCTGCTCTTACTGTCAGGGTTCAGTTCTAAGTTCTCTCCTCTTACTGTCAGGGTTCAGTTCTAGGTCCTCTCCTCTTACTGTCAGGGTTCAGTCCTAGTCCTCCTCCTCTTACTGTCGGTGTTCGTCAGGGTTCAGTTCTAGGTCCTCTCCTCTTACTGTCGGGGTTCAGTTCTAGGTCCTCTCCTCTTACTGTTGGGGTTCGTCAGGGTTCAGTTCTAGGTCCTCTCCTCTTACTGTCGGGGTTCGTCAGGGTTCAGTTCTAGGTCCTCTCCTCTTACTGTCAGGGTTCAGTTCTAGGTCCTCTCCTCTTACTGTTGGGGTTCCTCAGGGTTCAGTTCTAGGTCCTCTCCTCTTACTGTCGGGGTTCGTCAGTTTTCAGTTCTAGGTCCTCTCCTCTTACTGTCAGGGTTCAGTTCTAGGTCCTCTACTGTTACTGTTAGGGTTCAGTTCTAGGTCCTCTCCTCTTACTGTCAGGGTTCAGTTCTAGGTCCTCTTACTGTCAGGGTTCAGTTCTAGGTCCTCTCCTCTTACTGTCAGGGTTCAGTTCTAGCTCATCTCCTCTTACTGTCAGAATTCAGTTCTAGGTCCTCTACTCTTACTGTTAGGGTTCAGTTCTAGGTCCTCTCTTACTGTCGGGGTTCCTCAGGGTTCAGTTCTAGGTCCTCTCCTCTTACTGTCGGGGTTCCTCAGGGTTCAGTTCTAGGTCCTCTCCTCTTACAGTCAGGATTCAGTTCTAGGTCCTCTGCTCTTACTGTCAGGGTTCAGTTCTAGATCCTCTACTCTCACTTTCAGGGTTCAGTTCTAGGTCCTCTTACTGTCAGGGTTCAGTTCTAGGTCCTCTCCTCTTAATGTCAGGGTTCAGTTCTAGCTCCTCTCCTCTTACTGTCAGGATTCAGTTCTAGGTCCTCTACTCTTACTGTTAGGGTTCAGTTCTAGGTCCTCTCCTCTTACTGTCGGGGTTCCTCAGGGTTCAGTTCTAGGTCCTCTCCTCTTACTGTCGGGGTTCCTCAGGGTTCAGTTCTAGGTCCTCTCCTCTTACTGTCAGGGTTCAGTTCTAGGTCCTCTCCTCTTACTGTCAGGGTTCAGTTCTAGGTCCTCTCCTCTTACTGTCAGGGTTCAGTTCTAGGTCCTCTCCTCTTACTGTCAGGATTCAGTTCTAGGTCCTCTCCTCTTACTGTTAGGGTCCAGTTCTAGGTCCTCTCCTCTTACTGTCAGGGTTCCTCAGGGTTCAGTTCTAGGTCCTCTCCTCTTACTGTCAGGGTTCCTCAGGGTTCAGTTCTAGGTCCTCTCCTCTTACTGTCAGGGTTCAGTTCTAGGTCCTCTCCTCTTACTGTCGGGGTTCCTCAGGGTTCAGTTCTAGGTCCTCTCCTTTTACGGTCAGGGTTCCTCAGGGTTCAGTTCTACGTCCTCTCCTCTTACTGTCGGGGTTCAGTTCTAGGTCCTCTCCTCTTACTGTTAGGGTTCAGTTCTAGGTCCTCTCCTCTTACTGTCAGGGTTCAGTTCTAGGTCCTCTCCTCTTACTGTCGGAGTTCCTCAGGGTTCAGTTCTAGGTCCTCTGCTCTTACTGTCAGGGTTCAGTTCTAGGTCCTCTCCTCTTACTGTTAGGGTTCAGTTCTAGGTCCTCTCCTCTTACTGTCAGGGTTCAGTTCTAGGTCCTCTCCTCTTACTGTCGGAGTTCCTCAGGGTTCAGTTCTAGGTCCTCTGCTCTTACTGTCAGGGTTCAGTTCTAGGTCCTCTCCTCTTACTGTCGGGGTCCAGTTCTAGGTCCTCTCCTCTTACTGTCAGGTTTCAGTTCTAGGTCCTCTCCTCTTACTGTCAGGGTTCAGTTCTAGGTCCTCTCCTCTTACTGTCGGGGTCCAGTTCTAGGTCCTCTCCTCTTACTGTCAGGGTTCAGTTCTAGGTCCTCTCCTCTTACTGTCACGGTTCAGTTCTAGGTCCTCTGCTCTTACTGTCAGGGTTCAGTTCTAGGTCCTCTACTCTTACTTTCAGGGTTCAGTTCTAGGTCCTCTCCTCTTACTGTCAGGGTTCAGTTCTAGGTCCTCTGCTCTTACTGTCAGGGTTCAGTTCTAGGTCCTCTCCTCTTACTGTCGGGGTTCAGTTCTAGGTCCTCTCCTCTTACTGTCAGGGTTCAGTTCTAGGTCCTCTGCTCTTACTGTCAGGGTTCAGTTCTAAGTTCTCTCCTCTTACTGTCAGGGTTCAGTTCTAGGTCCTCTCCTCTTACTGTCAGGGTTCAGTTCTAGGTCCTCTCCTCTTACTGTCAGGGTTCAGTTCTAGGTCCTCTCCTCTTACTGTCAGTGTTCAGTTCTAGGTCCTCTGCTCTTACTGTCAGGGTTCAGTTCTAGGTCCTCTGCTCTTACTGTCAGGGTTCAGTTCTAGGTCCTCTCCTCTTACTGTCAGGGTTCAGTTCTAGGTCCTCTGCTCTTACTGTCAGGGTTCAGTTCTAGGTCCTCTGCTCTTACTGTCGGGGTTCAGTTCTAGGTCCTCTGCTCTTACTGTCAGGGTTCAGTTCTAGGTCCTCTACTCTTACTGTCAGGGTTCAGTTCTAGGTCCTCTCCTCTTACTGTCAGGGTTCAGTTCTAGGTCCTCTGCTCTTACTGTCAGGGTTCAGTTCTAGGTCCTCTGCTCTTACTGTCGGGGTTCAGTTCTAGGTCCTCTCCTCTTACTGTCGGGGTTCAGTTCTAGGTCCTCTGCTCTTACTGTCGGGGTTCAGTTCTAGGTCCTCTCCTCTTACTGTCAGGGTTCAGTTCTAGGTCCTCTCCTCTTACTGTCAGGTTTCAGTTCTAGGTCCTCTCCTCTTACTGTCAGGGTTCAGTTCTAGGTCCTCTCCTCTTACTGTCGGGGTCCAGTTCTAGGTCCTCTCCTCTTACTGTCAGGGTTCAGTTCTAGGTCCCCTCCTCTTACTGTCAGGGTTCAGTTCTAGGTCCTCTCCTCTTACTGTCAGGGTTCAGTTCTAGGTCCTCTGCTCTTACTGTCAGGGTTCAGTTCTAGGTCCTCTGCTCTTACTGTCAGGGTTCAGTTCTAGGTCCTCTGCTCTTACTGTCAGGGTTCAGTTCTAGGTCCTCTCCTCTTACTGTCAGGGTTCAGTTCTAGGTCCTCTGCTCTTACTGTCAGGGTTCAGTTCTAAGTTCTCTCCTCTTACTGTCAGGGTTCAGTTCTAGGTCCTCTCCTCTTACTGTCAGGGTTCAGTTCTAGGTCCTCTCCTCTTACTGTCAGGGTTCAGTTCTAGGTCCTCTGCTCTTACTGTCAGGGTTCAGTTCTAGGTCCTCTGCTCTTACTGTCAGGGTTCAGTTCTAGGTCCTCTCCTCTTACTGTCAGGGTTCAGTTCTAGGTCCTCTGCTCTTACTGTCAGGGTTCAGTTCTAGGTCCTCTGCTCTTACTGTCGGGGTTCAGTTCTAGGTCCTCTGCTCTTACTGTCAGGGTTCAGTTCTAGGTCCTCTACTCTTACTGTCAGGGTTCAGTTCTAGGTCCTCTCCTCTTACTGTCAGGGTTCAGTTCTAGGTCCTCTGCTCTTACTGTCAGGGTTCAGTTCTAGGTCCTCTGCTCTTACTGTCGGGGTTCAGTTCTAGGTCCTCTCCTCTTACTGTCGGGGTTCAGTTCTAGGTCCTCTGCTCTTACTGTCGGGGTTCAGTTCTAGGTCCTCTCCTCTTACTGTCAGGGTTCAGTTCTAGGTCCTCTCCTCTTACTGTCAGGTTTCAGTTCTAGGTCCTCTCCTCTTACTGTCAGGGTTCAGTTCTAGGTCCTCTCCTCTTACTGTCGGGGTCCAGTTCTAGGTCCTCTCCTCTTACTGTCAGGGTTCAGTTCTAGGTCCCCTCCTCTTACTGTCAGGGTTCAGTTCTAGGTCCTCTCCTCTTACTGTCAGGGTTCAGTTCTAGGTCCTCTGCTCTTACTGTCAGGCTTCAGTTCTAGGTCCTCTGCTCTTACTGTCAGGGTTCAGTTCTAGGTCCTCTGCTCTTACTGTCAGGGTTCAGTTCTAGGTCCTCTGCTCTTACTGTCAGGGTTCAGTTCTAGGTCCTCTCCTCTTACTGTCAGGGTTCAGTTCTAGGTCCTCTGCTCTTACTGTCAGGGTTCAGTTCTAGGTCCTCTGCTCTTACTGTCGGGGTTCAGTTCTAGGTCCTCTCCTCTTACTGTCAGGGTTCAGTTCTAGGTCCTCTCCTCTTACTGTCAGGGTTCAGTTCTAGGTCCTCTCCTCTTACTGTCAGGGTTCAGTTCTAGGTCCTCTGCTCTTTCTGTCAGGGTTCAGTTCTAGGTCCTCTCCTCTTACTGTCAGGGTTCAGTTCTAGGTCCTCTCCTCTTACTGTCAGGGTTCAGTTCTAGGTCCTCTCCTCTTACTGTCAGGGTTCAGTTCTAGGTCCTCTCCTCTTACTGTCAGGGTTCAGTTCTAGGTCCTCTGCTCTTACTGTCAGGGTTCAGTTCTAGGTCCTCTGCTCTTACTGTCAGGGTTCAGTTCTAGGTCCTCTCCTCTTACTGTCAGGGTTCAGTTCTAGGTCCTCTCCTCTTACTGTCAGGGTTCAGTTCTAGGTCCTCTGCTCTTACTGTCAGGGTTCAGTTCTAGGTCCTCTCCTCTTACTGTCAGGGTTCAGTTCTAGGTCCTCTGCTCTTACTGTTGGGGTTCCTCAGGGTTCAGTCCTAGTCCCCCTCCTCTTCTCTCTATACACTTCCTCTATTGGACAAACAATCAGTAGATTTGGTTTTCAGGACCATCTTTATACACATCTTCCACTGACATCACCCCTCATTACTGCAGATACCAGGGATTGTCTGTCCGCTGTCTAACACAATGTCCTACCTCTATCTGACACTGAATCTCTCCAAACTGAATTTCTCGTGTTTACCCCTCCACTAACCTACTTGTGCCCGATATCGCAATTACCTTGGGTGTCTCAACCATAACTCATCAGCACGCTCGCTGTCTTGGGGTCATATTTGACACAGAACTTTCCTTTTATTCCCTACATCTGATCACTCGCTCATGTCTCCTGCAAAACATCTACAGAATCCAACATTTTTTCACTTTTGAAAATGCAAAAACTCTTACGGACGCTTATTCATTTTCTTCTGGACTATTGCAGCACTCTACAGATCAGTCTTCCTCTACCCAAACTTTCTCCTCTCCAATCCGTCCTGAATACAGCAGCCAGGTTTTATTTCTGTCCAGCCGCTTCACCAATGCCTCCACCCTGTGCCAGTCATTGCACTGGTTACCCATCCGCTACAGAGTTCAATATAAGCTTACCTTTCTCACCCACAAGGCTCTCCACAGTGCTGCACCACCCTACATCTCCTCCCTCATCTCTGTCTACCACTTACCCATCCTCTCCACAGTGCTGCACCACCCTACATCTCCTCCTCATCTGTCTTTAATCTACCCTTCCTCTCCACCGTGCTGCACCGCCCTACATCTCCTCCTCATTGGTCTACCATCTACCCGTCCTCTCCACAGTGCTGCACTGCCCTACATCTCCTCCTCATTGGTCTACCATCTACCCATCCTCCCCACAGTGCTGCACTGCCCTACATCTTCTCCTCATCTGTCTACCACTCTACCTTTCATCTCCACAGTGCTGCACTGCCATACATCTCCTCCTCATCTGTCTACCACCCTACCCGTCCTCTCCACAGTGCTGCACTGCCCTACATCTCCTCCTCTTCTCTGTCTACCACCTACCCGTCCTCTCCACAGTGCTGCACTGCCCTACATCTCCTCCTCTTCTCTGTCTACCACGTGTCACCTTCCTGCGGCCACAGGACGGCTCTCTGATCCCACCTGCTGGTTGACCGTCCACAGGGGCCCAGTCCTGATGGTTTCGGCACTGGTGGGAAAAGTATGGATGATCCTTGGGTGCATTCACATTCCCCCACGTAATACTGTGTTCCTCCCATAACCCCTGTTCCCTGGTCGTGCCCCCAGTAATGCTTGTTTTCTGCCCCCACAGGCAGGTTCACCTCGGATGTGACCCCATGTCTGTGAAACGGCGTCACCTCATAATGGAGGATCACCAGAGGGCCGAATCCCAGGTCAGTGGTCTGCTCCACACCAGGGTCATCCTCCGCCCCACCACCGCAGGCAGCGCACGTCAGGGCGGAATGCCCCCTAAAGGCCGCGCGGGGCGCTTGCCCCACCTCCTGTGTATCTAGTTGTTTATGGCCTGGTACTACAACCCCCATCACTCTGTGTATTTCAGGCGGTGAGCCCCGACCTTGGCACCGAGCACCGGAGGGCGTCATCGCTTGCCGTGTGCTGCCGGGTGCTGCGCCGTGTGGCCGAGGTAAGTGACTATAGAGTTACTATAGTGACATCGAACGCTGATATAATATTAACCCTTCGCGTCCTGTCCAGTCTCGCAGGCCGCCAACACCGCTGTTTGACCTCTATCTGAATGACTTATGGGCTCACAGACGCCAGGCCCTGAGCCGCTTCCAGCAGGCGGGCCGCACGGTGAGGACGGTGGTCCGAGGACATTGTCAGCGCCAGCTCTTTGTGGCCTCACCTTCCTGTCTGTGTCCTCCAGGTTCTCCTACGCGGCAGAGTGGACGGCAGGCTGAGATCCCTGAGGAAACTGCTGCAGCGCCTCCGCTCAGCGCGAGAGGGAAGCGTGACGTGTGGTAAGAGGGGCGCGTGGATCCGGGAGGGTGATCACCGCAGGCGTCTATTATCTAAACATCTCTCCCTATGCAGAGAGCTGCCATGAGGAAATCGCCCCCGTGTCCGCCCCGCGGGTCCTGCTCTATGACTTCCCTCCTTACCCCACTGAGCCTGGTGGATTGGTGAGTACAGACCGGTGACTGCCGGCCGAGTATTGTCTCCTACATTCCCCGCTATGTCCATTCAGGTGGCCATAGAGAGGGGGATAAGTGGCCGGAGACACTTCTGGTGCCGATTATCTCCTTGGGATCGAAGCATCAGACCAAATCCAGCCTGCCCCATGCGTTGTCCTTCAGGGGGAGTGATGGCCGCCCCTTTACTACGGAGGCTGCGGTCTCATGGAGAAATCCGAGATTCACTGCACCGTGCCGCGGCCGCTCATAAGGCCTGAGGGAACGGATGAGGCCGCGCTGAGATGGCGCTGTTCACACAATGACTGATCCCAGCAGCAGAAATGTCGCCAGCGAGACGCCCGTAACTCCTCATCTCTTCTGCCTGCAGATGGCCGGACATCTGGTGTCTCTTCCACCACAACCTGCTTCTGCTCCGCTCAGACATCAGCTCTCCTTCCATGGCCTAAAGGTAATCCGGACCCCATATCCCCCGCGCCGGACCCCATATCCCCCGCGCCGTGCACATCGCTCCTCCAGATCCAATAGTCCAGAAAAAGATGAAGCAGGGTCCGAGCTGGCGACACCACCGGCATAGTATAAATCCCCAATGCTCCAGACAACGGCTCAGCCGTCCCCGTCCAGAATAAGACCACAGCGTATCTCCTGCATGGCCACAAGATCGGTGGCACACACTGGCTAATTACCACCCTCAGCCTTCTGACGGCCATAGTGAGACGTGTGCTCCACCGCACCTGAGGTGATGTCCATAGTGAGACGTGTGCTCCACCGCACCTGAGGTGACATCCATAGTGAGACGTGTGCTCCACCACACCTGAGGTGATGTCCATAGTGAGACGTGTGCTCTACCACACCTGAGGTGACGTCCATAGTGAGACGTGTGCTCTACCACACCTGAGGTGACGTCCATAGTGAGACGTGTGCTCCACCGCACCTGAGGTGACGTCCATAGTGAGACGTGTGCTCCACCGCACCTGAGGTGATGTCCTTAGTGAGACGTGTGCTCCACCGCACCTGAGGTGACGTCCATAGTGAGACGTGTGCTCCACCGCACCTGAGGTGATGTCCATAGTGAGACGTGTGCTCCACCGCACCTGAGGTGATGTCCTTAGTGAGACGTGTGCTCCACCGCACCTGAGGTGACGTCCATAGTGAGACTTGTGCTCCACTGCATCTGAGGTGATGTCCATAGTGAGACGTGTGCTCCACCGCACCTGAGGTGATGTCCATAGTGAGACGTGTGCTCCACCACACCTGAGGTGACATCCATAGTGAGACGTGTGCTCCACCACACCTGAGGTGATGTCCATAGTGAGACGTGTGCTCTACCACACCTGAGGTGACGTCCATAGTGAGACGTGTGCTCTACCACACCTGAGGTGACGTCCATAGTGAGACGTGTGCTCCACCGCACCTGAGGTGACGTCCATAGTGAGACGTGTGCTCCACCGCACCTGAGGTGATGTCCTTAGTGAGACGTGTGCTCCACCACACCTGAGGTGACATCCATAGTGAGACGTGTGCTCCACCGCACCTGAGGTGATGTCCATAGTGAGACGTGTGCTCCACCGCACCTGAGGTGATGTCCTTAGTGAGACGTGTGCTCCACCGCACCTGAGGTGACGTCCATAGTGAGACTTGTGCTCCACTGCATCTGAGGTGATGTCCATAGTGAGACGTGTGCTCCACCGCACCTGAGGTGACGTCCATAGTGAGACGTGTGCTCCACCGCACCTGAGGTGACGTCCATAGTGAGACGTGTGCTCCACCGCACCTGAGGTGATGTCCATAGTGAGACTTGTGCTCCACCGCACCTGAGGTGACGTCCATAGTGAGACGTGTGCTCCACCGCACCTGAGGTGACGTCTATAGTGAGACGTGTGCTCCACCGCACCTGAGGTGACGTCCATAGTGAGACGTGTGCTCCACCGCACCTGAGGTGACGTCTATAGTGAGACGTGTGCTTCACCGCACCTGAGGTGACGTCTATAGTGAGACGTGTGCTCCACCGCACCTGAGGTGACGTCCATAGTGAGACGTGTGCTCCACCGCACCTGAGGTGACGTCCATAGTGAGACGTGTGCTCCACCGCACCTGAGGTGACGTCCATAGTGAGACGTGTGCTCCACCACACCTGAGGTGACGTCCATAGTGCGACGTGTGCTCCACCGCACCTGAGGTGACGTCCATAGTGCGACGTGTGCTCCACCGCACCTGAGGTGACGTCCATAGTGCGACGTGTGCTCCACCGCACCTGAGGTGATGTCCATAGTGAGATGTGTGATGCACTGCACCTGAGGTGATGTCCATAGTGAGACGTGTGCTCCACCGCACCTGAGGTGACGTCCATAGTGAGACGTGTGCTCCACCGCACCTGAGGTGACGTCCATAGTGAGACGTGTGCTCCACCACACCTGAGGTGACGTCCATAGTGCGACGTGTGCTCCACCGCACCTTAGGTGACGTCCATAGTGCGACGTGTGCTCCACCGCACCTGAGGTGACGTCCATAGTGAGACGTGTGCTCCACCGCACCTGAGGTGACGTCCATAGTGAGACGTGTGCTCCACCGCACCTGAGGTGACGTCCATAGTGAGACGTGTGCTCCACCGCACCTGAGGTGACGTCCATAGGGAGACGTGTGCTCCACCGCACCTGAGGTGACGTCTATAGTGAGACGTGTGCTCCACCGCACCTGAGGTGACGTCCATAGTGTGACGTGTGCTCCACCGCACCTGAGGTGACGTCCATAGTGAGATGTGTGCTCCACCGCACCTGAGGTGACGTCTATAGTGAGACATGTGCTCCACCGCACCTGAGGTGACGTCCATAGTGAGATGTGTGATGCACTGCACCTGAGGTGACGTCCATAGTGAGACGTGTGCTCCACCACACCTGAGGTGACGTCCATAGTGAGACGTGTGCTCCACCGCACCTGAGGTGACGTCCATAGTGAGACGTGTGCTCCACCGCACCTGAGGTGATGTCCATAGTGAGACGTGTGCTCCACCGCACCTGAGGTGACGTCCATAGTGAGACGTGTGCTCCACCGCACCTGAGGTGATGTCCATAGTGAGACGTGTGCTGCACCGCACCTGAGGTGACGTCCATAGTGAGACGTGTGCTCCACCGCACCTGAGGTGACGTCCATAGTGAGACGTGTGCTCCACCGCACCTGAGGTGACGTCCATAGTGAGACGTGTGCTCCACCGCACCTGAGGTGACGTCCATAGTGAGACGTGTGCTCCACCGCACCTGAGGTGACGTCCATAGTGAGACGTGTGCTCCACCGCACCTGAGGTGACGTCCATAGTGAGACGTGTGCTCCACCGCACCTGAGGTGACGTCCATAGTGAGACGTGTGCTCCACCGCACCTGAGGTGACGTCCATAGTGAGACGTGTGCTCCACCGCACCTGAGGTGACGTCCATAGTGAGACGTGTGCTCCACCGCACCTGAGGTGACGTCCATAGTGAGACGTGTGCTCCACCGCACCCGAGGTGACGTCCATAGTGAGACGTGTGCTCCACCGCACCTGAGGTGACGTCCATAGTGAGACGTGTGCTCCACCGCACCTGAGGTGACGTCCATAGTGAGACGTGTGCTCCACCGCACCTGAGGTGACGTCCATAGTGAGACGTGTGCTCCACCGCACCTGAGGTGACGTCCATAGTGAGACGTGTGCTCCACCGCACCTGAGGTGACGTCCATAGTGAGACGTGTGCTCCACCGCACCTGAGGTGACGTCCATAGTGAGACGTGTGCTCCACCGCACCTGAGGTGACGTCCATAGTGAGACGTGTGCTCCACCGCACCCGAGGTGACGTCCATAGTGAGACGTGTGCTCCACCGCACCCGAGGTGACGTCCATAGTGAGACGTGTGCTCCACCGCACCTGAGGTGACGTCCATAGTGAGACGTGTGCTCCACCGCACCTGAGGTGACGTCCATAGTGAGACGTGTGCTCCACCGCACCTGAGGTGACGTCCATAGTGAGACGTGTGCTCCACCGCACCTGAGGTGACGTCCATAGTGAGACGTGTGCTCCACCGCACCTGAGGTGACGTCCATAGTGAGACGTGTGCTCCACCGCACCTGAGGTGACGTCCATAGTGAGACGTGTGCTCCACCGCACCTGGGGTGACGTCCATAGTGAGACGTGTGCTCCACCACACCTGAGGTGACGTCCATAGTGAGACGTGTGCTCCACCGCACCTGAGGTGACGTCCATAGTGAGACGTGTGCTCCACCGCACCTGAGGTGACGTCCATAGTGAGACGTGTGCTCCACCGCACCTGAGGTGATGTCCATAGTGAGACGTGTGCTCCACCGCACCTGAGGTGACGTCCATAGTGAGACGTGTGCTCCACCGCACCTGAGGTGACGTCCATAGTGAGACGTGTGCTCCACCACACCTGAGGTGACGTCCATAGTGAGACGTGTGCTCCACCGCATTGTGTATGATAGCGAGCAAGATCGCAATGGGAAGTGTCGTCAGTGAGAAATATCAACACCTTCTGTTGCAGGTTTTGCTGCATTTTTTTGTCAATGTTCATTTGTCTCTTGTGCTGATAAAATTTAGTGCATAAAAAAATAATCTGATTCAGCTTCCTCAGGTTTTGGCACCAAAAGTGCAGCAATTCCTGATACCTGCATTATTTGCAGCGTATTTGCAGCGTTTTTGCAGCATATTTGCAGCATTTTTGCAGCGTTTTTGCACTTCCCATTGCTTTCTATGGATGAAAAACGCTGAAAGAAGTGACATGCTGCATTCTGCAAAAACTCAGCTCTTGAAAAAACCGTCGGTGAATAAAACCAAGCCGTGTGCAGGAGATTTCTGAAATCTCATAGACTTTGCTGCTGTAAAACACAGCTGAAAATTTGCATTAAAAAACGCTACAAAAACGCAACGTGTGAACATAGCCTTGTGGTCCGGCACCATCTTAATGAACATCCATCCGGCCTCTATCCGAGGAGGGGGAGGGGCGGGGGGTTCATATAATTTCTGTCATTTTAATCTAATAATCCGCCGGCGGTTTCTCAGGTTCCCCAACACTTCAGGCTGATGGCGTACGAGCCGGAGAGGAGAACCGCGGCCTCTGCCATGTACCAAGCCCCTCATCTAGCGAGACCACTGAGGAGCGGAGCCGAGGTAAGACGCTGGTGAGCAGACTACCCCCAGGAATAACCCCTGGACTCCTGGGTGTTGTAGTCCTTGGCTGGGATCTCATTATCTGACCACGCTGAGTGTTGTAGTCCCTGGCTGGGACTCTCATTATCTGGCCATGCTGGGTGTTGCAGTCCTTGGCTGGGATCTCATTATCTGGTCACGCTGGGTGTTGTAGTCCTTGGCTGGGACTCTCATTATCTGGTCACGCTGGGTGTTGTAGTCCTTCGCTGGGACTCTCATTATCTGACTATGCTGGGTGTTGTAGTCCTTGGCTGAGACTCTCATTATCTGGCCACGCTGGGTGTTGTAGTCCTTGGCTGGGACTCTCATTATCTGACCATGCTGGGTGTTGTAGTCCTTGGCTGGGATCTCATTATCTGGCCACGCTGGGTGTTGTAGTCCTTGGCTGGGACTCTCATTATCTGGCCATGCTGGGTGTTGTAGTCCTTGGCTGGGACTCTCATTATCTGGCCATGCTGGGTGTTGTAGTCCTTGGCTGGGACTCTCATTATCTGGCCACGCTAGGTGTTGTAGTCCTTGGCTGGGACTCTCATTATCTGGCCACGCTGGGTGTTGTAGTCCAGGTCTGGGATCTCATTATCTGGCCACGCTGGGTGTTGTAGTCCTTGACTGGGATCTCATTATCTGGCCACGCTGGGTGTTGTAATCCTTGGCTGGGACTCTCATTATCTGACTATGCTGAGTGTTGTAGTCCTTGGCTGGGACTCTCATTATCTGACTATGCTGGGTGTTCTAGTCCTTGGCTGGGATCTCATTATCTGACCATGCTGAGTGTTGTAGTCCTTGGCTGGGACTCTCATTATCTGGCCACGCTGGGTGTTGTAGTCCAGGTCTGGGATCTCATTATCTGGCCATGCTTAGTGTTGTAGTCCTTGGCTGGGACTCTCATTATCTGACTATGCTGGGTGTTGTAGTCCTTGGCTGGGACTCTCATTATCTGACTATGCTGGGTGTTTTAGTCCAGGTCTGGGATCTCATTATCTGGCCACGCTGGGTGTTGTAGTCCTTGGCTGGGACTCTCATTATCTGACTATGCTGGGTGCTGTAGTCCTTGGCTGGGACTCTCATTATCTGACTATGCTGGGTGTTTTAGTCCAGGTCTGGGATCTCATTATCTGGCCACGCTGGGTGTTGTAGTCCTTGGCTGGGACTCTCATTATCTGACTATGCTGGGTGCTGTAGTCCTTGGCTGGGACTCTCATTATCTGACTATGCTGGGTGTTTTAGTCCAGGTCTGGGACTCTCATTATCTGGCCATGCTTAGTGTTGTAGTCCTTGGCTGGGACTCTCATTATCTGGCCATGCTGGGTGTTTTAGTCCAGGTCTGGGATCTCATTATCTGGCCATGCTTAGTGTTGTAGTCCTTGGCTGGGACTCTCATTATCTGACCACGCTGGGTGTTGTAGTCCTTGGCTGGGACTCTCATTATCTGGCCATGCTGGGTGTTTTAGTCCAGGTCTGGGATCTCATTATCTGGCCACTCTGGGTGTTGTAGTCCTTGGCTGGGACTCTCATTATCTGGCCATGCTGGGTGTTGTAGTCCTTGGCTGGGACTCTCATTATCTGACCACGCTGGGTGTTGTAGTCCTTGGCTGGGACTCTCATTATCTGGCCATGCTGGGTGTTGTAGTCCTTGGCTGGGACTCTCATTATCTGGCCATGCTGAGTGTTTTAGTCCAGGTCTGGGATCTCATTATCTGGCCATGCTGGGTGTTGTAGTGCTTGGCTGGGACTCTCATTATCTGGCCACGCTGGGTGTTTTAGTCCAGGTCTGGGATCTCATTATCTGGCCACGCTAGGTGTTGTAGTCCTTGGCTGGGACTCTCATTATCTGGCCACGCTGTGGGTTGTAGTCCTTGGCTGGGACTCTCATTATCTGGCCACGCTGGGTGTTGTAGTCCTTGGCTGGGACTCTCATTATCTGGCCACGCTGGGTGTTGTAGTCCTTGGCTGGGACTCTCATTATCTGGCCACGCTGGGTGTTGTAGTCCTTGGCTGGGATCTCATTATCTGGCCACGATGGGTGTTGTAGTCCAGGTCTGGGACTCTCATTATCTGGCCATGCTGGGTGTTGTAGTCCTTGGCTGGGACTCTCATTATCTGGCCACGCTGGGTGTTGTAGTCCTTGGCTGGGACTCTCATTATCTGGCCACGCTGGGTGTTGTAGTCCTTGGCTGGGATCTCATTATCTGACCATGCTGGGTGTTGTAGTCCTTGGCTGGGATCTCATTATCTGGCCACGCTAGGTGTTGTAGTCCAGGTCTCGTACTCTCATTATCTGGTCACGCTGGGTGTTGTAGTCCTTGGCTGGGACTCTCATTATCTGACTATGCTGGGTGTTGTAGTCCTTGGCTGAGACTCTCATTATCTGGCCACGCTGGGTGTTGTAGTCCTTGGCTGGGATCTCATTATCTGACCATGCTGGGTGTTGTAGTCCTTGGCTGGGATCTCATTATCTGGCCACACTGGGTGTTGTAGTCCTTGGCTGGGACTCTCATTATCTGGCCACGCTAGGTGTTGTAGTCCTTGGCTGGGACTCTCATTATCTGGCCATGCTGGGTGTTGTAGTCCTTGGCTGGGACTCTCATTATCTGGCCATGCTGGGTGTTGTAGTCCTTGGCTGGGACTCTCATTATCTGGCCACGCTAGGTGTTGTAGTCCTTGGCTGGGACTCTCATTATCTGGCCACGCTTGGTGTTGTAGTCCAGGTCTGGGATCTCATTATCTGGCCACGCTGGGTGTTGTAGTCCTTGGCTGGGATCTCATTATCTGGCCATGCTGGGTGTTGTAGTCCAGTTCTGGGACTCTCATTATCTGGCCATGCTAGGTGTTGTAGTCCTTGGCTGGGATCTCATTATCTGGCCACGCTGGGTGTTGTAGTCCTTGGCTGGGACACCCATTATCTGACTATGCTAGGTGTTGTAGTCCTTGGCTGGGATCTCATTATCTGACCATGCTGAGTGTTGTAGTCCTTGGCTGGGATCTCATTATCTGACCATGCTGGGTGTTGTAGTCCTTGGTTGGGATCTCATTATCTGACCATGCTGGGTGTTGTAGTCCTTGGCTGGGACTCTCATTATCTGGCCACGCTTGGTGTTGTAGTCCAGGTCTGGGATCTCATTATCTGACTATGCTGGGTGTTCTAGTCCAGGTCTGGGACTCTCATTATCTGACTATGCTGGGTGTTGTAGTCCTTGGCTGGGATCTCATTATCTGGCCATGCTGAGTGTTGTAGTCCTTGGCTGGGACTCTCATTATCTGGCCACGCTTGGTGTTGTAGTCCAGGTCTGGGATCTCATTATCTGACTATGCTGGGTGTTGTAGTCCAGGTCTGGGACTCTCATTATCTGACTATGCTGGGTGTTGTAGTCCTTGGCTGGGATCTCATTATCTGGCCATGCTGAGTGTTGTAGTCCTTGGCTGGGACTCTCATTATCTGACCACGCTGAGTGTTGTAGTCCTTGGCTGGGACTCTCATTATCTGGCCATGCTGGGTGTTGTAGTCCTTGGCTGGGACTCTCATTATCTGGCCATGCTGGGTGTTGTAGTCCAGGTCTGGGACTCTCATTATCTGGCCACGCTGGGTGTTGTAGTCCTTGGCTGGGACTCTCATTATCTGGCCATGCTGGGTGTTCTAGTCCAGGTCTAGGACTCTCATTATCTGACCACGCTGAGTGTTGTAGTCCTTGGCTGGGACTCTCATTATCTGGCCATGCTGGGTGTTGTAGTCCAGGTCTGGGACTTTCATTATCTGACCACGCTGAGTGTTGTAGTCCTTGGCTGGGACTCTCATTATCTGGCCATGCTGGGTGTTGTAGTCCAGGTCTGGGACTCTCATTATCTGACCACGCTGAGTGTTGTAGTCCTTGGCTGGGACTCTCATTATCTGGCCACACTGGGTGTTGTAGTCCTTGGCTGGGACTCTCATTATCTGGCCACACTGGGTGTTGTAGTCCTTGGCTGGGACTCTCATTATCTGACCACGCTGGGTGTTGTAGTCCTTGGCTGGGACTCTCATTATCTGGCCACGCTGGGTGTTGTAGTCCTTGGCTGGGACTCTCATTATCTGGCCACGCTGAGTGTTGTAGTCCTTGGCTGGGACTCTCATTATCTGACCACGCTGGGTGTTGTAGTCCTTGGCTGGGACTCTCATTATCTGACCACGCTGGGTGTTGTAGTCCTTGGCTGGGACTCTCATTATCTGGCCACGCTGGGTGTTGTAGTCCTTGGCTGGGACTCTCGTTATCTGGCCACGCTGGGTGTTGTAGTCCTTGGCTGGGACTCTCATTATCTGACCACGCTGAGTGTTGTAGTCCTTGGCTGGGACTCTCATTATCTGACCACGCTGGGTGTTGTAGTCCTTGGCTGGGACTCTCATTATCTGGCCACGCTGGGTGTTGTAGTCCTTGGCTGGGACTCTCATTATCTGGCCACGCTGAGTGTTGTAGTCCTTGGCTGGGACTCTCATTATCTGGCCACGCTGGGTGTTGTAGTCCTTGGCTGGGATCTCATTATCTGGCCACGCTGGGTGTTGTAGTCCTTGGCTGGGACTCTCATTATCTGGCCATGCTGGGTGTTGTAGTCCAGGTCTGGGACTCTCATTATCTGACCACGCTGAGTGTTGTAGTCCTTGGCTGGGACTCTCATTATCTGGCCATGCTGGGTGTTGTAGTCCTTGGCTGGGACTCTCATTATCTGGCCATGCTGGGTGTTGTAGTCCAGGTCTGGGACTCTCATTATCTGGCCATGCTGGGTGTTGTAGTCCTTGGCTGGGACTCTCATTATCTGGCCATGCTGGGTGTTGTAGTCCTTGGCTGGGACTCTCATTATCTGGCCATGCTGGGTGTTGTAGTCCTTGGCCGGGACTCTCATTATCTGACCACGCTGGGTGTTGTAGTCCTTGGCTGGGACTCTCATTATCTGACCACGCTGGGTGTTGTAGTCCTTGGCTGGGACTCTCATTATCTGGCCACGCTGGGTGTTGTAGTCCTTGGCTGGGACTCTCATTATCTAGCCACGATGGGTGTTGTAGTCCTTGGCTGGGATCTCATTATCTGGCCATGCTGGGTGTTGTAGTCCTTGGCTGGGACTCTCATTATCTGGCCACGCTGGGTGTTGTAGTCCTTGGCTGGGACTCTCATTATCTGGCCACGCTGGGTGTTGTAGTCCAGGTCTGGGATCTCATTATCTGGCCACGCTGGGTGTTGTAGTCCTTGGCTGGGATCTCATTATCTGGCCATGCTGGGTGTTGTAGTCCAGGTCTGGGACTCTCATTATCTGACCACGCTGAGTGTTGTAGTCCTTGACTGGGACTCTCATTATCTGGGCACGCTGGGTGTTGTAGTCCAGGTCTGGGACTCTCATTATCTGGCCATGCTGGGTGTTGTAGTCCTTGGCTGGGACTCTCATTATCTGGCCATGCTGGGTGTTGTAGTCCACGTCTGGGACTCTCATTATCTGGCCATGCTGGGTGTTGTAGTCCTTGGCTGGGACTCTCATTATCTGGCCACGCTGGGTGTTGTAGTCCTTGGCTGGGACTCTCATTATCTGGCCACGCTGGATGTTGTAGTCCTTGGCTGGGACTCTCATTATTTGGCCACACTGGGTGTTGTAGTCCTTGGCTGGGATCTCATCATCTGGCCATGCTGGGTGTTGTAGTCCTTGGCTGGGACTCTCATTATCTGGCCATGCTGGGTGTTGTAGTCCAGGTCTGGGACTCTCATTATCTGACCACGCTGAGTGTTGTAGTCCTTGGCTGGAACTCTCATTATCTGGCCACGCTGGGTGTTGTAGTCCTTGGCTGGAACTCTCATTATCTGGCCACGCTGGGTGTTGTAGTCCTTGGCTGGGACTCTCATTATCTGACCACACTGGGTGTTGTAGTCCTTGGCTGGGACTCTCATTATCTGACCACGCTGGGTGTTGTAGTCCTTGGCTGGGACTCTCATTATCTGGCCACGCTGGGTGTTGTAGTCCTTGGCTGGGACTCTCATTATCTGGCCACGCTGGGTGTTGTAGTCCTTAGCTGGGACTCTCATTATGTGGCCATGCTGGGTGTTGTAGTCCTTGGCTGGGACTCTCATTATCTGGCCACGCTGGGTGTTGTAGTCCTTGGCTGTGCAGGGGGTACATGATACATATGGTGGTGTGTCCGCAGGAGGAGCTGATGCCGGGGACCTCGCCGCCTCATGACCGCGCTGCGGCTCAGGGACAGACACGGAGCGCCTGCTCACACCCAGAACTAGAGGAGGAGAGTGGAGGACGTCCGACGCTGCTGCTGAGACCCCCAGAGACGATGCTGAACCCCCCAGATTTCCATCCGATGCATGTATTTGTAAGTGCAAACCCCATCATGTCAGCTAGTGAGGGGCAGATGACACACGACAGAGGGGGGCTCCTGTGTGATATATGGGGGGGGTCAGACCCCTGTGTATTATATATGGGGGTTCAGACCCCTGTGTATTATATATGGGGGTCAGACCCCTGTGTATTATATATGGGGGTTCAGACCCCTGTGTATTATATATGGGGGGTCAGACCCCTGTGTATTATATATGGGGGGTCAGACCCCTGTGTATTATATATGGGGGGTCAGACCCCTGTGTATTATATCTGGGGGTCAGACCCCTGTGTATTATATATGGGGGTTCAGACCCCTGTGTATTATATATGGGGGTCAGACCCCTGTGTATTATATATGGGGGTTCAGACCCCTGTGTATTATATATGGGGGGTCAGACCCCTGTGTATTATATCTGGGGGTCAGACCCCTGTGTATTATATATGGGGGGTCAGACCCCTGTGTATTATATATGGGGGTCAGACCCCTGTGTATTATATATGGGGGTTCAGACCCCTGTGTATTATATATGGGGGGTCAGACCCCTGTGTATTATATATGGGGGGTCAGACCCCTGTGTATTATATATGGGGGTTCAGACCCCTGTGTATTATATCTGGGGGTCAGACCCCTGTGTATTATATCTGGGGGTCAGACCCCTGTGTATTATTTATGGGGGGTCAGACCCCTGTGTATTATATATGGGGGGTCAGACCCCTGTGTATTATATCTGGGGGTCAGACCCCTGTGTATTATATATGGGGGGTCAGACCCCTGTGTATTATATATGGGGGTCAGACCCCTGTGTATTATATATGGGGGGGTCAGACCCCTGTGTATTATATATGGGGGGTCAGACCCCTGTGTATTATATATGGGGGGTCAGACCCCTGTGTATTATATATGGGGGGTCAGACCCCTGTGTATTATATATGGGGGGTCAGACCCCTGTGTATTATATATGGGGGTCAGACCCCTGTGTATTATATATGGGGGGTCAGACCCCTGTGTATTATATATGGGGGGGTCAGACCCCTGTGTATTATATATGGGGGGTCAGACCCCTGTGTATTATATCTGGGGGTCAGACCCCTGTGTATTATATATGGGGGGTCAGACCCCTGTGTATTATATATGGGGGTCAGACCCCTGTGTATTATATATGGGGGGTCAGACCCCTGTGTATTATATATGGGGGGTCAGACCCCTGTGTATTATATATGGGGGGTCAGACCCCTGCGTATTATATAGGGGGGGTCAGACCCCTGCGTATTATATAGGGGGGGTCAGACCCCTGCGTATTATATATGGGGGGGTCAGACCCCTGCGTATTATATATGGGGGGGTCAGACCCCTGCGTATTATATATGGGGGGGTCAGACCCCTGCGTATTATATATGGGGGGGTCAGACCCCTGCGTATTATATATGGGGGGGTCAGACCCCTGTGTATTATATATGGGGGTCAGACCCCTGTGTATTATATATGGGGGTCAGACCCCTGTGTATTAGATATGGGGGGTCAGACCCCTGTGTATTAGATATGGGGGGTCAGACCCCTGTGTATTAGATATGGGGGGTCAGACCCCTGTGTATTAGATATGGGGGTCAGACCCCTGTGTATTATATATGGGGGGTCAGACATCTGTGTATTATATATGGGGGGGTCAGACCCCTGTGTATTATATATGGGGGGGTCAGACCCCTGTGTATTATATGGGGGTCAGACCCCTGTGTATTATATATGAGGGGTGACCCCAGTCTATTATATATGGGGGGGTGAGACCCCAGTGTATTATATATGGGGGGTGGAGACCCCAGTGTATTATATAGGGGGGGGGGGTGACCCCAGTGTATTATGTATGGGGTGTGACCCCAGTGCATTATATAGGGGGGGTGTTACCTCAGTGTATTATATAGGGGGGGTGACCCCTGTGTATTATATAGGGGGGTGACCCCAGTGTATTATATATGGGGGGGATGAGACCCCCGTGTATTTGATAAGGGGGGTGAGACCCCTGTGTATTATTTTTGGGGGGCCTTTGACTTTGGGGCACAGGTTCCGTCTCAATAGCTGTTCTGTCTGGATTCTTCCTGTCGTTTCCTGAAGATTATTCCTCAGTTAATTCCTCCTGGCTGCAGCTTTTATCCGTCGGCTCGCTGTTATCAGCCTTTATATCATTGATCAATCCCCGTCCAAACAGCAGAAGGAAAATTGTGTTTGTGTGAAGAAATGGTGAAGAGCCCGACCTCAAAGCTGAGCCTGTCCTGTATCTGTCGGGGAGGGGTGTGGGCACAGGACCCCTACCAGCCTGGCACGGTCTGCTGCCCTGACACATGGTGACATACCCTCAGCTGTGAGATGCCTGCAGGTTGCATTGGATGGCACTGGCTCTGCTCCCGCTCACTTTGCCTTTTCTCCTTCTTGTAGACCCCGGCTCCTGGGCTGATGGCCTTCAAGAGACCCCTGGCGTACTCTGACATCGACCTGGAATACCACCTGTGCCCACTGCCCAAGTACTCGCCCCAACCGGAGGCCGCGGGGGGCCCAGCCAGGAAGGTAGTGAGTGGCATGGTTGGGTGGTCTCTGCTGAGGTCGGGTCCATTACTGAACGTTATCACCCTTGTATCTGTAGGGGCTTGTACGAGGGGTCCTGACCTGGAAGAAGGTCCCAGCAGTCTCCCTGTGCACTGCCCTCCGTGTGCCCGATGTCTGCAGACCCCGCGGGTGAGTACATGGCCGGGCTCATGTGATGCAGCTGTGAGCAGGAATGTAGGGGTCCGCTGATGCTGCCCCCCGGCAACTCTATCACTCTCGTCCTCAGGTCTGACCCGTTCTGCAAGGATCTTCTGCCAGTCAGCGGCCCCCCGACCCTCAGCGGCCCCCTGGCTCTCAGCAGCTTCCCAGCCAAGGACAAGGAGAGCATTTTGCCAAGGTGAGCGCCATTCACCGCGGGGCTAACGCTGCACGGAGCATGGGGCTGACGCTGCACGGGGCGCAGGGCTGACGCTGCACGGGGCGCGGGGCTGACGCTGCACGGGGCGCGGGGCTGACGCTGCACGGGGCGCGGGGCTGACGCTGCACGGGGCGCGGGGCTGACGCTGCACGGAGCATGGGGCTGACGCTGCACAGGGCGCAGGGCTGACGCTGCACGGAGCATGGGGCTGACGCTGCACAGGGCGCGGGGCTGACGCTGCACGGGGCGCGGGGCTGACGCTGCACAGGGCGCGGGGCTGACGCTGCACGGGGCGCGGGGCTGACGCTGCACGGAGCGCGGGGCTGACGCTGCACGGAGCGCGAGGCTGACGCTGCACAGGGCGCGAGGCTGACGCTGCACAGGGCGCGGGGCTGACGGGCTGCTGGACTGACGCTGCACAGGGCGCGGGGCTGACGCTGCACGGAGCATGGGGCTGACGCTGCACAGGGCGCGGGGCTGACGCTGCACGGAGCATGGGGCTGACGCTGCACGGGGCGCGGGGCTGACGCTGCACGGGGCGCGGGGCTGACGCTGCACGGAGCGCGGGGCTGACGCTGCACGGAGCGCGGGGCTGACGCTGCACGGAGCGCGGGGCTGACGCTGCACGGAGCGCGAGGCTGACGCTGCACAGGGCGCGGGGCTGACGGGCTGCTGGGCTGACACTGCACGGAGCGCGGGGCTGACGCTGCACAGGGCGCGGGGCTGACGGGGTGCGGGGCTGACGCTGCACAGAGCGCGGGGCTGACGCTGCTGAAAGCACGGGGCTATCCTGACAGATGGCTCCCCCGCTACAGGGCCCCTCTGGCTGTAATGTGTAGGGGCCAAACCTCCGCTCCTGGACGCACTGATTACAGGAAATTACTGGAAGCCTCATTAATATTTTCATGGGAGAGAGCGAGTGACTGCAAACAAGCAGCGAGGTGTGCGAGAGCCCGGAGCCGAGACAGCAGCTCCTACAGCGGGGCCCCAGAGAGAAATCACAGCCAGGGCCCGACGCTACCGGGCATCACCCAGAACTGTGGGGCCCGACACTACCCGGGCATCACCCTGAACTGTGGGGCCCGACGCTACCGGGCATCACCCTGAACTGTGGGGCCCGACACTACCCGGGCATCACCCAGAACTGTGGGGACCGACACTACCCGGGCATCACCCAGAACTGTGGGGACCGACACTACCCGGGCATCACCCAGAACTGTGGGGCCCGACACTACCCGGGCATCACCCTGAACTGTGGGGCCCGACGCTACCGGGCATCACCCTGAACTGTGGGGACCGACACTACCCGGGCATCACCCTGAACTGTGGGGCCCCATCTATAAACTACAGCCACATTTCTATACCCACCTCTTGATTCTCAATGACCCTGATATTATTCACTAATACTGGATATCAGCACCGCCCTACACACCGCCAGCACCGCCCTACACACCGCCAGCACTGCCCTACACAGCGCCAGCACCGCACTACACACCGCCAGCACCGCCCTACACAACGCCAGCACTGCCCTACACACCGCCAGCACCGCCCTACACACCGCCCTACACACCGCCAGCACCGCCCTACACACCGCCAGCACCGCCCTACACACCGCCAGCACCGCCCTACACACCGCCAGCACCGCCCTACACACCGCCAGCACCGCCGCTCCAGTCACCTCCTGTGTTTTTCATTGTCAGAGATGGAGATAGCACAGAATCAAAAGTGTTGCTGACCCTGAACATGCTGAGAGCTGAATTCACTTTACTGCAGAGCAGAACTCCACATGATAATCTGTGAGTAATAATCCACCCAATTTATTGCATGTACACAGTGAGTGCACCAGCAGAATAGTGAGTGCAGCTCTGGGGTATAATACAGGATGTAACTCAGGATCAGTAATGTAATGTATGTACACAGTGACTGCACCAGCAGAATAGTGAGTGCAGCTCTGGAGTATAATACAGGAGGTAACTCAGGATCAGTAATGTAATGTATGTACACAGTGACTGCACCAGCAGAATAGTGAGTGCAGCTCTGGAGTATAATACAGGAGGTAACTCAGGATCAGTAATGTAATGTATGTACACAGTGACTGCACCAGCAGAATAGTGAGTGCTGCTCTGGAGTATAATACAGGATGTAACTCAGGATCAGTAATGTAATGTATGTACACAGTGACTGCACCAGCAGAATAGTGAGTGCAGCTCTGGAGTATAATACAGGATGTAACTCAGGATCAGTAATGTAATGTATGTACACAGTGACTGCACCAGCAGAATAGTGAGCGCAGCTCTGGAGTATAATACAGGATGTAACTCAGGATCAGTAATGTAATGTATGTACACAGTGACTGCACCAGCAGAATAGTGAGCGCAGCTCTGGAGTATAATACAGGATAAGGCCTCCATCACACGTCCTGGTGGTTCCTGTACAGGAAAATACAGTATTTGTGAGATCCGTGGTCTGTGTCCATGTACCATTCGTATGTACGTATGTGACATCTGTGTGTCCGTGTGACACGTACCGGTGCCTGAGAAAAGCAGTAAAGTTCGCGCTGATCCCAGGCGCCAGCTGCTAAAGTCAGCTCTCATCATTGTCTCCTGGTATCCCTGAGATCAGCACGACCAGTAGACAATGATGGGAGTTGTATTCAGTGTACATCCTGTGTAAATTTAAGAATTAAATTTAAAAAAATGGCGTGGGGTCCTGACAATTATTCATAACCAGCAAAGGCAAAGCTGCCCACCGGAGGCTGATATTACTATCTAGGGAAAGGGGCCATTAACCAAAAATGTTCCCTCGCTATTAATAATAGCTCACAGATGTTTGATTAGCGTTTACTGGCTAGCTTACAGGGAGACCCCAGATAAATAGTGACATAGGGTCCCCCTATAAATTCTAACCACCAAAGACTGAACAGACAACTGTAGGCTCATATTAATAAGCTAGGAAGGGACCATGGATCTAGGCCCCCTCCCAAACTAAGAACAGCCTCCCCAGAAATGGCTCATCCATAAGATGCGCTTAGCCTACGCTCTTCCCACTTGCCCTGGTGCGCTGGCAAGTGCGGTAATAGAGTTGGGGTTGATGTCAGCTTTGTATTCCCAGCTGACATAAAACCCAGGGGTTAGTAATGGAGAGGCCCCCATTACTAACCCCATAGTAAGTTTTGAAATAAACACACAGCCTGAATACAATCCTTTACTTGCAAGAAAAGTCAACACCCTGTTTACACATTTATTAAAAAATAAAAAAACACAGTTATACTCACCTTAACACCTAATCCACTGAATCCAATGTCCCCTGTAAAAAAAGCAAAAATAATAAACAACAATATCCCTCACCTGTCTGACGTGAAGATAATTTATACTGTCCCACGCCGTAATCCATCTGTGCGACATGTGGTTTTCAAAATAAACGGTGGCATGATGCGACCATTCATGCTGAAAACCAGGGGAGAATGAGCTGCTGTGACTGGGACTATGAACTGCTTTAACCTCAGTGAGATCACCACTAGCACCGTAAGAGAAAATCTTGTGCTTGTGCTGCGCTCAGTGAGATCACTGCAGTTCACCGTGAGAAAATTCTCACGGTGCTAGCAGTGATCTCACTAAGGTCAACGCAGGTCATCGGCTCGCTCGCAGTAGCTCATTCATCCTTGGTTTTCAGCAAGAATGGTCACATCATGCCACCATTCAGTTTGAAAACCACATGTTGCACAGATGGATTACAGCGTGGGACAGTATGGATTATCTTCACGTTGAACAGGTGAGGGATATTGTTGTTTATTTTTTTTTACAGGGGACATTGGATTCAATGGATTAGGCGTTAAGGTTAGTATAACTGTTTTTTATTTTTTAATAAATGTGTAAGCAGGGTGTTGACTTTCTTTGCAAATAAAGGATTGTATTCAGGCTGTGTGTTTATTTAAAAACTTACTATGGGGTTAATAATGGGGGTGTCTTATAGACGCCTCTCCATTACTGACCCCTGGGCTTTATGTCAGCTGGCAATACAAAGCTGACCATCAACCCCAATGCTACTACCCCACTTGCCACCGCACCAGGACAAGTGGGAAGAGAAATGCTAAGCGCCAGATAAGATAAGATGCGCCATTTCTGGGGTCGCTGAGGGCTGATGTTATTAGCTTCGGAGGGGGCCAATATCCATGGGCCTTTCCCAGGCTATTAATATCAGCCCACAGCTGTCTATTCAGCCTTTGCTGGTTAGAATTTATAGGGGGACCCTACGTCAATTTTTTTCTGGGGTCCCCTTGTAATCTAACATGTAAACGCTAAGCAAACGTATGTCAGCTGTTATTAATGGCCAGGGAACATTTTTGACTAATGGCCCCTTTCTCTGGCTAGTAATAGCATCTAGCGGGCGGCTTTCCCTCTGATGGTTATGAATAAACGTCAGGAGCCAACGTCATTTTTTTTTTTTATTTAATTTTTAATTTTACGCAGAATGTACACAGTGGGTGCTGAATACAACTCCCATCATTGTCTCCTGGTCGTGCTGATCTCAGGGAGACCAGGTGACAATGATGAGAGATGACTTCAGCAGCCGGTACCTGGGAACAGCGATGACTGTACGGCTTTTCCCAGGCGCCGGTACGTGTCACTCTGATGTACACGTGTGGCACGCATTTTGTCCACACTGTGCAAAAAAATTGACATGTCTGCGAGTTTTTCACCCGGGCGCACAGTCCGTGTGAAAAACCTGACATGTGCACACCACCATTAAACACGATGGGTGTGCGTATGTCCCTATTTGAGGTCCTTTAAAAAGCGGATGGCATACGGACGTACAAAGCGAACATGTGAAGGGGGCCTAAGTTATGGTTGGACCCAGCGCTGTTTATGGAGTTTATATCTTTATTTGACCTGTATATTTGGGGCGCGTTTATTCTATAAATGACGACAGTGTGGTGTTGGATGATGAGAGTACACCCATTCTCACATTTATTATTTCCTCCTGCACATACTTATATGTAGTGACGGGTCGATATTCTCACACAGGCCGTTGGTTATTGTTGATGGTGATTATTATTAATGACGTCCATTAGTTGTTATGTGTGACGGTCCAAGGCCACACGGTGCTGGAGGAATGTGCCGCTCAGGAGTTACTCATTAAAGGGAATCTGTTAGCAGACTTGTGCTATGTAATCTGAGCGCAGTATGATGCGGGGGCAGAGACCCTGATCCCAGTATGATGCGGGGGCAGAGTCCCTGATCCCAGTATGATGCGGGGGCAGAGTCCCTGATCCCAGTATGATGCGGGGGCAGAGTCCCTGATCCCAGTATGATGCGGGGGCAGAGACCCTGATCCCAGTATGATGCGGGGGCAGAGACCCTGATCCCAGTATGATGCGGGGGCAGAGACCCTGATCCCAGTATGATGCGGGGGCAGAGTCCCTGATCCCAGTATGATACGGGGACAGAGACCCTGATCCCAGTATGTTGCAGGGGCAGAGACCCTGATCCCAGTATAATGCGGGGGCAGAGACCCTGATCCCAGTATGATGCGGGGGCAGAGACCCTGATCCTAGTATGATGCAGGGGGCAGAGACCCTGATCCCAGTGATGTGTCACGTATTAGGCTGCTTGATGGCGTTTTTATAAAATAACAGTTTTATCAGCAGGAGATTATCACTAGAGAACAAGTAACCTGCTGCCAGTCATTTGTAATCATAACCCCACCCCCAGCACTGTACTGTCCCACCCTGACCACTGATTGGCAGTTTTCTCTTCATAATCCTGCCCATACCACTGTCTGCCCTTGTACAGTGTACACAGAAAGCTGCCAATCAGTGGTGTGGGCGGAGTTCTACACAGAAAGCTGCCAATCAGTGGTGTGGGCGGAGTTCTACACAGAAAGCTGCCAATCAGTGGTGTGGGCGGAGTTCTACACAGAAAGCTGCCAATCATTGGTGTGAGCGGAGTTCTACACAGAAAGCTGTCAATCAGTGGTGTGGGCGGAGTTCTACACAGAAAGCTGCCAATCAGTGGTGTGGGCGGAGTTCTACACAGAAAGCTGCCAATCATTGGTGTGGGCGGAGTTCTACACAGAAAGCTGTCAATCAGTGGTGTGGGCGGAGTTCTACACAGAAAGCTGCCAATCAGTGGTGTGGGCGGAGTTCTACACAGAAAGCTGTCAATCAGTGGTGTGGGCGGAGTTCTACACAGAAAGCTGCCAATCAGTGGTGTGGGCGGAGTTCTACACAGAAAGCTGCCAATCAGTGGTGTGGGCGGAGTTCTACACAGAAAGCTGCCAATCAGTGGTGTGGGCGGAGTTCTACACAGAAAGCTGCCAATCATTGGTGTGGGCGGAGTTCTACACAGAAAGCTGCCAATCAGTGGTGTGGGCGGAGTTCTACACAGAAAGCTGCCAATCAGTGGTGTGGGTGGACTTATACAAAGAAAGCTTCCAATCAGGGTAGTAGGTGGAGCTATACAGAGAAAGCTGTCAATCAGTGGTGTGGGCAGACTTATACAGAGAAAGCTGTCAATCAGTGGTGTGGGCGGGGTTATACAGAGAAAGCTGCCAATCAGTGGTGTGGGCGGACTTATACAAAGAAAGCTGCCAATCAGTGGTGTGGGCGGAGTTCTACAGAGAAAGCTGCCAATCAGTGGTGTGGGCGGAGTTATACAGAGAAAGCTGCCAATCAGTGGTGTGGGCGGACTTATACAGAGAAAGCTGCCAATCAGTGGTGTGGGCGGAGTTCTACAGAGAAAGCTGCCAATCAGTGGTGTGGGCGGAGTTCTACAGAGAAAGCTGCCAATCAGTGGTGTGGGCGGACTTATACAGAGAAAGCTGCCAATCAGTGGTGTGGGCGGACTTATACAAAGAAAGCTGCCAATCAGTGGTGTGGGCGGAGTTCTACAGAGAAAGCTGCCAATCAGTGGTGTGGGCGGAGTCCTACAGAGAAAGCTGCCAATCAGTGGTGTGGGCGGAGTTCTACAGAGAAAGCTGCCAATCAGTGGTGTGGGCGGAGTTATATAGAGCTTAGCATCTAGAGAACTGTAAGATCTGCAGCAGACAAAACTGTGATTTTTATCAAAACTGCAGCAAGCAGCCCAGTGAGTGACACATCGCTGGAATCAGGGTCTCTGCCCCACGTTGTCACTTGCAGATGGGGTAGCAAAACCCTGGTGACAGATTCCCTTTAAACACATGAGGCAGTGCTGGGTGGTGGTAGAGGACATCGTTGGGCGGTGGCGGGGGACACCTTTACGTCTCTGGACACTTTACTCATTCTGTCTATTTCTCAGGGACACTCTGGAAGAATCTCTTGTTGTGTTGGAAGGAAACGCATTGGCCGATAAGCTGCAGGGAAATGTGAGACGGATGAAGCTGTTGTCCCGCGAGGCCTCGCTGATACTAGACTGACCGGCGGGGTGCACTTATATATCACCAGCTGATACTAGACTGACCGGCGGGGTGCACTTCTATATCACCAGCTGATACTAGACTGACCGGCGGGGTGCACTTATAGATCACCTGCTGATACTAGACTGACCGGCGGGGTGCAGTTCTATATCACCAGCTGATACGAGACTGACCGGTGGGGTGCACTTATATATCACCAGCTGATACTAGACTGACCAGCGGGGTGCACTTATATATCACCAGGTGATACCAGACTGACAACCGGGGTGCCCTTATATATCACCAGCTGATACTAGACTGACCGGCGGGGTGCCCTTACATATGACCAGCTGATACTAGACTGACCGGCGGGGTGCACTTATATATCACCAGCTGATACGAGACTGACCGGCGGGGTGCACTTATATATCACCAGCTGATACCAGACTGACCGGCGGGGTGCACTTATATATCACCAGCTGATACCAGACTGACAACCGGGGTGCCCTTATAAATCACCAGCTGATACCAGACTGACCGGCGGGGTGCACTTATATATCACCAGCTCATACGAGACTGACCGGCGGGGTGCCCTTATATATCACCAGCTGATACCAGACTGACCGGCGGGGTGCACTTATATATCACCAGCTGATACCAGACTGACAACCGGGGTGCCCTTATATATCACCAGCTGATACCAGACTGACCGGCGGGGTGCACTTATATATCACCAGCTCATACCAGACTGACCAGCGGGGTGCACTTATATATCACCAGCTGATACCAGACTGACAACCGGGGTGCCCTTATATATCACCAGCTGATACCAGACTGACCGGCGGGGTGCACTTATATATCACCAGCTAATACTAGACTGACCGGCGGGGTGCACTTATATATCACCAGCTGATACCAGACTGACCGGCGGGGTGCACTTATATATCACCAGCTGATACCAGACTGACCGGCGGGGTGCACTTATATATCACCAGCTGATACCAGACTGACCAGCGGCGTGCACTTATATATCACCAGCTAATACTAGACTGACCAGCGGGGTGCACTTATATTTCACCTGCTGATACTAGACTGACCGGCGGGGTGCACTTATATATCACCAGCTGATACTAGACTGACCGGCGGGGTGCACTTATATATCACCAGCTGATACCAGACTGACCGGCGGGGTGCACTTCTATATCACCAGCTGATACCAGACTGACCGGCGGGGTGCACTTCTATATCACCAGCTGATACCAGACTGACCGGCAGGGTGCACTTATATATGACTGGCGGGGTGTGGTTATACTCACTGAGCACAAGATCACAGGCTTCGCATATAGGGGCGGACGTGGCACTGAATATCGGGGCTCACTGCTGTGTAAAGCTTCAGTATCACATAATAAAGGATTTTATATTTCTGCTTCTTGTGGCTGATTACAGATCGTCATCCAGACTGACACATCGTAGCCGCAGGACAGGAGCGGCTCGGCCTCTACGGTGTTGAGATATAGGAGGATCCGTCTCCGCTGATACACTGTAACAAACACTCTGTTGTGTTTCCAGTCTGTGTATTGCTGAGATCTGGGAATGATCCGCGCTGCTCACTGCACACGAGACTGTTCATAAGAAGGACAACACACAAATCTTCATACCGCGGTCAGTGACTGGACGCTTTGCCGTGGCGCCGGTGCCCCCTGCTGGCTTTTGGTGATGCTTCGGCTGCACCTGCCTCTTGTTTGACCAATTTCAGTAGAAACGTTAAACAATAGAATCAATATGGGCGCGGGGCCGTTGGTGTTGGGGGGGCGCGAGGCCGTTGGTGTAGGAGGCGTGGGAGCCGTTGGTGTTGGGGGTGCGGGGCCGTTGGGGGCAGGGGCCGTTGGTGTAGGAGGCGCGGGAGCCGTTGGGGGCAGGGGCGCGGGAGCCGTTGGTGTTGGGGGTGCGGGGGCCGTTGGTGTAGGGGGCGCGGGCCGTTGGTGTAGGGGGCGCGGGAGCCGTTAGTGTTGGGGGCGGGGGCCGTTGGTGTAGGGGGCACGGGAGCCGTTCGTGTTGGGGGGGGCGTGGGGCCGTTGGTGTTGGGGGGGCGCGTGGCCATTGGGGGTGGGGGCCGTTGGTGTAGGGGGCGCGGGGTTGTTGGTGTTGGGGGGACGCGGGGCCGTAGGGGGCACGAGAGCTGTTGGTGTAGGGGGCACGGGAGCCGTTGGTGTAGGGGGCATGGGAGCTGTTCGTGTTGGGGGGGCGCGGGGCCGTTGGTGTAGGGGGCGCGGGGCCGTTGGTGTTGGGGGGGCGCGGGGCCGTTGGTGTTGGTGGGGCGCGGGGCTGTTGGTGTTGGGGGGGCGCGGGGCCATTGGGGGTGGGGGCCGTTGGTGTAGGGGGCGCGAGAGCTGTTGGTGTTGGGGGGGCGCGGGGCCGTTGGTATTGGGGGGGCCGTTGGTGTTGGGGGTGGGGGCCGTTGGTGTAGGGGGCGCGAGAGCTGTTGGTGTTGGGGGGGAGCGGGGCCATTGGTGTTGGGGGGGCGCGGGGCCGTTGGTGTAGGGGGCGTGGGAGCCGTTGGTGTAGGGGGCGCGGGAGCCGTTGGGGGCAGGGGCGCGGGAGCCGTTGGTGTTGGGGGTGCGGGGGCCGTTGGTGTAGGGGGCGCGGGCCGTTGGTGTAGGGGGCGCGGGAGCCGTTGGTGTAGGGGGCGCGGGAGCCGTTGGTGTAGGGCACGGGAGCCGTTGGTGTAGGGCACGGGAGCCGTTGGTGTAGGGGGCACGGGAGCCGTTGGTGTTGGGGGGGGCGTGGGGCCGTTGGTGTTGGGGGGGCGCGGGGCCGTTGGTGTTGGGGGGGCGCGTGGCCATTGGGGGTGGGAGCCGTTGGTGTAGGGGGCGCGGGGTTGTTGGTGTTGGGGGGACGCGGGGCCGTAGGGGGCACGAGAGCCGTTGGTGTTGGGGGGGCGTGGGGCCGTTGGTGTAGGGGGCACGGGAGCCGTTGGTGTTGGGGGTGGGGGCCGTTGGTGTAGGGGGCATGGGAGCCGTTCGTGTTGGGGGGGCGCGGGGCCGTTGGTGTAGGGGGCATGGGAGCCGTTGGTGTTGGGGGGGCGCGGGGCCGTTGGTGGCGTGGGGCCGTTGGGGGTGGGGGCCGTTGGTGTAGGGGGCGCGAGAGCTGTTGGTGTTGGGGGGGCGCGGGGCCGTTGGTGTTGGGGGGGTGCGGGGCCGTTGGTACTGGGGGGGCCGTTGGGGGTGGGGGCCGTTGATGTAGGGGGCGCGAGAGCTGTTGGTGTTGGGGGGGAGCGGGGCCATTGGTGTTGGGGGGGCGCGGGGCCATTGGTGTTGGGGGTGCGGGGCCATTGGTGTTGGGGGGGTGCGGGGCCATTGGTGTTGGGGGGGCGCGGGGCCGTTGGTGTTGGGGGGGGCGCGTGGCCATTGGGGGTGGGAGCCGTTGGTGTAGGGGGCGCGGGGTTGTTGGTGTTGGGGGGACGCGGGGCCGTAGGGGGCACGAGAGCCGTTGGTGTTGGGGGGGCGTGGGGCCGTTGGTGTAGGGGGCACGGGAACCGTTGGTGTTGGGGGTGGGGGCCGTTGGTGTAGGGGGCATGGGAGCCGTTCGTGTTGGGGGGGCGCGGGGCCGTTGGTGTAGGGGGCATGGGAGCCGTTGGTGTTGGGGGGGCGCGGGGCCGTTGGTGGCGTGGGGCCGTTGGGGGTGGGGGCCGTTGGTGTAGGGGGCGCGAGAGCTGTTGGTGTTGGGGGGGCGCGGGGCCGTTGGTGTTGGGGGGGTGCGGGGCCGTTGGTGTTGGGGGGGCCGTTGGGGGTGGGGGCCGTTGATGTAGGGGGCGCGAGAGCTGTTGGTGTTGGGGGGGAGCGGGGCCATTGGTGTTGGGGGGGCGCGGGGCCATTGGTGTTGGGGGGGGTGCGGGGCCATTGGTGTTGGGGGGGGGTGCGGGGCCATTGGTGTTGGGGGGGCGCGGGGCCATTGGTATTGGGGGGGGCGCGGGGCCGTTGGTATTGGGGGGGGCGCGGGGCCGTTGGTGTTGGGGGCACGGGGCCGTTGGTGTTGGGGGCACGGGGCCGTTGGTGTTGGGGGGGCGCGGGGCCGTTGGTGTTGGGGGGGCGCGGGGCCGTTGGTGTTGGGGGGGCGCGGGGCCGTTGGTGTTGGGGGGGCGCGGGGCCGTTGGTGTTGGGGGGGCGCGGGGCCGTTGGTGTTGGGGGGGCGCGGGGCCGTTGGTGTTGGGGGGGCGTGGGGCCGTTGGTGTTGGGGGTGGGGGGCGTTGGTGTTGGGGGGTCGCGGGGCCGTTGGTGTTGGGTGGGTGCGGGGCCTCTGGTTTGAAGCTTGATTTGCTGATGACAGCGACGGTTTCTCCACAATTTGCTCCTCTGTGATCTCCGGCCAATGCTCCGTGCTCCTCTGGACCCCAGGCTGATGGCACCAGCCTGCACTGATACATTGTCACAAACCCTCCACTGGAATAGGTCAGGACCCGATTTTCAGTCTTTATAACAAACAAGAGCGTTCCTATTGCTGTTTTCTGAACCTTTCCTTATACATGGATAAAGATGGGAGTGAGGTGGGGGATGGGTGACATCAAATCCAATGCTGGCAATGTACGATTTTCCCAGGCTAAACTGCTAGACCGCTCTGCACTAGTGCATGATGGGATCATGTGAGGAGCTGGCCACAGGGCCACAGACTAAAGACTATTGGAGCAATGGACGTAGAGCAGAGTCCGCGGCTGTACGGGACGCAGACGTTTTCCAGCACGGAGCAGCGGTTCCGTCTATCTTATCGTTGTGTTTTATTAGGGATTCTCTTGCTCGTCAGTTCGGCCTCAGGCATCAATGTTTCCATTCGGTGACAGTTAGCAGAGGATCTTATGGATCTGCTGGATCTTATCTATACACAAGGCCAGACAGGAGATTGGTAAAGGGAAATGTAAAACAATCATTCCATTACTCTCATCAGTGTCTCAGGGGCTTTAAGCCATTCTTCTCCAGCCACTAGTCCCATTTTGTGGATGGGGGTAGTAGACCCAGTGGAGCCATCACAACAGGGGGTCTCACATGCAGTACTAGGTGATGGGACTCGGCCTGAGGAAAATACCTCCACCAATGCACAGTTAGCTTAGGGAGGGGGGTATTTCCCTAGTGCCGGGCTAAATTCCAAGGGATGGCTTGGGGTATCTGGGACACTGACGAGAAAATGGAAGGGTTGTTGCTGGCTGGAACTTGATCCATGTGCTACGGTCATGATATCCATCGTCTGGATGTGAAGAACCATCTTAAGGACTGTTGTTACCAGCTGGAACAGGAGACATGTGCTATGGTCGTTGTATGGAGCATGGACTCCATACAACGAACCACTCTCCATAATCTTTGAAAATTCTTGGAGAACAGGAGAAGTCCCAGAAGACTGGAGAAGAGCAAATGTTGTTCCTATCTTCAAAAAGTGGAAGAATGTGGACCCAGGGAACTATAGGCCGGTGAGTCTGATTTCTATACCAGGAAAGATCTTTGAACAAATTATTAAACAACATGTATGTAAGTACCTGGATAAGAATGAAGTGATTAACCAGAGTCAGCATGGGTTTGTAACTAACAAGTCATGTCAGACTAACTTAATTTTCTTCTATGACAGAATCACTGACTGGGTGGATCAGGGAAATGCTGTTGATATAGTATATCTTGACTTCAGCAAAGCATTTGACAAAGTATCTCACACCATCCTTATTGAAAAAATGACCAAGTATGCAATGGACCAGGCAACTGTTAGGTGGATTCATAACTGGCTTAGTGATCGGACTCAAAGGGTGGTTGTAAATGGCTTCACATCCAGCTGGATGAATGTCTCAAGTGGGGTACCACAGGGCTCCGTCCTGGGACCTGTATTGTTCAACATCTTTATCAATGATTTAGATGAAGGAATTGAGGATAAACTGATTAAATTTGCTGATGACACAAAGCTAGGAGGGATAGCTAATACTAGAGAAGAGAGAGAGAGGATTCAAAAAGACCTAAATAAACTGGAGCAGTGGGCAGCAACCAACAGAATGGTTTATAACAGGGAAAAATGCAAAGTACTACATCTGGGCAATAAAAATGAAAAAAGCATATACAGAATGGTAGGAATAGAGCTAAGCAACAGTACATGTGAAAAAGACTTAGGTATACTAATAGATCATAGACTGAACATGAGTCAACAGTGTGATGCAGCAGCAAAAAAGGCAAATACAATTCTGGGATGTATTAACAGAAGCATACAGTCTAGATCACGTGAAGTCATTATTGGTCTTTACTCCTCTTTGGTCAGACCTCATCTGGAATACTGTGTACAGTTTTGGGCACCACATTTTAAAAAAGACATCGACAAACTGGAGCAAGTTCAGAGAAGAGCGACCAGAATGGTGACTGGTCTGCAAACCATGTCCTATGAGGAACGGTTGCAGGATTTGGGAATGTTTAGCTTGCAAAAAAGAAGACTGAGAGGAGACTTAATAGCTGTCTACAAATATGTCAAGGACTGTCACATTGTAGAAGGATCATCTTTATTCTCATTTGCACAAGGAAAGACTAGAAGCAATGGGATGAAACTAAATGGGAGGAGACACAGATTAGATATTAGAAAAAACTTTTTGACAGTTAGGGTGATCAATGAGAGGAACAGGCGGCCACGAGAGGTGGTGAGTTCCCCTTCAATGGACGTCTTCACACAGAGGCTGGACAGACATCTGTCTGAGATGATCTAGTGAATCCTGCTTTGAGCCGGGGGTTGGACCAGATGACCCAGGAGGTCCCCTCCAACTCTACCATTCTATGATCTATGACTCTGACTACGAACTAGACCGGCGGGAGATACAAAAGCTGCGGGCCAAACAAAAGTTGGGAGACAGTATCGCCTGGTACAGGGGCAGTGGGACTATCGGCCGCAGGATGGGATCTTGTGGACGGGGGACATTGCATCGTGACCATCCACGCGGAGTTTCTGCAAAACCCTGGACGTAAGGAATAAGAATAGTTGCATCATTAACCTGCCTGAGTGATTACTGCAACCAACAACCTCCGATCTAAACAAGTGGTATTCCTCCGGTTGTAGCCATGGTGCCTCGGCTACTGTCATCACTAGCCAGCAGAGAAAGGTGACATCACACAGTGACATCACAGGACAGCAAAGAAAGATGACATCACACAGTGACATCACACAGTGACATCACAGGACAGAAAAGAAGGATGACATCACACAGTGACATCACAGGACAGCAAAGAAAGATGACTTCACACAGTGACATCACAGGACAGCAAAGAAGGATGACATCACAGGACAGCAAAGAAGGATGACATCACAGGACAGCAGAAAAGGATGACATCACACAGTGACATCACAGGACAGCAAAGAAGGATGACATCACACAGTGACATCACAGGACAATATCAGAGCCGACACTATAACAGCTTTATACAGGAGCTGACACTATAACAGATTTATACAGGAGCCGACACTATAACAGCTTTATACAGGAGCCGACACTATAACAGCTTTATACAGGAGCCGACACTATAACAGCTTTATACAGGAGCCGACACTATAACGGCTTTATACAGGAGCCGATACTATAACAGCTTTATACAGGAGCCGACACTATAACAGCTTTATACAGGAGCCGACACTATAACAGCTTTATACAGGGGCCGACACTATAACAGCTTTATACAGGAGCCGACACTATAACAGCTTTATACAGGAGCCGACACTATAACAGCTTTATACAGGGGCCGACACTATAACAGCTTTATACAGGGGCCGACACTATAACAGCTTTATACAGGGGCCGACACTATAACAGCTTTATACAGGAGCCGACACTATAACAGCTTTATACAGGGGCCGACACTATAACAGCTTTATACAGGAGCCGACACTATAACAGCTTTATACAGGAGCCGACACTATAACGGCTTTATACAAGGGCCGACACTATAACAGCTTTATACAGGAGCCGACGCTATAGCAGCTTTATACAAGGGCCGACACTATAACAGCTTTATACAGGAGCCGACACTATAACGGCTTTATACAAGGGCCGACACTATAACAGCTTTATACAGGAGCCGACGCTATAGCAGCTTTATACAAGGGCCGACACTATAACAGCTTTATACAGGAGCCGACACTATAACGGCTTTATACAAGGGCCGACACTATAACAGATTTATACAGGACCGACACTATAACAGCTTTATACAGGAGCCGACACTATAACGGCTTTATACAGGAGCCGACACTATAACGGCTTTATACAGGAGCCGACACTATAGCAGCTTTATACAAGGGCCGACACTATAACAGCTTTATACAGGAGCCGACACTATAACAGCTTTATACAGGAGCCGACACTATAACGGCTTTATACAGGAGCCGACACTATAACAGCTTTATACAGGAGCCGACGCTATAGCAGCTTTATACAAGGGCCGACACTATAACAGCTTTATACAGGAGCCGACACTATAACAGCTTTATACAGGAGCCGACACTATAACGGCTTTATACAGGAGCCGACACTATAACGGCTTTATACAGGGGCCGACACTATAACGGCTTTATACAGGGGCCGACACTATAACAGCTTTATACAGGAGCCGACACTATAACAGCTTTATACAGGAGCCGACACTATAACAGCTTTATACAGGAGCCGACGCTATAGCAGCTTTATACAGGGGCCGACACTATAACAGCTTTATACAGGAGCCGACACTATAGCAGCTTTATACAAGGGCCGACACTATAACAGCTTTATACAGGAGCCGACACTATAACAGCTTTATACAGGAGCCGACACTATAACGGCTTTATACAGGGGCCGACACTATAACAGCTTTATACAGGGGCGACACTATAACAGCTTTATACAGGGGCCAACACTATAACGGCTTTATACAGGAGCCGACACTATAACAGCTTTATACAGGGGCCGACACTATAACAGCTTTATACAGGAGCCGACACTATAACAGCTTTATACAGGAGCCGACACTATAACAGCTTTATACAGGGGCCGACACTATAACAGCTTTATACAGGAGCCGACACTATAACAGCTTTATACAGGGGCCGACACTATAACAGCTTTATACAGGAGCCGACACTATAACAGCTTTATACAGGGGCGACACTATAACAGCTTTATACAGGAGCCGACACTATAACAGCTTTATACAGGAGCCGACACTATAACAGCTTTATACAGGAGCCGACACTATAACAGCTTTATACAGGAGCCGACACTATAACAGCTTTATACAGGGGCGACACTATAACAGCTTTATACAGGAGCCGACACTATAACTGCTTTATACAGGAGCCGACACTATAACAGCTTTATACAGGAGCCGACACTATAACAGCTTTATACAGGAGCCGACACTATAACAGCTTTATACAGGAGCCGACACTATAACAGCTTTATACAGGGGCCGACACTATAACGGCTTTATACAGGAGCCGACACTATAACAGCTTTATACAGGAGCCGACACTATAACGGCTTTATACAGGGGCCGACACTATAACAGCTTTATACAGGGGCCGACACTATAACAGCTTTATACAGGAGCCGACACTATAACGGCTTTATACAGGGGCCGACACTATAACAGCTTTATACAGGAGCCGACACTATAACGGCTTTATACAGGGGCCGACACTATAACAGCTTTATACAGGAGCCGACACTATAACTGCTTTATACAGGGGCCGACACTATAACAGCTTTATACAGGGGCGACACTATAACAGCTTTATACAGGAGCCGACACTATAACGGCTTTATACAGGAGCCGACACTATAACAGCTTTATACAGGAGCCGACACTATAACGGCTTTATACAGGAGCCGACACTATAACGGCTTTATACAGGAGCCGACACTATAACAGCTTTATACAGGGGCCGACACTATAACAGCTTTATACAGGAGCCGACACTATAACGGCTTTATACAGGAGCCGACACTATAACAGCTTTATACAGGAGCCGACACTATAACAGCTTTATACAGGGGCGACACTATAACAGCTTTATACAGGAGCCGACACTATAACTGCTTTATACAGGGGCCGACACTATAACAGCTTTATACAGGAGCCGACACTATAACAGCTTTATACAGGGGCGACACTATAACAGCTTTATACAGGAGCCGACACTATAACTGCTTTATACAGGAGCCGACACTATAACAGCTTTATACAGGAGCCGACACTATAACAGCTTTATACAGGGGCGACACTATAACAGCTTTATACAGGAGCCGACACTATAACGGCTTTATACAGGAGCCGACACTATAACAGCTTTATACAGGAGCCGACACTATAACGGCTTTATACAGGAGCCGACACTATAACAGCTTTATACAGGAGCCGACACTATAACAGCTTTATACAGGAGCCGACACTATAACAGCTTTATACAGGGGCCGACACTATAACGGCTTTATACAGGGGCCGACACTATAACAGCTTTATACAGGAGCCGACACTATAACAGCTTTATACAGGGGCCGACACTATAACAGCTTTATACAGGGGCCGACACTATAACAGCTTTATACAGGGGCCGACACTATAACGGCTTTATACAGGGGCCGACACTATAACGGCTTTATACAGGAGCCGACACTATAACAGCTTTATACAGGGGCCGACACTATAACGGCTTTATACAGGAGCCGACACTATAACAGCTTTATACAGGAGCCGACACTATAACAGCTTTATACAGGGGCCGACACTATAACAGCTTTATACAGGAGCCGACACTATAACAGCTTTATACAGGGGCCGACACTATAACGGCTTTATACAGGGGCCGACACTATAACAGCTTTATACAGGAGCCGACACTATAACAGCTTTATACAGGGGCCGACACTATAACAGCTTTATACAGGGGCCGACACTATAACAGCTTTATACAGGAGCCGACACTATAACAGCTTTATACAGGGGCCGACACTATAACTGCTTTATACAGGGGCCGACACTATAACAGCTTTATACAGGGGCGACACTATAACAGCTTTATACAGGGGCCGACACTATAACAGCTTTATACAGGAGCCGACACTATAACAGCTTTATACAGGAGCCGACACTATAACAGCTTTATACAGGGGCCGACACTATAACTGCTTTATACAGGGGCCGACACTATAACAGCTTTATACAGGGGCCGAGACTATAACAGCTTTATACAGGGGCCGACACTATAACAGCTTTATACAGGGGCCGACACTATAACAGCTTTATACAGGGGCCGAGACTATAACAGCTTTATACAGGGGCCGACACTATAACAGCTTTATACAGGGGCGACACTATAACAGCTTTATACAGGAGCCGACACTATAACAGCTTTATACAGGAGCCGACACTATAACAGCTTTATACAGGGGCCGACACTATAACAGCTATATACAGGAGCCGACACTATAACAGCTTTATACAGGGGCCGACACTATAACAGCTTTATACAGGAGCCGACACTATAACAGCTTTATACAGGGGCCGACACTATAACAGCTTTATACAGGGGCCGACACTATAACAGCTTTATACAAGGGCCGACACTATAACAGCTTTATACAGGAGCCGACACTATAACAGCTTTATACAGGGGCCGACACTATAACAGCTTTATACAGGAGCCGACACTATAACAGCTTTATACAGGGGCCGAGACTATAACAGCTTTATACAGGGGCCGACACTATAACAGCTTTATACAGGGGCGACACTATAACAGCTTTATACAGGGGCCGACACTATAACTGCTTTATACAGGGGCCGACACTATAACAGCTTTATACAGGAGCCGACACTATAACAGCTTTATACAGGAGCCGACACTATAACAGCTTTATACAGGGGCCGACACTATAACTGCTTTATACAGGGGCCGACACTATAACAGCTTTATACAGGAGCCGACACTATAACAGCTTTATACAGGAGCCGACACTATAACAGCTTTATACAGGAGCCGACACTATAACAGCTTTATACAGGGGCCGACACTATAACTGCTTTATACAGGGGCCGACACTATAACAGCTTTATACAGGAGCCGACACTATAACAGCTTTATACAGGAGCCGACACTATAACAGCTTTATACAGGAGCCGACACTATAACTGCTTTATACAGGAGCCGACACTATAACAGCTTTATACAGGGGCCGACACTATAACTGCTTTATACAGGGGCCGACACTATAACAGCTTTATACAGGGGCCGAGACTATAACAGCTTTATACAGGGGCCGACACTATAACAGCTTTATACAGGGGCCGACACTATAACAGCTTTATACAGGGGCCGAGACTATAACAGCTTTATACAGGGGCCGACACTATAACAGCTTTATACAGGGGCGACACTATAACAGCTTTATACAGGAGCCGACACTATAACAGCTTTATACAGGAGCCGACACTATAACAGCTTTATACAGGGGCCGACACTATAACAGCTATATACAGGAGCCGACACTATAACAGCTTTATACAGGGGCCGACACTATAACAGCTTTATACAGGAGCCGACACTATAACAGCTTTATACAGGGGCCGACACTATAACAGCTTTATACAGGGGCCGACACTATAACAGCTTTATACAAGGGCCGACACTATAACAGCTTTATACAGGAGCCGACACTATAACAGCTTTATACAGGGGCCGACACTATAACAGCTTTATACAGGAGCCGACACTATAACAGCTTTATACAGGGGCCGACACTATAACAGCTTTATACAGGGGCCGACACTATAACAGCTTTATACAGGGGCCGACACTATAACAGCTTTATACAGGGGCCGACACTATAACAGCTTTATACAGGAGCCGACACTATAACAGCTTTATACAGGGGCCGACACTATAACAGCTTTATACAGGAGCCGACACTATAACAGCTTTATACAGGGGCCGACACTATAACAGCTTTATACAGGGGCCGACACTATAACAGCTTTATACAGGAGCCGACACTATAACAGCTTTATACAGGGGCCGACACTATAACAGCTTTATACAGGAGCCGACACTATAACAGCTTTATACAGGAGCCGACACTATAACAGCTGTATACAGGAACCGACACTATAACAGCTTTATACAGGAGCCGACACTATAACAGCTTTATACAGGGGCCGACACTATAACAGCTTTATACAGGGGCCGACACTATAACAGCTTTATACAGGGGCCGACACTATAACAGCTTTATACAGGAGCCGACACTATAACAGCTTTATACAGGAGCCGACACTATAACAGCTTTATACAGGGGCCGACACTATAACAGCTGTATACAGGAGCCGACACTATAACGGCTTTATACAGGGGCCGACACTATAACGGCTTTATACAGGGGCCGAGACTATAACAGCTTTATACAGGAGCCGACACTATAACGGCTTTATACAGGGGCCGAGACTATAACAGCTTTATACAGGGGCCGACACTATAACGGCTTTATACAGGAGCCGACACTATAACGGCTTTATACAGGAGCCGACACTATAACAGCTTTATACAGGGGTCGACACTATAACAGCTTTATACAGGAGCCGACACTATAACAGCTGTATACAGGGGCCGACACTATAACAGCTTTATACAGGGGCCGAGACTATAACAGCTTTATACAGGAGCCGACACTATAACAGCTTTATACAGGGGTCGACACTATAACAGCTTTATACAGGAGCCGACACTATAACAGCTGTATACAGGGGCCGACACTATAACAGCTTTATACAGGGGCCGACACTATAACAGCTTTATACAGGAGCCGACACTATAACAGCTTTATACAGGGGCCAACACTATAACGGCTTTATACAGGAGCCGACACTATAACGGCTTTATACAGGGGCCGACACTATAACAGCTTTATACAGGGGCCGACACTATAACAGCTTTATACAGGGGCCGACACTATAACGGCTTTATACAGGGGCCGAGACTATAACAGCTTTATACAGGGGCCGACACTATAACGGCTTTATACAGGAGCCGACACTATAACGGCTTTATACAGGGGCCGACACTATAACAGCTTTATACAGGGGCCGACACTATAACAGCTTTATACAGGGGCCGACACTATAACGGCTTTATACAGGAGCCGACACTATAACAGCTTTATACAGGGGCCGACACTATAACGGCTTTATACAGGAGCCGACACTATAACAGCTTTATACAGGGGCCGACACTATAACGGCTTTATACAGGAGCCGACACTATAACGGCTTTATACAGGGGCCGAGACTATAACAGCTTTATACAGGAGCCGACACTATAACAGCTTTATACAGGGGTCGACACTATAACAGCTTTATACAGGAGCCGACACTATAACAGCTGTATACAGGGGCCGACACTATAACAGCTTTATACAGGGGCCGACACTATAACAGCTTTATACAGGAGCCGACACTATAACAGCTTTATACAGGGGCCAACACTATAACAGCTTTATACAGGGGCCGACACTATAACAGCTTTATACAGGAGCCGACACTATAACGGCTTTATATAGGGGCCGACACTATAACAGCTTTATACAGGAGCCGACACTATAACAGCTTTATACAGGGGCCGACACTATAACGGCTTTATACAGGAGCCGACACTATAACAGCTTTATACAGGGGCCGACACTATAACAGCTTTATACAGGAGCCGACACTATAACAGCTTTATACAGGAGCCGACACTATAACAGCTTTATACAGGAGCCGACACTATAACAGCTTTATACAGGAGCCGACACTATAACAGCTTTATACAGGAGCCGACACTATAACAGCTTTATACAGGAGCCGACACTATAACAGCTTTATACAGGAGCCGACACTATAACAGCTTTATACAGGAGCCGACACTATAATAGTTTTATACAGGGGCCGACACTATAACAGCTTTATACAGGAGCCGACACTATAACAGCTTTATACAGGGGCCGACACTATAACAGCTTTATACAGGAGCCGACACTATAACAGCTTTATACAGGAGCCGACACTATAACAGCTTTATACAGGAGCCGACACTATAACGGCTTTATACAGGGGCCGACACTATAACAGCTTTATACAGGGGCCGACACTATAACAGCTTTATACAGGGGCCGACACTATAACAGCTTTATACAGGAGCCGACACTATAACAGCTTTATACAGGGGCCGACACTATAACGGCTTTATACAGGGGCCGACACTATAACATCTTTATACAGCGGCCGACACTATAACAGCTTTATACAGGAGCCGACACTATAACGGCTTTATACAGGAGCCAACACTATAACAGCTTTATACAGGGGCCGACACTATAACAGCTTTATACAGGAGCCGACACTATAACAGCTTTATACAGGAGCCGACACTATAACGGCTTTATACAGGAGCCGACACTATAACAGCTTTATACAGGAGCCGACGCTATAACGGCTTTATACAGGAGCCGACACTATAACAGCTTTATACAGGGGCCGACAGTATAACAGCTTTATACAGGGGCCGACACTATAACATCTTTATACAGGGGCCGACACTATAACATCTTTATACAGGGGCCGACACTATAACAGCTTTATACAGGGGCCGACACTATAACATCTTTATACAGGGGCCGACACTATAACGGCTTTATACAGGGGCCGACACTATAACGGCTTTATACAGGAGCCGACGCTATAACGGCTTTATACAGGAGCCGACACTATAACAGCTTTATACAGGGGCCGACAGTATAACAGCTTTATACAGGGGCCGACACTATAACATCTTTATACAGGGGCCGACACTATAACAGCTTTATACAGGAGCCGACACTATAACAGCTTTATACAGGAGCCGACACTATAACTGCTTTATACAGGAGCCGACACTATAACAGCTTTATACAGGAGCCGACACTATAACAGCTTTATACAGGGGCGACACTATAACAGCTTTATACAGGGGCCGACATTATAACAGCTTTATACAGGAGCCGACAGTATAACAGCTTTATACAGGAGCCGACACTATAACAGCTTTATACAGGAGCCGACACTATAACAGCTTTATACAGGGGCCGACACTATAACAGCTTTATACAGGGGCCGACACTATAACAGCTTTATACAGGAGCCGACACTATAACAGCTTTATACAGGAGCCGACACTATAACAGCTTTATACAGGGGCCGACAGTATAACAGCTTTATACAGGAGCCGACACTATAACGGCTTTATACAGGAGCCGACACTATAACAGCTTTATACAGGGGCCGACACTATAACTGCTTTATACAGGGGCCGACACTATAACAGCTTTATACAGGGGCCGACACTATAACAGCTTTATACAGGAGCCGACACTATAACAGCTTTATACAGGGGCCGACACTATAACTGCTTTATACAGGGGCCGACACTATAACAGCTTTATACAGGGGCCGACACTATAACAGCTTTATACAGGAGCCGACACTATAACAGCTTTATACAGGGGCCGACACTATAACTGCTTTATACAGGGGCCGACACTATAACAGCTTTATACAGGGGCGACACTATAACAGCTTTATACAGGGGCCGACACTATAACATCTTTATACAGGGGCCGACACTATAACAGCTTTATACAGGAGCCGACACTATAACTGCTTTATACAGGAGCCGACACTATAACAGCTTTATACAGGAGCCGACACTATAACAGCTTTATACAGGAGCCGACACTATAACAGCTTTATACAGGAGCCGACACTATAACAGCTTTATACAGGGGCGACACTATAACAGCTTTATACAGGGGCCGACACTATAACAGCTTTATACAGGGGCCGACACTATAACTGCTTTATACAGGGGCCGACACTATAACAGCTTTATACAGGGGCGACACTATAACAGCTTTATACAGGGGCCGACACTATAACATCTTTATACAGGGGCCGACACTATAACATCTTTATACAGGAGCCGACACTATAACTGCTTTATACAGGAGCCGACACTATAACAGCTTTATACAGGAGCCGACACTATAACAGCTTTATACAGGAGCCGACACTATAACAGCTTTATACAGGAGCCGACACTATAACAGCTTTATACAGGGGCGACACTATAACAGCTTTATACAGGGGCCGACATTATAACAGCTTTATACAGGAGCCGACAGTATAACAGCTTTATACAGGAGCCGACACTATAACTGCTTTATACAGGAGCCGACACTATAACAGCTTTATACAGGGGCCGACACTATAACAGCTTTATACAGGGGCCGACACTATAACAGCTTTATACAGGAGCCGACACTATAACAGCTTTATACAGGAGCCGACACTATAACAGCTTTATACAGGGGCCGACACTATAACAGCTTTATACAGGAGCCGACACTATAACAGCTTTATACAGGGGCCGACACTATAACTGCTTTATACAGGGGCCGACACTATAACAGCTTTATACAGGAGCCGACACTATAACAGCTTTATACAGGGGCCGACACTATAACAGCTTTATACAGGAGCCGACACTATAACAGCTTTATACAGGGGCCGACACTATAACTGCTTTATACAGGGGCCGACACTATAACAGCTTTATACAGGGGCGACACTATAACAGCTTTATACAGGGGCCGACACTATAACATCTTTATACAGGGGCCGACACTATAACAGCTTTATACAGGAGCCGACACTATAACAGCTTTATACAGGAGCCGACACTATAACAGCTTTATACAGGAGCCGACACTATAACAGCTTTATACAGGGGCCGACACTATAACAGCTTTATACAGGAGCCGACACTATAACAGCTTTATACAGGAGCCGACACTATAACAGCTTTATACAGGGGCCGACACTATAACAGCTTTATACAGGAGCCGACACTATAACAGCTTTATACAGGAGCCGACACTATAACAGCTTTATACAGGAGCCGACACTATAACTGCTTTATACAGGAGCCGACACTATAACAGCTTTATACAGGAGCCGACACTATAACAGCTTTATACAGGGGCCGACACTATAACGGCTTTATACAGGAGCCGACACTATAACTGCTTTATACAGGAGCCGACACTATAACAGCTTTATACAGGAGCCGACACTATAACAGCTTTATACAGGAGCCGACACTATAACTGCTTTATACAGGAGCCGACACTATAACAGCTTTATACAGGAGCCGACACTATAACAGCTTTATACAGGAGCCGACACTATAACAGCTTTATACAGGGGCCGACACTATAACTGCTTTATACAGGAGCCGACACTATAACAGCTTTATACAGGGGCCGACACTATAACGGCTTTATACAGGAGCCGACACTATAACTGCTTTATACAGGGGCCGACACTATAACAGCTTTATACAGGAGCCGACACTATAACAGCTTTATACAGGGGCCGACACTATAACTGCTTTATACAGGAGCCGACACTATAACAGCTTTATACAGGGGCCGACACTATAACGGCTTTATACAGGAGCCGACACTATAACTGCTTTATACAGGAGCCGACACTATAACTGCTTTATACAGGAGCCGACACTATAACAGCTTTATACAGGAGCCGACACTATAACAGCTTTATACAGGAGCCGACACTATAACAGCTTTATACAGGGGCCGACACTATAACTGCTTTATACAGGAGCCGACACTATAACAGCTTTATACAGGGGCCGACACTATAACGGCTTTATACAGGGGCCGACACTATAACAGCTTTATACAGGGGCCGACACTATAACTGCTTTATACAGGAGCCGACACTATAACAGCTTTATACAGGAGCCGACACTATAACAGCTTTATACAGGGGCCGACACTATAACTGCTTTATACAGGAGCCGACACTATAACAGCTTTATACAGGGGCCGACACTATAACGGCTTTATACAGGAGCCGACACTATAACTGCTTTATACAGGAGCCGACACTATAACAGCTTTATACAGGGGCCGACACTATAACAGCTTTATACAGGGGCCGACACTATAACAGCTTTATACAGGAGCCGACACTATAACAGCTTTATACAGGAGCCGACACTATAACAGCTTTATACAGGGGCCGACACTATAACTGCTTTATACAGGAGCCGACACTATAACAGCTTTATACAGGGGCCGACACTATAACAGCTTTATACAGGGGCCGACACTATAACAGCTTTATACAGGAGCCGACACTATAACAGCTTTATACAGGAGCCGACACTATAACAGCTTTATACAGGAGCCGACACTATAACAGCTTTATACAGGGGCGACACTATAACAGCTTTATACAGGAGCCGACACTATAACTGCTTTATACAGGGGCCGACACTATAACAGCTTTATACAGGAGCCGACACTATAACAGCTTTATACAGGAGCCGACACTATAACAGCTTTATACAGGAGCCGACACTATAACGGCTTTATACAGGAGCCGACACTATAACTGCTTTATACAGGAGCCGACACTATAACAGCTTTATACAGGAGCCGACACTATAACGGCTTTATACAGGAGCCGACACTATAACAGCTGTATACAGGGGCCGACACTATAACGGCTTTATACAGGAGCCGACACTATAACAGCTGTATACAGGGGCCGACACTATAACAGCTTTATACAGGAGCCGACACTATAACAGCTGTATACAGGGGCCGACACTATAACGGCTTTATACAGGAGCCGACACTATAACTGCTTTATACAGGAGCCGACACTATAACAGCTTTATACAGGGGCGACACTATAACAGCTTTATACAGGAGCCGACACTATAACTGCTTTATACAGGAGCCGACACTATAACAGCTTTATACAGGAGCCGACACTATAACAGCTTTATACAGGGGCCGACACTATAACAGCTTTATACAGGAGCCGACACTATAACTGCTTTATACAGGAGCCGACACTATAACAGCTTTATACAGGGGCGACACTATAACAGCTTTATACAGGAGCCGACACTATAACAGCTTTATACAGGGGCGACACTATAACAGCTTTATACAGGAGCCGACACTATAACAGCTTTATACAGGGGCCGACACTATAACTGCTTTATACAGGAGCCGACACTATAACAGCTTTATACAGGAGCCGACACTATAACAGCTTTATACAGGGGCGACACTATAACAGCTTTATACAGGAGCCGACACTATAACAGCTTTATACAGGGGCCGACACTATAACAGCTTTATACAGGAGCCGACACTATAACTGCTTTATACAGGAGCCGACACTATAACAGCTTTATACAGGGGCGACACTATAACAGCTTTATACAGGAGCCGACACTATAACAGCTTTATACAGGGGCGACACTATAACAGCTTTATACAGGAGCCGACACTATAACTGCTTTATACAGGAGCCGACACTATAACAGCTTTATACAGGGGCCGACACTATAACAGCTTTATACAGGAGCCGACACTATAACAGCTTTATACAGGAGCCGACACTATAACTGCTTTATACAGGAGCCGACACTATAACAGCTTTATACAGGGGCGACACTATAACAGCTTTATACAGGAGCCGACACTATAACTGCTTTATACAGGAGCCGACACTATAACAGCTTTATACAGGGGCCGACACTATAACAGCTTTATACAGGAGCCGACACTATAACTGCTTTATACAGGAGCCGACACTATAACTGCTTTATACAGGAGCCGACACTATAACAGCTTTATACAGGGGCGACACTATAACAGCTTTATACAGGAGCCGACACTATAACAGCTTTATACAGGGGCCGACACTATAACAGCTTTATACAGGAGCCGACACTATAACAGCTTTATACAGGAGCCGACACTATAACAGCTTTATACAGGGGCCGACACTATAACAGCTTTATACAGGAGCCGACACTATAACAGCTTTATACAGGGGCCGACACTATAACAGCTTTATACAGGAGCCGACACTATAACAGCTTTATACAGGGGCCGACACTATAACGGCTTTATACAGGAGCCGACACTATAACAGCTTTATACAGGAGCCGACACTATAACGGCTTTATACAGGAGCCGACACTATAACAGCTTTATACAGGGGCCGACACTATAACAGCTTTATACAGGAGCCGACACTATAACGGCTTTATACAGGGGCCGACACTATAACAGCTTTATACAGGAGCCGACACTATAACGGCTTTATACAGGAGCCGACACTATAACGGCTTTATACAGGGGCCGACACTATAACAGCTTTATACAGGAGCCGACACTATAACGGCTTTATACAGGGGCCGACACTATAACAGCTTTATACAGGAGCCGACACTATAACGGCTTTATACAGGAGCCGACACTATAACGGCTTTATACAGGGGCCGACACTATAACAGCTTTATACAGGGGCCGACACTATAACAGCTTTATACAGGAGCCGACACTATAACGGCTTTATACAGGGGCCGACACTATAACAGCTTTATACAGGGGCCGACACTATAACAGCTTTATACAGGAGCCGACACTATAACAGCTTTATACAGGGGCCGACACTATAACGGCTTTATACAGGGGCCGACACTATAACAGCTTTATACAGGAGCCGACACTATAACGGCTTTATACAGGAGCCGACACTATAACGGCTTTATACAGGGGCCGACACTATAACAGCTTTATACAGGGGCCGACACTATAACAGCTTTATACAGGAGCCGACACTATAACGGCTTTATACAGGGGCCGACACTATAACAGCTTTATACAGGGGCCGACACTATAACAGCTTTATACAGGAGCCGACACTATAACAGCTTTATACAGGGGCCGACACTATAACAGCTTTATACAGGAGCCGACACTATAACAGCTTTATACAGGGGCCGACACTATAACAGCTTTATACAGGGGCCGACACTATAACGGCTTTATACAGGGGCCGACACTATAACGGCTTTATACAGGGGCTGACACTATAACAGCTTTATACAGGGGCCGACACTATAACAGCTTTATACAGGAGCCGACACTATAACAGCTTTATACAGGAGCCGACACTATAACGGCTTTATACAGGAGCCGACACTATAACGGCTTTATACAGGGGCCGACACTATAACAGCTTTATACAGGGGCCGACACTATAACAGCTTTATACAGGAGCCGACACTATAACGGCTTTATACAGGAGCCGACACTATAACAGCTTTATACAGGAGCCGACACTATAACAGCTTTATACAGGGGCCGACACTATAACAGCTTTATACAGGGGCCGACACTATAACAGCTTTATACAGGAGCCGACACTATAACGGCTTTATACAGGAGCCGACACTATAACAGCTTTATACAGGAGCCGACACTATAACGGCTTTATACAGGAGCCGACACTATAACGGCTTTATACAGGGGCCGACACTATAACAGCTTTATACAGGGGCCGACACTATAACAGCTTTATACAGGAGCCGACACTATAACGGCTTTATACAGGAGCCGACACTATAACAGCTTTATACAGGGGCCGACACTATAACAGCTTTATACAGGAGCCGACACTATAACAGCTTTATACAGGGGCCGACACTATAACAGCTTTATACAGGGGCCGACACTATAACGACTTTATACAGGGGCCGACACTATAACAGCTTTATACAAGGGCCGACACTATAACAGATTTATACAGTGGCCGACACTATAACAGCTTTATACAGGGGCCGACACTATAACGGCTTTATACAGGGGCCGACACTATAACAGCTTTATACAGGGGCCGACACTATAACGGCTTTATACAGGGGCCGACACTATAACGGCTTTATACAGGGGCCGACACTATAACAGATTTATACAGTGGCCGACACTATAACAGCTTTATACAGGGGCCGACACTATAACAGCTTTATACAGGGGCCGACACTATAACGGCTTTATACAGGGGCCGACACTATAACGGCTTTATACAGGGGCCGACACTATAACAGCTTTATACAGTGGCCGACACTATAACAGCTTTATACAGGGGCCGACACTATAACGGCTTTATACAGGGGCCGACACTATAACGGCTTTATACAGGAGCCGACACTATAACAGCTTTATACAGGAGCCGACACTATAACAGCTTTATACAGGAGCCGACACTATAACAGATTTATACAGGAGCCGACACTATAACGGCTTTATACAGGAGCCGACACTATAACAGCTTTATACAGGAGCCGACACTATAACAGCTTTATACAGGAGCCGACACTATAACAGATTTATACAGGGGCCGACAGTATAACAGCTTTATACAGGAGCCGACACTATAACGGCTTTATACAGGAGCCGACACTATAACAGATTTATACAGGAGCCGACACTATAACAGCTTTATACAGGAGCCGACACTATAGCAGCATTATACAGGGGCCGACACTATAACAGCTTTATACAGGGGCCGACACTATAACGGCTTTATACAGGAGCCGACACTATAACGGCTTTATACAGGGGCCGACACTATAACGGCTTTATACAGGAGCCGACACTATAACAGATTTATACAGGAGCCGACACTATAACAGCTTTATACAGGAGCCGACACTATAACAGCTTTATACAGGAGCCGACACTATAACGGCTTTATACAGGGGCCGACACTATAACGGCTTTATACAGGAGCCGACACTATAACGGCTTTATACAGGGGCCGACACTATAACGGCTTTATACAGGAGCCGACACTATAACAGATTTATACAGGAGCCGACACTATAACAGCTTTATACAGGAGCCGACACTATAGCAGCATTATACAGGAGCCGACACTATAACAGCTTTATACAGGGGCCGACACTATAACAGATTTATACAGGAGCCGACACTATAACAGATTTATACAGGGGCCGACACTATAACAGCTTTATACAGGAGCCGACACTATAACAGCTTTATACAGGAGCCGACACTATAGCAGCATTATACAGGAGCCGACACTATAACAGCTTTATACAGGGGCCGACACTATAACGGCTTTATACAGGAGCCGACACTATAACAGCTTTATACAGGGGCCGACACTATAACGGCTTTATACAGGAGCCGACACTATAACAGATTTATACAGGGGCCGACACTATAACAGCTTTATACAGGAGCCGACACTATAGCAGCATTATACAGGAGCCGACACTATAACAGCTTTATACAGGGGCCGACACTATAACGGCTTTATACAGGAGCCGACACTATAACAGCTTTATACAGGGGCCGACACTATAACGGCTTTATACAGGAGCCGACACTATAACAGATTTATACAGGAGCCGACACTATAACAGCTTTATACAGGAGCCGACACTATAACAGCTTTAGACAGCGGCCGACACTATAACAGCTTTATACAGGGGCCGACACTATAACAGCTTTATACAGGAGCCGACACTATAACAGCTTTAGACAGCGGCCGACACTATAACAGCTTTATACAGGGGCCGACACTATAACAGCTTTATACAGCGGCCGACACTATAACAGCTTTATACAGGGGCCGACACTATGACAGCTTTATACAGGGGCCGACACTATAACAGCTTTATACAGGAGCCGACACTATAACAGCTTTATACAGGGGCCGACACTATGACAGCTTTATACAGGGGCCGACACTATGACAGCTTTATACAGGGGCCGACACTATAACAGCTTTATACAGGAGCCGATACTATAACGGCTTTATACAGGGGCCGACACTATAACAGCTTTATACAGGGGCCGACACTATAACAGCTTTATACAGGGGCCGACACTATAACGGCTTTATACAGGATCCGACACTATAACAGCTTTATACAGGGGCCGACACTATAACAGCTTTATACAGGGGCCGACACTATGACAGCTTTATACAGGGGCCGACACTATAACAGCTTTATACAGGAGCCGACACTATAACAGCTTTATACAGGGGCCGACACTATGACAGCTTTATACAGGGGCCGACACTATGACAGCTTTATACAGGGGCCGACACTAAAACAGCTTTATACAGGAGCCGATACTATAACGGCTTTATACAGGGGCCGACACTATAACAGCTTTATACAGGGGCCGACACTATAACAGCTTTATACAGGGGCCGACACTATAACGGCTTTATACAGGATCCGACACTATAACAGCTTTATACAGGGGCCGACACTATAACAGCTTTATACAGGAGCCGACACTATAACGGCTTTATACAGGAGCCGACACTATAACAGCTTTATACAGGGGCCGACACTATAACAGCTTTATACAGGGGCCGACACTATAACAGCTTTATACAGGGGCCGACACTATAACAGCTTTATACAGGGGCCGACACTATAACAGCTTTATACAGGGGCCGACACTATAACAGATTTATACAGGAGCCGACACTATAACAGCTTTATACAGGGGCCGACACTATAACAGCTTTATACAGGAGCCGACACTATAACAGCTTTATACAGGGGCCGACACTATAACAGCTTTATACAGGAGCCGACACTATAACAGCTTTATACAGGAGCCGACACTATAACAGCTTTATACAGGGGCGACACTATAACAGCTTTATACAGGGGCCGACACTATAGCAGCTTTATACAGCGGCCGACACTATAACAGCTTTATACAGGGGCCGACACTATGACAGCTTTATACAGGGGCCGACACTATAGCAGCTTTATACAGGGGCCGACACTATGACAGCTTTATACAGGAGCCGACACTATAACGGCTTTATCCAGCAGCCGACACTATAACAGCTTTATACAGGGGCCGACACTATGACAGCTTTATACAGGGGCCGACACTATAACAGCTTTATACAGGGGCCGACACTATGACAGCTTTATACAGGGGCCGACACTATAACAGCTTTATACAGGAGCCGACACTATAACGGCTTTATCCAGCAGCCGACACTATAACAGCTTTATACAGGGGCCGACACTATAACAGATTTATACAGGAGCCGACACTATAACAGCTTTATACAGGGGCCGACACTATAACAGCTTTATACAGGGGCCGACACTATAACAGATTTATACAGGAGCCGACACTATAACGGCTTTATACAGGAGCCGACACTATAACAGCTTTATACAGGGGCCGACACTATAACAGCTTTATACAGGGGCCGACACTATAACAGCTTTATACAGGGGCCGACACTATAGCAGCTTTATACAGGGGCCGACACTATAACGGCTTTAAACAGGAGCCGACACTATAACAGCTTTATACAGGGGCCGACACTATAACAGCTTTATACAGGGGCCGACACTATAGCAGCTTTATACAGGGGCCGACACTATAACAGCTTTATACAGGGGCCGACACTATAACAGCTTTATACAGGGGCCGACACTATAACAGCTTTATACAGGAGCCGACACTATAGCAGCTTTATACAGGGGCCGACACTATAGCAGCTTTATACAGGGGCCGACACTATAGCAGCTTTATACAGGAGCCGACACTATAATAGCTTTATACAGGGGCCGACACTATGACAGCTTTATACAGGGGCCGACACTATAACAGCTTTATACACAGGGGCCGACACTATAACAGCTTTATACAGGAGCCGACACTATAATAGCTTTATACAGGGGCCGACACTATGACAGCTTTATACAGGGGCCGACACTATAACAGCTTTATACAGGGGCCGACACTATAACAGCTTTATACAGGGGCCGACACTATAACAGCTTTATACAGGAGCCGATACTATAACGGCTTTATACAGGGGCCGACACTATAACAGCTTTATACAGGGGCCGACACTATGACAGCTTTATACAGGGGCCGACACTATGACAGCTTTATACAGGGGCCGACACTATAACAGCTTTATACAGGGGCCGACACTAAAACAGCTTTATACAGGAGCCGATACTATAACGGCTTTATACAGGGGCCGACACTATAACGGCTTTATACAGGGGCCGACACTATAACAGCTTTATACAGGGGCCGACACTATAACAGCTTTATACAGGGGCCGACACTATAACGGCTTTATACAGGATCCGACACTATAACAGCTTTATACAGGGGCCGACACTATAACAGCTTTATACAGGGGCCGACACTATAACAGCTTTATACAGGGGCCGACACTATAACAGCTTTATACAGGGGCCGACACTATAACAGCTTTATCCAGCAGCCGACACTATAACGGCTTTATACAGGGGCCGACACTATAACAGCTTTATACAGGGGCCGACACTATAACGGCTTTATACAGGGGCCGACACTATAACAGCTTTATACAAGGGCTGACACTATAACGGCTTTATACAGGAGCCGACACTATAACGGCTTTATACAGGGGCCGACACTATAACAGCTTTATACAAGGGCTGACACTATAACGGCTTTATACAGGGGCCGACACTATAGCAGCTTTATACAGGGGCCGACACTATAACAGCTTTATACAGGAGCCGACACTATAACGGCTTTATCCAGCAGCCGACACTATAACAGCTTTATACAGGGGCCGACACTATAACAGCTTTATACAGGGACCGACACTATAACAGCTTTATACAGGGGCCGACACTATAACAGCTTTATACAGGGACCGACACTATAACAGCTTTATACAAGGGCCGACACTATAACAGCTTTATACAGGAGCCGACACTATAACGGCTTTATCCAGCAGCCGACACTATAACAGCTTTATACAGGGGCCGACACTATAGCAGCTTTATACAGGGGCCGACACTATAACAGCTTTATACAGGAGCCGACACTATAACAGCTTTGTACAGGAGCCGACGCTATAACAGCTTTATACAGGGGCCGACACTATAACAGCTTTATACAGGGGCCGACACTATAACAGCTTTATACAGGGGCCGACACTATAACGGCTTTATACAGGAGCCGACACTATAACAGCTTTATACAGGGGCCGACACTATAACAACTTTATACAGGAGCCGACACTATAACAGCTTTATACAGGAGCCGACACTATAACAGCTTTATACAGGAGCCGACACTATAACAGCTTTATACAGGGGCCGACACTATAACAACTTTATACAGGAGCCGACACTATAACAACTTTATACAGGGGCCGACACTATAACAGCTTTATACAGGAGCCGACACTATAACAGCTTTATACAGGGGCCGACACTATAACAGCTTTATACAGGGCCGACACTATAACAGCTTTATACAGGGGTCGACACTATAACAGCTTTATACAGGAGCCGACACTATAACAGCTTTATACAGAAGCCGACACTATAACAGCTTTATACAGGGGCCGACACTATAACAGCTTTATACAGGGGCCGACACTATAACAGCTTTATACAGGAGCCGACACTATAACAGCTTTATACAGAAGCCGACACTATAACAGCTTTATACAGGGGCCGACACTATAACAGCTTTATACAGGGGCCGACACTATAACAGCTTTATACAGAAGCCGACACTATAACAGCTTTATACAGGGGCCGACACTATAACAGCTTTATACAGGGGCCGACACTATAACAGCTTTATACAGGGGCCGACACTATAACAGCTTTATACAGGGGCCGACACTATAACAGCTTTATACAGGGGCCGACACTATAACAGCTTTATACAGGGGCCGACACTATAACAGCTTTATACAGGGGCCGACACTATAACAGCTTTATACAGGGGCCGACACTATAACAGCTTTATACAGGGGCGACACTATAACAGCTTTATACAGGAGCCGACACTATAACAGCTTTATACAGGGGCCGACACTATAACGGCTTTATACAGGGGCCGACACTATAACAGCTTTATACAGAAGCCGACACTATAACAGCTTTATACAGGGGCCGACACTATAACGGCTTTATACAGGGGCCGACGCTATAACAGCTTTATACAGAAGCCGACACTATAACAGCTTTATACAGGGGCCGACACTATAACAGCTTTATACAGGGGCCGACACTATAACAGCTTTATACAGGGGCCGACACTATAACAGCTTTATACAGGAGCCGACACTATAACAGCTTTATACAGGGGCCGACACTATAACAGCTTTATACAGGGGCCGACACTATAACAGCTTTATACAGGAGCCGACACTATAACAGCTTTATACAGGGGCCGACACTATAACAGCTTTATACAGGAGCCGACACTATAACAGCTTTATACAGAAGCCGACACTATAGCAGCTTTATACAGGGGCCGACACTATAACAGCTTTATACAAGGGCCGACACTATAACAGCTTTATACAGGAGCCGACACTATAACAGCTTTATACAGGGGCCGACACTATAACGGCTTTATACAGGAGCCGACACTATAACGGCTTTATACAGGGGCCGACACTATAACGGCTTTATACAGGAGCCGACACTATAACGGCTTTATACAGGAGCCGACACTATAACGGCTTTATACAGGGGCCGACACTATAACGGCTTTATACAGGAGCCGACACTATAACGGCTTTATACAGGAGCCGACACTATAACGGCTTTATACAGGAGCCGACACTATAACAGCTTTATACAGGGGCCGACACTATAACAGCTTTATACAGGAGCCGACACTATAACAGCTTTATACAGAAGCCGACACTATAGCAGCTTTATACAGGGGCCGACACTATAACAGCTTTATACAGGGGCCGACACTATAACAGCTTTATACAAGGGCCGACACTATAACAGCTTTATACAGGAGCCGACACTATAACAGCTTTATACAGGGGCCGACACTATAACAGCTTTATACAGGAGCCGACACTATAACGGCTTTATACAGGGGCCGACACTATAACGGCTTTATACAGGGGCTGACACTATAACAGCTTTATACAGGAGCCGACACTATAACAGCTTTATACAGGGGCCGACACTATAACAGCTTTATACAGGAGCCGACACTATAACGGCTTTATACAGGGGCCGACACTATAACAGCTTTATACAGGGGCCGACACTATAACGGCTTTATACAGGAGCCGACACTATAACGGCTTTATACAGGGGCCGACACTATAACGGCTTTATACAGGGGCCGACACTATAACGGCTTTATACAGGAGCCGACACTATAACAGCTGTATACAGGGCCGACACTATAACAGCTTTATACAGGGGCCGACACTATAACGGCTTTATACAGGAGCCGACACTATAACGGCTTTATACAGGGGCCGACACTATAACGGCTTTATACAGGAGCCGACACTATAACGGCTTTATACAGGGGCCGACACTATAACGGCTTTATACAGGAGCCGACACTATAACGGCTTTATACAGGGGCCGACACTATAACGGCTTTATACAGGAGCCGACACTATAACAGCTTTATACAGGAGCCGACACTATAACGGCTTTATACAGGAGCCGACACTATAACGGCTTTATACAGGAGCCGACACTATAACGGCTTTATACAGGGGCCGACACTATAATAGCTTTATACAGGGGCCGACACTATAACAGCTTTATACAGGGGCCGACACTATAACAGCTTTATACAGGGGCCGACACTATAACGGCTTTATACAGGAGCCGACACTATAACAGCTTTATACAGGGGCCGACACTATAACAGCTTTATACAGGGGCCGACACTATAACAGCTTTATACAGGAGCCGACACTATAACGGCTTTATACAGGAGCCGACACTATAACGGCTTTATACAGGAGCCGACACTATAACAGCTTTATACAGGAGCCGACACTATAACAGCTTTATACAGGAGCCGACACTATAACGGCTTTATACAGGAGCCGACACTATAACAGCTTTATACAGGAGCCGACACTATAACGGCTTTATACAGGAGCCGACACTATAACGGCTTTATACAGGGGCCGACACTATAACAGCTTTATACAGGAGCCGACACTATAACGGCTTTATACAGGAGCCGACACTATAACAGCTTTATACAGGGGCCGACACTATAACGGCTTTATACAGGAGCCGACACTATAACAGCTTTATACAGGAGCCGACACTATAACGGCTTTATACAGGAGCCGACACTATAACGGCTTTATACAGGGGCCGACACTATAACAGCTTTATACAGGGGCCGACACTATAACGGCTTTATACAGGAGCCGACACTATAACGGCTTTATACAGGGGCCGACACTATAACAGCTTTATACAGGGGCCGACACTATAACGGCTTTATACAGGAGCCGACACTATAACGGCTTTATACAGGGGCCGACACTATAACAGCTTTATACAGGAGCCGACACTATAACGGCTTTATACAGGAGCCGACACTATAACGGCTTTATACAGGAGCCGACACTATAACGGCTTTATACAGGGGCCGACACTATAATAGCTTTATACAGGGGCCGACACTATAACAGCTTTATACAGGGGCCGACACTATAACAGCTTTATACAGGGGCCGACACTATAACGGCTTTATACAGGAGCCGACACTATAACAGCTTTATACAGGGGCCGACACTATAACAGCTTTATACAGGGGCCGACACTATAACAGCTTTATACAGGAGCCGACACTATAACAGCTTTATACAGGGGCCGACACTATAACAGCTTTATACAGGAGCCGACACTATAACAGCTTTATACAGGGGCCGACACTATAACAGCTTTATACAGGAGCCGACACTATAACGGCTTTATACAGGAGCCGACACTATAACAGCTTTATACAGGGGCCGACACTATAACAGCTTTATACAGGAGCCGACACTATAACGGCTTTATACAGGGGCCGACACTATAACAGATTTATACAGGAGCCGACACTATAACAGCTTTATACAGGAGCCGACACTATAACGGCTTTATACAGGAGCCGACACTATAACAGCTTTATACAGGGGCCGACACTATAACAGCTTTATACAGGAGCCGACACTATAACAGCTTTATACAGGGGCCGACACTATTACAGCTTTATACAGGAGCCGACACTATAACGGCTTTATACAGGAGCCGACACTATAACAGCTTTATACAGGGGCCGACACTATAACAGCTTTATACAGGAGCCGACACTATAACAGCTTTATACAGGAGCCGACACTATAACAGCTTTATACAGGGGCCGACACTATAACAGCTTTATACAGGGGCCGACACTATAACAGCTTTATACAGGAGCCGACACTATAACGGCTTTATACAGGAGCCGACACTATAACAGCTTTATACAGGGGCCGACACTATAACAGCTTTATACAGGGGCCGACACTATAACAGCTTTATACAGGAGCCGACACTATAACGGCTTTATACAGGAGCCGACACTATAACAGCTTTATACAGGGGCCGACACTATAACAGCTTTATACAGGGGCCGACACTATAACAGCTTTATACAGGAGCCGACACTATAACGGCTTTATACAGGAGCCGACACTATAACGGCTTTATACAGGAGCCGACACTATAACGGCTTTATACAGGAGCCGACACTATAACAGCTTTATACAGGGGCCGACACTATAACAGCTTTATACAGGAGCCGACACTATAACAGCTTTATACAGGGGCCGACACTATAACAGCTTTATACAGGAGCCGACACTATAACGGCTTTATACAGGAGCCGACACTATAACGGCTTTATACAGGAGCCGACACTATAACAGCTTTATACAGGGGCCGACACTATAACAGCTTTATACAGGAGCCGACACTATAACAGCTTTATACAGGGGCCGACACTATAACAGCTTTATACAGGAGCCGACACTATAACGGCTTTATACAGGAGCCGACACTATAACGGCTTTATACAGGGGCCGACACTATAACAGCTTTATACAGAAGCCGACACTATAGCAGCTTTATACAGGGGCCGACACTATAACAGCTTTATACAGGGGCCGACACTATAACAGCTTTATACAAGGGCCGACACTATAACAGCTTTATACAGGAGCCGACACTATAACAGCTTTATACAGGGGCCGACACTATAACAGCTTTATACAGGAGCCGACACTATAACGGCTTTATACAGGGGCCGACACTATAACGGCTTTATACAGGGGCCGACACTATAACAGCTTTATACAGGAGCCGACACTATAACAGCTTTATACAGGAGCCGACACTATAACGGCTTTATACAGGGGCCGACACTATAACAGCTTTATACAGGAGCCGACACTATAACAGCTTTATACAGGAGCCGACACTATAACGGCTTTATACAGGGGCCGACACTATAACAGCTTTATACAGGAGCCGACACTATAACGGCTTTATACAGGAGCCGACACTATAACAGCTTTATACAGGAGCCGACACTATAACAGCTTTATACAGGAGCCGACACTATAACGGCTTTATACAGGAGCCGACACTATAACGGCTTTATACAGGAGCCGACACTATAACAGCTTTATACAGGGGCCGACACTATAACAGCTTTATACAGGAGCCGACACTATAACGGCATTATACAGGGGCCGACACTATAACGGCTTTATACAGGAGCCGACACTATAACAGCTTTATACAGGGGCCGACACTATAACGGCTTTATACAGGAGCCGACACTATAACGGCTTTATACAGGGGCCGACACTATAACAGCTTTATACAGGAGCCGACACTATGACAGCTTTATACAGGGGCCGACGCTATAGCAGCTTTATACAGGGGCCGACACTATAACGGCTTTATACAGGGGCCGACACTATAACAGCTTTATACAGGAGCCGACACTATAACAGCTTTATACAGGGGCCGACACTATAACAGCTTTATACAGGGGCCGACACTATAACGGCTTTATACAGGAGCCGACACTATAACAGCTTTATACAGGGGCCGACACTATAACAGCTTTATACAGGAGCCGACACTATAACGGCTTTATACAGGGGCCGACAGTATAACAGCTTTATACAGGGGCCGACACTATAACAGCTTTATACAGGAGCCGACACTATAACAGCTTTATACAGGGGCCGACAGTATAACAGCTTTATACAAGGGCCGACACTATAACAGCTTTATACAGGAGCCGACACTATAACAGCTTTATACAGGGGCCGACACTATAACAGCTTTATACAGGGGCTGACACTATAACAGCTTTATACAGGAGCCGACACTATAACAGCTTTATACAGGGGCCGACACTATAACAGCTTTATACAGGAGCCGACACTATAACAGCTTTATACAGGGGCCGACACTATAACAGCTTTATACAGGAGCCGACACTATAACGGCTTTATACAGGGGCCGACACTATAACGGCTTTATACAGGGGCTGACACTATAACAGCTTTATACAGGAGCCGACACTATAACAGCTTTATACAGGAGCCGACACTATAACGGCTTTATACAGGGGCCGACACTATAACAGCTTTATACAGGAGCCGACACTATAACGGCATTATACAGGGGCCGACACTATAACAGCTTTATACAGGAGCCGACACTATAACGGCTTTATACAGGGGCCGACACTATAACAGCTTTATACAGGAGCCGACACTATAACGGCATTATACAGGGGCCGACACTATAACAGCTTTATACAGGAGCCGACACTATAACAGCTTTATACAGGGGCCGACACTATAACGGCTTTATACAGGAGCCGACACTATAACGGCTTTATACAGGGGCCGACACTATAACAGCTTTATACAGGAGCCGACACTATGACAGCTTTATACAGGGGCCGACGCTATAGCAGCTTTATACAGGGGCCGACACTATAACGGCTTTATACAGGGGCCGACACTATAACAGCTTTATACAGGAGCCGACACTATAACAGCTTTATACAGGGGCCGACACTATAACAGCTTTATACAGGGGCCGACACTATAACGGCTTTATACAGGAGCCGACACTATAACAGCTTTATACAGGGGCCGACAGTATAACAGCTTTATACAGGAGCCGACACTATAACAACTGTATACAGGAGCCGACACTATAACAGCTGTATACAGGAGCCGACACTATAACAGCTTCATACAGGGGCCGACACTATAACAGCTGTATACAGGGGCCGACACTATAACAGCTTCATACAGGGGCCGACACTATAACAGCTGTATACAGGGGCCGACACTATAACAGCTTTATACAGGAGCCGACACTATAACAGCTGTATACAGGGGCCGACACTATAACAGCTTCATACAGGGGCCGACACTATAACAGCTTTATACAGGAGCCGACACTATAACAGCTTCATACAGGAGCCGACACTATAACAGCTGTATACAGGGGCCGACACTATAACGGCTTTATACAGGGGCCGACACTATAACGGCTTTATACAGGGGCCGACACTATAACGGCTTTATACAGGGGCCGACACTATAACGGCTTTATACAGGGGCCGACGCTATAACAGCTTTATACAGAAGCCGACACTATAACAGCTTTATACAGGGGCCGACACTATAACAGCTTTATACAGGGGCCGACACTATAACAGCTTTATACAGGGGCCGACACTATAACAGCTTTATACAGGAGCCGACACTATAACAGCTTTATACAGGGGCCGACACTATAACAGCTTTATACAGGGGCCGACACTATAACAGCTTTATACAGAAGCCGACACTATAGCAGCTTTATACAGAAGCCGACACTATAGCAGCTTTATACAGGGGCCGACACTATAACAGCTTTATACAGGGGCCGACACTATAACAGCTTTATACAGAAGCCGACACTATAGCAGCTTTATACAGAAGCCGACACTATAGCAGCTTTATACAGGAGCCGACACTATAGCAGCTTTATACAGAAGCCGACACTATAACAGCTTTATACAGGAGCCGACACTATAGCAGCTTTATACAGGGGCCGACACTATAACAGCTTTATACAGGGGCCGACACTATAACAGCTTTATACAGGAGCCGACACTATAACAGCTTTATACAGGGGCCGACACTATAACGGCTTTATACAGAAGCCGACACTATAACAGCTTTATACAGAAGCCGACACTATAGCAGCTTTATACAGGAGCCGACACTATAGCAGCTTTATACAGAAGCCGACACTATAACAGCTTTATACAGGAGCCGACACTATAGCAGCTTTATACAGGGGCCGACACTATAACAGCTTTATACAGGGGCCGACACTATAACAGCTTTATACAGGAGCCGACACTATAACGGCTTTATACAGGAGCCGACACTATAACAGCTTTATACAGGGGCCGACACTATAACGGCTTTATACAGGAGCCGACACTATAACGGCTTTATACAGAAGCCGACACTATAACAGCTTTATACAGTGGCCGACACTATAACAGCTTTATACAGGGGCCGACACTATAACAGCTTTATACAAGGGCCGACACTATAACAGCTTTATACAGGAGCCGACACTATAACAGCTTTATACAGGGGCCGACACTATAACGGCTTTATACAGGAGCCGACACTATAACGGCTTTATACAGGGGCCGACACTATAACAGCTTTATACAGGAGCCGACACTATAACAGCTTTATACAGGAGCCGACACTATAACAGCTTTATACAGGGGCCGACACTATAACAGCTTTATACAGGAGCCGACACTATAACGGCTTTATACAGGGGCCGACACTATAACGGCTTTATACAGGGGCTGACACTATAACAGCTTTATACAGGAGCCGACACTATAACAGCTTTATACAGGAGCCGACACTATAACGGCTTTATACAGGGGCCGACACTATAACAGCTTTATACAGGAGCCGACACTATAACGGCTTTATACAGGGGCGACACTATAACAGCTTTATACAGGGGCCGACACTATAACAGCTTTATACAGGAGCCGACACTATAACAGCTTTATACAGAAGCCGACACTATAGCAGCTTTATACAGGGGCCGACACTATAACAGCTTTATACAGGGGCCGACACTATAACAGCTTTATACAAGGGCCGACACTATAACAGCTTTATACAGGAGCCGACACTATAACAGCTTTATACAGGGGCCGACACTATAACAGCTTTATACAGGAGCCGACACTATAACGGCTTTATACAGGGGCCGACACTATAACGGCATTATACAGGGGCTGACACTATAACAGCTTTATACAGGAGCCGACACTATAACGGCTTTATACAGGGGCCGACACTATAACGGCTTTATACAGGGGCCGACACTATAACGGCATTATACAGGGGCTGACACTATAACGGCTTTATACAGGGGCCGACACTATAACGGCTTTATACAGGGGCCGACACTATAACGGCATTATACAGGGGCTGACACTATAACAGCTTTATACAGGGGCTGACACTATAACAGCTTTATACAGGAGCCGACACTATAACAGCTTTATACAGGAGCCGACACTATAACGGCTTTATACAGGGGCCGACACTATAACAGCTTTATACAGGAGCCGACACTATAACGGCATTATACAGGGGCCGACACTATAACAGCTTTATACAGGAGCCGACACTATAACAGCTTTATACAGGGGCCGACACTATAACGGCTTTATACAGGGGCCGACACTATAACAGCTTTATACAGGAGCCGACACTATAACAGCTTTATACAGGAGCCGACACTATAACGGCTTTATACAGGGGCCGACACTATAACAGCTTTATACAGGAGCCGACACTATAACGGCATTATACAGGGGCCGACACTATAACAGCTTTATACAGGAGCCGACACTATAACAGCTTTATACAGGAGCCGACACTATAACAGCTTTATACAGGAGCCGACACTATAACGGCTTTATACAGGGGCCGACACTATAACAGCTTTATACAGGAGCCGACACTATAACGGCATTATACAGGGGCCGACACTATAACAGCTTTATACAGGAGCCGACACTATAATAGCTTTATACAGGAGCCGACACTATAACGGCTTTATACAGGGGCCGACACTATAACAGCTTTATACAGGAGCCGACACTATAACAGCTTTATACAGGGGCCGACGCTATAGCAGCTTTATACAGGGGCCGACACTATAACGGCTTTATACAGGAGCCGACACTATAACAGCTTTATACAGGAGCCGACACTATAACGGCTTTATACAGGGGCCGACACTATAACAGCTTTATACAGGAGCCGACACTATAACAGCTTTATACAGGGGCCGACGCTATAGCAGCTTTATACAGGGGCCGACACTATAACGGCTTTATACAGGGGCCGACACTATAACAGCTTTATACAGGAGCCGACACTATAACGGCTTTATACAGGGGCCGACACTATAACAGCTTTATACAGGAGCCGACACTATAACAGCTTTATACAGGGGCCGACGCTATAGCAGCTTTATACAGGGGCCGACACTATAACAGCTTTATACAGGGGCCGACACTATAACAGCTTTATACAGGAGCCGACACTATAACAGCTTTATACAGGGGCCGACACTATAACAGCTTCATACAGGGGCCGACACTATAACAGCTGTATACAGGAGCCGACACTATAACAGCTTTATACAGGGGCCGACAATATAACGGCTTTATACAGGGGCCGACACTATAACAGCTTCATACAGGGGCCGACACTATAACAGCTTTATACAGGAGCCGACACTATAACAGCTGTATACAGGGGCCGACACTATAACGGCTTTATACAGGGGCCGACACTATAACGGCTTTATACAGGGGCCGACACTATAACGGCTTTATACAGGGGCTGCAGGATTTCCTCGATACACAGAACATTGTGGGTTATAGTTACATTTGACAGAATGTAGAACGGGGGGAGAATGGTTGAACTTGATGAACGGGGGTCTTTTTCTAATCTATTTAGCATGTGATTAGGGCTCGGTGATGAAAGACCTGCGCGCTGGTAATTCGGTCATCTTCACTCAGCCGGACATCTTATTACAGGCCATTGATCAGCAGCAGCGCTCAGGCCATTGATCAGCTGCAGCGCTCAGCTCTGTTCTCACGCAGTCCAGACGCGACAATCAGTGCGTGGAATAGGAATGGACACCAGACAGAAGTAGTCATGGCTAATGGGGCCAACAGTTATAAAGCAGATGCATCTGATATTAAACACAAGTGTGAACAGAGCCCTACCCATCATTATGGTATAAGCACACGTTCCGCATCTAGATCGTCTTTTCTTTCCACTCCACTTTCATGGCCGCTGCTTGTGGCAGTGATGTGTCTGTGACTCCCATTACTGTGTGTTGTGCGCCCTAGATCCAAAGCTGCAAGTCTGCAGGGAGAGCGCCACCCACAGGTCACCCCAGAATCTAGCAATGAGGACACCCCAAGATCCCGCTGCACGGTCCCAGCAGACTCCAGCCGTGAGATCACTGATCCGGTTCACTGAGGTTGAGGGCGAAGTCTTTAGTGTTCACAGATCTATTGATCCCCCGGTCATGGCTCCTGTTCTTTCTGGTCTCTTGTCCCTCAAGAATTTTTTATTTTTAGTTGTTGCTCAGTCGCTGATCGATTTTCTCATTTGTCTCCCAAGGAAACTGCGATGTCCTGAACTGTGGGGCAAAATGAGAATGTGCTCAGCAGCGGAGCGTGCACACTATTCATCACATTCTGTGCATAATGGCCATAATGTGAAAGGTACAGCCTAAATATCCTGATTCCAAGCTCCAAATCCTCGTCATACCCATAGGACAGCATGGGGACATTATGGCTACCACTAGGGGGAACTGTCACGGGTGTGTCGCCACGAAGATCGTCACGAGTACACAGCCTGACTTCTCGCAGCTGACTTGTTGGTGCTTTGTGTTTTTCGGCAGTGAGGGAGTTAATTCTCTCTCTCTCTGTGCTAGACGAGGTCCAGCCTCGCCCAGCTGCAATCAATACTTCTGTAGTGAGACTCCTTCAAATGCCTGCTGGTCTGTTTGGGAAGTGTCGGTGAAAGCATTTCATGCAGACTAACAGAGCGGATCGTGGTATTTGGAGTTTCAGAGATAAGTGTATTCGGAGAGTTTTTTCCCTTCCTCACTTTATCATTTATCTCCTTTCCCGTTGGTGTTCCCTCTGTTGTAGTTGTGTAGTTGTTGTATGCAAGGTGGTTTTGGTTTTTCCCTTGTACTGTCTCGTTCGTCTAAGTACTGTGTGTGGGCATATTATTACTTGTCCCCTTTTGTTGTGATCAGGGTCCTTCTCAGGACTAGATTACTTAGGTGCAGGGATCCTCAGGAGGTGGGGGTTACGCTGGCGGCCTGGACCTCTGTACCTTTAACAGTACCTCCAGGTTGAGGGATTAGTCAGGGCCCCAGCTTAGGGTCAGCTTAGGCCCCCTACCTCCAGTACATAGAGACAGCGTGACAGGAACTCCCTGCATACAGAGATACATGATAAGATCCTGTCTGCAGCCACCTCTAGGGGGAGCTCCCTGTATACAGAGATACATGATAAGATTCTGTCTGCAGCCACCACTAGGGGGAGCTCCCTGTATACAGAGATACATGATAAGATTCTGTCTGCAGCCACCACTAGCGGAAGCTCCCTGTATACAGAGATACATGATGAGATTCTGTCTGCAGCCACCACCAGGGGGAGCTTCCAGTATACAGAGATACATGATAAGATCCTGCCTGCAGCCACCACTAGGGGGAGCTCCATGTATACAGAGATACATGATGGGATCCTGTCTCCAGTCACCACTAGGGGGAGCTCCCTGTATACAGAGATACAAGATAAGATTCTGTCTGCAGCCACCACTAGGGCGAGCTCCCTGTATACAGAGATACATGATAAGATTCTGTCAGCAGCCACCACTAGGGGGAGCTCCCTGTATACAGAGATACATGATAAGATTCTGTCTGCAGCCACCACTAGGGGGAGCTCCCTGTATACAGAGATACATGATAAGATTCTGTCTGCAGTCACCACTAGGGGGAGCTCCCTGTATACAGAGATACATGATAAGATTCTGTCTGCAGCCACCACTAGGGGGAGCTCCCTGTATACAGAGATACATGATAAGATTCTGTCTGCAGTCACCACTAGGGGGAGCTCCCTGTATACAGAGATACATGATAAGATTCTGTCTGCAGCCACCACTAGGGGGAGCTCCCTGTATACAGAGATACATGATAAGATTCTGTCTGCAGTCACCACTAGGGGGAGCTCCCTGTATACAGAGATACATGATAAGATCCTGTCTGCAGCCACCACTAGGGGGAGCTCCCTGTATACAGAGATACATGATAATATCCTGTCTGCAGTCACCACTAGGGCGAGCTCCCTGTATACAGAGATACATGATAAGATTTTGTCTGCAGCCACCACTAGGGGGAGCTCCCTGTATACAGAGATACATGATAAGATTCTGTCAGCAGCCACCACAAGGGGGAGCTCCTTGTATACAGAGATACATGATAAGATTCTGTCTGCAGCCACCACTAGGGGGAGCTCCCTGTATACAGAGATACACGATAAGATCCTGACTGCAGCCACCACTAGGGGGAGCTCCCTGTATACAGAGATACATGATAAGATCCTGTCTGCAGCCACCACTAGGGGGAGCTCCATGTATACAAAGATACATGATGGGATCCTGTCTCCAGTCACCACTAGGGGGAGCTCCCTGTATACAGAGATACAGTCATATGAAAAAGTTTGGGCACCCCTATTAATCTTAAGCTTAATGTTTTATAAAAATTGGTGTTTTTGCAACAGCTCTTTCAATTTGATATATGTAATAACTGTTGGACACAGTAATGTTTCTGCCTTGAAATGAGATTTATTGTACTAACAGAAAATGTGCAATCTGCATTCAAACAAAATTTGACAGGTGCATAAGTATGGGCACCCTTATCATTTTCTTGTTTTAAATACTCCTGCCTACTTTTTACTGACTTACTAAAGCACTTTTTTTGGTTTTGTAACCTCATTGAGCTTTGAACTTTATAGCCAGGTGTATGCAATCATGAGAAAAGCTACTTAAAGTGGCCACTTGCAAGTTGTTCTCCTGTTTGAATCTCCTCTGAAGAGTGGCATCATGGCCTCCTCAAAACAACTGTCAAATGATCTGAAAACAAAGATTATTCAACATAGTTGTTCAGGGGAAGGATACAAAAAGCTGTCTCAGAGATTTAACCTGTCAGTTTCCACTGTGAGGAACATAGTAAGGAAATGGAAGAACACAGGGACAGTTCTTGTTAAGGCCAGAAGTGTCAGGACAAGAAAAACATCAGAAAGGCAGAGAAGAAGAATGGTGAGATCAGTCAAGGACAATCCTCAGACCACCTCCAGAGAGCTGCAGCATCAACTTGCTGCAGATGGTGTCACTGTGCATCGGTCAACTATACAACGCACTTTGCACAAGGAGAAGCTGTATGGGAGAGTGATGCGAAAGAAGCCGTTTCTGCAAGTACGCACAAACAGAGTCGACTGAGGTATGCAAAAGCACATTTGGAGAAGCCAATTTCTTTTTGGAAGAAGGTCCTGTGGACTGATGAAACCAAGATTGAGTTGTTTGGTCATACAAAAAGGCGTTGTGCATGGCGGCAAAAAAACACAGCATTCCAAGAAAAACACTTGCTACCCACAGTAAAATTTGGTGGAGGTTCCATCATGCTTTGGGGCTGTGTGGTCAATGCCGGCACTGGGAATCTTGTTAAAGTTGAGGGACGCATGGATTCCACTCAGTATCAGCAGATTCTTGACAATAATGTTCAAGAATCAGTGATAAAGTTGAAGTTACGCAGGGGATGGATCTTTCAGCAAGACAATGATCCAAAACACCGCTCCAAATCTACTCAGGCATTCATGCAGAGGAACAATTACAATGTTCTGGAATGGCCATCCCAGTCCCCAGACCTGAATATCATTGAACATCTGTGGGATCATGTGAAGAGGGCTGTCCATGCTCGGCGACCATCAAACTTACAGGAACTGGAATTGTTTTGTAAAGAGGAATGGTCAAAAATACCTTCATCCAGGATCCAGGAACTCATTAAAAGCTACAGGAAGCGACTAGAGGCAAAAGGAGGATCTACTAAATATTAATGTCACTTTTCTGGTGGGGTGCCCATACTTATGCACCTGTCACATTTTGTTTGAATGCAGATTGCACATTTTCTGTTAGTACAATAAACCTCATTTCAAGGCAGAAACATTACTGTGTCCAACAGTTATTACATAGATCAAACTGAAAGAGCTGCTGCAAAAACACCAATTTTTATAAAACAATAAGCTTAAGATTAATAGGGGTGCCCAAACTTTTTCATATGACTGTACATGATAAGATCCTGTCTGCAGCCACCACTAGGGGGAGCTCCCTGTATACAGAGATACATAATAAGATCCTGTCTGCAACCACCACTAGGGGGAGCTCCCTGTATACAGAGATACATGATAAGATCCTGTCTGCAGCCACCACTAGGGGGAGCTCCATGTATACAGAGATACATGATGGGATCCTGTCTGCAGTCACCACTAGGGGGAGCTCCCTGTATACAGAGATACATGATAAGATTCTGTTTGCAGCCACCACTAGGGGGAGCTCCCTGTATACAGAGATGCATGATAAGATCCTGTCTGCAGCCACCACTAGGGGGAGCTCCCTGTATACAGAGATACATGATAAGATTCTGTCTGCAGCCACCACTAGGGGGAGCTCCCTGTATACAGAGATACATGATAAGATTCTGTCTGCAGCCACCACTAGTGGGAGCTCCCTGTATACAGAGATACATGATAAGATCCTGTCTGCAGCTACCACTAGGGGGAGCTCCCTGTATACAGAGATACATGATAAGATCCTGTCTGCAGTCACCACTAGGGGGAGCTCCCTGTATACAGAGATACATGATAAGATCCTGTCTGCAGCCACCACTAGGGGGAGCTGCCTGTATACAGAGATATAAACTCAGCACAGGTGTATGTATGTTCTCCTCGTGTTTTTGTGGGTTTCCTTCTCCGCTTTCTCCCACTCTCCATGACATACTGATAGTGAGCTTGGATTGCGAGCCCCCATGCGGACAGTTATATGATGTCTGTACAGTGTGGGGGAATTAATGGCAGTGAGCGCCCCCTGTTGTGAGTTTTGCTCTGTGTCCTGCGCAGTGTGTAAAACATTTATTTCCTGTTTCCCTTTTCATCTATATACTGTATACAAATACACTGACACTGGAGGTATATAGCGGACCCTCATATAACGCCTCTGACATGTAGGAAATCTGTGACTCCTTCTATTGTTTGAGTCCTGTCTCTCTATAACGGACACATGGGAGCAGCGCCACCTACTGGAGGATGGGAATGCTACAACAATTATGATTGTCAAATTAGATAAAACAAATATTCTGCAGGGGAGTACAGGAATAATACCTCCCACACAGAACATCACTCCTATCATCCTGACTCTAGGAGTATCGGTCACATATGATCGTAATATGTCATGGAGGATTCTACATTTACTATATCCACTCCTTATCACTACAGTCTCCTCCCCCAGTAATGGCTGATAACAGGGAGTAATAGATTGTAGTCTCCTGTCCTATAGTCTCCTCCCCCAGTAATGGCTGATAACAGGGAGTAATAGATTGTAGTCTCCTGTCCTATAGTCTCCTCCCCCAGTAATGGCTGATAACAGGGAGTAATAGGTTGTAGTCTCCTGTCCTACAGTCACCTCCCCCAGTAATGGCTGATAACAGGGAGTAATAGATTGTAGTCTCCTGTCCTACAGTCACCTCCCCCAGTAATGGCTGATAACAGGGAGTAATAGATTGTAGTCTCCTGTCCTACAGTCTCCTCCCCCAGTAATGGCTGATAACAGGGAGTAATAGGTTGTAGTCTCCTGTCCCCCAGTAATGGCTGATAACAGGGAGTAATAGATTGTAGTCTCCTGTCCCCCAGTAATGGCTGATAACAGGGAGCATAGGCGGATTATAATGAGGGCAATCTTGGCAACCGCCCGGGGCCCCATGGCCAGATTGCTCTCATTATAATATGTGCGGCGCCGCGGCACATACCGGCAGTCAGAGGCGAGGGGGTCCCCGGACCGCTCCACCAGCAGTGGCGCACAGCCGCTGCTTCCTCTTCGGCTGGGCCAGCACTTCTGCACCTGTTAACTTCCCTGTGCTGGCCCAGCCGCGTCACTGCTAGGAGACACGGCCCTGTGTGCGACAGTGTCTGCTAGTGTGACGTCACGCAGTGCGCACTGCACTGCTACTTACCACCGTAGAGGAGCTGGACGACGGGAGCCGGGGGATGGTGAGAGTGTGTGTGTGTGTGTGTGTGTGTGTGTGTGTGTGCAGGCAGATATCATTGAGTGATGTCTGTTTATATGTATTTTTGTGTTTCAAATGTGTTTATGCGTGTATGTATGTGTATGTCTGTATATGTTTGTGTGTGTGTGCATGACTGCGTGCCGCCTACCGCTGTCTCTGGGGGGGGCGCCGTGCAGCCTCCCGCTGTGTATAGATGGCGCCGTGCGGCCTCCTGCTGTGTATAGATGGCACCGTGCGGCCTCCCGCTGTGTATAGATGGCACTGTGCGGCCTCCTGTTGTGTATAGATGGCGCCGTGCGGCCTCCTGCTATGTATAGATGGCGCGGTGCGGCCTCCCGCTGTGTATAGATGGCTACGTTCCTCCTCCTGCTGTGTATAGATGGCTACGTGCGGCCTCCTGCTGTGTATAGATGGCTACGTGCGGCCTCCTGCTGTGTATAGATGGCTACGTGCGGCCTCCTGCTGTGTATAGATGGCTACGTGCGGCCTCCCGCTGTGTATAGATGGCTACGTGTGGCCTCCTGCTGTGTATAGATGGCTACGTGTGGCCTCCTGCTGTGTATAGATGGCACCATGCGGCCTCCTGCTGTGTATAGATGGCGCCGTGCGGCCTCCTGCTGTGTATAGATGGCGCCGTGCGGCCTCCCGCTGTGTATAGATGGCTACCTGCGGCCTCCTGCTGTGTATAGATGGCTACGTGCGGCCTCCCGCTGTGTATAGATGGCTACGTGCGGCCTCCCGCTGTGTATAGATGGCTACGTGCGGCCTCCTGCTGTGTATAGATGGCACCGTGTGGCCTCCCGCTGTGTATAGATGGCACTGTGCGGCCTCCTGTTGTGTATAGATGGCGCCGTGCGGCCTCCTGCTATGTATAGATGGCGCGGTGCGGCCTCCCGCTGTGTATAGATGGCTACGTTCCTCCTCCTGCTGTGTATAGATGGCTACGTGCGGCCTCCTGCTGTGTATAGATGGCTACGTGCGGCCTCCTGCTGTGTATAGATGGCTACGTGCGGCCTCCTGCTGTGTATAGATGGCTACGTGCGGCCTCCCGCTGTGTATAGATGGCTACGTGTGGCCTCCTGCTGTGTATAGATGGCTACGTGTGGCCTCCTGCTGTGTATAGATGGCACCATGCGGCCTCCTGCTGTGTATAGATGGCGCCGTGCGGCCTCCTGCTGTGTATAGATGGCGCCGTGCGGCCTCCCGCTGTGTATAGATGGCTACCTGCGGCCTCCTGCTGTGTATAGATGGCTACGTGCGGCCTCCCGCTGTGTATAGATGGCTACGTGCGGCCTCCCGCTGTGTATAGATGGCTACGTGCGGCCTCCCGCTGTGTATAGATGGCTACGTGCGGCCTCCTGCTGTGTATAGATGGCTACGTGCGGCCTCCTGCTGTGTATAGATGGCACCGTGCAGCCTCCTGCTGTGTATAGATGGCTACGTGCGGCCCCCTGCTGTGTATATGTGGCGCCCCTGCAGATTCAGTCGCCACAGAGGTACTGCATCTCACCCAGAGGTGTGGTATCTCACTCTCAGGAAAGGATGGAGTACAGCCCGAGACCCTAACACCTGCATCCAACACTACACTCCAGGCCAGCAGGGGGGGGCAAGATGTCTCTGGTTCTTGCTGAGCCCATTCCCTTGGCTGGAGTGGAGGGGAACCAAGTGAGGGGGAACCATGTAGTGGGTGTGGGTGGAGGACATAGATCAGGGGAGCACTTGAAAGAAGCTGTATAAAAAGGGGAGCCATCTTAGAAAGACAAGCCAGCCAGTTAGAGGAGGAAAGTGAGGGGAGCAGAGGCTCTGCAGGAGAGAGAGGGAAGAGGAGAGGGAGCAGGAGAAAGGCTCCAGGAACAGAAGAAGGGATCTCAGGGGTACGGGCAGTGCTGAAGGCCACCCGTACGCCCAAATCTGCCAGGCGGTGGAGGGATCAAGCCGCAGAGGGGACCGGCCCCTTAACTGGTGGAGAATTACAAGGCTCAGCTAGGAACCGGAGGCTGCTGTACTTGCAAGGTGCAGTGGCCACATCCGCAACTATATCGCCGAGAAGGTGGCCACAGAGGGTCCAGGGGACTGCAGGTCACCCGACAAGACCCGAGGCTACTGGATTGGGACACTGGTTGCGAGGCGCAGGGCAGGAGGGCAAGAGCCAGCGCAGGAAGACGACTGAGAAAGGCACATGGAAAGGGGTCCTGTTAAGTGCTCCTGAATTAACCCCTGCTTGGTGAACGCAGCGCGACGTGAGAGGCTGTAAGCTGGACAGTGCATCCTGAGGAACTTAAGAACTGTGAGTAAACTTGGAAGACTGCACCCCACTGTCTCTGTGATTATTGCCTGCGCCATCACCCCCTGCACTACAACGCCCAGCATCACCTATAACATCTACACTGCCCTGGAGCTAAGCTCTACCTGTGGAGAGCCAAACCAGCTTTTCTGCACTAACATCAGCTCCAGGGGACTGCTCCGCAGCGGCGGATCCCTTTAGCCGCATACCACAGGTGGCGTCATGAACTTTGTATATAAACTATAATCCCCTATAAATATTCCCTTTTGATTGACCGCCCTGGGTCACAGACCGGGTCACCGCCACTGTGACATCTCCCTAAGCAACGACCGGCCCGGCACCGAGTACCCCACGACCCAGAGGTCGCGTCATATAGATGGCTACGTGCGGCCCCCTGCTGTGTAAAGAAGACTACGTGTGGCCTCCTGCTGGGTATAGATGGCTACGTGCGGCCTCCTGCTGTGTATAGATGGCTACGTGCGGCCTCCTGCTGTGTATAGATGGCTACGTGCGGCCTCCTGCCGTGTATAGATGGCTACGTGCGGCCTCCTGCCGTGTATAGATGGCTACATGCGGCCTCCTGCTGTGTATAGATGGCTACGTGCGGCCTCCTGCTGTGTATAGATGGCTACGTGCAGCCTCCTGCTGTGTATAGATGGCTACATGCGGCCTCCTGCTGTGTATAGATGGCTAAGTGCGGCCTCCTGCTGTGTATACAGTGGTGGCCAAAAGTATTGGCACCCCTGCAATTCTGTCAGATAATACTCATTTTCTTCCTGAAAATGATTGCAATCACAAATTCTTTGGTATTATTCTCTTCATGTAATTTGTCTTCAATGAAAAAACACAAAAAGAATTGTCCTAAAGCCAAATTGGATATAATTCCACACCAAACCTAAAAAAGGGGGTGGACAAAAGTATTGGCACCCTTTGAAAAATCCTGTGATGCTTCTGTAATTGGTGTAATTACCAGCACCTGTAACTTACCTGTGGCACCTAACAGGTGTTGGCAATAACTAAATCACACTTGCAGCCAGTTAACATGGATTAAAGTTGACTCAACCTCTGTCCTGTGTCCTTGTGTGACCACATTGAGCATGGAGAAAAGAAAGAAGACCAAAGAACTGTCTGAGGACTTGAGAAACCAAATTGTGAGGAAGCATGAGCAATCTCAAGGCTACAAGTCCATCTCCAAAGACCTGAATGTTCCTGTGTCTTCCGTGTGCAGTGTCATCAAGAAGTGTAAAGCCCATGGCGCTGTGGCTAACCTCCCTAGATGTGGACGGAAAAGAAAAATTGCCGAGAGATTTCAACGCAAGATTGTGCGGATGGTGGATAAAGAACCTCGACTAACATCCAAACAAGTTCAAGCTGCCCTGCAGTCCGAGGGTACAACAGTGTGAACCCGTACTATCCGTCGGCGTCTGAATGAAAAGGGACTGTATGGTAGGATACCCAGGAAGACCCCACTTCTTACCCCAAGACATAAAAAAGCCAGGCTGGAGTTTGCCAAAACTTACCTGAGAAAGCCTAAAACGTTTTGGAAGAATGTTCTCTGGTCAGATGAGACAAAAGTAGATGGGAAAAAGCATCAACATAGAGTGTACAGGAAAAAAAAAGAGGCATTCAAAGAAAAGAACACAGTCCCTACAGTCAAACATGGCGGAGGTTCCCTGATGTTTGGGGTTGCTTTGCTGCCTCTGGCACTGGACTGCTTGACCGTGCACATGGCATTATGAAGTCTGAAGACTACCAACAAATTTTGCAGCATAATGTAGGGCCCAGTGTGAGAAAGCTGGGTCTCCCTCAGAGGTCATGGGTCTTCCAGCAGGACAATGACCCAAAACACACTTCCAAAAGCACCATAAAATGGTTTGAGAGAAAGCACTGGAGACTTCTAAGGTGGCCAGCAATGAGTCCAGACCTGAATCCCATAGAACACCTGTGGAGAGATCTCAAAATGGCAGTTTGGAGAAGGCACCCTTCAAATATCAGGGACCTGGAGCAGTTTGCCAAAGAAGAATGGTCTACAATTCCAGCAGAGCATTGTAAGAAACTCATTGATGGTTACCGGAAGCAGTTGATCACAGTTATTTTGGCTAAAGGTTGTGCAACCAAGTATTAGGCTGAGGGTGCCAATACTTTTGTCCGGCCCATTTTTGGAGTTTTGTGTGAAATGATCAATGATTTGATTTTTGCTTCATTCTCTTTTGTGTTTTTACCTTGCAAGCAAATTAAATGAAGAGAATAAGACCAAAGAATTTGTGATTGCAAGAAACTGAGTATTATCTGACAGAATTATTATTATTATTATTATTTTTTATTATTATAGCGCCATTTATTCCATGGCGCTTTACATTTGAAAAAGGGGTATAATACAAGAACAATTACAATAATCTTGAACACAATGTGACAGTGACTGGTACAGGAGGAGCGAGGACCCTGCCCGCGAGGGCTCAGTCTACAGGGGATGGGTGAGGATACAGTAGGTGAGGGTAGAGCTGGTCGTGGAGCGGTATGGTGGAGCGAGGATCCTGCTCGCGAGGGCTCACAATCTACAAGGGATGGGTGAGGATACAGTAGGTGAGGGTAGAGCTGGTCGTGCAGCGGTATGGTGGAGCGAGGACCCTGCCCGCGAGGGCTCACAGTCTACAGGGGATGGGTGAGGATACAGTAGGCGAGGGTAGAGCTGGTCATGGAGCGGTATGGTGGAGCGAGGACCCTGCCCGCGAGGGCACACAGTCTACAAGGGATGGGTGAGGGTAGAGCTGGTGGTGCAGCGGTATGGTGGAGCGAGGACCCTGCCTGCGAGGGCTCACAGTCTACAGGGGATGGGTGAGGATACAGTAGGCGGGTGTTGAGCTGGTCGTGCAGCGGTATGGTGGAGCGAGGACCCTGCCCGCGAGGGCTCACAGTCTACAGGGGATGGGTGAGGATACAGTAGGTGAGGGTAGAGCTGGTCGTGCAGCGGTATGGTGGAGCGAGGACCCTGCCCCCGAGGGCTCACAGTCTACAGGGGATGGGTGAGGATACAGTAGGTGAGGGTAGAGCTGGTCGTGCAGTGGTATGGTGGAGCGAGGACCCTGCCCGCGAGGGCTCACAGTCTACAAGGGATGGGTGAGGATACAGTAGGTGAGGGTAGAGCTGGTCGTGCAGCGGTATGGTGGAGCGAGGATCCTGCCTGCGAGGACTCACAGTCTACAGGGGATGGGTGAGGATACAGTAGGTGAGGGTAGAGCTGGTCGTGCAGCGGTACGGTGGAGCGAGGACCCTGCCCCCGAGGGCTCACAGTCTACAGGGGATGGGTGAGGATACAGTAGGTGAGGGTAGAGCTGGTCGTGCAGCGGTATGGTGGAGCGAGGACGCTGCCCGCGAGGGTTCACAGTCTACAGGGGATGGGTGAGGATACAGTAGGTGAGGGTAGAGCTGGTCGTGCAGCGGTATGGTGGAGCGGTGGTTACTGCAGGTTGTAGGCTTGTCGGAAGAGGTGGGTCTTCAGGTTCCTTTTGAAGGTTTCCATGGTAGGCGAGAGTCTGATGTGTTGGGGTAGAGAGTTCCAGAGTAGGGGGGAAGCACGGGAGAAATCTTGTATACGGTTGTGGGAGGAGGAGATAAGAGGGGAGTAGAGCAGGAGATCTTGTGAGGATCGGAGGCTGCTTGCGGGTATGTAACGGGAGACTAGATCAGAGATATATGGAGGAGGCAGGTTGTGAATGGCTTTGTATGTCATGGTTAGGGTTTTGAACTGGAGTCTCTGAGCAATGGGGAGCCAGTGAAGAGATTGACAGAGAGGAGAGGCCGGGGAATAGCAGGGGGACAGGTGGATTAGTTGGGCAGCAGAGTTTAGGATAGATTGCAGGGGCGCAAGAGTGTTATAGGGGAGGCCACAGAGCAGGAGGTTGCAGTAGTAAAGGCGGGAGATGATGAGGGCGTGCACTAGTGTTTTTGCAGATTCATGGTTGAGGAATGTGCGGATCCGGGAGATATTTTTGAGTTGGAGTCGGCAGGAAGTGGAGAGGGCTTGGATATGTGGTTTGAAGGAGAGATCAGAGTCCAGGGTTACCCCGAGACAGCGAGCCTGAGGGACTGGGGAGAGTGGGCAGCCATTGACGTTGATAGATAGGTCAGTTGGGGTGGGTGAATGAGATAGCGGAAAGATGATGAATTCTGTTTTGTCCATGTTAAGTTTTAGAAATCTGGCAGAGAAGAAGGATGAGATGGCAGACACATTGTGGGATTTTGGTTAATAAGGAGGTGATATCGGGTCCAGAGAGGTAGATCTGTGTGTCATCAGCATAGAGGTGATAATGAAAGCCATGAGACTCTATGAGCTGTCCCAGGCCTAAGGTGTAGATGGAGAAGAGCAGGGGTCCTAGAACTGAACCTTGGGGGACACTGACAGATAGGGGGTGAGATGAAGGGTGGTGTGTGAGTGGGAGACACTGAATGTCTGGTCTGTTAGGTATGAGGAGATCCAGGATAGGGCCAAGTCTGTGATGCCGAGAGATGAGAGGGTCTGGAGTAAGAGGGAATGGTCCATTGTGTCAAAGGCAGATGACAGGTCTAGGAGGAGGAGGACAGAGTAGTGTCGCTTAGATTTGGCGGTTAGTAGGTCGTTTGTGACTTTAGTCAGGGCAGTTTCATTAGAATGGTGAGGTCGGAAACCAGATTGTAGGCGGTCAAAGAGGGAGCAGGAGGAGAGGTGGGAGGACAGCTCAGAATGGATGTGTTGTTCCAGTAGTTTTGAGGCATAGGGGAGAAGTGATATGGGGCGATAGCTAGACACGGAGGATGGGTCAAGGGAGGGCTTTTTGAGGATGGGTGTGATTGAGGCATGTTTGAAGCATGCGGGGAAGACACCAGTTGTTAGTGACAGGTTGAAGAGGTGGACTAGGGCTGGGATGAAGATAGTGGTAAGGTTTGGGATGAGGTGGGACGGGATTGGGTCAAGTTTACAGGTGGTGAGGTGTGATTTGGAGAGTAAGGAGGAAAGTTGATCTTCAGAAATGGTGGAGAATGTAGTTTTGGAGGAGGAGGGTTGAGTAGATGTGGGGGCTTTAGGCAAAAGCTTTGTCTGATGGTGTCAATCTTCTGCTTGAAGAATGAGGCAAAGTCTTCAGCTGAAATAAGAGGAGAGGGAGGAGGCACTGGGGGACGGAGGAGAGAATTGAAGGTGTTGTTTAGGGTTGTGAGACAGGGAGGATATGAGAGATGCAAAGTATGTTTGTTTTGCTGCAGTGAGTGTGGACTTGAAGGTAGTGAGGGACTGTTTGAATGCGATGAAGTGCTCATGGGAGTGGGACCTTTTCCATCTACGTTCAGCAACCCTGGAGGCCAGTTCTTTAGTTAGGCTGGTGTGCCAGGGTTGTCTGTTGATTGTGCGAGCCTTGGTATGCGTGAGGGGGGCGACCGAATCGAGAACTGCAGCTGTTGTGGTGTTGTATAAAGTGGCAGCAGCATCTGCATCATGTAAGGAACTAATGTCTGTAAGAGGGAGGAGGGATTCAGAGAGAGAGTGTAGATCAAGGTGTTTGAGATTTCTACGAGGCTATGCAAGTTTGTGGAGTGGGGATTGTTGCCCCGGGGAGGAGAGAGAAGAGAATGTGAGTAGGTTGTGGTCAGAAAGAGGGAGAGGTGAGTTAGAGAGGTTAGATAGGGAACAGAGGCGGGTGAAGATGAGGTCCAGCGTGTGGCCGTCTTTGTGGGTGGGTGTGGAAGACCATTGAGCAAGACCAAAGGAGGAAGTGAGGGATAGAAGCTTAGAGGCAGCTGAGAGGGAAGTGTCAATGGGGATGTTGAAGTCACCCATGAGGATAGTGGGGATGTCAACGGAGAGGAAATGAAGTAGCCAGGTGTTGAAGTGGTCAAAGAAAGTGGTGGTTGATCCTGGGGGGCGGTAAATGACAGCTAGTTGGAGGTTGGATGGGGAGTAGATGCGCACACAGTGCACTTCAAAAGAGGGGAGAGTAATTGCGGGCGGCAGTGGGATATGGGTGAAGGAGCAGTTATCTGAGAGGAGGAAACCTATTCCTCCACCGTGCTTGCCGGGGGGTATGGGAGAGGTGGAATCCACCATACGAAAGTGCAGCAGGAGAGGCTGTGTCAGAGGGGGTGAGCCAGGTTTCAGTGATGCCGAGGAAGGAAAGCTTGTTAGTGATGAAGAGATCGTGAATGTAGGAAAGTTTACACAGAATTGCAGGGGTACCAATACTTTTGGCCACCACTGTAGATGGCTACGTTCGGCCTCCCACTGTGTATAGATGGCTACGTGCGGCCTCTTGCTGTGTATAGATGGCTACGTGCGGCCTCCTGCTGTGTATAGATGGCTACGTGCGGCCCCCTGCTGTGTATAGATGGCACCGTTCGGCCCCCTGCTGTGTATAGATGGCTACGTGCGGCCCCCTGCTGTGTATAGATGGCACCGTGCGGCCCCCTGCTGTGTATAGATGGTGCCGTGTGGCCTCCCGCTGTGTATAGATGGCGCCGTGCGGCCCCCTGCAGTGTATAGATGGCTACGTGCGGCACCCTGCTGTGTATAGAAGACTACATGCGACCTCCTGCTGTGTATAGATGGCTATGTGCGGCCTCCTGCTGTGTATAGATGGCTATGTGCGACCTCCCGCTGTGTATAGATAGCTACGTGCGGCCTCCTGCTGTGTATAGATGGCTACGTACGGCCTACTGCTGTGTATTGATGGCACCGTGGGGCCTCCTGCTGTGTATAGATGGCACCGTGGGGCCTCCTGCTGTGTATAGATGGCTACGTGCGGCCTCCTGCTGTGTATAGATGGCTACGTGCGGCCTCCTGCTGTGTATATATGGCGCCGTGCAGCCTCCCGCTATGTATAGATGGCGCCGTGCGGCCTCCTGCTGTGTATAGATGGCGCCGTGCAGCCTCCTGCTGTGTATAGATGGCTACGGGCGGCCTCCTGCTGTGTATAGATGGCGCTGTGCAGCCTCCTGCTGTGTATAGATGGCGCCGTGCAGCCTCCTGCTGTGTATAGATGGCTACGGGCGGCCTCCTGCTGTGTATAGATGGCGCTGTGCAGCCTCCTGCTGTGTATAGATGGCGCTGTGCAGCCTCCTGCTGTGTATAGATGGCTATGTGCGGCCTCCTGCTGTGTATAGATGGCTATGTGCGACCTCCCGCTGTGTATAGATAGCTACGTGCGGCCTCCTGCTGTGTATAGATGGCTACATACGGCCTCCTGCTGTGTATAGATGGCTACGTGCGGCCTCCTGCTGTGTATAGATGGCTACGTGCGGCCTCCTGCTGTGTATAGATGGCTACGTGCGGCCTCCCGCTGTGTATATATGGCGCCGTGCAGCCTCCCGCTATGTATAGATGGCGCCGTGCGGCCTCCTGCTGTGTATAGATGGCGCCGTGCAGCCTCCTGCTGTGTATAGATGGCTACGGGCGGCCTCCTGCTGTGTATAGATGGCGCTGTGCGGCCTCCTGCTGTGTATAGATGGCGCTGTGCAGCCTCCTGCTGTGTATAGATGGCTACGTGCGGCCTCCTGCTGTGTATAGATGGCTACGTGCGGCCTCCTGCTGTGTATAGATGGCTACGTGCGGCCTCCCGCTGTGTATAGATGGCTACGTGCGGCCTCTGGCTGTGTATAGATGGCTACATGTGCTCAATATTAAGCCATACAATTAATGTAAGGCTATGTGCCCACGATGCAGAAATGTTCCGGATTTTTCCTGAGCGTTTCTGCATCTCCCTGGCAGAAAAAATGCATATGGATTGTACATGTGGATTGTACATGCGGATTGTACATGCGGATTGTACATGCGGATTGTACATGTGGATTGTGCATGTGTTTTTCCTGTCAGGGACATGCGGATGTGAAACGTTCTTCACTTGCATTTCCGCATGCGGGTTGCGATTTTAGCATCAGTTGGAAAGTGCTTGACAACCTGGTCACACTATATAAATCCATGCAACCGGCAACCGGCAACCGGCATATATAGTGTGACCGAAAGATTGGTAAAAATAAATATATACTTATCTTCTGATGGCCTGCCGACGTCAGCGGTCGCATGACCCATCACATGACTAAATGACGTCATGGCAGGTCCTTTTCAGACCATCGCGAGCTGCCGGCAGCCAGGACGCATCGGATAAAGACACCGGGGGCCATCAGAGGATGAGTATAATATTTATTTTTTATTTTATTCTTTTTTTTACAGGTTCTATGGTCCCCGGGTCTTGATGAGTCTCCTGTCCTCCACACCCGGGTACCATCCGCACATTGAAACGCGTGGATTCTGCATCTACATATGCAGTGGTGCGGATTCCATGCGTTCCAGTGCAAGTCAATGGCGGCGAAAACGCAGCACTTCCGCAAAATAACAGCTCATGCGGATTATCATTGGGGGACATGGCAGACCTTCTACCAAGAGTTTTTTAAGTTTTCTGCAGCGGAATTGCTTAAAACGCATAGTGGGCACACAGCCTAAAAAAAATATTATAATTAATATTGTGCCAAATTAATTTCACGTGAACTATCACATGATCTATCACAGGGGATCATGTGACATATGATACATCAGGTGTGTGTGTAGGTGGGGGGCGCCTTCTAAACTGCCCGGGGCCCTTGCTACTCTTAATCCACCCCTAACAGGGAGTAATAGATTGTAGTCTCCTCCCTCCAGTAATGGCTGATAACAGGGAGTAATAGATTGTAGTCTCCTGTCCTACAGTCACCTCCCCCAGTAATGGCTGATAACAGGGAGTAATAGATTGTAGTCTCCTCCCTCCAGTAATGGCTGATAACAGGGAGTAATAGATTGTAGTCTCCTGTCCTACAGTCACCTCCCCCAGTAATGGCTGATAACAGGGAGTAATAGATTGTAGGTCTTTTTTATTTATAGAAGAAAACATTACAGGACACAAAACATAAGAACAAGACGACAAAAACCCGACACAAATCACAGAAATAGAAGATCCGACCTACAGAGAAAGAACAAAATCCCCCCAGGAATATATACATAGAGAAGAAATAACTATTATAAAACCTATAAGACCCCCGGCCCAGCTTCATTCATACTACTATATACAATCCCACACAACGCTCACACCGTCCTATATACACATAAAACACCGTCCTATATACAAGATTATATACAATAAAACACTAAACCTAATATAACGTATATACAACCGGGAACTAACACTAACCTACTGGTCCCACTGCCTGACCTTAGTCACCCCCTTACCGCACCTCATTCACACCACAGAAAACCAAAAATAACAATATATACAATAGTGACATGGACAATTTTTTTTTTTTTTTTATATTTTATATTTTTTTTGTAATTTTTAATATATATACATAAAACACAGCCCTACACTAACTATCCCGCCACCCCTGATCCAGCTCTGGCCACAAAGTTCAGGATTACTCCGAGCTAGGATCAGGCCCCAAAGTTTTTCCCCAGGCGGGGCCTGGACCAGGCCAGATCAGTCCTCTTATCACCACTGATGAAGAAATCCCCCAAATCCCCCACCCAACCTAACTAAAACCCCCTATTATACATTATATACAATATATACAGAACACAACCTACACACTCACCATCCAAGGCTCAAGTTCGATGCCGGCAAACCTTCTATCCAGGAGACAGAAATACAAAACAAAAATCTAGGGTGAAAAGACATCAGCCCACCACCAGGATATAGGAGTACTACCGGACTAAGGCACCCTGAAGGAAAAGCCCCTCCAGAGACGGGCCGCCCTCCGGGCACCCAGTCTTTCATACTCCAGAGAACGTACCTTCACCAGGTCACCTAGGATGTTCCTACAGACTTCATCTACATGGAGGATTTTACTCTGCGTCGAGACTAAAACTCGTGCGTTCCACGTGAAATACCTGACCACTGCGCTGACTATGAATAAAGTGTCTCGGTCCCTTCGCCCAAGGTCTCCGAACTCTCCATAGGCCCACCCGGCGTAGGACAGAGTAGCCAGCCGCGGCCAACCAATGGAAGCCCCCACCCTGTTGTACACCTCTGTATTAAAGGGACAATGAAGCAGGAAGTGCTCCATGCTTTCCAGCACGTTAGCACAAGCCTCACAGGGGCAATTCCTGTCCTCGGAGCTCCTGTACTTCAAATTGTTCCTCACATACAGCTTACCATGGAAGCAGCGCCAAGTCAAGTCCCAGTACTTCTTGGGGATCCTGCTAGAATTTAACAAACTCAACCCAACCTCCAGATCCCGACTTGGGCAGTCTTTGAGGACCAATGGACTCTGAAAATGAGAAAGCAAGACCCTCATATCGAGGAGTTTCCTCGGGAGGGACCTCACCTCCCACATTCCCAGACCCCACCGGCGGATCATTTTCAGAACCGGGGTAACGTAAGCCGGGAGATGCCCGTGTGGTGTGCGGAGATCCTTCACTCTTCCCCCTGTCTCCCATTCCTGGAAGAAAGGCTGAAACCATCCCTTGCAGGAGAATACCCACGGAGGAGCCCTCTCTTTCCAGAGGTTTGCCACGTTCACTTTCAAGAAGGTGTTCACTAGGAACACCACGGAGTTCACCATATTCAAACCCCCTAGTCTCCTCGTGCGGTAAGTGACCTCCCGCTTGACTAGGTTCAGTCTGTTCCCCCATAACATCTGGAAGAACAGACTGTAGACCCGTGTCCAGAGAGGCTCTGGCAAGACACAGACGCTGCCCAGGTAGATTAGCAAGGGGAGCAGGAAAGCTTTGCACAGGCCAACCCTTTCCCTCAGGGTCAAAGACCAACCCCTCCATTGGTCCACTCTTTGGGCGACACCTTTGATTCTGCCTTCCCAGTTTTTCGTGGGGTAATCACCCTGGCCGAATTCGATGCCCAGGACTTTGGCATGTTCTTGGGGTTCGGGGAGGGTGTCCGGAAGATCAAAACCGGGATCTCCGCCTCCCAGCCAGAGACTCTCACACTTATCCTGGTTGACCTTGGACCCGGATGCCTCCGAGTAGCGCTCCACTTCTGACATCACCGCTGCTGCCTCCTCTTGCGAAGAAACAAAGACAGTGACATCGTCCACGTAGGCCACCACCCTCAGGATAGCCTCCCGCGCCGCCCCACCCATCCGCACCCCCGCCAACGGTCCACAATCGATCCTTCTGAGGAAGGGATCGATCGCAAACGCGTAAAGCAAAGGGCTAAGAGGACAGCCCTGACGGACACCGGACCCTACCCCGAAAGGTCGTCCAATCCACCCATTCACCAGAGGGAAAGTCTCAGCCCCTGCATACAAGGTCTTAAGCCAGTCCACAAACCCTCCAGGCAGACCATACCTCAAAAGAGTGGACCAGAGGTACTCGTGGTTAACCCGATCAAAGGCTTTTGCCTGATCCAGGGTCAGCAAGAACCCCTTCCAAAGGCCCGCCCTGCCTTGCTCCACGGCCTCTCGGACACCTAGAACAGCACTAAAAGTGCTACGGCCAGGAACGCAACAGTGCTGAACCTCCGAAAGGAGCCGGGGTGCAAACTTCACCAGCCTGTTGAAAAGTATCTTAGCCAAAATCATCCTGTCCACATTGAGAAGTGCTATGGGACGCCAGTTCTCAATGCGTGACGGATGCTTACCCTTTGACAAAATGATCAAAGCTGACCTCCTTAATGATCTCGGCAGAGTGCCCGAGGAGAGACACTCGTTAAACACCTGAGTCAAGAGGGGGACCAAAGAGTCCCTAAAGGTCCTAAAGAACTCGGATGTTAAGCCATCCGGACCTGGCGACTTTTTGGGCCTAAGCCCATCGATCGCCAGTCTCACTTCCTCTTCTTTGATCGCTTCTGCCAAACCGCCCAGCGAGAGGTCAGCCCCTGGCTCAGGAACAGATTCAGCCAGGAAAACCGACATCCCATCACGATCCAGCTCCCTCCTTCCCAAGAGGTGCGAGTAGTAGGAACTGACGACCTCCAAGATCCCTGATCTGGACCTTCTCAGGGACCCCGTACTGTCCACCAGCCCCGTCACTATCTTACTATTCACTGACATCTTACAGTTTCTGTAAGGGTCGGGCGAGCAGTACTTCCCGTAGTCCCTCTCGAAAACCAAAGATGCGTGCCTATCGTACTGACACCTCTTCAGCAAGGACTTCACTCTGGAGATCTCCTCGCGGCTACCTCCAGTCGAGACAAGATGCTCGAGTTTCCTCCTCAGGCTCTGATACAGGCGGTCCCTGTTCAGGCTTCTGAGGTTCGAGAGCTGCCGGAAGAATCTCACCACCCGATGTTTGAACATCTCCCACCACTCCGACTTAGTGTTACTTAGGCCCAGCAATGGTACCTGGCTCTGAAGGAATTCCTCAAAAGACCGTCTTACAGCTTCTTCCTCAAGGAGTGACGAATTCAGCTTCCAATAACCTCTTCCCATCCGAGGAGTCTCTGTAACATTCAGAGAAAACATAATCAAACAGTGATCGGAGAACTCCACCTCCACAACCAACAACGGTGAAGAGACGGCCTCCTCCTTCAAATAAAACCTGTCTAGCCTAGACCTGCACTGACTACCTCTAAAAAAGGTGAATCCCGTGTCGCCCGGGTTGTGCCGGATGTGGACATCCACCAGGCGAGCCTCACTCACTATCCTGTTTAACGCGACGCAGTCATAAGCCAGCTGGCCTCCGGAACCTCCTCTATCACGGGATCTCGTGACGTTGTTGAAATCCCCTCTGAAGACCACCTGCCGACTCGAAAATAAAAAAGGTTTGATCTTCAGGAAGAGACATTTGCGGTCCCACTTGGACTGGGGACCGTAGATGTTAATGAGCCGAAGCTCTTGTCCCCCCATGGAGACATCTAGGATCAAGCATCTCCCCATTTCTAATTCGATCACTCGTCTGCATTCAACCGCTGCGGTCTTAAAAAGGACCGCCACCCCGCTATACGGCTCGGCCGCAAGAGACCAGTAGGAGGGTCCATGCCTCCACTCCCGCCTTGCTTTATGCAAGGTTGATATATCGGTCAACCTGGTCTCCTGCAAAAACAAAATGTCGGCGTCAAGTTGGCCGAGAAAATGAAAGGCCGTGTACCTTGCCGCATCTGACTTTATGCTGCAAACGTTAATAGTTGCCAGCGTCAACGGGGTGGGTGCCGCCATCATGATTGATTGAATTAGATAGCCTTTTTCTTCCCACCACTGACAGTCCCAACCTCTTCCTCCGATAACGACGGGTTTTTAGTGCGCTTAAGACAAACAGACTCGTCCATTCTCTCCTTACATACATTCTTGCCCTTGTCTGGTTGTCCTGGGTTAGTCGTCCCCCCAGAGGGCTTTGTATTTGCCCCCCGAGAGGAAGACCCAGCCATCTCCTGAGCCCCAACCACCTTGTCCGCAACCTCCGGCCCCGGGTCCCCACTTCCCCCCTCCAGAGGGAGGTCCTGGAGAGCCACGAACCAGTTGGAGAGATCCACCAGAGGGGGGGGGCTGAACCCTCCAATGGCGCCTGGATCACGGCCAGAGAGTCAGAGGGGTCGCACTCCAAAGAGGCAGCTCGAGACCTGGTCCCCCTCCTACCTCTGGCCGTTTTCCTGTTACCCTTTTTCTTTTTCTGTGACCACTCCCCCTCTCCCTCATCTAGACTGTCACCAGAAGAGGGTTCCTGGGAAGACGTGGCATCCTCTCGCTCTTCCCTTTCAAGTCTCTTGACCTCCTCACTCAATTCGCTGTCTTTAGGATCCTCAGCTGCAAGTGAAGTACCTGGGTCAGAGTTTAGGGACATTACTCCCTGCCCCCTGTCCCCACGGCGCTGCTCCTGCCGCCTGATGGTGGATGGCGGCAGCTTGCTCCTCACCGGATCCCTGCCTCCCCCGCCTCTGCTGGTCCCTTCACCGGCAAGATTAGTCCCGGCTTTCGCCTGTCCCGCACTCGCCGCTTTCAAGACCGCATTGGCGAAGGAACGCGGACAGCGACTGAACGGGTGACCAAGGTCACCACACAAGTTACACCTAATCCTGCGACAGGCAGCAGCAAGATGACCGAGGTCCCCACACAGTGCGCATTTCTGGGTGGTACACTGCGCACTGAAGTGTGTGGGGCTACCGCACCTGTGACAGACCTTAGGCTGCCCCCGGTAGAAAATCAAGATCCTATCCCTCCCCAAAAAGGTTGAGGAGGGGATATGGGTAACAGTGTTTCCCGAAACCTTCAATTTCACCATGAAGGTCCAGGCCCCTGACCAGATACCATGGTCATCCAGATTCTTTTCGGGAATATTGGTGACCTCTCCGTATCGACTCACCCAGGTGGTAATGTCCATACAGGAAAGTGACTCGTTACTAGTCAAAACGGTCACTTTCCTGACTGAATCTTGGCGGGTTATTGGCAGGGGAAAGAGACCATGCCATTCGGGGCGACTCCGAGCCAGCTCATGGCGAGACCAGAAAAGCTCAAGGCCCTCCGGTCTCACGAAGCTGACATCGAAGTAGGAGGTCCCGTAGGGATGGATCAAGGCAAAGATGTCATATGCCGCAAAGCCCATCCCCAGCAGGAGCTCAACCACCTTCGACCTATCAGGACATGCATCCTTGCTTACCCACTGGAGACGGACCACGTTCCTACGGTTACTCCTCTGCCCCGTTGTCGGCAGAGACCAGACAGTCTCTGCCCCTCTATCTCGGAAGGCTGAAAGACCATGTCTCTCTATCCAGAAAGACAGATCAACCTCCCTCCCCTCTACAGTGATGGAGCTCTCCCCTCTCCTCAGGGCGTCCAGGAGCTGCTGTTGCAAGTCACCATCCCCAGGGCCACCAGAAGAGGGAGCACTACTACCCCCAGCACTGACAGCTCCTGAATAGCTTTGGGCTGAAGCCCCAGCCAATGCTGGGGGGGCAGCGGGACCATCGCCTACTTCCCCCCCACCAACACCAATGCTGCTCCCACCATTCACTCCACTACTACTGCCACCATTCGCAGGACCACCACTCCCATCATTCACTCCACTACTTCTCCCACCATTTGCTACACCATTACTCCCACCATTCATTCCACCACTACCCCCACCATTTGCTACACCACCACTACCCCCACCATTTGCTGCATCATCATTCACTGCACCACTACCCCCACCATTTGCTGCATCATCATTCACTGCACCACTACTTCCACCATTCCTACTACTCTCACCATCTGCTCCACCATTACTCCCACCCTCTGCTCCACCATTACTCCCATCATTCACTGCACCACTACTTCCATTCCCTTTACTTGTCACCCCATTAGCTCTGCTGTTCTCTGCACCTTCCACAGTCACCTCCATTCCTTCCTCCCTTGTGTCTGGTGTCTCTGCACTCACACCTGCTGGGCCGGGGGAGGGGAGCACTCCCAGAGACTCCTTTCCCTGCAGCACCACACCCGTTTTCTTTTGGTTGCTGCTGGCTTTCTGCAGGTCGTCTCCTGGAGCGCCCCGCCCCCCTACTGCAGCATTTTGTTCCTTGTGCTGGGCAGACTGTTTGTTGGGCACCGCTGCCCGCCCTGCACCCACAGATTTTGGGGCCTTACTGTCCTTTTTGGGCGCTGGGGCACACTGCCCCCCTGTCGCAGCAGTGTGCCCAGTGTTCCTCGCAGATGTTTTTTTCACATCCCTCCCTGCCCCCCCAGCCCCGGTGATAACCGGCTTAGCCGCAGAGGGCAGGGTGGGAAACTCCACAGAACTTCCTATGTCCGGCGCTGTGAGTACCTCCACAGCCTCGCCCCCTGCACTGTTCCCCGCACAGATGGCAGCATCGCCGGACGTCCTCCTCCTCTTCCCACCTTGCCTCTGCCTCGAGCCCACTGCAGAGCCCGTGCCTTTAGGTTTGGTGGGGTTTACGCAGGAGGTGGCAGGCGCAACATCAGACATTGGTACATACTTGTAACTCACCACCTCCTGTGCGGCTCCTCCCATCTTCTTCCTCCTCTTTTTTTTTTCTCCTCCACTGGATCGTCCTCCCCGAAGGAAAACCGTGTCAGGTCCACTGGAGACTCCAGCAGTCGGATCTCCCTCAGCAGTCCTCCTTCCTCTTCCTCCACCGACACTCCAGCCTCTGCTCTGGGAGTCCTCTGCCCTGCAGGGAGACCACTGGAACTCCGGCTCTGCCCCTCACTGGCTCCAGCACCTGGAACTCCAGTCACCTCTTCATCCTCCTCCTCCTCTTCACTAAGGACGCCGGCTGGCGGTTCTCCTGAGGTGTTTAACCCCTTCATTTCGGAGAACCGCCGCTGGTTCTTAAACCTCTCCAGGAAGGGACCTGCACTTTTCTCAATCCCCTCCCGGAGGAGCACTAACCTGACCACCTCGTCTCTGAGGGCTTTAAACCTCTGGGAGGTCGCGGGTCTCTCCTTGTTGGACGCCCGGGTGTTCAGGATCCGGGCCTCCCGCAGCTCCTCTTTCAGCTGGGTTAGTGCTTTGCCGGCGTCCTCGTATTCTCGTAGTGACGCGCCCCCTGGGCCAGTGTTGTTGGGGATACCCGGAGCCGGATCAGATGGGGGTTGTAGTCGCCGAGTGGCTGTGACCCGGTCCGTGCCCAGGGTGTCAAGCTCAGTGTGTGGCAGTCCTTATGATGTTACTAGATGTTCTTTTGTGTCGACTACGCCACCCGTTGATTTGCGGTCAATACGGCCGCCGCTGCAGCAGAGTCCACTGAGGCTGATGATGTGAGTGCAGCTTAGGTAGTATAACCCCCAACGGGAGGGGTATAGCCTCAGGGGGTCAGCCGTGGAGGATGGTGGTTGTGAAGGTGCAGCAAGGAGACTCAGAGGCATAAAATGCAGTTCCAGGGTTTTACTTACTGGTGTTGCTCGGGTCACTGTGTACAGCAGTGACCACCCAAGCCGTGCTGCGTCCACCAGGTCCTGGACTCGGTCAACTCCCAGGCAACTCCGGAGTGTGGTCCTGAGCTCCTTTCTGTCTCTCCCTTCTTCTGGCCGTTCCCACCAGGGATCCACCTAAGTCCGGCTCCCTCGGGCCTCTTGTTGGTCAAGCCTCCTCTGGGCTCCCTGACCCTATTCTTGGTCTGCCTTCCGGGTGGATTTAGTGGGTGATCGTGGCAGATCCTGCCCACGACCTCCGGTTCCTGGCTAAGGTGTGCTGTAGCCTCTGCCAGCTTGGGATCCGGTACCCTGTTGCCGACCCTTCACCCTTTTGTCCTTATTCTGGGATCTTGGGGTCCCCTCTGCGCCTCTGGGTCTCTCTCTCTTCTCCTCTGCTCTGCTTCTCAGGTTACACTCTGACAGACTGACGTCTCACAGACTGATAACTGACTGACTGACTGACTGACCCTGATCTAAGATGGTGCCCACCTTATATACTCCCTCTATGTGTGAGCTCAGGTGACCAGCACCCAATGAGCTCCTAGCTTTACCCAGGCTGCTCCCCCTATCTGCCCCTACACTACTGGGATGTTCCACCCCCCTCCCACTCCAGCCAGGAACAGACTCTGTTGTACCTGCACATTTCTCTAGTGGGAGTACCATCGGTCTGTTCCCCGGAAATGGGATGTGTGTAGTGCATGCAGCCTACTAGCTCAGTTCCACACTCCATCCTTACCCGGGAGTGGAATATCACACCTCTGGGTTGAGGTGCAATACCCCTGTAGCAGCCGAATCCTCAGGGTGCTACATTCCCCCCTGGTAAATCACAGCACGTCCTCGGGCTGTAAAATATAAACATCCAAAACATACAATTTTTTTTATAAACATAAACATATAAAACATATAAAACATCATATACATCATCAGCAGCAATAAACTTTTCATATATAACATTCTTGTTTCTGGTTCCTCCGGTCACTGTGCCACTTGTGACCGGGTAAAGTGCGACAGTCTTTCTTGGAATAAAACAGTTCCCTATAAAACCGGTAGGGGGCGCTTTAGGAAGCGCAACTATATACAAAGGGATATGGCCGCTCTCAGTCCTCGGCCAGGTATTAGGGAGGAATGACCGCTCTCAGTCCTCGGTCAGTGGGAATAGGGACACACGGGTTTCAGTTCAATTGGCTGGTCCCAACGGGGACTATATTTTAACTAGAACAGTTCTTATACCCTGACGGGTAACTATGTACAGTCTCTCTCTACCGTACTTCAACGACGGCGTCCTCCTGCTCTTTTTGGTTGGTTTCAGTTTCAGACCCGTCCGGGTCCTCTTGCTCCTCCTCACACCGCAGTTCCTCCTCCGTCAGGCGATGCACATGGAGGGCGTAGGGTCCTTTGGCACACTTGTGCCGGGTGAAGGTGACCTCGTCCCCTACGTACAGGTCACGACCTCTGTGTCCCTCCGGCAGATGGCTCTCTATGTCTCTGCGGGTTACAAAGACGTCGCCGGGGGTCTGATGGTCTCTAATAAAGCCCCATCCGTGCTGCATATTGAATTTTATCACAGTCCCGGTGGCACGGGGACCATGAGCTGCACGGGGTTTCCTCCTGCTCCGGCTCTTCTGCTCCGCGCTCCTTATCTGCATTTGCTGTTCCCGGACCCGCCTCTCTCTCCGCTCCCTCTCGAAGACCTCGAGCTGCTGCCGGCAGCACTCTGCACGCTCCGCTGCGGCCGCCCGAGTCTCCTGAGTGAACCCCATGAGGTCTTCTCCGGTGGGGTCCCACTCGAACTGGATCTCCTCCAGTGGGGGCGAGGTCCTCTTTACAGGCTTCGGAGCCGGAATCAGGGGCTCGTCTAGGGGTCTCTCTTTCCGGAGTCGGGGATGGTGAAACTCCGGTGGCCATATGAAGGGCTGCCCATCCGGGCACGTATGCTGGGCGAACAGGTCCTCACCCAGGTGCGGTACTTTAGGTGCTATGGGCGCTGTGGTGGTAGCGGCGCCCGGGTTGACCAGGCCTTGCGACCAGGCTTGGGGCACGCTAAAGGAAAAGGGCACCGTAAGAACGGCGGCGCCCGTGGTTACTCGGCCCTGCGGCCAGGCCGGTGGCTCCGCGGGGGTAGGGGGCGCTGTTGGTATTGCGGCGCCCGGAGGTACTAGGCCTTGCGACCAGGCCGGTGGTATTTCCTGCTTGGCCACGCTCGAGGTCGAGGCGTGTGACGTCACAGGGGTCGCGGCCGCGGTTTCCGGTTGAGGCCTAGTCGGCGGCGGTGACGATGCAGCGACGGGCACGGCAGGGGGAACTTCGGGCTCTGCGACGGGGAGCTGGGGCAGGCACGCGGTTTCCCGGCTCGGGGTAGAGACGTCCCCTTTACCTGCCTCCGTCCGTTCAGCTCCCTTCTCGGCGCCGTCTCCTGCCTTCATTCCTCCTGCGCCATCCTCAGAGGCGGTCTGTCTCCTCGTCTCGGGTGGCGTGCTCCGCTGACGGGTTTCGGTCTGCTGGGCCATCTCTCGGCTCCACTCCGCCAACGTCTCCCGCTGCACCCGGGCCATCCTCCGTGCGAGGCCCTCCAACGCGGTCTGTGCACACTCCCGGTCTCAGGGAAGCTGTGCTAGGATCTCCAGCAGGCCTTCTGGAGTGGCGACCTGCAACAGGCTCCTGACCACTGGGTCGGTGCTGCCTGACTCTCCCTCCATCTCCGGGTAGGCTCTCTCTGGACTCTCTTCCAGACGTCTTGTCTCCGGGTGCGCTCTCTCCAGACTGCTCCAGGCGACACCCATCTTTGTTCTCTTCTTCTGTCTCCGCCCACATCGAGGGTGGTCCCGGGGCAACTTCAGTTCCAGGGGCAGTTCTCTTACGCTGATGGACACTTCCAGCATCACAGTCTCTGTTGGTGGGCGCGGTTTCCGCTTTTGGCGCCATTCTTCGACCTGGCCCACGATGGGAGGTGGCCTTTTGCCACCCTCTGGCACGCCCATAATGGCGTCCGCTCTTCCAAGGCGGGAAATCTTCGGAAATGGCGGGAATCGTCTCCCAGTGGCGGGAAACTCCATGGATGGCGGGAAAAAGCTGCAGATGGCGGGCAACCGGCGGGAAACGACCTGTGATGGGGCCCGATGGCGGGGACCCTCCGGAACCGGCGGGAGACTTCTTTTAAAGGTAACGGTGAACTTTTCTTCAGGCACGCAGTACCCGGTTGTTGCGGGCACGTAATCCTGCCGACTACGCCAAAGTTGACGCGCCCCCTGGGCCAGTGTTGTTGGGGATACCCGGAGCCGGATCAGATGGGGGTTGTAGTCGCCGAGTGGCTGTGACCCGGTCCGTGCCCAGGGTGTCAAGCTCAGTGTGTGGCAGTCCTTATGATGTTACTAGATGTTCTTTTGTGTCGACTACGCCACCCGTTGATTTGCGGTCAATACGGCCGCCGCTGCAGCAGAGTCCACTGAGGCTGATGATGTGAGTGCAGCTTAGGTAGTATAACCCCCAACGGGAGGGGTATAGCCTCAGGGGGTCAGCCGTGGAGGATGGTGGTTGTGAAGGTGCAGCAAGGAGACTCAGAGGCATAAAATGCAGTTCCAGGGTTTTACTTACTGGTGTTGCTCGGGTCACTGTGTACAGCAGTGACCACCCAAGCCGTGCTGCGTCCACCAGGTCCTGGACTCGGTCAACTCCCAGGCAACTCCGGAGTGTGGTCCTGAGCTCCTTTCTGTCTCTCCCTTCTTCTGGCCGTTCCCACCAGGGATCCACCTAAGTCCGGCTCCCTCGGGCCTCTTGTTGGTCAAGCCTCCTCTGGGCTCCCTGACCCTATTCTTGGTCTGCCTTCCGGGTGGATTTAGTGGGTGATCGTGGCAGATCCTGCCCACGACCTCCGGTTCCTGGCTAAGGTGTGCTGTAGCCTCTGCCAGCTTGGGATCCGGTACCCTGTTGCCGACCCTTCACCCTTTTGTCCTTATTCTGGGATCTTGGGGTCCCCTCTGCGCCTCTGGGTCTCTCTCTCTTCTCCTCTGCTCTGCTTCTCAGGTTACACTCTGACAGACTGACGTCTCACAGACTGACAACTGACTGACTGACTGACTGACCCTGATCTAAGATGGTGCCCACTTTATATACTCCCTCTATGTGTGAGCTCAGGTGACCAGCACCCAATGAGCTCCTAGCTTTACCCAGGCTGCTCCCCCTATCTGCCCCTACACTACTGGGATGTTCCACCCCCCTCCCACTCCAGCCAGGAACAGACTCTGTTGTACCTGCACATTTCTCTAGTGGGAGTACCATCGGTCTGTTCCCCGGAAATGGGATGTGTGTAGTGCATGCAGCCTACTAGCTCAGTTCCACACTCCATCCTTACCCGGGAGTGGAATATCACACCTCTGGGTTGAGGTGCAATACCCCTGTAGCAGCCGAATCCTCAGGGTGCTACAGTAGCATGGCGACCACTCGGGAGGAGAAGGAACTTGTGGACTTGCTGGAGCTCATCTCCCCCCAGGATCTTGCTGGACTCTTGTTCCTGGGGCCTGGGGTGCCCCGGTCTCCCTCTCTGGGCGAGCGATGAATCGTCTCGGGGTTGGAGTAGGTGGGTATGTTTTTCTTCACCCTACCCGATCTCATTCCCTCCTGGGCCGGTTGTTGTGGCTCCTTGTCCCCTGCCGGCATAAACCGGGGGATAAGAGGCTGGGAAGCCATGCCGGCCTCCCAGTAAGCCTGCCTCTCCCTGGGGAGAAGAAAGGCAGACGACGACCCTCCTCCTGGAAGTGCTGGAGCTCACGAGGCAGGTGCTACTCTCAGCAGGGAGAAACTGATTGTGGGCACCTGTCCTACAGTCTCCTCCCCCAGTAATGGCTGATAACAGGGAGTAATAGATTGTAGTCTCCTGTCCTACAGTCACCTCCCCCAGTAATGGCTGATAACAGGGAGTAATAGATTGTAGTCTCCTGTCCTACAGTCTCCTCCCCCAGTAATGGCTGATAACAGGGAGCAATAGATTGTAGTCTCCTGTCCTACAGTCTCCTCCCCCAGTAATGGCTGATAACAGGGAGTAATAGATTGTAGTCTCCTGTCCTACAGTCACCTCCTCCAGTAATGGCTGATAACAGGGAGTAATAGATTGTAGGTCTTTTTTATTTATAGAAGAAAACATTACAGGACACAAAACATAAGAACAAGACGACAAAAACCCGACACAAATCACAGAAATAGAAGATCCGACCTACAGAGAAAGAACAAAATCACCATCCCCCCAGGAATATATACATAGAGAAGAAATAACTATTATAAAACCTATAAGACCCCCGGCCCAGCTTCATTCATACTACTATATACAATCCCACACAACGCTCACACCGTCCTATATACACATAAAACACCGTCCTATATACAAGATTATATACAATAAAACACTAAACCTAATATAACGTATATACAACCGGACACTAACACTAACCTACTGGTCCCACTGCCTGACCTTAGTCACCCCCTTACCGCACCTCATTCACACCACAGAAAACCAAAAATAACAATATACACAATAGTGACATGGACAATTTTAAACCTTTTTTTTTTTTATATATATATATATATATTTTATATATTTATTTTTTTTTGTAATTTTTTAATATATATATAAAACACAGCCCTACACTAACTATCCCGCCACCCCTGATCCAGCTCTGGCCACAAAGTTCAGGATTACTCCGAGCTAGGATCAGGCCCCAAAGTTTTTCCCCAGGCGGGGCCTGGACCAGGCCAGATCAGTCCTCTTATCACCGCTGATGAAAACCCCTCCAAATCCCCCACCCAACCTAACTAAAACCCCCTATTATACATTATATACAATATATACAGAACACAACCTACACACTCACCATCCAAGGCTCAAGTTCGATGCCGGCAAACCTTCTATCCAGGAGACAGAAATACAAAACAAAAATCTAGGGTGAAAAGACATCAGCCCACCACCAGGATATAGGAGTACTACCGGACTAAGGCACCCTGAAGGAAAAGCCCCTCCAGAGACGGGCCGCCCTCCGGGCACCCAGTCCTTCATACTCCAGAGAACGTACCTTCACCAGGTCACCTAGGATGTTCCTACAGACTTCATCTACATGGAGGATTTTACTCTGCGTCGAGACTAAAACTTGTGCGTTCCACGTGAAATACCTGACCACTGCGCTGACTATGAATAAAGTGTCTCGGTCCCTTCTCCCAAGGTCTCCAAACGCTCCATAGGCCCACCCGGCGTAGGACAGAGTAGCCAGCCGCGGCCAACCAATGGAAGCCCCCACCCTGTTGTACACCTCTGTATTAAAGGGACAATGAAGCAGGAAGTGCTCCATGCTTTCCAGCACGTTAGCACAAGCCTCACGGGGGCAATTCCTGTCCTCGGAGCTCCTGTACTTCAAATTGTCCCTCACATACAGCTTACCATGGAAGCAGCGCCAAGTCAAGTCCCAGTACTTCTTGGGGATCCTGCTAGAATTTAACAAACTCAACCCAACCTCCAGATCCCAACTTGGGCAGTCTTTGAGGACCAATGGACTCTGAAAATGAGAAAGCAAGACCCTCATATCAAGGAGTTTCCTCGGGAGGGACCTCACCTCCCACATTCCCAGACCCCACCGGCGGATCATTTTCAGAACCGGGGTAACGTAAGCCGGGAGATGCCCGTGTGGTGTGCGAAGATCCTTCAATTCCTCCACCCTTGCAGGAGAATACCCACGGAGGAGCCCTCTCTTTCCAGAAGTTTGCCATGTTAACTTTCAAGAAGGTGTTCACTAGGAACACCATGGGGTTCGCCATATTCAACCCCCCTAGTCTCCTCGTGCGATAAGTGACCTCCCGCTTGACTAGGTTTAGTCTGATCCCCCCATAACATCTGGAAGAACAGACTGTAGACCCGTGTCCAGAGAGGCTCTGGCAAGACACAGACGCTGCCCCGGTAGATTAGCAAGGGGAGCAGGAAAGCCTTGCACAGGCCAACCCTTTCCCTCAGGGTCAAAGATCAACTCTTCCATTGGTCCACTCTTTGGGCGACACCTTTGATTCTGCCTTCCCAGTTTTTCGTGGGGTAATCACCCTGGCCGAATTTGATGCCCAAGACTTTGGCATGTTCTTGGGGTTCTGGGAGGGTGTCCGGAAGATCAAACCCGGGATCTCCAACTCCCAGCCAGAGACTGTCACACTTATCCTGGTTGACCTTGGACCCGGATGTCTCCGAGTAGTGCTCCACTTCTGACATCACCGCTGCTGCCTCCTCTTGCGAAGAAACAAAGATGGTGACATCGTCCGTGTAGCCCACTACCCTCAGGATAGCCTCCGGCGCCGCCCCGCCCATCCGCACCCCCGCCAACGGTCCACAATCGATCCTTCTGAGGAAGGGATCAATTGGAAACGCGTAAAGCAAAGGGCTAAGAGGGCAGCCCTGACGGACACCAGACCCTACCCTGAAAGGTTGTCCAATCCACTCATTTACCAGAGGGAAAGTCTCAGCCCCTGCATACAAGGTCTTAAGCCAGTCCACAAACCCTCCAGGCAGACCATACCTCAAAAGAGTGGACCAGAGGTACTCGTGGTTAACCCGATCAAAGGCTTTTGCCTGATCCAGGGTCAGCAGGAACCCCTTCCAGAGGCCCGCCCTGCCTTGCTCCACGGCCTCTCGGACACCTAGTGTCGGGGTCGTAGCGACATTCCACTCGTCCTCCAGTCACTCCAAATTAAGGCTATGAGCATGGGTCAACCATTCAAAGAATGAGTCAGACAACAAGCTGGTTCAAACTCAGAGCATGCTCAGAAGGCTACTGGCAAGCCACGATCTCAGCAATGTTCCGTCTTTATTTCCGCATGCACAAACCTAAATACACTACGTAATGGGGAGGGGAAAGGGGTTGTTCGGGGCGGGGTAAGCCATAAATGGATTGTTCGGGCGGGGTAAGCCATAAATGTCTAGTATCCAGCCACTCCTGATTGGTCCACGTCTCCTTAATTCAGTCTCTGGGCAGACAACCGTCAGTTGATGATTCGGTTTCATTTCTCTGAAACAGGTGCTGGCTGATACTGGCGCCATCTTAGCATAAATTTCGATCTAAGTAACACGTAGCAAGGAAAGCTTATTGTTATAAGACACAAAATGGTGGTTAGTACATAAGCAAAGCGTATAAAAGTAGAGAAAATATACATTCTTTCTTACCCTGACATTCCCCCCTAAACACTAAGCTTTCCCTTGCTTCGGGGCCTTTGAGACTGTCCATGTGTGGGGAGAGGGGAGGTGGATTTCTTCACCCAATTATCTTAGAAGCTGCCCCCTTATGGGACGCCCCCAGACAATTGAGCCCTATCCTAAATGACACATGGAGTTCTCCCAACTGACCCTAAACTAGATCTCTCAATTGGACTCTGTCATGGGGGGTCTGGTCAGGCTTGTTCAAAGGAGTGTATTTCTCCATATCTTCCTTACTGGTATCATCATGTAACAGAGATGTGGTTTCTTGATTCAAAAAGGTCTCGGAGGTTGGGACAGCATTGTTTATAGCTTTCCTGTATGAGGGGACTATGCAGCATACCATGTTATTCCTGCACAATCCACTATGTCACAGTAATCGAATCGATACGTCTGGATTTTTGCGTGAGTATCTACCCAAAATGTGGTAGCTGTCCACCCTGGGACAGACAGTAAGCATATGGAAAGGATATAGAAGAAGGTAGTCATCTTTTATAGGCTCGCTTTGTCTCTCTTGCAGTGGGAGGCGTGAATCCAGGTGCTCCTGCCCTCAAGCTTCAGAGCTGTAGGAGTAGTCAGGATCACAGTGTAGGGGCCCTCAAATCTGGGTTGGAGACAGTCTTCCCGGACAAACTTCTTTACGTACACCAGGTCGCCTGGGGTGAAATCATGTACCGCATCACCTGTGGATTCTGGGAGAGAAGCAGATACTGTAGAGCGGGTGTTAGTCAATTCTTTAGACAGAGCAATCACAAATTTTACTACTCTATCATGTGTTTCAGACAACTCTTGGGGCCTAATTTCTCCTATTTTAGGCGGGGGTCCCAAACAAAATTTCATAGGGAGTTAGCCCATGTTTAGCTTGTGGGGTGTGTCTGATATGATACAATACTATAGGGAGTAGGTCGGGCCAGGGGAGGGGATGATCTTGGGTCATTTTCAAGAGCTGGGTCTTGAGTGTGGAATTCATCCTTTCCACTTTGCCTGAACTGGCAGGATGGTATGGAGTGTGGAGGCCCAAATCTGTTCCCAACATGTTCCAAAGTTCTTTGTAGATATTTGCTGTGAAAGCTGGTCCTTGATCCGATTCTATGACTTGGGGAACTCCAAATCTGCAGGCAATTTCAGTGATCAGTTTCTTGGCTGGGACTTTAGCAGTCATGTTGACAACCGGGTAGGCCTCGGGCCAGGCTGAGAACATATCCACGGCTACCAAAACGTACTCCTATTTTCCTGCTTTAGGCATTTGGATATGGTCGACTTGTATTCTCTGCCAAGGGTAGTCTGGTTTAGCCAGGTGTTGGAGAGGGACCCGTGCCGCACACGTTGGGTTGCAGGTAGCGCAGACAGAGCAGGATTTTGAGTATGCAGTCACAGTGGAAAAGATTCCGGGTGCAAAGTACAGTTTCTTGATACATGCCAAGGCTTGATTCTTTCCTCTGTGTGTAGGCCCGTGAGCCCATGCTGCCACGGCTGAGTACATGCGCCTGGGCAAGCAAGGTTTTCCGTCCACTTGATAAAGAGTTGAGTCGACCTTTAAATCTTTGCGACCTGCCAGCACGGCTCCCGCCGCTTTCCATTGCTTGACTTCTTCAGTGGGGGTCTTCCTTTGTTCTTCACACAATTTTTCTTCAGGCATCCTGACCCCCCTGGATTCCACTCGTGTCTCCGCTGGACTTGTATGGTCTTCCGCCGGCTGTTCTTTGGCTCTTGCTCTAGTGAGCGCCACAGCTACGGTTTGCAGGGTCTCCCCCATCTCTTCTTCCTTTTCCTGCCACTTTGATGACACATTCTCCACTGCCGCAGTCTTGGCTGCTTGGTCAGCTAGGTGGTTGCCCCTGGCTTCCCTGGAATCTAGTCTTCCATGAGCCTTGACCTTGATAACAGCAACCTGAATGGGTAGTTCCAGGGCCTTCATTAGGGCCTTAATCAATGAGGCATGTTTCACTGGTGTACCTGCAGCTGTGATGAATCCTCTAGACTTCCACAAGAGTCCAAAATCATTGCAAATTCCATGTCCATACCTAGAATCGGTATATATGTTTGCCGTTGTTCCAGCTGCCAGGTGGCAGGCTTCTGTGAGAGCTACAAGTTCAGCTTCTTGTGCAGACATGTATGGTGGTAGAGCTTCAGCCTTGAGGACTGTTAGGTCTGTTGTGACAGCATATCCCGTGTGGAACTTCCCTTGAGGGTCTGCGAAACGGGATCCATCAGTCCATAGATGCAAGGCAGGGTGTGCGAGCGGATGTGCCACCATATTCTCTGGAGCAGAAGTCTCTTCCTGCAAAATTTTTATACAATCATGAGAATCATGAGGTTCCACCAATGGACCTTCACCCTGTTCGTCTTCCCCCCTAGAAGGTGGAAGCAAAGTGGCAGGGTTGATAGTCAGACATCTGGTAAATGTTATATTGGAGGGCAACAATAGGGAACACTGCAGCCGCAGGTGTCTTTGGTTGGTTAGATGTTTCGGAGATGTTTGTTGCAGAACAGCCGAGAGATCATGTCCAGCCTGTATAACTAGATCATGTCCAAGGACGATTTCAGCTGACTTGTCAAGGAGGATGTGAGCAGGGTGGACCGCCTTAAGGCACGTGGGGGCAGTTCGGGCGACAGGGTCCAGGCGGGCTGAGTAGTAGCCTAAAGGCCGATACTTATGATCATAGCGTTGTGCTAGAACTCCAGAGGCATGACCTTCCGATTCAGAGACAAAGAGGTGAAATGGCTGAGTATAGTCTGGTAAGCCCAAGGCCGGGGCAGAGACAACATCCTGTTTAAGGCGGTCAAAACATAGTCTGCGTTGGTGAGAGATACGTGAATCTTCAGCATGAAACCAGACGGAGCCTTCGTCCTTAAAACAGTCATACAGGGGTTGCATAAGCTTTGAGGCATCCGGGATCCATTGCCTGCAGTAAGTGATGAGGCCAAGGAAAGTCTGCATAGCGGAGTAGGTGGTTGGGAAGGTGATATCCATGATGGCTTGTTTTCTTTCTTCAGTCAGATGTCTAGCACCTTGTGATATACAATGTCCGAGGAAAATGACCTTGGGCAGACACCATTGGACTTTGCCTTTCGAGACTTTACAGTTAGCTGAGTGAAGAAACCAGAGAAGGGATGCTGACATCTCTGGCAAATTTTCTTCAGTGCCGCAGAGTAAAAGATCATCCACATATTGTAGAAGAGTGACCTGAGGGTTCTCTTGAACCCATGGCTCCAGAATAGACTTCATAGAATGAATGAATTGGTTAGGAGAGTTCTGGGCTCCTTGTGGAGTCCTGGTCCATGTAAGCTGTGCTCCTTGAAAGGTAAAGGCAAAAAGAAACCACGAATCTTCATGCAAGGGTATACTGAAGAAGGCGTTGGCCAGATCTAACACCGTAAACAAGGTGGCCGTTGGAGGCACCTGAGACAAGAGGGTGTTTGGGTTGGGTACCACTGGAGTTTCTAAAATGGTAGCTGCATTGACGGCTCTGAGATCCTGAACCAACCGGTATCTTGGAGGCTCTCCCGGAGCAGTTTTCTTTTTTACAGGAAAGAGGGGTGTATTGCATGGAGATACACATCTGACAAGGACTCCTGACTCCAGGAGGGAAGCGATTTGGGTACCCAAGCTTTGTTCTTGTGCCGCCTTGAGGGGGTATTGTGGCAACCGTGGGTACCTGTGACCAGGCTTGAGGTGTACTTGGACCGGGGGAACCTGCAGGAGGCCAACGTCCTCTGGCCCGCTGGACCACAGAGAGTGAGGGAACTGTGAGGTATCAAGAAGAGTGTGAGGTTGTATGGTCATCATCATGAGAGGGAAGGCTTTGAGAACGCAGCGGTCTTCAGTCCCTTGTTCGGAATGAGGATCTCGCAGAAGAAGCTCCATGCCATGGTTTCCGAAGGTAATAGTTGCCTTCATCCGCTCTAAGAGATCGGCTCCCAACAAATTAACGGGGCAAGTTTCTGAGACCAAGAATCTTGTGAGTACTCCAGTGAATGGTCCTGCAGACACAGGGACTGTGAGTGGAGAGGAAATATGTTGGCCTTCCACCCCAACACAGGTGAGGGTATCCGGTGATAGGGATACCGAGGGAGGGAGCTGTGTGGAAGAAATGACAGATGTGGCCGCCCCAGTGTCCACCAGGAACTTCAATGGTTGATGGTCCACCTGTAAAGTGACAGTCCCACAGGCGGCCGTGGGGTGCGTAGCCGGGAAAGTGGACACTGGTTGACCGGGCCGTCATTGGCGTGGGTGAGATGGTTCACGGGAAGGTCCATGGTTGTGTGGACCATCATGAAACGAGCGGTCATGGTACTGTCTGCGGGTTGGACAGTCTCTGAGAATGTGATTAGGGCTACCACATTCCCAACACAGCATGCGTCCTTCAGAATCACGAGATTGTCTCTTGTCTCTAGGTGGCCCCCTGTCATTTCTTCTGTCTTGTTTTCTATATGTGGGAGGAGTATCATCACCTGTGCCTTTAACCATTACCCACTTGATTCCATGTTGGTTGCCAGGGGGTGGGTAGCTTTCTTGAGCTTGATATACCATGGCAGGAGCGGCTTTCTTCTTTGGCTTAGTATCCTTTTCCATTTTTAGCATGGCTTTTTGGAAAGCTTTGACAATGTCCACCGCGTCGTTAAAAGAAGAAGAACGAATCTCGGGGCGTACCCTCAGAACCTCATCTCTGAGAGCGTCTTGTAGGCCATCTACTAGGGCCTGAACCAACAGCGCGGCCTGCGTCTTGATGTGAGGACTGTATCCGAGATCCTCAAAATGCATGCTGAGTCTTGCAGCATATCTTTCCACAGATTCATCAGGGTCTTGTTGAACATCTTGTACAGACCCAGCTTGATCTGACAAGCGATCCTGAGCCCAGGCTTTTAACTGTTTCATGTATTCTAGGCCGGATTCATACGTACTAAGGGATCCTGCTTTTGTGGAATCCATGGCCTTTTCGATAGTAGGCAAGAAATATTCCTTGGCCTTCACAGATGTGATACCTGCCAAATCAGCCCATGTTGCACCATAAATGGCTCTGGTTGTGTCCAAGCGTCTAGCATACTGCATGGGAGATTTATCGGGATCAGGAAGCTTTGAGACCAGAGTGTCTACTTGTACTGGGGTAAAGGGTTGATATTTGATCATCCCTAAAGGTCCAGGAACTTGTTGAGGACCGGGCAGCGTCGCGTGTGCCTTGGTGGTGTTTGGGGTGGCCGCTAGGGAGGATTCTTCAGGCAACAGAACCGCATTAGGTATCGGTGTCGGGGAGGAGGTTGCCACTAGTAGCTTAAGGGCCAAAGGCATAGCAGCATGAACTGCTGGACTACGGACACATACAATGCGTATTGAGTCCAATCCATGGGGGAGGGTCTCCATGCCTTCCTTGAGGGCTAGTACGTGTTCCTCCATGCACGGCCCGAGTGGGTAGCCGAAAATTCCAGAAGATATAAGTGGTATCGCTAAAGTGCGTCTGGGCATATCCTGATGACTCAATTTTCCTGCATGAAGGAGTACTGAACGGATGGTAGATGCGAGAGTGGAACGTGACTCTTCGGGGTTCTGGGGGTCATAAATAGGACCCACTGCATGTATGATGACATCAGCGGGCAGTCTACCCGCACGGGTGACTAAGGTCTGGCCTTTTGAAAGCTCTCCGTTTTCGGCTAAGTGAGCCTGACATTCTGCAGCCAGAGTGGAACCAGCAGCAAGGGCAATTTTACGAGCCAATCCTCCAGCATGGCTCATACGGGTGTTTGCAGGGTTGACTATGGCCCCCACCCGATGTGTAAGGATGTCACCATAGCCTATTGACAGAGTGACGGGGCGTCCTGATGGGTCTACTAGGTTCCGGGAGCGGCAGGGGTCCCAGACTTCTGAGGGGCTGGGGGGTGGTGCTCTTTCAGCAGTTGCTTGGAGCAAGGGCCGGAGTATGGGTAATGAATGTGGGGTGGAGGATGCCATAGGAGATGTATGGGGTAAAGGGGGGGGCGCTGGAGTATCTTGAGCCCATCCCTCATCTGGCTCCGTATCGTCTTGAGTAACAGTATGTTGGCGGAGCGAGAGCAGTCTGGCCTGAAATTCTGGGGAGTTGAGGAGGATATCCCCAGAGTTATGGGCGACCCCCATGGGGAACAGAGGGAGCGCCTCAGCATCGTGGACTGGAGCAGAGGGTATCACATTAGTTTCAGATGGGTGCTCTGGGACTGCGGGCTTTTCCACCCGTGCTGGCGGCTGGTAATAAGCACCGGACGAATCTAGTAGTGGATATAGGCCGGATTGGGGTCTCCCGGGCCGCCCACAACAAGTAAAAGGTGTAGTAAGATGGCCGTTGGAGAGAGGAGTTGGAGTGGGAGTGGGATTGTTCTTGGGGGCAGGGAAAGGTGTAGTAAGATGGCCGTTGGAGGGAGGAGTTGGAGTGGGGGTGGGATTGTTCTTGGGGGCAGGGAAAGGTGTAGTAAGATGGCCGTTGGAGGGAGGAGTTGGAGTGGGGGTGGGATTGTTCTTGGAGACAGGCTGGGCATCGTGCCATGGGCGGCCCGCCCCACAGACACAGCAGAACTTCGCCCAGGGCGGGTTTTGCTCTCCGCACATACGACACGTCCATCCTTCCGATGATTTGGCGTCGGCGCCATTATAGGGTGGTGGCTGAGGGCTCGGTGTAGTGACAGGCATCAACGGGGTTACGGCCAATTTAGAGTCACATAACAAATCACATTCTGCAGCTTTCATGTATCCGAACAAAGGCTCGGCATTCTCTGTTCCCCCTGCACCATCTACTTCTTTCCAGCCCTCAACCTTTAAATCATTTGCTACTCTAAGATGTGCCTGAGCCTGGTGCAGGAGTCCTTCGTCACTCAACTTCCCCTTATTTTATATAACGTATTCTTTCCACACTGAAGGCTGGAGCCTGCCCATACTGGGTAAGCTTATCATTTTATACAGATTCCTAACATTCTTAACAGCCTTCTTGCCTTCCCGTGACTCTACTAGCTGGATGACTCCCACTGCACCATCTGGCAACTTGTGAGGTCTTTCAGATTTGAACATACGCAACATTTTCTTATAGAATGCAATGATCTGTCGCAACTCAGATCACTGGTGCAGTCCACAGGTCGCCACCGGTCAGTGTAGAGCACACCTCAATACACTGGTGAGACAGAGAGACACCTCATCTATCTCCTTCCCTAACCTTGAATGGCGACTTTACAGTGCGACTCACCACGGCACCCTGAGTACAGGTCGCCACCCGTCAGTGTAGAGCACACCTCAATACACTGGTGAGACAGAGAGACACCTCATCTATCTCCTTTCTTAACCTTGACTTTACAGCAGTCTCTGTGGTAGACGAAGAGCACTCCTCAATTCGTCACAGATTCTTTCTTCCTTACACTTCAATTTAGGGATGGCTTGGAATCGACTATCAGTCACGGGAGGCAGCTATCTAAGAAAAGTACAGTGACCGGGGGAGGAGGAGGTGGTGTGCACACGAGCACGCGCAGGCATGCGACGTCACTCGGTCTCACAGTTGCTGGCTCAGGACGTGGCGCGGGACGCCTGAGGTCTCACCACTCGACCGATCACCCACCCAGATCCAACCTGACAACCCCACAGGAACCGCTGCGGCTGACACACAGGCAAGTGAGACATATGAAATATATCTCGACTTACCGTGTTCGATGGAGGTTGATCAGGCCTCAGATTCAGCCGCCGCCGTCACCACCAGGGAAGTCAACAATATGGATCCGGGAGGGCGGCGAACCGCTAGCCACGCCCCACGTTGGGCGCCATTTGTCGGGGTCGTAGCGACATTCCACTCGTCCTCCAGTCACTCCAAATTAAGGCTATGAGCATGGGTCAACCATTCAAAGAATGAGTCAGACAACAAGCTGGTTCAAACTCAGAGCATGCTCAGAAGGCTACTGGCAAGCCACGATCTCAGCAATGTTCTGCTTTTATTTCCGCATGCACAAACTTAAATACACTACATAATGGGGAGGGGAAAGGGGTTGTTCGGGGCGGGGTAAGCCATAAATGGATTGTTCGGGGCGGGGTAAGCCATAAATGTCTAGTATCCGGCCACTCCTGATTGGTCCATGTCTCCTTAACTCACTCTCTGGACAGACAACCGTCAGTTGATGATTCGGTTTCATTTCTCTGAAACAGGTGCTGGCTGATACCGGCGCCATCTTAGCATAAATTTCGATCTAAGTAACACGTAGCAAGGAAAGCTTATTGTTATAAGACACAAAATGGTGGTTAGTACATAAGCAAAGCGTATAAAAGTATAAAAGTAGAGAAAATATATATTCTTTCTTACCCTGACACTAGAACAGCACTAAAAGTGCTACGGCCAGGAACGCAACAGTGCTGAACCTCCGAAAGGAGCCGGGGTGCAAACTTCACCAGCCTGTTGAAAAGTATCTTAGCCAAAATCTTCCTGTCCACATTTAGAAGTGCTATGGGACGCCAGTTCTCAATGCGTGACGGATCCTTACCCTTTGACAAAATGATCAAAGCTGACCTCCTTAATGATCTCGGCAGAGTGCCCGAGGAGAGACACCCATTAAACACCTGAGTCAAGAGGGCAACCAGAGAGTCCCTAAAGGTGCTAAAGAACCCGGATGTTAAGTCATCCGGGCATGGCAATTTTTTGGGCCTAAGCCCATCGATCGCCAGTCTCACTTCCTCTTCTTTGATCGCTTCTGCCAAACCGCCCAGCAAGAGGTCAGCCCCTGGCTCAGGAACAGATTCAGCCAGGAAAGCCGACATCCCGTCACGATCCAGCTCCTTCCTTCCCAAGAGGTGCGAGTAGTAGGAACTGACGACCTCCAAGATCCCTGATTTGGACCTTCTCAGGGACCCCATACTGTCTATCAGCCCCCTCACTATCTTACGATTCACTGACATCTTACAGTTTCTGTAAGGGTCGGGCGAGCAGTACTTCCCATAGTCCCTCTCGAAAACCAAAGATGCGTGCCTATCGTACTGACACCTCTTCAGCAAGGACTTCACTCTGGAGATCTCCTCGCGGCCACCTCCAGTCGAGACAAGATGCTCGAGTTTCCTCCTCAGGCTCTGATACTGGCGATCCCTGTTCAGGCTTCTGAGGTTCGAGAGTGCCGGAAGAATCTCGCCACCCGATGTTTGAACATCTCCCACCACTCTGACTTAGTGTTACTTAGGCCCAGCAATGGTACCTGGCTCTGAAGGAATTGCTCAAAAGACCGTCTTACAGCTTCTTCCTCAAGGAGTGATGAATTCAGCTTCCAATAGCCTCTTCCCATCCGAGGAGTCTCTGTAACGTTCAGAGAAAACATAATCAAACAGTGATCGGAGAACTCCACCTCCACAACAGACAACGGTGAAGAGACGGCCTCCTCCTTCAAATAAAACCTGTCTAGCCTAGACCTGCACTGACTACTTCTAAAAAAGGTGAATCCCGTGTCGCCCGGGTTGTGCCGGATGTGGACATCCACCAGGCGAGCCTCACTTACTATCCTCTTTAACGCGACGCAGTCATAAGCCAGCTGGTCTCCGGAACCTCCTCTATCACAGGATCTCGTGACATTGTTGAAATCCCCTCCGAAGACCACCTGCTGACTCGAAAATAAAAATGGTTTGATCTTCAGGAAGAGACATTTGCAGTCACACTTGGACTGGGGACCATAGATGATAATGAGCCAAAGCTCTTGTCCCCCCATGGAAACATCTAGGATCAAGCATCTCCCCATTTCTAATTCGAGCTGCATTCAACTGCTGCGGTCTTAAAAAGGACCGCCACCCCGCTATAAGGCTCGGTCGCAAGAGACCAGTAGGAGGGTCCATGCCTCCACTCCCGCCTTGCTTTATGCAAGCTTGATATATCTATCAACCTTGTCTCCTGCAAAAACAAAATGTCAGCATCAAGTTGGCCGAGAAAATGAAAAGCCATGGACCTTGAAGCATCTGACTTTATGCTGGATACAATAATGGTTGCCAGCGCCAACGGGTTAAGTGCCGCCATCATGATTGATTGAATTAGATAGCCTTTTTCTTCCCACCACCGACAGTCCCACCCTCTTCCTCTGATAATGATGAGTTTTTAGTGCTCTTAAGGCAAGCAGACTCATCCATTTTCACCTTAAATACATTCTGACCCTTGCCTGATGGTCCTGAATTAGTCCCACCCCCAGAGGGCCTTTTATTTGCCTCCCGAGAGGAAGACCCAGCCATCTCCTGAGCCCCAACCACCTAGTCCGCAACCTTCGGCTCTGGGTCCCCGTCTTCCACCTCTGGAGGGGAGTCCTGGAGGGCCCGGAACCGGTTAGAGAGATCCACGAGAGGGGGGGTCGGCTGGACTCTCCAATTGCACCTGGATCAGGGCTAAAGAGTCAGAGGCGTCGCACTCTAAACAGGTGGCTCAAGACCTGGCCCTACGGTGCTGCTTCTGCTGCCTGTTTTTGGATGGTGGCAGCTTGCTCCTCACCGGTTCCCTGCCTCCTTCGCCCCTATGGGTCCCTTCAACGGCAAGATTAATCCCGGATTTCACCTGTCCTGCACTTGCCGCTTTCAGGACCGCATTGGCAAAGGAACGTGGACAGCTACTGAACGGGTGACCGAGGTCACCACACGTTACACCTAATCCTGCCACAGGAAGCAGCAAGATGTCCAAGGTCCCCACACAGTGCGCATTTCTGGGTGGTACACTGCGCACTGAAGTGTGTGGGGCTACCACACCCGTGACAAACCTTAGGCTGCCTCCAGGAGGAAAACAAGATCCTATCCCTCCCCAAAAATGTTGAGGAAGGGATACGGGTAACGGTGTTTCCAGAAACCTTCAATTTCACCATGAAGGTCCAGGCCCCTGACCAGATACCATGGTCATCGAGGTTCTTTTGAGGAACATCGACAAACCTTCAATTTCACCATGAAGGTCTAGGCCCCTGACCAGATACCATGGTCATCGAGGTTCTTTTGAGGAACATCAACAATATCTCTGCATCGACCTACCCAGATCGTAATGTCCATACAGTAAAGTGACTCGTTAGTATTCAAAACTGTCACCTTCCTGATTGAATTCTGGTGGGATATTGCCAGAGGAAAGAAACCCTGCCATTCGGGGCGACTCCAAGCCAGCTCATGGCGGGACCAGAAATGCTCAAGGCCCTCCGGTCTCACAAAGCTGATGTCAAAAGTAGGAGGTCCCATAGGGATGGATCAAGGTAAAGATGTCATATGCCGCAAAGCCCATCCCCAGCAGTAGCGCACCAACCTTCAACCTATCAGGACAGGCATCTTTGCTTACCCATTGGAGACGGGCCACGTTCCTACGGTTACTCCTCTGTCCCGTTGTTGGCAGGGACCTGACAGTCTCTGCCCCTCTATCTCGGAAGGCTGAAAGACCATGTCTCTCTATCCAGAAAGACAGATCAACCTCCCTCCCCTGTACATTGATGGAACGCTCACCTTTCCTCAGGGCGTCTAGGAGGTGCTGTTGAAAGTCGCCGTCCCCAGGGCCACCAGATGACTACCCCCAGCACTGACAGCTCCCAAATAGCTTTGGGCTGAAGGCCCCACCACTGCTAGCGGGGCAGTGGGACCAACGCCTACTTCCTCCACACCAACACCAGTGCTGCTCCCACCATTCACTCCATGTTATGCGCTTCTTAGAGGGACGCAGCAAGACTGACACCAAAACAGCAAAGGCACACTTGACATGAGCTTCCCAGGTAGGCGAGCCCTTGAGGGCAGTGAATACTCTTCACCCAGCTCCCAGTAAATGGAAGTGGGACTTTGGCAGAGCCCTTCCCAGGCCCACTGACCGTCTGGTGATGCAGCTGATGATTAGTCAAGAATCATGTGAGTAACTCTGCAAAAACCCCAGGAAGTGAAACCAGAAGAGAAAATTAAAAAACCCTGAAAGATAGCAACACTAATGCTAGCACCATTCACCACCACAGCAAATAGGAACTACAATAAACAGCACAGGACTGAGCAGGGAACAGGATTAAATAGCCCGCCTAATGATCAGGTGTTGAATACCTCCCAATCATCCCCAGACAGACACTCACTGCTAGCTTGAAGAGCAGGCTGGAAACACTCCCACCGCTGCCTAGTGCCAGACACAGCAGCGTCCTGCGTTGCCTAGCAACCGGGGAAGACAGCTTCCCACATTCCCCTGGCAGATAAATCAGAGACACGGCGTCCCGCGTCCTCACACATCCCACAACACCAGAACGCGACACTCGAAAAGACTGGGACAGTCTCGTTGCATGCTTTGCAGCTCCGCCTCCAGGATCAGGACAGTGCTGGCGCCTGTGACCGGAGTAGTGCAGCACTGGACTTGCTATATTCCCAGGTGGGAGCACAGACCCACGATACCTAACAGTACCATCCTCCGTAGGAGAGACCTCCAGGCTCTCACCACCCACCTTGTCCGGAAACCTCTTGTGGAACTCAGCGATGAGATGTTTGGCATGTATATTACCTCTCGAGGTCAAGGACCTCTCCTCAGAACCGTACCCTTCCAATGAATCAAATACTGAATGGAGTTCCAAACTTTACGAGAGTCCACAATACTTTCTCAAATTTCTCAATATTATCTACCAGAATAGAAGGAGGATCCTGGGTCACAAGCGGGGTAACCACCTTCTTTAATAATGTCTTGTGAAAAACATTAGGAACTGACATAGAGGAAGGCAGACCTACCCGAAAAGCAACCTTATTGACAACCTCAATAATGGGAAATGGTCCTGCCCCCTTATGGGTGAGATCAATAATGGGTTTCACCACCTTGGACTAGCCCTTAATAAACCTCCCTCCCCCCACCCCCGGAGATCCAGCTTAGTAAACCAACACTTGGGTTAGGGATGAGTGGGAGAGGGTACTGATTATGTACAGTTATGCGATTGAGCTCACGATGGTCAATACACGGTCTCAAACCGCCATCCTTTTTGGCCACAAAAAAGAACCCTGCTCCAACCGGGGATTTAGAAGGGCGGATGAACCCATTCTTCAAATTTTCCTAAATATATTCCCTCATGGCTTGCCTCTTGGGTTCTGACAGGTTAAAAATTCTGCCCTTAGGTAACTTTGCCCCCTCAATGAGCTGGATGGAACAGTCATAAGTTCCCAACTTCTCTCCTATCTTCTCCGATCAAATTGTGCAGCTAAAGTGATGGCGGCCTCCAACCACCTGGAAGGAGAGTGGTGCACTAGCATATCTTTAATGTTTTCATTAAAGGGAACCTGTCACGTCCTAGCTGCTATGTACACGGCCCCCATAGCGTTGTTAGTCACTAACAAGATGTTTTCATGAAAATTGTTGCAGCTATAATGATCTTATAACGTTTAGTATACTTATATCCTACCTGCCTTTTCGGTCATAGGGGCGTGCTTGTCATATTCAGTCATGGGCGAGCACAGCATTCACTCACTGCTGGCGATGCCCATGTGTTTGAATCCTGCTCTCGGCAAGCGCTGATATTGTGGGGCGCAGGCGCACTTGTATATATGTCCAGCTGCCTGCGCAGTGAGGCTGTGTGATTACCAGCTTCACTGCGCAGGCGCGGGAAACATAGCGGGTCATAGCACATGCGCAGTGAAGCTGTGCAGTGCGCAGTGATGCTCTATTCCCCGCGCATGCGCAGTGAGGCTGTGTGATTACCAGCTTCACTGCGCATGCGCTATGACGCGCTATGTTCCCCGCACATGTGCATTGCTAACTGCGCATGTTGCATCACTAACAACGTTATGGGGGCAGTCTAGAGGGCAGCTAGGACGTGACAGGTTCCCTTTAAGCCCCGACAGAAAAGTACTACAAAGAGCAGTATTGTTCCACCCAGTCTTTATGGCTCACCAACGAAACTGGGAGCAGTAGTCCTCCGCAGTGAGGTCCCGCTGACAGAATGCCCTAAGATGAGTGGGAAGATATGAAAGGTAATCCCCTGTCGATCACTGTGCACTGCCAGGCGGGTTTTACAGAGCTCTACATATGCAAATCCGACACCACTGCAGCTCAAGCAGAGGGGAGGAGGCTGAGAGACACAGTGAGTGACAAAAGCCCCCCACCCCCCAACCCGCCAGCAGCAGCTGTGAATCTGCTGCAGGCAGGCCCTTCCCCCCAAGCCATGTGCTCTTTGTGTAAAATACGATAATTCAACACCGAGTTATGGGAATACGATTTATCTCAGTGATAAACCAACCAGATTTTTGGGAACCTGAGGTGATGGGGAATGTAACCCTAGCTTAAAACATAGTCCAATGCGTAAAGAAAGGGAGATACCCGGCACAGCCTTGCGGGGGCCCCTAGGGCCCCGTTGTTTGGTATCCACGCGTAGCAGGGGTCCAGCTGGATCTGATGACACCAGAACCGGCTGCCTAGGACTGTCCAGTAAGGATGGTAGGCCCATTTTAGTTTTGGGAGTTTGTTAGCTAAGAGAGGCCAGGGGTGGAGATCTAGGTCCAGCCCGGGGGTCGTAAGGGGAGTGACCCAGAGAGGTTAAAAGATCCTGCGCTCCAGGTCCATTGTCTTTTCCTGGGGAGGTTGTGACATCAAGTCATGTGGGAAAAGTCCTGCAGCAACAAAGAGAAGGCCCGCACACCTCCCATGTGTCAGCCTTTCCCCCGACAGCCAGATCTTCCATACACCCAGTAACTGACTCTTAATAACTGCTTTATACCTTTTGTACCCCAGCTATTGTATTTGTAAGTCTGACCACTGTGTATGTATAACGCTTATGAATATAGCCGTGACAGGCAGAAGTAGTCCTGTTGCTTTAAAAGCATTCAGCAACTATTAGAAGTAACACAAGCTCAGGAGACAGGAAGTGTTGTGCTCCAGAAGCATCCAGCAACTAGAGGGGTTAACACAGTCACAGAAGGGGAGTGTTTTAGCAGAGCCTCAGGGGGATTATGGGGAAGTTGTTTACTGTCTGGCTGGAGCCAAAGAGAAAGGTGGTGTGTGTGTTCTGTATCTCACAGAAGCGCCCCTGCAAGTGAAAAGGATTCAAGTCAGGAGTGAAGCTAAGCACAGGTCAGGTAGAGTTCCTGAACTAACAGTGCAGAGTATTGTCAGGCAGAGAGATAAGGACTGGAAGAAATGGTGTCACAGGGATCATCTCCTTCAGCAACCCCCCCCCCCTTGTCCATCTCACTGTGCTGTAAAGAATGCTGTGTTCATTAATGTGCCTTTGCATTAGAACTATGCTGTCCTGTACTACTGGGAAGACTGTGAACTGCTGTGCTGCTAAGGAAACTGTACTGGAGCCTTTTGCTCATAAGACTTAACTTGCACTGGCTGTGTGGCTTCTTATTAAATGCTACTGTTCTACCGTTTATGAGGACTCTTGTCAAGTGTGTCTGATCAGCAAGTGAAACAACCTACGTGTCTGTGCCTGAGGGTTATGACGAGCCCCCTGGGCCGTGGGGTACTCGGCAGCCTGGCCTCTGGTTGCCGGGGGGGATATCACGGTGGCTGGCCCGGTCCGTGACCCAGGGCGGTCAGTTAAATGGGGGAATACTTTTATATGGGGATTTTTGGTATTTTTCATGACGCCACCTGTGGATCCTGATAAGAGGTTACCAGCGCTGCGGCAGTCCACTTAGGCTCATGTTAGGGGCAGCTATGATGGGACGGCTCCCCACAGGTGGAGCAGGCCTCAGGGCAGTGTAGAGGTGTAGAAAGATGGTGGAAGCAGGAGGGAGACGGCAGGACGGTCCCAGAGGAAGTACAGGCACACACACAAGGGTAAACTTCAATACCTTTACTGGTGGTGATGCAGGTACGGTCCAGAGCACTCAGGGCGAAGGGTACATTTCTGGACTCTCCCCAGTGAGCGGGTGTAAGGCCTCCTGATCTGTATCTTTTACTCTCTAAGCTTCGGGCCTGCCTGGAGCTAGTCCTGGCTTGCTTACTGCTTCCTTCTTGTACCTACTGACCTGGCGGTAGGGTTTTCTCCTGGTTCCCACTATTCCTGGTCGCTGGAGCCTTAGTGGTACCTAACCCTGTTGCTGTGGTCAGCGGTTGGTTAACCTGGGACTTGTAGTTCTCCAGGGATTCCGGTTGTTCCTACTGGTCATAAAGATCCTTGTAGGCGCGGACCTGGTGTCCGGTATATGGTTCGGGGTGAGCCTGTTATGCTCCTCTGCCCCCTATGCGTTTCTCCTTCTTCTCCTCATCCAGGTGACTCTCTCATGCAGACTCCCTGAGCAGACTCTCTGAGTTCTGTCCCTGTCTGTGCCTGACAGGAACTCTCACTCACCTTCTAGCCCTCTCCAGGCTCTCACTGGCCAGATTAGCCCGCAGCTTGGGCCTAGCCTGGCCTTCAGCCACACAGACTTCAGCTTGTCTGGAGCTGCAGCATGGTGTCACACTGTCTGCTTCCCACTGACTGACTTCCTGAACTCCACCCCCCAGTATTTATATACCTGACAGAGCTCCATCTAGTGGACTTGGGTGGAGGTGTCTGTATGTATTGAGGCCACTGGGGAGAATTCCATCCATGCACCCCTCTGGGATCTGTGGCACCATTGCGCAGCAGGGCACCACAGTCACTACTGCTGTGTGCCTGAGAGAAGCTGCAGCACATGGTCTATGGTCGCCCTGAGTAACAGTTCCCCCAGGAGTCCAAAGAATTCATGTAACCTGTCTTTCCCCTATCTGAACCTAGCGGCGTGCGTGTAACATAGCGTATTGTTTAGTGTGCCCCTAAGGCGATTAAATATATAATTTAACCATGGGCTGTTCTTTTATCTCAATCCACGAACCTCACGTCTGTTGTTCGGTCCAACGAACATGCTACCGGGCTGGTTTCTAGCCCGATATAAGTCCGTTATATCTAATAGAAACTGGTGGCAGATCTCCCAGGCCGACTAGGCTCTGCTTCACTGGAGCTTGTGAAAGAGCCTCTCAGCCTGTCAGGTGGTGTGAGCGAGTGTGCCACGTCAGTGACTGAGTGGGCCTCCTCTTCTCACTCCCTGGTGCCTTGTTGTACCCGTGTGGACAGGGGGTGTCTGTGCAGAACTGTACCAATCTGACCTTACGCGTCCTCGAGGGGTGCGGAACGTCACGTAGGTGCAGAGGGCAGGTCCGTACCACGTGCTCTGTCTGACTTAACTGTGACGTCAGGCGGGTGGTGGGGTGTGGATCCATCATAAGTGGTGGCAAAAGCGAGATTCTGCGGGGTCTCCCTGCTGCCTGTAGCATCGGCGTCTCTGCCTCCTGCCGGGCATAGACGCCGTTCTCCTCACCGCCGCGGTACAGGTCCAGCGTCTTCCCGCTCCCCCGCTGCTGTGGCGCGCACCGTACGCAGCTTCCTGGGCACTGTGCTTAGGGCACGCGCGCGCTCCCTCCCTCTAAAAGGGGCCACGCGAGCCGTCCTATAGAGTCCCCGGCCAATGTCCGGAGGACTCCCCCTATATAAGGCACCTCCTGCAAAATGGAGGTGCCTGTGCAAGGTTGTTGTTCCGTGTGCTAAACACTTGCTCCAGCCCTCAGGTCCCGCTGCCTGTCAGTCCTGCCTGCCAGTCTGTCAGCCCAGCCCGCCAGCCTGTCTAACAGTTCTGTCCTCCAGTCTGTCTACAGTTGTGCCCGCCAGCCTGCTTACCAGGAGCACCTGTCTGTAACCTACCATGCCCGCCTGCCTGCTTACCTGGGGCACCTGCCTATTACCTGTCGTGCCCTCCAGCCAGTCTACCCGGAGCACCTGCCAGTTACCTGCCGTGCCCGCCTGCTCGCCTACCCAGAGCACCCGTCTGGCTATGTGCCGAACCAGCCCGCTTATCTACCTGGCCCACCCGTCAGCCTTCCTACCGTGCTCATTCGCTGTACCGGTCAGTTCCTGCCATGTGACCCGTGAGAGTCACCTGCTCTCACACAAGGTCGGTCCCAGAGTGGCACCTGGTCCACCTGCCCGGTTCCTCCCTGGTTCACGGAGTCGACTAAGCCGCCGTGTGACCTTGGTCGGGCCGAGTAGTCCTTGCACCGAAGCACAGAGGTTCCACCACCCGGACCCGTAACAATTTGCACAGGCCATGGAACCCAGTGGCCCCCAGGCTCCTTCGCTCTCTGACCTATACCAGGAGGTCTCAACTCAGAGATCCCAACAGGAAACTATCCTGTCCTATCTGCGGACTGTCAACTCCCGCCTGGACACGCTGTCCACCCCATCTGTGTCCGTCTCTAGCCGAGCGGCACCCGCTCCGGCGGCACCTCGACCCACTGGCGCTGTGGCACCCGGCTCCGGACCCCGGCTCTCTGCACCTCCATGTTTTGGTGGTGACCCCGTCTTATGTCAGGGCTTCTTAAATCAGTGCACGCTGCACTTTGAACTCCTGGCACATCAGTTCCCGTCCGACCGGGCCAAGGTGGCGTTCATCATGTCTTACCTCACCGGGGAGGCATTGGCATGGCTAAACCCTCTGTGGGAGAGAGGGGATTCCCTGGTGTCCGATCTTCTGGCTTTCCTCACTGCCTTCTGGAAGGTCTTCGATGAGCCCGGGCGAAAATCTTCTACTGCCTCCTCACTTCTCCGTCTCATCCAAGAGAGTCTCTCCGTGGGCCAGTATGCCATACGTTTCCGAACCCTCGCATCTGAGCTTGCCTGGAACAACGAGGCCCAGGTGTCCACCTTCTGGGAGGGTCTTTCCGGATGGATCAAGGATGAGCTAGCCAGTCGTGACATCCCTTCCACCCTGGACGACCTGGTGTCATTAGCTACCCGGATTGACATCCGTTTTATGGAACTTGCTAAGGAGACTACCCGGGAGAGAAGATTTCCACATCTCGCTCCTGTATTCCAAAAGCCAACCTCGCAACCAGCAATTCCCCGGGCATGTTAGCCTGAGCCCATGCAAATTGACCAAACCAAGATGGTCAAGTCTCGCCAGGAGACACGCCGAGCTGAGGGGAGTTGCTTCTACTGTGGCAGTAAAGAGCATCTGATCCGTTCCTGCCCGGTGAGGCCGGAAAACTCCAGTATCTAGGACCGCTCGGAGAGGTCATCCTAGGCAAGACTAAATCCTCTCCGTCCTTGACTCTGCATGTTTCTATTTCCAGTGGTGAGACCCGCTTCTTCAAGATTGCCCATCTGGATTCCGGAGCCACTGGGACTCTCATTCAACAGGCTGTTGTGGAGCGGTATCAGATTCCTACTGTACTTCTGGCTGAACCGTTGGCGGTTGCCTCCATGGATGGGAGGCTTCTTCCGTAGACCATCTTGCTCATCACAGAGCCTGTAACCCTTCAGGTGGGAATGCTGCACTCGGAGAAGATCTCCTTTCATGTGCTGTCCGGTCTCTCTCACTCCCTCTTGCTTGGTCTACCCTGGTAACAAAGACATGAGCCCGTCCTGAATTGGAGATCTCTGCTGGGGGTAAGGAATGCCATGAGTCATGTCTGGTTTAGGTTCGTCCAGCTCGACCCCCATCTACTCCGGCTAATCTACCTGGTCTGCCGGCACCCTACAGGTCCTATGCGGACTTCGTCAACAAAAAGGAAGCAGAGACACTACCACCTCATATGCCATATGATTGCCCCATCGACCTGGTACCTGGTGCTTCCCCTCCCCGCGGGCGTATCTACCCCTTGTCGCTGGCTGAGACCTGGGCCATGTGTGAGTACATAGAGGAGAATCTTGCTAGGGGATTTATCCAGAAATCCACCTCTCCGGCTGGAGCAGGATTCTTCTTCGTTAAAAAGAAAGACGGCTCTCTACATCCCTGTATCGATTACAGGGGTCTTAACCAGATTACCATCAAAAATAAGTACCCCCTGCCTCTCATCTTGGAGCTGTTCGACCGCCTTAAATGCGCGAAAATCTTCATCAAGCTCAATCTTCGTGGGGCGTACAGTTTGGTCCGGATCCGCCAGGGAGACGAGTGGAAGACGGCATTCCACACCCGGGATGGTCACTACGAATACCGCGTAATGCCCTTTGGTCTCTGTAATGCTCCAGCCGCCTTCCAGGAGCTGGTTAACGACATCTTCCGTGATCTCCTGTATTCTTGCCTGGTGGTGTACCTGGACGATATCTTGGTCTTCTCTCCGGATCTGCCCTCTCACCGGATTGATGCTCGTCAGGTTCTGCTAAGGCTCCGGCAGAATCGCCTATATGCTAAATTCGAGAAATGCCTCTTTGAGCAGACCTCTCTACCGTTCCTGGGCTATATTATCTCCAAAACTGGTCTGCGGATGGACCCTGAGAAGGTCTCTGCCATCTTAAAGTGGCCCCGACCGGAGTGGTTGAAGGCAATTCAGCGATTCCTGGGCTTGGCAAACTATTACCGCCTCTTCATTCCTCATTTCTCCTCCCGGACTGCTCCCATCTCCACGCTCACCCGTAAAGGAGCAAATCCCAGGAAATGGACTTCCGAAGCGGAGGAGGCCTTCGTCTCCCTAAAACAAGCCTTCTCCTCCGCCCCTGTGCTACACCGTCCGGATTGCAACAAGCAGTTCTTCCTGGAGGTTGATGCATCCTCCTCCGGAGCCGGAGAGGTGCTCACCCAGAAATCCTTGTCCGGGAGAATGGTAACCTGTGGCTTCTTCTCCAAGCTCTTCTCCTAGTGCAAGCGCAACTACTCCATAGAAGATCGTGAGCTGCTGGCCATCAAATTAGCGCTGGAGGAGTGGCGCTACTTGCTGGAGGGGGCTCTGCACCCGGTGGTCATCTACACTGACCACAAAAACCTCGCTTATTTGCAGAACGCCCAAAGATTAAATCTGCGTCAGGCCAGGTGGTCTCTATTCTTTGCTTGATTCTGCTTCACTCTGCATTACCGCCCGGCTGACAAGAACATTAAAGCTATCAAAAACCCGGCACTCAAAAAGATAAGTGAAGTTATGGAGTTTTTAATAAGGTGAGTACAATATTATAAACAGACGTTTCGGTCCCTCAGGACCTTCATCAGTGTACTACAAAATAAAAATAACAGACAAGAAGAAATTAAATACAGACAGTGGTCCAATTACAGTAGTAAATACACAAGATCAAAAATTATATAAAAGATTATATAAATAAGTGCAGTTCGTCCGAGCTGCAAATCTACCTTCCTGGGAGATGACAAAGGAGGAGGGAGGGATTTGGGAGGAATTTGGTTGGATGTCCCGTGAGAGAGGAAAAAAGGAGGGAAAAAAAAAAAGTGGGAAAAAAAAAAAAAAAAAAATTCAACACATTTCTGCTCGATATGGAGCTACAAAGATTTTATCGTTCCATTCGCCTTAAAGCACACTTTTCACAGGAGCCTCTATCCCCTATGGCTCCAAATACTTCCCCATCAGACCCAGCTCAGATCACTGCGGCGAGTTTAGGTCTCAAATCCAGGAGCACATACCGTCCACCCCGGGATAAACATGCTGTGGAAACCTTCATAGGCTTTATTAATAATTCCTTTGAACAATTGAGGGGAGACATGCAAAAAGGCCTAATTCACTACCACCACAATATGTCAAACATAGACAAACAAGCCCTCAAAACACTGGAAACTGACAAATCCATTATTATCAAACCCGCGGACAAAGGAGGGGCAATTGTAGTCATGGATAAAGATAAATATATCTTAGAAATACAACGCCAACTGAGTGACACTAAGATTTACTCGAAACTAGATGTTGACCCCACACAAAACATCAGTGCTTCTATCCTCAACACAGTCGACCATTATCTAACAAACAATACTATAGATCCTAAAACACGTGATTTTTTGATCAAGAAATTTCCCATCACACCTGTATTTTATATTCTTCCTAAAATACATAAATGCCTTGAAAACCCTCCAGGACGTCCGATCGTCGCCTCCACCGACTCCTTATTGTCCCCCTTGTCCATCTTTCTTGAAAAAGTACTCACCCCACTCACCCAAAAAAGCCCGTCTTACCTACTGGATACAGGGGCATTTCTGGACACAATTCATTCCATCCACCAGATACCACCTAACTCTTTGCTTGTAACCCTAGATGTGAATAGTTTATACACATCGATTCCACACAACAAAGGTATAGAATGTGTGGACAATCTATTAGAGAGATTTAACATACCCATCGACACACGGAATCTCTGTTTGGACCTACTGACTTTAGTCCTTAAAAAAAATTTCTTCTTATTTGGGAACACCTTTTATCTCCAGAAACAAGGAACCGCGATGGGCTCAAATGTAGCACCCCCATACGCCAACTGCTATATGGCGGAATTTGAGCAGAAGGTCATTTATTCTAACGATCTGTACAAAAAACATGCGATGGTATGGAAAAGATATATAGATGATATATTCTGCTTATGGGGAGGATCCATGGAATCTCTTGACATCTTTTTCAACACCATCAATACGGCTTGGGAGGGTCTCAATTTCACCATTTCATCCAGCCTTGAATCCATTAATTTTCTAGACACTAAGGTCATAAAAGATGGGGAAGGTTTCTTATCCACAGATCTATTCGTCAAGCCGACGGACAGAAATGGCCTACTCCGCTTTGACAGTCTACATCCTAAATCCACTATTTCATCCATACCCAAATCCCAGTTCCATAGGGTTAGACGCATAGTTAGTGATACCACCACCAGGGATACCCGACTCAGGGAAATGCAACACAAGTTTGTGGAACGGGGATACCCCCCTGCCCTTTTACAAAAATCTCTCGATTCTGACACCCAAAACCGTCAAACCATCTCTGATCGTCTACCTTTTGTCCACACTTATCATCCAGCAGTACGTATCCTTCATAAAAAAATTCACCAGCATTGGAAAATCCTACATACAGCGTATCCTTCTGTCCCTGAATTTAAGAACCCTTTCCTCCCATGTTTCAAAAGGGCTCCTAACATCAAGGACCACCTCATTCGAGCTGACCTTCCTACCAACACCCCCAGATTGAGACAAAGATTCCTCTCAAACCCAAAAACTGGTACTTTCCCTTGTCTCCATTGTTTCCAATGCAACAATGTCACCAGAGGTAGTACCTTCTACCATCCACAATCAGGCAAACAATACCACATCAGGGACTACTTCACATGCAATTCTTCTTTTGTAGTTTACCTTATCAAATGCCCATGTGGCCTTATCTACATTGGAGAAACCATTCAACCAGTAAAAGATCGCATATCTAAACATAAGTCCACCATCCGCTGTAAAAATTTGTTACTACCATTGCCACAACATTTCTCATCCGCTGGCCACACTGTTTCACAACTAAAGTTCCAGGTCATAGACCATGTACCTATACCACGCAGAGGCGGCGACCGAATTCGGATGCTCAAACGTAGGGAATCATTTTGGATTCACGAATTACAATCTTTAACCCCAAAGGTCTTAATCGAGATTATGATTTGCTTTCCTTCATATAACAGGTGAACCACGACTATACAACACAACACATTTGGATGCATAATAGAAATAATTAGGAATTGATACAAGTATTGTCCCCACTATTTATGATTATATCCAGACAGACAAATATGTGGTGTGTACATTGACTACTTTTCTATGTTATTGCATATCTTGCTAATTGTGTTTTCCTTTATTCCCAGCATCCCACCTAGACCTCTGCCTCCTCTCCTGCTCCCCTTGGATGTTCCCGTTTTTGGCTCCCTTTCCTCCATTAGCCTGCTCCTCTCCAACAACACGCAGTGGAACGCATTTCCCCCTGCTGGAACGCAAACAGTGGCACTTCCGCTCACGTGACCGGCACCTGACTATGTACCCTATGACGCGCACTCCGCGTCACTTCCGGTTCCGGGTCTTCACTCATTCGCGCGCTCCTGCGGCGTCCTACAGCCATCACTCCCCCTATCATATATAAATTCGGGTGGACACACCGGGGACACTACATCTCCTACTGACAAGCGGTGGACTCCGCGTCTCTAGAGGATTTTCCACAGGACAGGAGACTACAGGTACATGCTACCCACTACATATTTCCTTTATTGAGGGAGTTATTGAATGTGCCTCTCTCACTTCAGCCCTCTTTCTCTTCTTTCAGTCTCCATTACAAGATTTTCCATATCTTTTGGATATTACAGCTTCTTGATTCCAGCTTCTATTTCAGGTTTGCTCTAGTTCATTTGTTCTTCACCCCAGTTATATACATAGGTCACAACTTATTTAGCCACTTCTCCCTTACAGTCACCGTAGTGGAATTTGTCCACCTACATGACCTCCACTCTGGTATGTTACTCTTTCCTTTTTTTTCCCTCCTTTTTTCCTCTCTCACGGGACATCCAACCAAATTCCTCCCAAATCCCTCCCTCCTCCTTTGTCATCTCCCAGGAAGGTAGATTTGCAGCTCGGACGAACTGCACTTATTTATATAATCTTTTATATAATTTTTGATCTTGTGTATTTACTACTGTAATTGGACCACTGTCTGTATTTAATTTCTTCTTGTCTGTTATTTTTATTTTGTAGTACACTGATGAAGGTCCTGAGGGACCGAAACGTCTGTTTATAATATTGTACTCACCTTATTAAAAACTCCATAACTTCACTTATCTTTTTGAGTGCCGGGTTTTTGATAGACTTGATTCTGGTTTGGTACCTTACCCGTGCACCAAAAAAACAATCAGAAGGTGCGATAGTTTTTGTATATTCTACAAAGAACATTAAAGCTGACACTCTATCCCGCTCATTCCTGTCTTCCGACCAAGAGGAGGAGCCTATACATATCATTGACGCCTCCAAAGTAATGACTGTGGCTCCGTTTGACCTGTCTCATCTTCCACCCAGTAAGACCTTTGTAGCAGTTGCGGATCGTAAGAAGGTTCTACTCTGGGGCCATTCATCCAAACTAGCCGGTCATGCTGGCCAGAGGAAGACCTTTCTGCTCATCGCCTGACATTACTGGTGGCCTTTCCTGCGCAAGGATGTTGCGGACTTTGTCGTGACTTGTTCATCCTGTGCCCATAACAAGGTTTCCAGGCACCTTCCATCCGGCCATCTCCTTCCTCTCCCCGTGCCTTCCGCTCCGTGGCAACACATTGCAATGGACTTCATTACCGATCTTCCTGTTTCTGCTGGTTGTTCTGTGATTTGGGTGGTCGCTGACCGCTTTTCTAAAATGGCCCACTTCATCTCTCTGCCTGGTCTTCTGTCTGCATCTGTGCTGGCTAAGGACTTCATTCATCACATCTTTCGTCTTCACGGCCTACCCCTCCACATTGTGTCTGATCGCGGGGTTCAGTTCACTTCGCGCTTCTGGAGAGCTACGTGTAAGCTGCAGGATGTCTCCTTGGATTTTTCCTTTGCTTATCATCCTCAATCCAATGGTCAAGTGGAACGTATCAACCAGGTCCTTACCAGCTTTCTTCGGCACTTTGTCAACGCTCACCGTAACGATTGGGTTGAGCTCCTGCCCTGGGCCGAGTTCTCCTATAACAACCATGAGAGCGAGTCTTCTTCTAAATCCCCGTTCTTTGTGGTCTACAGTCAACACCTCCGGATTCCGTTTCCCGTCTCCTCTTCAGTGGACAATGCTGCCGCGGAGTCTCTGGTCAGCGAATTTTCGGGTATTTTGGAAGACACTAGATCTGCGCTTCTTCAGTCCTCCGAGCGGATGAAGAAGCATGCTGATAAGAGACGTCTGGATCCGCCTCAATTCCGCCCGGGAGACAAAGTCTGGCTCTTCTCCAAATATGTCCGTCTCAAGATACCATCATATAAGTTGGGTCCGCGGTTCATCGGTCCGTTCGAGGTTCTGAACCAAATCAATCCCATGGCTTACAAGCTGAAACTCCCAGCCTCCTTACGGATTCCCAACTCCTTTCATGTATCCCTCCTCAAACCTGTTGACATTAATTCTTTCTCTGACGATCCAGGTACCGCTCCAGCTCCAGTCTCTGCTGAGGACGTCTTTGAGGTAGAAAACATTTTGGCCACCAAGAGAGTAAGAGGAAAGACTTTCTTTCTTGTGGATTGGAAGGGGTTTGGCCCTGAGGAGAGGTCTTGGGAACCCAGGGAGAACATTCATGACCTCATCTTCTTAAAAGATTTCTTGCGGGCCTAAAGAAGAGGGGGCATAAAGGGGGGGGGGGGTACTGTAGCAGGAGGCAGAGACACTGTTCCCCTCACTGCCGTGGTCCAGGTCCGGCGTCCTCCCGCTCCCCAGCTGCTGTGGCGCACACCGCGCGCAGCTTCCCGGGCACTCCTTCCCTCTTAAAGGGGCCACGCGCGCCGTCCTATAGTGTCCCCAGCCAATGGCCAGAGAACTCCCCCTATATAAGGCACCTCCTCCAAAATGGAGGTGCCAGTGCAAGGTTGTTGTTCCGTGTGCTAAACACTTGCTCCAGCCCTCAGGTCCCGCTGCCTGTCAGTCCTGCCAGCCAGTCTGTCTAACAGTTCTGTCCTCCAGTCTGTCTACAGTTGAGCCCGCCAGCCTATCTAACAGTTCTGTCCTCCAGTCTGTCTACAGTTGAGCCCGCCAGCCTGCTTACCTGGAAGCACCTGTCTGTAACCTGCAGTGCCCGCCAGCCTGCTTACCTGGAGCACCTGCCTGTTACCTGTCGTGCCCGCCTGCTTGCCCACCCGGAGCACCCGTCTGGCTATCTGCCGAACCAGCCTGCTTATCTACCTGGTTCACCAGTCAGCCTTCCTGCCTTGCTCATCTGCTGTACCGGTCAGTTCCTGCCATCTGACCTGTGGGAGTCACCTGCTCTCACACAAGGTCGGTCCCAGCGTGGCACCTGGTCCACCTGCCCTGTCCCTCCCTGGTTCATGGAGTCGACTAAGCCGCCGTGTGACCTTGGTCAGGCCGAATAGGCACTTAGTCACGCCCCTCTGGTCCCTCCTTGTGACACGCCCCCTGGGCCGTGTGGGGAACCCGGAACCGGGCCTTTTTGTGGATGCTGTGGGTTGTAGTCACCGTGGCGGTGACCCGGTCCCTTGGCTCAGGGTGGTCAAACCAGTGGCCGTCTATTTATGTGGTTTTTATTATTATTAAATGTCCGACTACGCCACCTGTCGATTGCGGTTAGGAGGAACCGCCGCTGCTGGGCAGGCCGCTGAGGCTGATGAGGTGTGCAGCTAGATGGTGTGACTCCCGACAGGAAGAGTATTGCCTCAGGGCAGCGTGAGTGGATGATGAGAGTTGTGGTGCAAGGGCGCAGCATAAACGACTCAAGAGTCTTTGCAGTGCAGTCCAGGGTCTTTACTCACAGTTGTTAATCCAGATTATTACGACCGGTCATAATCTCCTGCATCGTACTGCGTTCAACAAGTGAGGGGCTCGGCCGACTCCCAGATATCTTTGGAGTACTTATCAGGACCCCCTTCATGTGTCCTTTCTCTGGCCCTTCGTGCCTCACACCTTACACCGCTTCTGTCCAGCGGCCTCGGGTCTTGGCGGGCGACGTGTGTTCCGTCCCCTGGACCCTATGTGGTGCCTTCCTAGCGTGGACTGTAAGGGGCTGTTGCACATGCAATGCCACAGCCTCCGGTGACTAGCTGAGCGTGGTTTCTGCCTCCACTAGTTAAGGGAACCGGTTCCCTGTCTTGGCCTGACCCCCCTACCTCCTGGTAGCGGCGGGCGTACGGCCGGCTTGCTGCACGGCCCATACCCCTGGGGTCCCTTCACTCCTTCTCCTGGAGCCTTTCCTGCTCCCTCTCCTCTCTGCTCTTTCTCTTCTCAGTCTTGGGCCTCTCAGGCTAGGCCCGCCTCCTGGAGCAGAGCTCCACAGAGCCCTGCTCTTTCACTTCTCCCCTGTGACTGAACACACTTCCTAAGATGGCTCCCCTCTTTATACTCCTACTCAGCGCACCCAGGATCTGCACTCTCCACCCACACACCACTGGGTTCCCCCTTTCCTAGGTGATCCCTCCCCACTCCAGCCAGGGATCAGGGACAGTTGTGCTCTCCCGTGGGAGCATTGTCGCCCTGTCCCCCGGAAATGTGGTGTAGTGCATGCAGGTGTCAGGGTCCTGAGCCATACTCCATCCTTACCTGAGAGTGAGATATCACACCTCTGGGTGAGATGCAATACCTCTGTAGCGACCGAACCCTCGGGGCGCTACACTTGCACCGAAGCACAGAGGTTCCACCACCCGGACCCGTAACACTGCCATTTCATCACAATGGGATTCAGCTAAGGTCACCCGGTCCAGTTCATCATAAATCTGCCCCATAGCCTTAAAAAAAATCTTCTACTGAAGAGAGTATGGGTGAAATGAATGAATGAAAATGCCCAAGACTGGGGATCCCCTCTAAGAAGGGAAATAACAAGACCCACCCGAGAACCTTCATTCCCGGAGGAAACAGGGCGAAGTTGGAAATATACTTTGCATCTGTGGTGCCCCTGAGGGTTGGGTCGCCACAGAGGTACTGCATCTCATCCAGAGGTGTGGTATCTCACTCTCAGGTAAGGAAGGAGTACTGCCCGGGACCCTAACACCTGCATCCAACACTACACTACTCCAGACCAGCAGGAGGGGCAAGATGCGTCGCGCTTCCTGCTGAGCCCTGTCCCTGGCTGGAGTGGGGGGAACCAAAGTAGGGGGAACCATGTAGTGGGTGTGGGTGGAGGAAGTAAATCAGGGGAGCATTGGAAGAAGTGATATAAAAAGAGGGTAGAACATTCTAGAGGGAGTTCAGCCAGTCAGTCAGAGGAGGACAGTGAAGGGAGCAGGAGCTCTGTAGGAGCTCTGCTCAGAGAAGCGGGCCTAGAGAGAGGCCCAGGACTGGAGAGAGAGAGGAGCAGGAAAGGCTCCAGGAACGTGGAAGGGACCCCAGGGGTACAGGCAGTGCTGGAGGCCACCCGTACGCCCGAATCTGCCCGGAGGTGGAGGGGTCAGGTCGCACAAAGGGGACCGGTCCCTAAACTAGCAGAGTTCTTCAAGTCTCAACTAGGAAACCGGAGGCTGCAGTATTTCAGGTACTGCAGCCACAATCCACATCTGTCTCACCAAGAAGGTAGCCATAGAGGACCCAGGGGACAGAGAAGACTTTGCCCGACAAGGTCTGCAGTCACTGGATTGGGACACTAGGTGTGAGGTGCAGTGAGACGACCAGAAGGAATACACAGAAGGGGGTCCTGCTATGTACTCTGGAGGTACCTGAGGGTTGGCTGAACCCCTGCCTGGTGAACGCAGCGCAACGTGGGAGGCTGTAAGCTGGACAGTGCAACCTGAGGAACTTAACAACTGTGAGTAAACTCTGAAGACTGCACCCCACTGTCTCTGTGAAGTTATTGCTGCACCATCACCCCTGCACTACACCGCAACATCCATAACAACTCAGCACAGCCCTGGAGCTAAGCTCTACCTGTGGAGAGCTAAACCAACTCTGCTGCATTAACAACAGCTCCAAAGGATCTGCTCCGCAGCGGCGGCTCCCTTTAGCCGCATACCACTGGTGGCGTCACGAACTGTATATAAAAACTATAAATCCCCTGGAAATATTCCCCTTTCGATTTACAGCCCTGGGCCACGGACCGGGTCACCGCCACTGTGACATCTCCCCTAGCAACGACCGGCCCGGCACCGAGTACCCCACGGCCCAGGGGGCACATCACATCCCTCATTAAAATTATTACGATCTCCCCCAAAAAAATCAGGAAGGGGCACCTTAGATTCTATGGGAATGACACCCGCTGCAGGACTGGGGTTAGAAATTGCCTGTGTCAGGGGAACCCCTGAGTCATAGTCTGACTGTGCTGGTTCACAGTGCCTGCCAAATCCTGGAAAATTCCCAGAAGACTAAGCATCTGGCCAGTAAACTGCCTGACGAGATCCATTTTTTTTTCTTCCCGTTTTTTCTTTAATATATCTATTTATATATGGCTGTTTATTATGTTATGCGCTTTGCAGTGGGACCCAGCAAGACTGGCACCAAACCAGCAAAGGCGCAGCCACAGGCGCACTTGGCGCAAGCTGTACAGCTAGGCGAGCCCATGAGGGCTGGGAATACTCTTCACCCAGCTTCCAGTAAATGGAAGGGGCGACTTTGGCAGAGCCCTTCCCAGGCCCACTGTCGCCGGACAGCTGGCGTCTGGTGCGCGACTGGTGCCTAGTCAAGAAACAGGTGAGTACCTCTGCAAGAACCCTGGGAAGTGAAACCAGAAGAGAAAATGAGAAAACCCCTGAAAACATAGCAAACCTAATGCTAGCACCACTCAACACTACAGCACATGGAACTGCAATAAACAACAAGGCACTGAGCAGGGAGCAAGATTATATAGCCCGCCTAATAATTAGGTGTTGAATACCTCCCTATTACCCCCAGACAGCCACTCCCTGCTAGCCTGCACAGCAGAATGAACACAATTTCACCTTTGCTTAGTACCAAACAAAGCAGCATCTTGCTTTGCCTGGCAACCGAGGAAATCAGTGACAGACACGGCATCCCGAGTCCTCACACATCCCACAACACCAGACCGTGATGCTTGAAAAGACTGGGACAGTCTCCGTGCACGCATAGCAGCTCCGTCTCCAAGATCAGGACAATGGCGGCACCTGCGACTGGAGTAGCACAGCATCGGACCTGCTCTATTCCCAGGTGGGAGCGCAGAACCACGATTCCTATTAGGGCTAAAGGAACATTTTTGTGGGAATTTTTTTTTTATTTTCGCAGCTCTACGTTATAAACTTCTGTGAAGCACCCAGGGGTTCAAGGCGCTCACATCTACATACATTATTCAAGGCGTCTAGTTTCCAAAATGGGGTCACTTATGGGGGGTTTCCACTGTTTAGGCACATCAGGGGCTCTCCAAATGCGACATGGCATCCCCTAATGATTCCAGCTAATTTTGTGCTCTAAAAGTCCATTGGCACTCTTTCCCTTCTGTGCCCTGCCGTGTGGTCAAGCAGTAGTTTTCCCCCACATATGGGATATTGGCGTACTCAGGAGAAATTGCACAACATATTTTGGGGTCCATTTTCATCTGTTACCCTTGTGAAAATAAAAAAATTGGGGTTAAAAGAACACTTTTGTGGGAAAAATTAGATTTTTATTTTTTCAGCTCCATATTATAAACCTCTATGAAGCAGCTGGGGGGTCAAGGAGCTCACCACACATCTACATACATTTTTCAAAGGGTCAAGTTTCCAAAATGGGGTCACTTGTGGGGGTTTTCACTGTTTAGGCACATCGGGGGCTCTCAAAACACAACATGGTGTCCAATAATGATTCTAGCCAATTTTGCACTCCAAAAGTTCATTGACGTTCTTTCCCTTCCGAGCCCTGCCGTGCACCCTAACAATAGCTTTCCCCCACATATGGGGTATTGGCAGGGCCGGCTCCAGGTTTTTGTGGGCCCCGGGCGAAAGAGTCTCAGTGGGCCCCTTTAGCACATACCACGATTCATGATGCACAGATACGGCGGAGAAATATAGGTATACAACACAGGGCCCAGGCTGCCCCCTCATCCTTCACATATGCAAACATGCACGCACACACAGTACGCAGACATGCACGCACACACACACAGTACGCAGACATGCATGCACACACATACAGTACGCAGACACGCATGCACACACAGTACGCAGACACGCACACACAGTACGCACACACATACAATACGCAGACACGCACACACACACACAATACGCAGACACGCACACACACACAATACGCAGACACGCACACACACAATACGTTGACACGCACACACACACAATACGCAGACACGCACACACACAATACGCAGACACACACACAATACGCAGACACGCACACACAATATACGCAGACATGCACACACACAATACGCAGACACGCACACACAATACGCAGACACGCACACACACAATACGCAGACATGCACACACACAATACGCAGACACGCACACACACACAATACGCAGACACGCACACACACAATACGTTGACACGCACACACACACAATACGCAGACACGCACACACACAATACGCAGACACGCACACACACAATACGCAGACACGCACACACACAATACGCAGACACGCACACACAATATACGCAGACATGCACACACACAATAGGCAGACACGCACACACAATACGCAGACACGCACACACACAATACGCAGACACGCACACACAATATACGCAGACATTCACACACACAATACGCAGACACGCACACACACAATACGCAGACACGCACACACACAATACACAGACACGCACACACAATATACGCAGACATGCACACACACAATAGGCAGACACGCACACACAATATGCAGACACGCACACACACAATACGCAGACACGCACACACAATATACGCAGACATTCACACACACAATACGCAGACACGCACACACACAATACGCAGACACGCACACACACAATACGCAGACACGCACACAAAATACGCAACACGCACACACACACAATACGCAGACACGCACACACACAATACGCAGACACGCACACACAATATACGCAGACATGCTCACACACAATACGCAGACACGCACACACACACAATACGCAGACACGCACACACACACAATACGCAGACACACACACACAATATGCAGACATGCACACACAGAATATGCAGACATGCACACACACAATACGCAGACACGCACACACACAATACGCAGACACGCACACACAATATACGCAGACATGCTCACACACAATACGCAGACACAAACACACAATACGCACACACGCACACACACACAATATGCAGACACACACACACAATATGCAGACATGCACACACACAATATGCAGACATGCACACACACAATACGCAGACACGCACACACACAATACGCAGACACGCACACACACAATACGCAGACACACACACACAATACGCAGACACACACACAGAATACGCAGACACACACACAATACGCAGACACACACAATTACGCAGACACGCACACACAATATACGCAGACACGCACACACAATATATGCAGACACGCACACACAATACGCAGACACGCACACAATACGCAGACACGCACACACAGTGCACAGACATGTGCATGCACACTTTACGCAGGCATGTACACACATACACACATGAACATGGTACACAGATATACAGACACAATACACAGACACGCACAGATACATACACATACATATTTGAACACATTCTTAAAAACACATATAAAACAGACATAAATATATATACACAGTCATACACACTGACATACACAGACATTCACATCATACATGCACACACACGTAAGAAATATTTTTTATATTGGGATTGGGGAAGCTCGCTCACCTGCCCCCTGGCCTGTGTCCCGTCCAGCTCCTCAGTCATGTGGCAGTGGAGGGCCCCAGGTGTGTCACATGGCCCTGGACCATCAGCGGGGGCCCACTCGCCATCAGCAGGACTTCCCCGGCATCTGTGCAGGACCGCCGGTGCCCTGCACAGATGCCGGGGAAACGGCCCGGGCCCCGATAACGAGTGGGCCTCCCTGATGGTCCAGGGCCCCGGCACTTGCCTGGGTACGCCGGGTGCTGACGCTGGCCCTGGGTATTGGAGTACTCAGGGGAAATTGCACAACAAATTTTGGGGTCCATATTCTCCTGTTACCCTTGTGAAATTAAAAAAAAATGGGTCTAAATTAAAATTTTTGTGAAAAAAAGTTAAATGTTCATTTTTTTTCCTTCCACATTCCATTAATTCATGTGAAGCACCTGAAGGGTTAATAAAGTTCTTGAATGTGGTTTTGCAGACTTTGAGGGGTGCAGTTCTTAGAACGGTGTCACTTTTGGGTATTTTCTGTCATATAGACCCCTCACAGTCACTTCAAATGTGATGTGGTCCCTAAGAAGAATGGTTTTGTAAAATGTGTTGGAAAAATGAGAAATCACTGGTCAACTTTTAACCCTTATAGCTCCCTAACAAAAAGGATTATGTTTCAAAAATTGCGCTGCTGTAAAGTCGACACGTGGGAAATGTGATTTATTAACTATTTTGTGTGACAGAACTCTCTGGTTTAAGGGCATAAAAATGTAAAAATTGAAATTTTCACTAAATGTCCAATGTTTGCACAAATAAACACAAGTCCTATATAACGAACAATTCTTACCACAATCATGAAGTAGAATATGCCACGAAAAAACTCAGAAAAAGCTCAGGATCAGGGGGATCCGGTGAAACGTTCCAGAGTAATTACCTCATAAAGGGACAGGGGTCAGAACTGTAAAATGTGGCCGGTCACGAAGGCTTGGGGGGGGTGAAGGGATTAACTCTATGATCAGTTCCTGATGTAAACGTGGTACAGCACATTCCGCACACGGCTCACACTTTATTAACCCTTAAAGCACCACTCCAGCTGGTTTTTTTATTCCACCGCTGGAGTGGTGCTGTAAATGTAAGTCCCGTGCTCCCTGTCTGATACTCACCTGCTGCCACCTTCAACTGCTTCCAGCGTCACTTCGATCGGTCTCTGGCAAAAAGTGACCTATGTGCAGCTCCAGTGTTTCATGGAACGCTTTGGAGGTCACTTTTCAATACAAGTCTATGACAGCCCCGTTCTGGCCCCGTTCTGGCCCCGTTCTGGCCTCGTTCTGGCCTCGTTCTGGCCTCGTTCTGGCCTCGTTCTGGCCTCGTTCTGGCCCCGTTCTGGCCTCGTTCTGGCCTCGTTCTGGCCTCGTTCTGGCCCTGTTCTGGCCCTGTTCTGGCCTCGTTCTGGCCCTGTTCTGGCCTCGTTCTGGCCTCGTTCTGGCCCCGTTCTGGCCTCGTTCTGGCCCCGTTCTGGCCCCGTTCTGGCCTCGTTCTGGCCCCGTTCTGGCCCCGTTCTGGCCTCGTTCTGGCCCCGTTCTGGCCTCGTTCTGGCCCCGTTCTGGCCCCGTTCTGGCCTCGTTCTGGCCCCGTTCTGGCCCCGTTCTGGCCTCGTTCTGGCCTCGTTCTGGCCCCGTTCTGGCCTCGTTCTGGCCCGGTTCTGGCCTCGTTCTGGCCCCGTTCTGGCCTCGTTCTGGCCCGGTTCTGGCCTCATTCTGGCCTCGTTCTGGCCCGGTTCTGGCCTCGTTCTGGCCCGGTTCTGGCCTCGTTCTGGCCTCGTTCTGGCCTCATTCTGGCCCGGTTCTGGCCTTGTTCTGGCCCCGTTCTGGCCTCGTTCTGGCCCGTTTCTGGCCCCGTTCTGGCTTCGTTCTGGCCTCGTTCTGGCCCCATTCTGGCCCGGTTCTGGCCTTGTTCTGGCCCGGTTCTGGCCTCGTTCTGGCCCCGTTCTGGCCTCGTTCTGGCCCGGTTCTGGCCTCGTTCTGGCCTCGTTCTAGCTCTCATAGACTTGTATTGAGAATGTGTGACGTATCTTCTGACTTTAGCCAGTCACAAGATGGCGTGGGGGACCGGAGCAGCCCCCAATAAACTATGAAGACACTGGAAGGTGAGTATATGACCAGGAGCAGGGGGCTTAGATTTAAAGTGCCACTCTAGCGCTGAAAAAAAAACAAAATGCTGGAGTGGTGCTTTAACATTACACTTTTGGAAACCCCCTTTGTGTCACTTATTTCTGTTCAGTTGCATTCTCTTCAGAGCAACACTCCCTGGAATGTAAATCACTTTTCTCAAAACTGATGTCAGAGGCACCTAGGAGAAGAAGCGAATGATGGAGATGTCACCAATCTGCACATGGTGAGAAAATGGACACCGAATATAATAGGATGTCTCCAGGTTGAGCCTCCTGCAGAAATCTTGGCACCTCCGGCCTCGGCTGCTGTCACTTAGGTCATTAATGGTCGTCTGAGGACGGTTCTGCTACTGAATGTACAAATCATAAGGATCCGCTGCCGGCAGCTCCTGTGTAATCACCGACCAATGACGTCCCCGATGTGCTCAATGGAGACAAGTCCGGAGACGCTGCCGGCAGCTCCTGTGTAATCACCGACCAATGACGTCCCCGATGTGCTCGATGGAGACAAGTCCGGAGACACTGCCGGCAGCTCCTGTGTAATCCCCGACCAATGACGTCCCCGATGTGCTCGATGGAGACAAGTCCGGAGACGCTGCCGGCAGCTCCTGTGTAATCACCGACCAATGACGTCCCCGATGTACCCGATGGAGACAAGTCCAGAGACGCTGCCGGCAGCTCCTGTATAATCACCAACCAATGACGTCCCCGATGTGCTCGATGGAGACAAGTCCAGAGACGCTGCCGGCAGCTCCTGTGTAATCACCGACCAATGACGTCCCCGATGTACTGGATGGAGACAAGTCCAGAGACGCTGCCGGCAGCTCCTGTGTAATCACCGACCAATGACGTCCCCGATGTGCTCGATGGAGACAAGTCCAGAGATGCTGCCGGCAGCTCCTGTGTAATCACCGACCAATGACGTCCCCGATGTACTGGATGGAGACAAGTCCAGAGACGCTGCCGGCAGCTCCTGTGTAATCACCGACCAATGACGTCCCCGATGTACTGGATGGAGACAAGTCCAGAGACGCTGCCGGCAGCTCCTGTGTAATCACCGACCAATGACGTCCCCGATGTGCTGGATGGAGACAAGTCCAGAGACGCTGCCGGCAGCTCCTGTGTAATCACCGACCAATGACGTCCCCGATGTGCTCGATGGAGACAAGTCCAGAGATGCTGCCGGCAGCTCCTGTGTAATCACCGACCAATGACGTCCCCGATGTACTGGATGGAGACAAGTCCAGAGACGCTGCCGGCAGCTCCTGTGTAATCACCGACCAATGACATCCCCGATGTGCTCGATGGAGACAAGTCCGGAGACGCTGCCGGCAGCTCCTGTGTAATCACTGACCAATGACGTCCCCGATGTGCTCGATGGAGACAAGTCCGGAGACGCTGCCGGCAGCTCCTGTGTAATCACTGACCAATGACGTCCCCGATGTGCTCGATGGAGACAAGTCCAGAGACGCTGCCGGCAGCTCCTGTGTAATCACTGACCAATGACGTCCCCGATGTGCTCGATGGAGACAAGTCCAGAGACGCTGCCGGCAACTCCTGTGTAATCACTGACCAATGACGTCCCCGATGTGCTCGATGGAGACAAGTCCAGAGACGCTGCCGGCAGCTCCTGAGTAATCACTGACCAATGACGTCCCCGATGTGCTCGATGGAGACAAGTCCGGAGGCGCTGCCGGCAGCTCCTGTGTAATCACCGACCAATGACGTCCTCGATGTGCTGGATGGAGACAAGTCCAAAGACACTGCTGGCAGCTCCTGTGTAATCACCGACCAATGACGTCCCCGATGTACTGGATGGAGACAAGTCCAGAGACGCTGCCGGCAGCTCCTGTGTAATCACTGACCAATGACGTCCCCGATGTGCTCGATGGAGACAAGTCCAGAGACGCTGCCGGCAGCTCCTGTGTAATCACTGACCAATGACGTCCCCGATGTGCTCGATGGAGACAAGTCCAGAGACGCTGCCGGCAGCTCCTGTGTAATCACTGACCAATGACGTCCCCGATGTGCTCGATGGAGACAAGTCCAGAGACGCTACCGGCAGCTCCTGTGTAATCACTGACCAATGACGTCCCCGATGTGCTCGATGGAGACAAGTCCAGAGACGCTGCCGGCAGCTCCTGTGTAATCACTGACCAATGACGTCCCCGATGTGCTCGATGGAGACAAGTCCGGAGGCGCTGCCGGCAGCTCCTGTGTAATCACCGACCAATGACGTCCTCGATGTGCTGGATGGAGACAAGTCCAAAGACACTGCTGGCAGCTCCTGTGTAATCACCGACCAATGACGTCCCCGATGTGCTGGATGGAGATGTGGCACCCCAGGGGTCTGGTCTCCACAGTAATAGCAATGTTATGTCTGAGAGCAGGTGGGAGGTCTCTTGGTCAGGAATCCTATTCATGCCACACCTCCTGCCCGGTCCTGGGAGGGGAAGGACTTCCCCTATATAAAACTGGGGCTGAGGCAGGGTTAGGGAGAAGAAGAGGAGCAGCTTAGGAAAGAAAGATCAGGAGCTCAGTGGGAGCAGTGCTAAAAGGAATCAGGGGCTGGCAGCTGAAGAGCTCGCCCTGATTGAAGAGTTACCACCGGACCCGGAGTCCGAGGCTGTGGGGATTAACCCTGACCCAGCAGCAGAAACCGACCGGCAGGGGATTTCAGGTCCTCTGGCCAAGAAACCCGAAGGCACGGTCACACGCGTGGGACCAGCACCGCCGTCGTGGAGCGGAAGCCACTAGAAGGCCCCGAGTCACCGGCCATACGGGTGAGCACCACACGGTACACTCAGGGACGTGGGCTACCTTTACCCGCCTCTAGCAAGGAAGCCAGAAGAGTACAATTAGTTGGGGAGGCCTACAACTCCGCCTGGCCAAGGGGGATCCCATCTGCTCAAGGACTGACCAGGCCCCGACCGCTAGCCAGTACTCCGGGAGGGTCTATCTTTGTCACCAGTAAAGACCCTGAACTACACCGCATCGTCTCTGAGTGGTTCCTGCTACCCCCATTATCCACGTCGGCTGCCCTGAGGCCATACCCCTCCCGTTGGGGGTTACACCATCCACGCTGCACCATCCTTCCACCGGCCTCAGCGGTCTGCCCTGTAGTGGCAGCTCCATAGCTGCATTCAACGGGTGGCGTAGTCGTCCTACATCTACTGCTAATATACCGCCACTTAGTCTGACTCCCTGGGCACGGACCGGGTCATCGCCACGAGACTACTACCCCTATCCGATCCGGCTCCGGGTAGGCTCCCGCGTGCGCAACGCTGCGCGACTCAGGCCCAGGGGTGCGTCAGCTTTTTGGCGTAGTCGGCAGGATCCCGTGCCCGCAACCACCGGGTACTGCGTGAATGAAAAAAAAGAGACTTTTAAACTTACCTGTGGTGAAGATTCCCGCCATCCGGCGCCATCTTCAGCCTTCTTCCCGCCATCGGTGAAGATTCCCGCCATCCGGCGCCATTTTCAGCCTTCTTCCCGCCTTCCGTGGAGTTTTCCCGCCATTGGACGCCATCTTGAAGACGCCGCGCGGGAAGAAGAGGGGCGTGGATTCCAAAAGCGTGCGAGAACTGAAGCCCCGCCTCACGTCCAGACGTCGCGTAAGGTCCTGGAAGGAGCCCAGCAGACGCTGACGTCACAGGAGCGCGACGGAAGGTCCTCAACCCTGACGATCCACTGCGGAGCCGCGGCCTACGGAAGAGGATCATCGCAAGGTAGGCCACGGTCCACTAGGGGGGAGGAAGATGTCGGATACGGAGGAGAGCTTCACTGCCTCAACCCCCGCCAGCGCCAGCGCTGCTGCAGTCATGCCTTTTACCATGCCCTATATCCCGGGAGCAGCCTGGCTACCCCAATACTCAGGGGAGTCACATACCCTGAATGACTTTAGAGAAAAGCTAGATAGCCTATTCCAGGTGTACCCCCTCACAGAAGAGCAAAAAGTGAGCATCCTGGTGGCCCAACTAACCGGGGCAGCCCAAAGGGAGGTAAAGTCCTGGCCACCTGGGAGGAGGACTGTCGCGGGGATACTAACCCGGCTGAGGGACACCTTTGATACCCGCACCTCAGCCGAGATTAAGCTTAAATTCTATGGGTGCAAGCAGCGAGCACACGAGAGTATAAGGGACTATGCACTAAACCTACAAGAGGCCCTGAGAGCCATTAAGCAGACCGACCCCGACAGCGTGGGAAACGAGGACAGGCTGTTGACCGAACAATTTATAGAGGGACTATATTGCAATGTCCACCGAACCCAGTTGCGGGCCATAGCCTTACAGGATCCTCATCTGGACTTTGCACAGTTCAAGGACAGAGCCATCCGGGTGCTCCGAGAACCGGCACCGGGTGGCGTTGTGACCCACAGGCGCCCAGCTATCACTTACCACCAGGAGGCGGCGCCCTTGTCGGCAGGGCCTGTGGGGGCTGATGCGCAGGCTTTGAACAATGACCCGGCTCCAGACCTGCACCATCAGGTCCAAGAGCTAGCTAAAAGCGTTGCTGCACTAACCCGAACTGTGCAGTCTTTACAGGTTTCCACTCCAGGGAAGATCCAGCTGGCATCCGGACCGGAGGACATCCCGTGGCGTCGACCAAGGAGGACCCCACCGGCCAGAGGAAGACCCAGCGACCGATACAACGAGGACGGACAACCCATCTGCCGCCGCTGCAATCAACCCGGACATATGGCAAGGTACTGTCCTTTAAACTGGCACAACCTGGGGTAAAGGGCCAACCCCCAGGAAAAAGATCACCAGGCCCATCGAACTGGCGCGACAAATATGTGGGAGGACGTCCAGTCTTGCCTGTGGTACTGGATGGCATTCCTATGAGTGCCCTACTGGACACCGGGTCACAGGTCACCACCATCCCGTACGTGCTCTTCAAGCAGTACTGGAATGACTCGGATATAACCCGCTACCCTGACGACGACTTGAGTATCATTGCCAGCAATGGTCAACCCGTGCCGCAGATCGGATTTAAAGAGATGACCATTAAAATCGGTAGAGTCGAACTGGCAGCACAGGGACTGATCATTGTGGACATTGACAAGCGCGAGAGTCACCCAAAGATAACTCTAGGAACTAATGTGATTGAAAATTGTCTTGCAGAGGTGATTTTCATTTTACAGCAGGTTGCCAAGAACGCCAGCTCGGGCCAACAGCGAGTGCTCCAGAAAGAGATCCGGGCACTGATGCGACGGCAACAAGTGGAACTCTCCGGCGGTGAGATTGGTAGCGTAAAAATGTGTGACCCTTTCCCTATTGCCATACCCCCAAAAAGTGAAATGATGATTTGGTGCCGGGCAGCTATTGGTCTGAGAGGTAGAGATTACCAGGCAATGGTGGAACCAGTCTACTCAGACAGTAGGCCCACCATTTTGACAGCCCGGGGGGTAGTTGATGTACGCCATGGGAGGGTACCCGTTCGCATAATAAATATTGGGAAAAGGGAAGTATACCTGCCCCGGTATGCTACGCTAGCCAAATTATATACTATCAACCAAAATTCTATACAGTCTGTGGAACCCTTGCCTCCATCTCACCCGGAGGAAGGTAACGGCTCTGAGAAAATAATGGAGGATTGGTGTCAGCAACTACATTTGGGTACTGACTCCACTCCCTCCCACCAGAAACAGGGAGTCTACCGGGTGGTTCAAGAGTACGAGAGAGTGTTTAGTAAACACCCGTTAGACTTCGGGCGAGTCAAGGGGGTAGAACACCACATCCCCACGGGAGACCATCCTCCCATAAAAGAGAGGTATCGGCCCATACCCCCTGCACACTACCAACACGCCAAGGGGATGCTTAGAGACATGAAGGAGGCTGGGGTAATCAGGGATAGCTGTAGCCCCTGGGCAGCTCCACTAGTCTTGGCCAAAAAGAAAGACAACACCATGAGAATGTGTGTAGATTACCGGAAAATTAACCGTATCACACACAAGGATGCGTACCTTTTACCAAGAATAGAGGAGTCTTTGGCTGCTTTAAAATCTGCTAACTTCTTCTCCACCTTGGATCTCACTAGCGGGTACTGGCAAGTTCCTGTAGCAGAGGCGGATCGGGAGAAGACCGCATTCACCACCCCGATGGGACTTAGTGAGTTTACCTGCATGCCGTTTGGACTCTGCAACGCACCAGGAACCTTCCAGCGATTGATGGAGTGCTGTCTGGGACACCGGAACTTTGAGACGGTCCTGTTATACCTGGACGATGTCATCGTCTACTCCAAGACCTACGAGGACCACCTGAAGCACCTGGCGGAAGTGTTTGAAGCTCTGGCAAGTTACGGCCTAAAGGTGAAACCTTCCAAGTGTCACCTCCTGAAGCCAAAGGTGCAGTACCTGGGACACGTGGTGAGTGCTGACGGAGTGGCTCCCGACCCTGATAAGATCACCGCAATTAAGGAATGGCCAAGCCCCTCCAGCGTAAAGGAAGTGAGGCAGTTCCTCGGGTTGGTAGGCTACTACCGAAGGTTCATTCCCGGTTTCACCAAAAAGGCAGCTCCTATGCAGGACCTCCTGATAGGCCAGTCCAGGAAGGCCAAGAACCAGAAGCCGCCCTTCAGATGGGAGAAGTTGGAAGAAGAGTCCTTCCGCCAGCTGAAGATGGCCCTCACGGGGGATGAAATCCTGGTGTACCCTGATTATAGCCAGCCCTTTATCCTCTACACCGACGCCAGTAACATCGGGCTAGGAGCCGTACTATCCCAGATCCAGCAGGGGAAAGAACGGGTAATTGCTTACGCCAGCCGAAAACTGCGACCCACCGAAAGAAACCCTGAGAATTACAGCTCATTTAAGCTAGAGTTCCTGGCAGTGGTGTGGGCAGTCACCGAACGCTTTAAGCACTACCTCGCTTCTTCCCGTTTCACTGTGTACACGGATAACAACCCGTTGACACACCTGGACACTGCAAGACTCGGTGCCCTAGAGCAGAGATGGATGGCCCGCTTGTCCAACTATGAGTTTACAATCAAATACCGGGCAGGACGCTCCAATACCAACGCAGACGCCCTGTCCAGGATGCCAAACCTACCGGACGTAGGGGAAGATTCAGAGGAACTGGAAGAAGTTGAGCTCCCCGCGTTCCACCGTCATGGGACTATCCAGTATTCCCACCGTGTAAGAAGTAAGCAAACCGCTACGTTCAACCCCTTTCCTCATTACAACTGGGTGGAGACGCAAGACAGTGACCCTGCCGTCCGTCTGGTAAAGGAGATGCACGCCTTGACCCAGACGCTCCGGAGGAAGCCAAGCAACTGTGGGCTGAGAAGAGTCGACTGTTCCTTTACAAGGGAAAGCTGTGCCGCAGAATGGTTAACTCCCGGACGCATGAACTAATCTGGCAAGTAGTGGTGCCAAGAAGAGACGCAGCTATGGTGATGGAGGCATACCACGACGGAGCTGGGCATTTCGGATGGAAGAAGCTGGAGTTCCTGCTGCGCGGGCGGTTCCATTGGGTAGGCATGAGAGGAACCATCGAGAGGTGGTGCAGAGACTGTGGCCCATGCAACTTAAGAAGGAGGGACCGTGCCAGCCAGAAGACTCCCCTACGGTCCATCATCACCAGACAGCCGTTGGAACTGGTAGCATTGGATCATGTAAAACTGACCCCAAGCAGAAGTGGCTACGTCTACGCGTTAACCATCGTGGATCACTACTCCCGGTTCTTGGTTGTCGTCCCCGTCAAGGACTTAACGGCTCACACAGCAGCTAGAGCCTTCCAGCAGCACTTCTGCCGTCTGCATGGATACCCGGAGCAGGTGCTGACGGACCAGGGGCCTGCCTTTGAAGCGGAGGTCTTCCAGGAGTTCTGCACCCTGTATGGATGCCGGAAGATAAGAACAACATCCTATCACCCGCAAACTAATGGACTTTGTGAGAAAATGAACCAGGTGGTGATAGATCTCCTGAAAACATTGCCCCTGGAGGAACGCAGTCTGTGGCCTGAGAAGCTGCCCGACCTGGTGGACCTATACAACCACATCCCTGTAGGTTCCACCAACTGTACCCCGGCTTACCTAATGAGGGCAAGACCTGGTAAGCTTCCTGTTGATCTGGAGATGGGAGTCCTGACACCCGAGGACACTTCACCAGAAGCCAACTGGGACACAGAGAGGCAGCAGCAATACCGAAAAGTACAGGAGAGCGTGGAGCATAGTCTCTGTCAAGCTAGGGAAAGACAAGAGAAAACTTACAACCAGTATGCTCCCGCTGTTCCCCTGGTGCCCGGATAGCAGGTCTTGAAGAGGAAAAGACGGCTCCACAAGTTGGACGACCAATGGGAGAAGGACCCGTACACCGTACTGCCCTCAAGCCACGACAACCCAAAGATCTGTACAATCAGTAAAGACGGAGGGGAAACCACAGCCATTGTATCCCGGGATCACCTAAAGAAGTGTCCCGAACAGCTACGGAACCCTGAAGAGGAGCAAGAGGACCCTCGACCCGTAGAGGAAAGGGAAGATATGGTTAGTACTGTGCTCGGAGACTTCCCTCGGTCTTGGACTCAAGTCAATGGTGCTGTTGTGGTACCCATCCTCACGTTCCTCCAACCAGCATCCCAAGTGCCTACGGAGACACAGGTAGAACTGGAAGAACAGCCGGTCCAGGAGGCAGAAGGCCCCACACAAGCAGACCAGGAAAATCAACCCTCTGCTTATAGTGAGCCTGCCATACCCCTAGTGAGCCAAAGAGTCCGTAGACGGCTGCCCAGTTTACCCTTGACAGCTCCTATACCCTGTAGCTCAGGACCAATCAACCAGCTCCGTAGGTCCACTAGGGTCACTAGAGGCCAGCTGCCCATACGGTGGAGGATCTAAATGTTCAAGCTATTTTATTAATGTTTACCTGTTTATTGTTGCTTGTGTATAATTATGTGTTTCTAGTTATTTATAGGAGTCTTTGGTGGATTTACCGGGAATCCTTTGTGCATATAGTTGGAGCGTAACCCATGACGGACTGAAAGACTGTTAAGGACTCGGGGCAGGACAGACCCCTACCTGGTTACGTCTCCCTGTGTTGGTGAAATGGACACCCTTGTTTTCCTCAAAAGTTACACCCGGTTGCGGACACGCCGTGACCACCTTATGTGTTGTCTCTATCAGAATGTTATTGTTTGCACCTTGTTATGTTTACAAAAGTATGTTTAGTCCCGGAGTACTAACTTTCACTAGGGGGGAATGTGGCACCCCAGGGGTCTGGTCTCCACAGTAATAGCAATGTTATGTCTGAGAGCAGGTGGGAGGTCTCTTGGTCAGGAATCCTATTCATGCCACACCTCCTGCCCGGTCCTGGGAGGGGAAGGACTTCCCCTATATAAAACTGGGGCTGAGGCAGGGTTAGGGAGAAGAAGAGGAGCAGCTTAGGAAAGAAAGATCAGGAGCTCAGTGGGAGCAGTGCTAAAAGGAATCAGGGGCTGGCAGCTGAAGAGCTCGCCCTGATTGAAGAGTTACCACCGGACCCGGAGTCCGAGGCTGTGGGGATTAACCCTGACCCAGCAGCAGAAACCGACCGGCAGGGGATTTCAGGTCCTCTGGCCAAGAAACCCGAAGGCACGGTCACACGCGTGGGACCAGCACCGCCGTCGTGGAGCGGAAGCCACTAGAAGGCCCCGAGTCACCGGCCATACGGGTGAACACCACACGGTACACTCAGGGACGTGGGCTACCTTTACCCGCCTCTAGCAAGGAAGCCAGAAGAGTACAATTAGTTGGGGAGGCCTACAACTCCGCCTGGCCAAGGGGGATCCCATCTGCTCAAGGACTGACCAGGCCCCGACCGCTAGCCAGTACTCCGGGAGGGTCTATCTTTGTCACCAGTAAAGACCCTGAACTACACCGCATCGTCTCTGAGTGGTTCCTGCTACCCCCATTATCCACGTCGGCTGCCCTGAGGCCATACCCCTCCCGTTGGGGGTTACACCATCCACGCTGCACCATCCTTCCACCGGCCTCAGCGGTCTGCCCTGCAGTGGCAGCTCCATAGCTGCATTCAACGGGTGGCGTAGTCGTCCTACATCTACTGCTAATATACCGCCACTTAGTCTGACTCCCTGGGCACGGACCGGGTCATCGCCACGAGACTACTACCCCTATCCGATCCGGCTCCGGGTAGGCTCCCGCGTGCGCAACGCTGCGCGACTCAGGCCCAGGGGTGCGTCAGAGACAAGTCCAGAGACGCTGCCGGCAGCTCCTGTGTAATCACTGACCAATAACGTCCCCGATGTGCTCGATGGAGACAAGTCCGGAGCCGCTGCCGGCAGCTCCTGTGTAATCACCGACCAATGACGTCCTCGATGTGCTGGATGGAGACAAGTCCGGAGACGCTGCCCGCTCATGTGTAATCCCTCACCAATGACGTCCCCGATGTACCCGATGGAGACAATTCTGGAAACGCTGCCGGCAGCTCCTGTGTAATCCCTGACAAATGACGTCCCCGATGTACCCGATGGAGACAAGTCTGGAGAAGCTGCCGGCAGCTCCTGTGTGATCACCGACCAATGACGTCCCCAATGTGCTGGATGGAAACAAGTCCGGAGGCGCTGCCGGCAGCTCCTGTGTGATCCCTGACAAATGACGTCCCCGATGTACCCGATGGAGACAAGTCCGGAGGCGCTGCCGGCAGCTCCTGTGTGATCCCTGACAAATGACGTCCCCGATGTACCCGATGGAGACAAGTCCGGAGGCGCTGCCGGCAGCTCCTGTGTGATCACTGACCAATGACGTCCCCGATGTGCTGGATGGAAACAAGTCCGGAGATGCTGCCGGCAGCTCATGTGTAATCCCTCACCAATGACGTCCCCGATGTGCTCGATGGAGACAATTCTGGAGACGCTGCTGGCAGCTCCTGTGTAATCACTGACCAATGACGTCCCTGATGTGCTGGGTGGATACAAGTCCGGAGGCGCTGCCGGCTCTTGTGTAATCCCTGACAAATGACGTCCCCGATGTACCCGATGGAGACAAGTCCGGAGACGCTGCCGGCAGCTCCTGTGTGATCACCGATCAATGACGCCCCCGATGTACCCGATGGAGACAAGTCCGGAGACGCTGCCGGCAGCTCCTGTGTAATCACTGACCAATGACGTCCCCGATGTACCCGATGGAGACAAGTCCGGAGACGCTGCCGGCAGCTCCTGTGTAATCACTGACCAATGACGTCCCCGATGTACCCGATGGAGACAAGTCCGGAGACGCTGCCGGCAGCTCCTGTGTGATCACCGATCAATGACGCCCCCGATGTACCCGATGGAGACAAGTCCGGAGACGCTGCCGGCAGCTCCTGTGTAATCACTGACCAATGACGTCCCCGATGGAGACAAGTCCGGAGGTTAATTTCGCTCGTACTCGATGATAATCCAGAGGTTGTGGTCATGTTGTGTCCATGTTTCCGCCATGCACAGGTTGGGGGCGTCTCCGTCCGGTGATGTCTGCCATTCTCCCCTTCTCTTCTTGCTGCTGTGATTTCAGTGTTGAGCAGTTTATTATAAACCAAGAAAAATCCCAATAACTGTGTTCACCGAGGCACCACCATCCACTGCGTACCACCAGCATAGCTCCCAACTGGCCCGGATTTGGGTCTCTGTCCCGCCGCCCCATGCGGTGAGCCAAGTGTCCTTTCCTCATCAGTGTAGCACTGCGCAGTGTGACTGATGACCTGCTGAGCTCACACGGCACGGAGCTGAGTGTCCCCTGTGAAGACAGAAGCGGTTTATCATGGATTCTGTCTTCTCTCCTGTAGGCGCAAAGCGCTCAGTGAGCTCCGTGTGCTGGATAGTAGTGATGGGTCATTCATAACCGATCCCAGACAGGGGCCCCTTCCAGCTGTGTACAATGGGAGCCAGACCCCAGTGACAGACACTAAAGTCTTTAAATGGTTCTCACTGGAGGTAAATAGCGGCCAATACCCGCCCCGCATTGACCAAACCCCGCCCACACACAACCAAGCCCCGCCCATCCAGCAATTCCTATGGCTGGCTGTCAGTAGGCGGGGTTTTATTCATGTATTAGCGGAATGTCACTTGCGATAATTTCATCTGGAACTATCACATGTCTAACAGGGATCCATTTCTGATCCAAAAGATCCAGACTGCCCGTCACTACAGTACAGAAACTTCTGGCAGCCGCGGCTTCTGTTACTCGCAGCGGTCACATGATCACTGGTCTCTGCCAGACACTCAGCTGCGGGGTCCTAGCTCACCCTGATCAGCTCTGCCAGGGACATTTTATCAGGTGGCTTCCCTGTAACTGAGACTCCTAGAGACGCCCCGAGTACAGAGGAACAGAGGAAAATAAGTACTGTAAGGGAAAAGAAATCTACGTCCCCAGAGGATCGGCTGTCAGCTCTGGGGGCAAATTACGGTAAAAAAAAAAGAAATAAAATGACCTCTTGTCATATAACAAAAAGCAGAGCATAAAAAAAGTCAGCAGCCGAAATCACCAGCACAGGTCAGAAATCGAATGCCTTGCAGGACGTAGCGGCCCCATGATAAAGGTGGGTGCAGCTCAGGAGCAAAACACTGGTGAGACCACCGCTCACACAGACCATCCATGGAGGGCAGCTGCCTGTTACTATAGATGCACGCGGAGGAGGCTTGTACAGTGCCTGTGTGACTGGTGCTCTGCTATCTATCACACATCTATCTATACAATAAAAAAGAAAGTGACCCCCCCCCCCCTCCAAATAAATAATGTAACAATACAATGACATTTTATCACATATGGTAAAGGCATCAGTCCGGTCCGATAACTCTACTAACCGGCAGATATGGGGTTAATCTGCAGGATAATGGCGTTATGAGGTGCCTGGCTGTACTAGGAGACTGAAGCAGTGCCGGCCCACCCCTATGACTGTAACCCGGGATCCCCTGGGAGGAATAAAGTTCTCTTCCTCCTGGTAGCCGGGCTGTCAGTACAGGCCAGGCACCTTCGTAATGCTGCCAACCTGCAGATTAACCCCATATCTGTCGGCTAATAGTGTTAAACAACAACCTGACAGGTTCCCTTTAAATAACAAAACACATATTAATATGTATCCTCACAACCATAATAAGCTGAAAGTCTCTCTATTAAGTCTTTTCTCTGGCCTTAGTCCAGGGAAGACTTTGACAAAGCTCCGACTTGCCTTATTCTGAGAGCAGAGAGGAGAGCCAAGAAGACGGTCTGAGAGCAGAGAGGAGCACCGAGGAGACGGCCTGAGAGCAGAGAGGAGCACCGAGGAGACGGCCTGAGAGCAGAGACGAGCACCGAGGAGACGGCCTGAGAGCAGAGAGGAGCACTGAGGAGACGGCCTGAGAGCAGAGACGAGCACCGAGGAGACGGCCTGAGAGCAGAGAGGAGCACCGAGGAGACGGTCTGAGAGCAGAGAGGAGCACCGAGGAGACGGCCTGAGAGCAGAGAGGAGCACCGAGGAGACGGCCTGAGAGCAGAGAGGAGCACCGAGGAGACGGCCTGAGAGCAGAGAGGAGCACCGAGGAGACGGCCTGAGAGCAGAGAAGAGCGCCGAGGAGACGGCCTGAGAGCAGAGAGGAGCACCGAGGAGACGGCCTGAGAGCAGAGAGGAGCACCGAGGAGACGGCCTGAGAGCAGAGAGGAGCGCCGAGGAGACGGCCTGAGAGCAGAGAAGAGCGCCGAGGAGACGGCCTGAGAGCAGAGAGGAGCACCGAGGAGACGGCCTGAGAGCAGAGAGGAGCACCGAGGAGACGGCCTGAGAGCAGAGGAGCACCGAGGAAACAACCTGAGAGCAGAGAAGAGCACCGAGCAGACGGCCTGAGAGCAGAGACGAGCACCGAGGAGACGGCCTGAGAGCACAGAGGTGCACCGAGGAGACGGCCTGAGAGCAGAGAGGAGCACCGAGGAGACGGCCTGAGAGCAGAGAGGAGCGCCGAGGAGACGGCCTGAGAGCAGAGAGGAGCGCTGAGGAGACGGCCTGAGAGCAGAGAGGAGCGCTGAGGAGACGGCCTGAGAGCAGAGAGGAGCACCGAGGAGACGGCCTGAGAGCAGAGACGAGCACCGAGGAGACGGCCTGAGGGCAGAGAGGAGCGCTGAGGAGACGGCCTGAGAGCAGAGAGGAGCACCGAGGAGACGGCCTGAGAGCAGAGACGAGCACCGAGGAGACGGCCTGAGAGCAGAGAGGAGCGCTGAGGAGACGGCCTGAGAGCAGAGAGGAGCACCGAGGAGACGGCCTGAGAGCAGAGAGGAGCACCGAGGAGATGGCCTGAGAGCACAGAGGAGCACCGAGGAGACGGCCTGAGAGCAGAGACGAGCACCGAGGAGACGGCCTGAGAGCAGAGAGGAGCACCGAGGAGACGGCCTGAGAGCAGAGAAGAGCGCCAAGGAGACGGCCTGAGAGCAGAGAGGAGCACCGAGCAGACGGCCTGAGAGCAGAGAGGAGCACCGAGGAGACGGCCTGAGAGCAGAGAAGAGCGCCAAGGAGACGGCCTGAGAGCAGAGAGGAGCACCGAGCAGACGGCCTGAGAGCAGAGAGGAGCACTGAGGAGACGGCCTGAGAGCAGAGAAGAGCACCGAGGAGACGGCCTGAGAGCAAAGAGGAGCACCGAGGAGACGGCCTGAAAGCAGAGAGGAGCACCGAGGAGACGGCCTGAGAGCAGAGAGGAGCACCGAGAAGACGGCCTGAGGGCAGAGAGGAGCGCAGAGGAGACGGCCTGAGAGCAGAGAAGAGCACCGAGGAGACAGCCTGAGGACAAAGAGCAGCACCGAGATGACAGCCTGAGGGCAGAGAGGAGCGCAGAGGAGACGACCTGAGAGCAGAGAAGAGCACCAAGGAGACGGCCTGAGGGCTGAGAGCAGCACCGAGGAGACGGCCTGAGAGCAGAGAGGAGCACCGAGGAGACAGCCTGAGAGCAGAGAGGAGCACCGAGGAGACGGCCTGAAAGCAGAGCGGAGAGCCGAGAAGACGGCCTGAGAGCAGAGAGGAGCACCGAGGAGATGGCCTGAGAGCAGAGCGGAGAGCCGAGAAGACGGCCTGAGAGCAGAGAGGAGCACCGAGGAGACGGCCTGAGAGCAGAGAGGAGCACCGAGGAGACGGCCTGAGAGCAGAGAGGAGCACCGAGGAGACGGCCTGAGAGCAGAGACGAGCACCGAGGAGACAGCCTGAGAGCAGAGACGAGCGCTGAGGAGACAGCCTGAGAGCACAGAGGAGCACCGAGGAGACGGCCTGAGAGCAGAGAGGAGCACCGAGGAGACGGCCTGTGAGCAGAGAGGAGCACCGAGGAGACGGCCTGAGAGCAGAGACGAGCACCGAGCAGACGGCCTGAGAGCAGAGAGGAGCACCGAGGAGACGGCCTGAGAGCAGAGAGGAGCACCGAGGAGACGGCCTGAGAGCAGAGACGAGCACCGAGGAGACAGCCTGAGAGCAGAGACGAGCGCTGAGGAGACAGCCTGAGAGCACAGAGGAGCACCGAGGAGACGCCTGAGAGCAGAGAAGAGCGCTGAGGAGACAGCCTGAGAGCACAGAGGAGCACCGAGGAGACGCCTGAGAGCAGAGAAGAGCGCTGAGGAGACAGCCTGAGAGCACAGAGGAGCACCGAGGAGACGGCCTGAGAGCAGAGAAGAGCACCGAGGAGACGGCCTGAGAGCAGAGAGGAGCACCGAGGAAAAGGCCTGAGAGCAGAGAGGAGCACCGAGGAGACGGCCTGAGAGCAGAGAGGAGCACCGAGGAGACGGCCTGAGAGCAGAGACGAGCACCGAGGAGACAGCCTGAGAGCAGAGACGAGCGCTGAGGAGACAGCCTGAGAGCACAGAGGAGCACCGAGGAGACGGCCTGAGAGCAGAGAAGAGCGCTGAGGAGACAGCCTGAGAGCACAGAGGAGCACCGGGGAGACGGCCTGAGAGCAGAGACGAGCACTGAGGAGACGGCCTGAGAGCAGAGAGGAGCACCGAGGAGACGGCCTGAGAGCAGAGAGGAGCACCGAGGAGACGGCCTGAGAGCAGAGAGGAGCACCGAGGAGACGGCCTGAGAGCAGAGACGAGCACCGAGGAGACAGCCTGAGAGCAGAGAGGAGCACCGAGGAGACAGCCTGAGAGCAGAGAGGAGCACCGAGGAGACGGCCTGAGAGCAGAGAGGAGCACCGAGGAGACGGCCTGAGAGCAGAGAGGAGCACCGAGGAGACGGCCTGAGAGCAGAGAGGAGCACCGAGGAGACGGCCTGAAAGCAGAGAGGAGCACCGAGGAGACGGCCTGAGAGCAGAGAGGAGCACCGAGAAGACGGCCTGAGAGCAGAGAGGAGCACCGAGGAGACGGCCTGAGAGCAGAGAGGAGCACCGAGGAGACGGCCTGAAAGCAGAAAGGAGCACCGAGGAGACGGCCTGAGAGCAGAGAGGAGCACCGAGGAGACGGCCTGAGAGCAGAGAGGAGCACCGAGGAGACGGCCTGAGAGCAGAGAGGAGCGCTGAGGAGACGGCCTGAGAGCAGAGAGGAGCGCTGAGGAGACGGCCTGAGAGCAGAGAGGAGCACCGAGGAGACGGCCTGAGAGCAGAGACGAGCACCGAGGAGACGGCCTGAGGGCAGAGAGGAGCGCTGAGGAGACGGCCTGAGAGCAGAGAGGAGCACCGAGGAGACGGCCTGAGAGCAGAGACGAGCACCGAGGAGACGGCCTGAGAGCAGAGAGGAGCGCTGAGGAGACGGCCTGAGAGCAGAGAGGAGCACCGAGGAGACGGCCTGAGAGCAGAGACGAGCACCGAGGAGACGGCCTGAGAGCAGAGAGGAGCACCGAGGAGACGGCCTGAGAGCAGAGAAGAGCGACGAGGAGACGGCCTGAGAGCAGAGAGGAGCACCGAGCAGACGGCCTGAGAGCAGAGAGGAGCACTGAGGAGACGGCCTGAGAGCAGAGAGGAGCACCGAGGAGACGGCCTGAGAGCAAAGAGGAGCACCGAGGAGACGGCCTGAAAGCAGAGAGGAGCACCGAGGAGACGGCCTGAGAGCAGAGAGGAGCACCGAGAAGACGGCCTGAGGGCAGAGAGGAGCACCGAGGAGACGGCCTGAGAGCAGAGAGGAGCGCCGAGGAGACGGCCTGAGAGCAGAGAGGAGCGCTGAGGAGACGGCCTGAGAGCAGAGAGGAGCGCTGAGGAGACGGCCTGAGAGCAGAGAGGAGCACCGAGGAGACGGCCTGAGAGCAGAGACGAGCACCGAGGAGACGGCCTGAGGGCAGAGAGGAGCGCTGAGGAGACGGCCTGAGAGCAGAGAGGAGCACCGAGGAGACGGCCTGAGAGCAGAGACGAGCACCGAGGAGACGGCCTGAGAGCAGAGAGGAGCGCTGAGGAGACGGCCTGAGAGCAGAGAGGAGCACCGAGGAGACGGCCTGAGAGCAGAGAGGAGCACCGAGGAGACGGCCTGAGAGCAGAGAGGAGCACCGAGGAGACGGCCTGAGAGCAGAGACGAGCACCGAGGAGACGGCCTGAGAGCAGAGAGGAGCACCGAGGAGACGGCCTGAGAGCAGAGAAGAGCGCCAAGGAGACGGCCTGAGAGCAGAGAGGAGCACCGAGCAGACGGCCTGAGAGCAGAGAGGAGCACCGAGGAGACGGCCTGAGAGCAGAGAAGAGCGCCAAGGAGACGGCCTGAGAGCAGAGAGGAGCACCGAGCAGACGGCCTGAGAGCAGAGAGGAGCACTGAGGAGACGGCCTGAGAGCAGAGAAGAGCACCGAGGAGACGGCCTGAGAGCAAAGAGGAGCACCGAGGAGACGGCCTGAAAGCAGAGAGGAGCACCGAGGAGACGGCCTGAGAGCAGAGAGGAGCACCGAGAAGACGGCCTGAGGGCAGAGAGGAGCGCAGAGGAGACGGCCTGAGAGCAGAGAAGAGCACCGAGGAGACAGCCTGAGGACAAAGAGCAGCACCGAGATGACAGCCTGAGGGCAGAGAGGAGCGCAGAGGAGACGACCTGAGAGCAGAGAAGAGCACCGAGGAGACGGCCTGAGGGCTGAGAGCAGCACCGAGGAGACGGCCTGAGAGCAGAGAGGAGCACCGAGGAGACAGCCTGAGAGCAGAGAGGAGCACCGAGGAGACGGCCTGAAAGCAGAGCGGAGAGCCGAGAAGACGGCCTGAGAGCAGAGAGGAGCACCGAGGAGATGGCCTGAGAGCAGAGCGGAGAGCCGAGAAGACGGCCTGAGAGCAGAGAGGAGCACCGAGGAGACGGCCTGAGAGCAGAGAGGAGCACCGAGGAGACGGCCTGAGAGCAGAGAGGAGCACCGAGGAGACGGCCTGAGAGCAGAGACGAGCACCGAGGAGACAGCCTGAGAGCAGAGACGAGCGCTGAGGAGACAGCCTGAGAGCACAGAGGAGCACCGAGGAGACGGCCTGAGAGCAGAGAGGAGCACCGAGGAGACGGCCTGTGAGCAGAGAGGAGCACCGAGGAGACGGCCTGAGAGCAGAGACGAGCACCGAGCAGACGGCCTGAGAGCAGAGAGGAGCACCGAGGAGACGGCCTGAGAGCAGAGAGGAGCACCGAGGAGACGGCCTGAGAGCAGAGACGAGCACCGAGGAGACAGCCTGAGAGCAGAGACGAGCGCTGAGGAGACAGCCTGAGAGCACAGAGGAGCACAGAGGAGACGCCTGAGAGCAGAGAAGAGCGCTGAGGAGACAGCCTGAGAGCACAGAGGAGCACCGAGGAGACGCCTGAGAGCAGAGAAGAGCGCTGAGGAGACAGCCTGAGAGCACAGAGGAGCACCGAGGAGACGGCCTGAGAGCAGAGACGAGCACCGAGGAGACGGCCTGAGAGCAGAGAGGAGCACCGAGGAAAAGGCCTGAGAGCAGAGAGGAGCACCGAGGAGACGGCCTGAGAGCAGAGAGGAGCACCGAGGAGACGGCCTGAGAGCAGAGACGAGCACCGAGGAGACAGCCTGAGAGCAGAGACGAGCGCTGAGGAGACAGCCTGAGAGCACAGAGGAGCACCGAGGAGACGGCCTGAGAGCAGAGAAGAGCGCTGAGGAGACAGCCTGAGAGCACAGAGGAGCACCGGGGAGACGGCCTGAGAGCAGAGACGAGCACCGAGGAGACGGCCTGAGAGCAGAGAGGAGCACCGAGGAGACGGCCTGAGAGCAGAGAGGAGCACCGAGGAGACGGCCTGAGAGCAGAGAGGAGCACCGAGGAGACGGCCTGAGAGCAGAGACGAGCACCGAGGAGACAGCCTGAGAGCAGAGAGGAGCACCGAGGAGACAGCCTGAGAGCAGAGAGGAGCACCGAGGAGACGGCCTGAGAGCAGAGAGGAGCACCGAGGAGACGGCCTGAGAGCAGAGAGGAGCACCGAGGAGACGGCCTGAGAGCAGAGAGGAGCACCGAGGAGACGGCCTGAAAGCAGAGAGGAGCACCGAGGAGACGGCCTGAGAGCAGAGAGGAGCACCGAGAAGACGGCCTGAGAGCAGAGAGGAGCACCGAGGAGACGGCCTGAGAGCAGAGAGGAGCACCGAGGAGACGGCCTGAAAGCAGAAAGGAGCACCGAGGAGACGGCCTGAGAGCAGAGAGGAGCACCGAGGAGACGGCCTGAGAGCAGAGAGGAGCACCGAGGAGACGGCCTGAGAGCAGAGAGGAGCGCTGAGGAGACGGCCTGAGAGCAGAGAGGAGCGCTGAGGAGACGGCCTGAGAGCAGAGAGGAGCACCGAGGAGACGGCCTGAGAGCAGAGACGAGCACCGAGGAGACGGCCTGAGGGCAGAGAGGAGCGCTGAGGAGACGGCCTGAGAGCAGAGAGGAGCACCGAGGAGACGGCCTGAGAGCAGAGACGAGCACCGAGGAGACGGCCTGAGAGCAGAGAGGAGCGCTGAGGAGACGGCCTGAGAGCAGAGAGGAGCACCGAGGAGACGGCCTGAGAGCAGAGACGAGCACCGAGGAGACGGCCTGAGAGCAGAGAGGAGCACCGAGGAGACGGCCTGAGAGCAGAGAAGAGCGACGAGGAGACGGCCTGAGAGCAGAGAGGAGCACCGAGCAGACGGCCTGAGAGCAGAGAGGAGCACTGAGGAGACGGCCTGAGAGCAGAGAGGAGCACCGAGGAGACGGCCTGAGAGCAAAGAGGAGCACCGAGGAGACGGCCTGAAAGCAGAGAGGAGCACCGAGGAGACGGCCTGAGAGCAGAGAGGAGCACCGAGAAGACGGCCTGAGGGCAGAGAGGAGCGCAGTGGAGACGACCTGAGAGCAGAGAAGAGCACCGAGGAGACAGCCTGAAGACAAAGAGCAGCACCGAGATGACAGCCTGAGGGCAGAGAGGAGCGCAGAGGAGACGACCTGAGAGCAGAGAAGAGCACCGAGGAGACGGCCTGAGGGCTGAGAGCAGCACCGAGGAGACGGCCTGAGAGCAGAGAGGAGCACCGAGGAGACGGCCTGAAAGCAGAGCGGAGAGCCGAGAAGACGGCCTGAGAGCAGAGAGGAGCACCGAGGAGACGGCCTGAGAGCAGAGCGGAGAGCCGAGAAGACGGCCTGAGAGCAGAGAGGAGCACCGAGGAGACGGCCTGAGAGCAGAGAGGAGCACCGAGGAGACGGCCTGAGAGCAGAGAGGAGCACCGAGGAGACGGCCTGAGAGCAGAGACGAGCACCGAGGAGACAGCCTGAGAGCAGAGACGAGCGCTGAGGAGACAGCCTGAGAGCACAGAGGAGCACGGAGGAGACGGCCTGAGAGCAGAGAGGAGCACCGAGGAGACGGCCTGAGAGCAGAGAGGAGCACCGAGGAGACGGCCTGAGAGCAGAGACGAGCACCGAGGAGACGGCCTGAGAGCAGAGAGGAGCACCGAGGAGACGGCCTGAGAGCAGAGAGGAGCACCGAGGAGACGGCCTGAGAGCACAGAGGAGCACCGAGGAGACGGCCTGAGAGCAGAGAAGAGCGCTGAGGAGACAGCCTGAGAGCACAGAGGAGCACCGAGGAGACGGCCTGAGAGCAGAGACGAGCACCGAGGAGACGGCCTGAGAGCAGAGAGGAGCACCGAGGAGACGGCCTGAGAGCAGAGAAGAGCGCTGAGGAGACAGCCTGAGAGCACAGAGGAGCACCGAGGAGACGCCTGAGAGCAGAGAAGAGCGCTGAGGAGACAGCCTGAGAGCACAGAGGAGCACAGAGGAGCACCGAGGAGACGGCCTGAGAGCAGAGACGAGCACCGAGGAGACGGCCTGAGAGCAGAGAGGAGCACCGAGGAGACGGCCTGAGAGCAGAGAGGAGCACCGAGGAGACGGCCTGAGAGCAGAGAGGAGCACCGAGGAGACGGCCTGAGAGAAGACGAGCACCGAGGAGACAGCCTGAGAGCAGAGACGAGCGCTGAGGAGACAGCCTGAGAGCACAGAGGAGCACCGAGGAGACGGCCTGAGAGCAGAGAAGAGCGCTGAGGAGACAGCCTGAGAGCACAGAGGAGCACCGAGGAGACGGCCTGAGAGCAGAGACGAGCACCGAGGAGACGGCCTGAGAGCAGAGAGGAGCACCGAGGAGACGGCCTGAGAGCAGAGAGGAGCACCGAGGAGACGGCCTGAGAGCAGAGAGGAGCACCGAGGAGACGGCCTGAGAGCAGAGACGAGCACCGAGGAGACAGCCTGAGAGCAGAGAGGAGCACCGACGAGACGGCCTGAGAGCAGAGAGGAGCACCGAGGAGATGGCCTGAGAGCAGAGAGGAGCACCGAGGAGACGGCCTGAGAGCAGAGAGGAGCACTGAGGAGACGGCCTGAGAGCAGAGACGAGCACCGAGGAGACAGCCTGAGAGCAGAGAGGAGCACCGAGGAGACGGCCTGAGAGCAGAGAGGAGCACCGAGGAGACGGCCTGAGAGCAGAGAGGAGCATCGAGGAGACGGCCTGAGAGCAGAGAGGAGCACCGAGGAGACGGCCTGAGAGCAGAGACGAGCACCGAGGAGACGGCCTGAGAGCAGAGAGGAGCACCGAGGAGATGGCCTGAGAGCAGAGAGGAGCACCGAGGAGACGGCCTGAGAGCAGAGAGGAGCACTGAGGAGACGGCCTGAGAGCAGAGACGAGCACCGAGGAGACAGCCTGAGAGCAGAGAGGAGCACCGAGGAGACGGCCTGAGAGCAGAGAGGAGCACCGAGGAGACGGCCTGAGAGCAGAGAGGAGCATCGAGGAGACGGCCTGAGAGCAGAGAGGAGCACCGAGAAGACGGCCTGAGAGCAGAGACGAGCACCGAGGAGACGGCCTGAGAGCAGAGAGAAGCACCTAGGAGACGGCCTGAGAGCAGAGAGGAGCACCGAGGAGACGGCCTGAAAGCAGAGAGGAGCACCGAGGAGACGGCCTGAGAGCAGAGACGTGCACCGAGGAGACGGCCTGAGAGCAGAGAGGAGCACGGAGGAGACGGCCTGAGAGCAGAGACGAGCACCGAGGAGACGGCCTGAGAGCAGAGAGGAGCACCGAGGAGACGGCCTGAGAGCAGAGAGGAGCACCGAGGAGACGGCCTGAGAGCAGAGAGGAGCACCGTGGAGACGGCCTGAGAGCAGAGAGGAGCACTGAGGAGACGGCCTGAGAGCAGAGAGGAGCACCGAGGAGACGGCCTGAGAGCAGAGAAGAGCACCGAGGAGACGGCCTGAGGACTGAGAGCAGCACCGAGGAGATGGCCTGAGAGCAGAGAGGAGCACCGAGGAGACGGCCTGAGAGCAGAGAGGAGCACTGAGGAGACAGCCTGAGAGCAGAGAGGAGCACCGAGGAGACGGCCTGAGAGCAGAGAGGAGCACCGAGGAGACGTACTGAGAGCAGAGAGGAGCACCAAGGAGACGGCCTGAGAGCAGAGAGGAGCACCGAGGAGACGGCCTGAGAGCAGAGAGGAGCACCGTGGAGACGGCCAGAGAGCAGAGAGGAGCACCGAGGAGACGGCCTGAGATTAGAGAGGAGCACCGAGGAGACGGCCTGAGAGCAGAGAGGAGCACCGAGGAGATGGCCTGAGAGCAGAGAGGAGCACCGAGGAGACGGCCTGAGAGCAGAGAGGAGCACAGAGGAGACAACCTGAGAGCAGAGAGGAGCACCGAGGAGACGGCCTGAGAGCAGAGAGGAGCACCGAGGAGACAACCTGAGAGCAGAGAAGAGCACCGAGGAGACGGCCTGAGAGCAGAGAGGAGCACCGAGGAGAAGGCTTGAGAGCAGAGAAGAGCACCGAGGAGACGGCCTGAGAGCAGAGAAGAGCACCGAGGAGACGGCCTGAGAGCAGAGAAGAGCGCGGAGGAGACGGCCTGAGAGCAGAGAGGAGCACCGAGGAGACGGCCTGAAAGCAGAGAAGAGCACCAAGGAGACGGCCTGAGAGCAGAGAAGAGCACCGAGGAGACGGCCAGAGAGCAGAGAAGAGCACCGAGGAGACGGCCTGAGAGCAGAGAGGAGCACCGAGGAGACGGCCTGAGAGCAGAGAGGAGCACCGAGGAGACGGCCTGAGAGCAGAGAGGAGCACCGAGGAGACGGCCTGAGAGCAGAGAGGAGCACCGAGGAGACAACCTGAGAGCAGAGAGGAGCACTGAGGAGACGGCCTGAGAGCAGAGAGGAGCACCGAGGAGACAACCTGAGAGCAGAGAAGAGCACCGAGGAGACGGCCTGAGAGCAGAGAGGAGCACCGAGGAGACGGCCTGAGAGCAGAGAAGAGCACCGAGGAGACGGCCTGAGAGCAAAGAGGAGCACCGAGGAGACGGCCTGAGAGCAGAGAGGAGCACCGAGGAGACGGCCTGAGAGCAGAGAAGAGCGACGAGGAGACGGCCTGAGAGCAGAGAGGAGCACCGAGCAGACGGCCTGAGAGCAGAGAGGAGCACTGAGGAGACGGCCTGAGAGCAGAGAGGAGCACCGAGGAGACGGCCTGAGAGCAAAGAGGAGCACCGAGGAGACGGCCTGAAAGCAGAGAGGAGCACCGAGGAGACGGCCTGAGAGCAGAGAGGAGCACCGAGAAGACGGCCTGAGGGCAGAGAGGAGCGCAGTGGAGACGACCTGAGAGCAGAGAAGAGCACCGAGGAGACAGCCTGAAGACAAAGAGCAGCACCGAGATGACAGCCTGAGGGCAGAGAGGAGCGCAGAGGAGACGACCTGAGAGCAGAGAAGAGCACCGAGGAGACGGCCTGAGGGCTGAGAGCAGCACCGAGGAGACGGCCTGAGAGCAGAGAGGAGCACCGAGGAGACGGCCTGAAAGCAGAGCGGAGAGCCGAGAAGACGGCCTGAGAGCAGAGAGGAGCACCGAGGAGACGGCCTGAGAGCAGAGCGGAGAGCCGAGAAGACGGCCTGAGAGCAGAGAGGAGCACCGAGGAGACGGCCTGAGAGCAGAGAGGAGCACCGAGGAGACGGCCTGAGAGCAGAGACGAGCACCGAGGAGACAGCCTGAGAGCAGAGACGAGCGCTGAGGAGACAGCCTGAGAGCACAGAGGAGCACCGAGGAGACGGCCTGAGAGCAGAGAGGAGCACCGAGGAGACGGCCTGAGAGCAGAGAGGAGCACCGAGGAGACGGCCTGAGAGCAGAGACGAGCACCGAGGAGACGGCCTGAGAGCAGAGAGGAGCACCGAGGAGACGGCCTGAGAGCAGAGAGGAGCACAGAGGAGACGGCCTGAGAGCACAGAGGAGCACCGAGGAGACGGCCTGAGAGCAGAGAAGAGCGCTGAGGAGACAGCCTGAGAGCACAGAGGAGCACCGAGGAGACGGCCTGAGAGCAGAGACGAGCACCGAGGAGACGGCCTGAGAGCAGAGAGGAGCACCGAGGAGACGGCCTGAGAGCAGAGAAGAGCGCTGAGGAGACAGCCTGAGAGCACAGAGGAGCACCGAGGAGACGCCTGAGAGCAGAGAAGAGCGCTGAGGAGACAGCCTGAGAGCACAGAGGAGCACAGAGGAGCACCGAGGAGACGGCCTGAGAGCAGAGACGAGCACCGAGGAGACGGCCTGAGAGCAGAGAGGAGCACCGAGGAGACGGCCTGAGAGCAGAGAGGAGCACCGAGGAGACGGCCTGAGAGCAGAGAGGAGCACCGAGGAGACGGCCTGAGAGCAGAGAGGAGCACCGAGGAGACGGCCTGAGAGCAGAGACGAGCACCGAGGAGACAGCCTGAGAGCAGAGACGAGCGCTGAGGAGACAGCCTGAGAGCACAGAGGAGCACCGAGGAGACGGCCTGAGAGCAGAGAAGAGCGCTGAGGAGACAGCCTGAGAGCACAGAGGAGCACCGAGGAGACGGCCTGAGAGCAGAGACGAGCACCGAGGAGACGGCCTGAGAGCAGAGAGGAGCACCGAGGAGACGGCCTGAGAGCAGAGAGGAGCACCGAGGAGACGGCCTGAGAGCAGAGAGGAGCACCGAGGAGACGGCCTGAGAGCAGAGACGAGCACCGAGGAGACAGCCTGAGAGCAGAGAGGAGCACCGACGAGACGGCCTGAGAGCAGAGAGGAGCACCGAGGAGATGGCCTGAGAGCAGAGAGGAGCACCGAGGAGACGGCCTGAGAGCAGAGAGGAGCACTGAGGAGACGGCCTGAGAGCAGAGACGAGCACCGAGGAGACAGCCTGAGAGCAGAGAGGAGCACCGAGGAGACGGCCTGAGAGCAGAGAGGAGCACCGAGGAGACGGCCTGAGAGCAGAGAGGAGCATCGAGGAGACGGCCTGAGAGCAGAGAGGAGCACCGAGGAGACGGCCTGAGAGCAGAGACGAGCACCGAGGAGACGGCCTGAGAGCAGAGAGGAGCACCGAGGAGATGGCCTGAGAGCAGAGAGGAGCACCGAGGAGACGGCCTGAGAGCAGAGAGGAGCACTGAGGAGACGGCCTGAGAGCAGAGACGAGCACCGAGGAGACGGCCTGAGAGCAGAGAGGAGCACCGAGGAGACGGCCTGAGAGCAGAGAGGAGCACCGAGGAGACGGCCTGAGAGCAGAGAGGAGCACCGAGAAGACGGCCTGAGAGCAGAGACGAGCACCGAGGAGACGGCCTGAGAGCAGAGAGAAGCACCTAGGAGACGGCCTGAGAGCAGAGAGGAGCACCGAGGAGACGGCCTGAAAGCAGAGAGGAGCACCGAGGAGACGGCCTGAGAGCAGAGACGTGCACCGAGGAGACGGCCTGAGAGCAGAGAGGAGCACGGAGGAGACGGCCTGAGAGCAGAGACGAGCACCGAGGAGACGGCCTGAGAGCAGAGAGGAGCACCGAGGAGACGGCCTGAGAGCAGAGAGGAGCACCGAGGAGACGGCCTGAGAGCAGAGAGGAGCACCGTGGAGACGGCCTGAGAGCAGAGAGGAGCACTGAGGAGACGGCCTGAGAGCAGAGAGGAGCACCGAGGAGACGGCCTGAAAACAGAGAAGAGCACCGAGGAGACGGCCTGAGGACTGAGAGCAGCACCGAGGAGATGGCCTGAGAGCAGAGAGGAGCACCGAGGAGACGGCCTGAGAGCAGAGAGGAGCACTGAGGAGACAGCCTGAGAGCAGAGAGGAGCACCGAGGAGACGGCCTGAGAGCAGAGAGGAGCACCGAGGAGACGTCCTGAGAGCAGAGAGGAGCACCAAGGAGACGGCCTGAGAGCAGAGAGGAGCACCGAGGAGACGGCCTGAGAGCAGAGAGGAGCACCGTGGAGACGGCCAGAGAGCAGAGAGGAGCACCGAGGAGACGGCCTGAGATTAGAGAGGAGCACCGAGGAGACGGCCTGAGAGCAGAGAGGAGCACCGAGGAGATGGCCTGAGAGCAGAGAGGAGCACCGAGGAGACGGCCTGAGAGCAGAGAGGAGCACAGAGGAGACAACCTGAGAGCAGAGAGGAGCACCGAGGAGACGGCCTGAGAGCAGAGAGGAGCACCGAGGAGACAACCTGAGAGCAGAGAGGAGCACCGAGGAGAAGGCTTGAGAGCAGAGAAGAGCACCGAGGAGACGGCCTGAGAGCAGAGAAGAGCACCGAGGAGACGGCCTGAGAGCAGAGAAGAGCGCGGAGGAGACGGCCTGAGAGCAGAGAGGAGCACCGAGGAGACGGCCTGAAAGCAGAGAAGAGCACCAAGGAGACGGCCTGAGAGCAGAGAAGAGCACCGAGGAGACGGCCAGAGAGCAGAGAAGAGCACCGAGGAGACGGCCTGAGAGCAGAGAGGAGCACCGAGGAGACGGCCTGAGAGCAGAGAGGAGCACCGAGGAGACGGCCTGAGAGCAGAGAGGAGCACCGAGGAGACGGCCTGAGAGCAGAGAGGAGCACCGAGGAGACAACCTGAGAGCAGAGAGGAGCACTGAGGAGACGGCCTGAGAGCAGAGAGGAGCACCGAGGAGACAACCTGAGAGCAGAGAAGAGCACCGAGGAGACGGCCTGAGAGCAGAGAGGAGCACCGAGGAGACGGCCTGAGAGCAGAGAAGAGCACCGAGGAGACGGCCTGAGAGCAAAGAGGAGCACCGAGGAGACGGCCTAAAAGCAGAGAGGAGCACCGAGGAGACGGCCTGAGAGCAGAGAGGAGCACCGAGAAGACGGCCTGAGAGCAGAGAGGAGCACCGAGGAGACGGCCTGAGAGCAGAGAGGAGCACCGAGGAGACGGCCTGAAAGCAGAGAGGAGCACCGAGGAGACGGCCTGAGAGCAGAGAGGAGCACCGAGGAGACGGCCTGAGAGCAGAGAGGAGCACCGAGGAGACGGCCTGAGAGCAGAGGAGCACCGAGGAGACAACCTGAGAGCAGAGAAGAGCACCGAGCAGACGGCCTGAGAGCAGAGAGGAGCACTGAGGAGACGGCCTGAGAGCAGAGAAGAGCACCGAGGAGACGGCCTGAGAGCAAAGTGGAGCACCGAGGAGACGGCCTGAAAGCAGAGAGGAGCACCGAGGAGACGGCCTGAGAGCAGAGAGGAGCACCGAGAAGACGGCCTGAGGGCAGAGAGGAGCGCAGAGGAGACGACCTGAGAGCAGAGAAGAGCACCGAGGAGACAGCCTGAAGACAAAGAGCAGCACCGAGATGACAGCCTGAGGGCAGAGAGGAGCGCAGAGGAGACGACCTGAGAGCAGAGAAGAGCACCGAGGAGATGGCCTGAGGGCTGAGAGCAGCACCGAGGAGACGGCCTGAGAGCAGAGATGAGCACCGAGGAGACAGCCTGAGAGCAGAGAGGAGCACCGAGGAGACGGCCTGAGAGCAGAGAGGAGCACCGAGGAGACGGCCTGAGAGCAGAGAGGAGCACCGAGGAGACGGCCTGATAGCAGAGAGGAGCACCGAGGAGACGGCCTGAGAGCAGAGACGAGCACCGAGGAGACGGCCTGAGAGCAGAGAGGAGCACCGAGGAGACGGCCTGAGAGCAGAGAAGAGCGCCGAGGAGACGGCCTGAGAGCAGAGAGGAGCACCGAGGAGACGGCATGAGAGCAGAGAAGAGTGCCGAGGAGACGGCCTGAGAGCAGAGAGGAGCACCGAGGAGACGGTGTGAGAGCAGAGAAGAGCACCGAGGAGACGGCCTGAGAGCAGAGACGAGCACCGAGGAGACGGCCTGAGAGCAGAGAAGAGCACCGAGGAGACGGCCTGAGAGCAGAGAGGAGCACCGAGGAGACGGCATGAGAGCAGAGAGGAGCACCGAGGAGACGGCCTGAGAGCAGAGAGGAGCACCGAGGAGACGGCCTGAGAGCAGAGACGAGCACCGAGGAGACGGCCTGAGAGCAGAGAGGAGCACCTAGGAGACGGCCTGAGAGCAGAGAGGAGCACCGAGGAGACGGCCTGAAAGCAGAGAGGAGCACCGAGGAGACGGCCTGAGAGCAGAGACGAGCACCGAGGAGACGGCCTGAGAGCAGAGAGGAGCACCGAGGAGACGGCCTGAGAGCAGAGAGGAGCACCGAGGAGACGGCCTGAGAGCAGAGAGGAGCACCGAGGAGACGGCCTGAGAGCAGAGAGGAGCATTGAGGAGACGGCCTGAGAGCAGAGAGGAGCACCGAGGAGACGGCCTGAGAGCAGAGAAGAGCACCGAGGAGACGGCCTGAGGACTGAGAGCAGCACCGAGGAGACGGCCTGAGAGCAGAGAGGAGCACCGAGGAGACGGCCTGAGAGCAGAGAGGAGCACTGAGGAGACAGCCTGAGAGCAGAGAGGAGCACCGAGGAGACGGCCTGAGAGCAGAGAGGAGCACCGAGGAGACGTCCTGAGAGCAGAGAGGAGCACCGAGGAGACGGCCTGAGAGCAGAGAGGAGCACCGAGGAGATGGCCTGAGAGCAGAGAGGAGCACCGTGGAGACGGCCAGAGAGCAGAGAGGAGCACCGAGGAGACGGCCTGAGATTAGAGAGGAGCACCGAGGAGACGGCCTGAGAGCAGAGAGGAGCACCGAGGAGATGGCCTGAGAGCAGAGAGGAGCACCGAGGAGATGGCCTGAGAGCAGAGAGGAGCACAGAGGAGACAACCTGAGAGCAGAGAGGAGCACCGAGGAGACGGCCTGAGAGCAGAGAGGAGCACCGAGGAGACAACCTGAGAGCAGAGAAGAGCACCGAGGAGACGGCCTGAGAGCAGAGAGGAGCACCGAGGAGAAGGCCTGAGAGCAGAGAAGAGCATCGAGGAGACGGCCTGAGAGCAGAGAAGAGCACCGAGGAGACGGCCTGAGAGCAGAGAAGAGCGCCGAGGAGACGGCCTGAGAGCAGAGAGGAGCACCGAGGAGACGGCCTGAAAGCAGAGAAGAGCACCAAGGAGACGGCCTGAGAGCAGAGAAGAGCACCGAGGAGACGGCCTGAGAGCAGAGAGGAGCACCGAGGAGACGGCCTGAGAGCAGAGAGGAGCACCGAGGAGATGGCCTGAGAGCAGAGAGGAGCACCGAGGAGACGGCCTGAGAGCAGAGAGGAGCACCGAGGAGACGGCCTGAGAGCAGAGAGGAGCACCGAGGAGACGGCCTGAGAGCAGAGAGGAGCACCGAGGAGACAACCTGAGAGCAGAGAGGAGCACTGAGGAGACGGCCTGAGAGCAGAGAGGAGCACCGAGGAGACAACCTGAGAGCAGAGAAGAGCACCGAGGAGACGGCCTGAGAGCAGAGAGGAGCACCGAGGAGACGGCCTGAGAGCAGAGAAGAGCACCGAGGAGACGGCCTGAGAGCAAAGAGGAGCACCGAGGAGACGGCCTGAAAGCAGAGAGGAGCACCGAGGAGATGGCCTGAGAGCAGAGAGGAGCACCGAGAAGACGGCCTGAGAGCAGAGAGGAGCACCGAGGAGACGGCCTGAGAGCAGAGAGGAGCACCGAGGAGACGGCCTGAAAGCAGAGAGGAGCACCGAGGAGATGGCCTGAGAGCAGAGAGGAGCACCGAGGAGACGGCCTGAGAGCAGAGAGGAGCACCGAGGAGACGGCCTGAGAGCAGAGGAGCACCGAGGAGACAACCTGAGAGCAGAGAAGAGCACGGAGCAGACGGCCTGAGAGCAGAGAGGAGCACTGAGGAGACGGCCTGGGAGCAGAGAAGAGCACCGAGGAGACGGCCTGAGAGCAAAGAGGAGCACCGAGGAGACGGCCTGAAAGCAGAGAGGAGCACCGAGGAGACGGCCTGAGAGCAGAGAGGAGCACCGAGAAGACAGCCTGAGGGCAGAGAGGAGCGCAGAGGAGACGACCTGAGAGCAGAGAAGAGCACCGAGGAGACGGCCTGAAGACAAAGAGCAGCACCGAGATGACAGCCTGAGGGCAGAGAGGAGCGCAGAGGAGACGACCTGAGAGCAGAGAAGAGCACCGAGGAGACGGCCTGAGGGCTGAGAGCAGCACCGAGGAGACAGCCTGAGAGCAGAGAGGAGCATCGAGGAGACAGCCTGAGAGCAGAGAGGAGCACCGAGGAGACGGCCTGAGAGCAGAGAGGAGCACCGAGGAGACGGCCTGAGAGCAGAGAGGAGCACCGAGGAGACGGCCTGAGAGCAGAGAGGAGCACCGAGGAGACGGCCTGAGAGCAGAGACGAGCACCGAGGAGACGGCCTGAGAGCAGAGAGGAGCACCGAGGAGACGGCCTGAGAGCAGAGAAGAGCGCCGAGGAGACGGCCTGAGAGCAGAGAGGAGCACCGAGGAGACGGCCTGAGAGCAGAGAAGAGCGCCGAGGAGACGGCCTGAGAGCAGAGAGGAGCACCGAGGAGACGGCGTGAGAGCAGAGAAGAGCGCCGAGGAGACGGCCTGAGAGCAGAGACGAGCACCGAGGAGACGGCCTGAGAGCAGAGAAGAGCACCGAGGAGACGGCCTGAGAGCAGAGAGGAGCACCGAGGAGACGGCCTGAGAGCAGAGAGGATCACCGAGTAGACGGCCTGAGAGCAGAGAGGAGCACCGAGGAGACGGCCTGAGAGCAGAGAGGAGCACCGAGGAGACGGCCTGAGAGCAGAGAGGAGCACCGAGGAGACGGCCTGAGAGCAGAGACGAGCGCTGAGGAGACAGCCTGAGAGCACAGAGGAGCACCGAGGAGACGGCCTGAGAGCAGAGAGGAGCACCGAGGAGACGGCCAGAGAGCAGAGAGGAGCACCGAGGAGACGGCCTGAGAGCATAGAGGAGCACCGAGGAGACGGCCTGAGAGCAGAGAGGAGCACCAAGGAGACGGCCTGAGAGCAGAGACGAGCACCGAGGAGACAGCCTGAGAGCAGAGACGAGCGCTGAGGAGACAGCCTGAGAGCACAGAGGAGCACCGAGGAGACGGCCTGAGAGCAGAGAGGAGCACCGAGGAGACGGCCTGAGAGCAGAGAGGAGCACCGAGGAGACGGCCTGAGAGCAGAGACGAGCACCGAGGAGACGGCCTGAGAGCAGAGAGGAGCACCGAGGAGACGGCCTGAGAGCAGAGAGGAGCACCGAGGAGACGGCCTGAGAGTAGAGACGAGCACCGAGGAGACAGCCTGAGAGCAGAGACGAGCGCCGAGGAGACAGCCTGAGAGCACAGAGGAGCACCGAGGAGACGGCCTGAGAGCAGAGAAGAGCGCTGAGGAGACAGCCTGAGAGCACAGAGGAGCACCGAGGAGACGGCCTGAGAGCAGAGACGAGCACCGAGGAGACGGCCTGAGAGCAGAGAGGAGCACCGAGGAGACGGCCTGAGAGCAGAGAGGAGCACCGAGGAGACGGCCTGAGAGCAGAGAGGAGCACCGAGGAGACGGCCTGAGAGCAGAGACGAGCACCGAGGAGACAGCCTAAGAGCAGAGAGGAGCACCGAGGAGACGGCCTGAGAGCAGAGAGGAGCACCGAGGAGATAGCCTGAGAGCAAAGAGGAGCACTGAGGAGACGGCATGAGAGCAGAGACGAGCACCGAGGAGACAGCCTGAGAGCAGAGAGGAGCACCGAGGAGACGGCCTGAGAGCAGAGAGGAGCACCGAGGAGACGGCCTGAGAGCAGAGAGGAGCATCGAGGAGACGGCCTGAGAGCAGAGAGGAGCACCGAGGAGACGGCCTGAGAGCAGAGACGAGCACCGAGGAGACGGCCTGAGAGCAGAGAGAAGCACCTAGGAGACGGCCTGAGAGCAGAGAGGAGCACCGAGGAGACGGCCTGAAAGCAGAGAGGAGCACCGAGGAGACGGCCTGAGAGCAGAGAGGAGCACCGAGGTGACGGCCTGAGAGCAGAGAGGAGCACCGAGGAGACGGCCTGAGAGCAGAGACGAGCACCGAGGAGACGGCCTGAGAGCAGAGAGGAGCACCGAGGAGACGGCCTGAGAGCAGAGAGGAGCACCGAGGAGACGGCCTGAGAGCAGAGAGGAGCACCGAGGAGACGGCCTGAGAGCAGAGAGGAGCACTGAGGAGACGGCCTGAGAGCAGAGAGGAGCACCGAGGAGACGGCCTGAGAGCAGAGAAGAGCACCGAGGAGACGGCCTGAGGGCTGAGAGCAGCACCGAGGAGACGGCCTGAGAGCAGAGAGGAGCACCGAGGAGACGGCCTGAGAGCAGAGAGGAGCACCGAGGAGACAGCCTGAGAGCAGAGAGGAGCACCGAGGAGACGGCCTGAGAGCAGAGAGGAGCACCGAGGAGACGGCCTGAGAGCAGAGAGGAGCACCGAGGAGACGGCCTGAGAGCAGAGAGGAGCACCGTGGAGACGGCCAGAGAGCAGAGAGGAGCACCGAGGAGACGGTCTGAGATTAGAGAGGAGCACCGAGGAGACGGCCTGAGAGCAGAGAGGAGCACCGAGGAGACGGCCTGAGAGCAGAGAGGAGCACCGAGGAGACGGCCTGAGAGCAGAGAGGAGCACCGAGGAGACAACCTGAGAGCAGAGAAGAGCACCGAGGAGACGGCCTGAGAGCAGAGAGGAGCACCGAGGAGACGGCCTGAGAGCAGAGAAGAGCACCGAGGAGACGGCCTGAGAGCAAAGAGGAGCACCGAGGAGACGGCCTGAAAGCAGAGAGGAGCACCGAGGAGACGGCCTGAGAGCAGAGAGGAGCACCGAGGAGACGGCCTGAGAGCAGAGAGGAGCACCGAGGAGACGGCCTGAGAGCAGAGGAGCTCCGAGGAGACAACCTGAGAGCAGAGAAGAGCACCGAGCAGACGGCCTGAGAGCAGAGAGGAGCACTGAGGAGACGGCCTGAGAGCAGAGAAGAGCACCGAGGAGACGGCCTGAGAGCAGAGAGGAGCACCGAGGAGACGGCCTGAGAGCAGAGAGGAGCACCGAGAAGACGGCCTGAGGGCAGAGAGGAGCGCAGAGGAGACGACCTGAGAGCAGAGAGGAGCACCGAGGAGACAGCCTGAAGACAAAGACCAGCACCGAGATGACAGCCTGAGGGCAGAGAGGAGCGCAGAGGAGACGACCTGAGAGCAGAGAAGAGCACCGAGGAGACGGCCTGAGGGCTGAGAGCAGCACCGAGGAGACGGCCTGAGAGCAGAGAGGAGCACCGAGGAGACAGCCTGAGAGCAGAGAGGAGCACCGTGGAGACGGCCTGAGAGCAGAGAGGAGCACCGAGGAGACGGCCTGAGAGCACAGAGGAGCACCGAGGAGACGGCCTGAGAGCAGAGAGGAGCACCGAGGAGACAACCTGAGAGCAGAGAGGAGCACTGAGGAGACGGCCTGAGAGCAGAGAGGAGCATCGAGGAGACAACCTGAGAGGAGAGAAGAGCACCGAGGAGACGGCCTGAGAGCAGAGAGGAGCACCGAGGAGACAGCCTGAGAGCAGAGAAGAGCACCGAGGAGACGGCCTGAGAGCAAAGAGGAGCACCGAGGAGACGGCCTGAAAGCAGAGAGGAGCACCGAGGAGACGGCCTGAGAGCAGAGACGAGCACCGAGGAGACAGCCTGAGAGCAGAGACGAGCGCTGAGGAGACAGCCTGAGAGCACAGAGGAGCACCGAAGAGACGGCCTGAGAGCAGAGAGGAGCACCGAGGAGACGGCCTGAGAGCAGAGAGGAGCACCGAGGAGACGGCCTGAGAGCAGAGACGAGCACCGAGGAGACGGCCTGAGAGCAGAGAGGAGCACCGAGGAGACGGCCTGAGAGCAGAGAGGAGCACCGAGGAGACGGCCTGAGAGTAGAGACGAGCACCGAGGAGACAGCCTGAGAGCAGAGACGAGCGCTGAGGAGACAGCCTGAGAGCACAGAGGAGCACCGAGGAGACGGCCTGAGAGCAGAGAAGAGCGCTGAGGAGACAGCCTGAGAGCACAGAGGAGCACCGAGGAGACGGCCTGAGAGCAGAGACGAGCACCGAGGAGACGGCCTGAGAGCAGAGAGGAGCACCGAGGAGACGGCCTGAGAGCAGAGAGGAGCACCGAGGAGACGGCCTGAGAGCAGAGAGGAGCACCGAGGAGACGGCCTGAGAGCAGAGACGAGCACCGAGGAGACAGCCTGAGAGCAGAGAGGAGCACCGAGGAGACGGCCTGAGAGCAGAGAGGAGCACCGAGGAGATAGCCTGAGAGCAGAGAGGAGCACTGAGGAGACGGCCTGAGAGCAGAGACGAGCACCGAGGAGACAGCCTGAGAGCAGAGAGGAGCACCGAGGAGACGGCCTGAGAGCAGAGAGGAGCACCGAGGAGACGGCCTGAGAGCAGAGAGGAGCATCGAGGAGACGGCCTGAGAGCAGAGAGGAGCACCGAGGAGACGGCCTGAGAGCAGAGACGAGCACCGAGGAGACGGCCTGAGAGCAGAGAGGAGCACCTAGGAGACGGCCTGAGAGCAGAGAGGAGCACCGAGGAGACGGCCTGAAAGCAGAGAGGAGCACCGAGGAGACGGCCTGAAAGCAGAGACGAGCACCGAGGTGACGGCCTGAGAGCAGAGAGGAGCACCGAGGAGACGGCCTGAGAGCAGAGACGAGCACCGAGGAGACGGCCTGAGAGCAGAGAGGAGCACCGAGGAGACGGCCTGAGAGCAGAGAGGAGCACCGAGGAGACGGCCTGAGAGCAGAGAGGAGCACCGAGGAGACGGCCTGAGAGCAGAGAGGAGCACTGAGGAGACGGCCTGAGAGCAGAGAGGAGCACCGAGGAGACGGCCTGAGAGCAGAGAAGAGCACCGAGGAGACGGCCTGAGGGCTGAGAGCAGCACCGAGGAGACGGCCTGAGAGCAGAGAGGAGCACCGAGGAGACGGCCTGAGAGCAGAGAGGAGCACTGAGGAGACAGCCTGAGAGCAGAGAGGAGCAGCGAGGAGACGGCCTGAGAGCAGAGAGGAGCACCGAGGAGACGGCCTGAGAGCAGAGAGGAGCACCGAGGAGACGGCCTGAGAGCAGAGAGGAGCACCGTGGAGACGGCCAGAGAGCAGAGAGGAGCACCGAGGAGACGGTCTGAGATTAGAGAGGAGCACCGAGGAGACGGCCTGAGAGCAGAGAGGAGCACCGAGGAGACGGCCTGAGAGCAGAGAGGAGCACCGAGGAGACGGCCTGAGAGCAGAGAGGAGCACCGAGGAGACAACCTGAGAGCAGAGAAGAGCACCGAGGAGACGGCCTGAGAGCAGAGAGGAGCACCGAGGATACGGCCTGAGAGCAGAGAAGAGCACCGAGGAGACGGCCTGAGAGCAAAGAGGAGCACCGAGGAGACGGCCTGAAAGCAGAGAGGAGCACCGAGGAGACGGCCTGAGAGCAGAGAGGAGCACAGAGGAGACGGCCTGAGAGCAGAGAGGAGCACCGAGGAGACGGCCTGAGAGCAGAGGAGCTCCGAGGAGACTACCTGAGAGCAGAGAAGAGCACCGAGCAGACGGCCTGAGAGCAGAGAGGAGCACTGAGGAGACGGCCTGAGAGCAGAGAAGAGCACCGAGGAGACGGCCTGAGAGCAAAGAGGAGCACCGAGGAGACGGCCTGAAAGCAGAGAGGAGCACCGAGGAGACGGCCTGAGAGCAGAGAGGAGCACCGAGAAGACGGCCTGAGGGCAGAGAGGAGCGCAGAGGAGACGACCTGAGAGCAGAGAAGAGCACCGAGGAGACAGCCTGAAGACAAAGAGCAGCACCGAGATGACAGCCTGAGGGCAGAGAGGAGCGCAGAGGAGACGACCTGAGAGCAGAGAAGAGCACCGATGAGACGGCCTGAGGGCTGAGAGCAGCACCGAGGAGACGGCCTGAGAGCAGAGAGGAGCACCGAGGAGACAGCCTGAGAGCAGAGAGGAGCACCGAGGAGACGGCCTGAGAGCAGAGAGGAGCACCGAGGAGACGGCCTGAGAGCACAGAGGAGCACCGAGGAGACGGCCTGAGAGCAGAGAGGAGCACCGAGGAGACAACCTGAGAGCAGAGAGGAGCACTGAGGAGACGGCCTGAGAGCAGAGAGGAGCATCGAGGAGACAACCTGAGAGCAGAGAAGAGCACCGAGGAGACGGCCTGAGAGCAGAGAGGAGCACCGAGGAGACAGCCTGAGAGCAGAGAAGAGCACCGAGGAGACGGCCTGAGAGCAAAGAGGAGCACCGAGGACACGGCCTGAAAGCAGAGAGGAGCACCGAGGAGACGGCCTGAGAGCAGAGAGGAGCACCAAGAAGACGGCCTGAGAGCAGAGAGGAGCACCGAGGAGACGGCCTGAGAGCAGAGAGGAGCACCGAGGAGACGGCCTGAAAGCAGAGAGGAGCACCGAGGAGACGGCCTGAGAGCAGAGAGGAGCACCGAGGAGACGGCCTGAGAGCAGAGAGGAGCACCGAGGAGACGGCCTGAGAGCCGAGGAGCACCGAGGAGACAACCTGAGAGCAGAGAAGAGCACCGAGCAGACGGCCTGAGAGCAGAGAGGAGCACTGAGGAGACGGCCTGAGAGCAGAGAAGAGCACCGAGGAGACGGCCTGAGAGCAAAGAGGAGCACCGAGGAGACGGCCTGAAAGCAGAGAGGAGCACCGAGGAGACGGCCTGAGAGCAGAGAGGAGCACCGAGAAGACGGCCTGAGGGCAGAGAGGAGCGCAGAGGAGACAACCTGAGAGCAGAGAGGAGCACCGAGGAGACGGCCTGAGAGCAGAGAGGAGTACAGAGGAGACGGCCTGAAAGCAGAGCGGAGAGCCGAGAAGACGGCCTGAGAGCAGAGAGGAGTACCGAGGAGACGACCTGAGAGCAGAGCGGAGAGCCGAGAAGACGGCCTGAGAGCAGAGAGGAGCACCGAGGAGACGGCCTGAGAGCAGAGAGGAGCACCGAGGAGACTGAGAGCAGAGCGGATATCCGAGAAGACGGTCTGAGAGCAGAGAAGAGCACCGAGGAGACAGCCTGAGAGCAGAGAGGAGCACCGAGGAGACAACCTGAGGGCAAAGAAGAGCACCGAGGAGACGTCCTGAGAAAAGAGAGCAGCTTCAAGGAGACGGCCTGATAGCAGACAGGAGAGCCAAGCAGAAAGCCTGAGGACAGAGAGGCGTGCCAAGGAGACAGCCTGAGGTCAGAGAGGTGCACTGAGGAGGCCTGATAGCAAAGAGGAATGCCAAGACGATGGCTTGAGAGCAGAGAGGAAACAACCTGAGGGGATAGAAGAGCGCTGAGGAGATGGCCTGATGGCAGACAGGAGCATTGAGGAGACGACGTGAGGACAGACAGCAGCACAGATGAGACAGCCTGAGGACAGAGACCATCACCGAGGAGACGGCCTGAGAGCAGAGAAGAGCACCGAGGAGACGGCCTGAGAGCAGAGAGGAGCACCGAGGAGACGGCCTGAGAGCAGAGAGGAGCACCGAGGAGACAACCTGAGAGCAGAGAGGAGCACCGAGGAGACGGCCTGAGAGCAGAGAGGAGCACCGAGGAGACAACCTGTGAGCAGAGAAGAGCACCGAGGAGACGGCCTGAGAGCAGAGAGGAGCACTGAGGAGACGGCCTGAGAGCAGAGAAGAGCACCGAGGAGACGGCCTGAGAGCAAAGAGGAGCACCGAGGAGACGGCCTGAAAGCAGAGAGGAGCACCGAGGAGACGGCCTGAAAGCAGAGAGGAGCACCGAGGATACGGCCTGAGAGCAGAGAGGAGCACCGAGGAGACGGCCTGAGAGCAGAGAGGAGCACCGAGGAGACGGCCTGAGAGCAGAGAGGAGCACCGAGGAGACGGCCTGAAAGCAGAGAGGAGCACCGAGGAGACGGCCTGAGAGCTAAGAGGAGCACCGAGGAGACGGCCTGAAAGCAGAGAGGAGCACCGAGAAGACGGCCTGAGAGCAGAGAGGAGCACCGAGGAGACGGCCTGAGAGCAGAGAGGAGCACCGAGGAGACGGCCTGAAAGCAGAGAGGAGCACCGAGGAGACGGCCTGAGAGCAAAGAGGAGCACCGAGAAGACCGCCTGAAAGCAGAGAGGAGCACCGAGGAGACGGCCTGAGAGCAGAGAGGAGCACCGAGGAGACGGCCTGAGAGCAGAGAGGAGCACTGAGGAGGCGGCCTGAGAGCAGAGAGGAGCACCGAGGAGACGGCCTGAGAGCAGAGAAGAGCACCGAGGAGACGGCCTGAGGGCTGAGAGCAGCACCGAGGAGACGGCCTGAGAGCAAAGAGGAGCACCGAGGAGACGGCCTGAGAGCAGAGAGGAGCACCGAGGAGACGGCCTGAGAGCAGAGAGGAGCACCGAGGAGATGGCCTGAGAGCACAGAGGAGCACCGAGGAGACGGCCTGAGAGCAGAGAGGAGCACCGAGGAGACTGCCTGAGAGCAGAGAGGAGCACAGAAGAGACAGCCTGAGAGCAGAGAGGAGCACCGAGGAGACGGCCTGAGAGCAGAGAGGAGCACCGAGGAGACGGCCTGAGAGCAGAGAGGAGCACCGAGGAGACGGCCTGAAAGCAGAAAGGAGAGCCGAGAAGACGGCCTGAGAGCAGAGAGGAGCACCGAGAGACGGCCTGAGAGCAGAGCGGAGAGCCTAGAAGACGGCCTGAGAGCAGAGAGGAGCACAGAGGAGACGGCCTGAGAGCAGAGAGGAGCACCGAGGAGACTGAGAGCAGAGCGGAGAGCCGAGAAGACGGTCTGAGAGCAGAGAGGAGCACCGAGGAGACAGCCTGAGAGCAGAGAGGAGCACCGAGGAGACAGCCTGAGAGCAGAGAGGAGCACCGAGGAGACAACCTGAGGGCAAAGAACAGCGCCGAGGAGACGTCCTGAGAAAAGAGAGCAGCTTCAAGGAGACGGCCTGATAGCAGACAGGAGAGCCAAGCAGAAAGCCTGAGGACAGAAAGGTGTGCCAAGGAGACAGCCTGAGGTCAGAGAGGTGCACTGAGGAGGCCTGATAGCAAAGAGGAACGCCAAGACGATGGCTTGAGAGCAGAGAGGAAACAACCTGAGGGGATAGAAGAGCGCTGAGGAGATAGCCTGATGGCAGACAGGAGCATTGAGGAGACGACGTGAGGACAGACAGCAGCACAGATGAGACAGCCTGAGGACAGAGACCATCACCGAGGAGACAGCCTGAGGACAGAGAGTAGTTCCAAGGAAACTGCTTAAGGGAAGAGAGAATTACTGAGGAGACAGCCTGAAGACAAAGAGCAGCACCGAGATGACAGCCTGAGGGCAGAGAGGAGTGCAGAGGAGACGACCTGAGAGCAGAGAGGAGCACCGAGGAGACGGCGTGAGAGCAGAGAGGAGCTCCGAGGAGACGGCCTGAGAGCAGAGCGGAGAGCCGAGAAGACGGTCTGAGAGCAGAGAGGAGCGCTGAGGAGACGGCCTGAGAGCAGAGAAGAGCACCGAGGAGACGGCCTGAGAGCAAAGAGGAGCACCGAGGAGACGGCCTGAAAGCAGAGAGGAGCACCGAGGAGACGGCCTGAAAGCAGAGAGGAGCACCGAGGATACGGCCTGAGAGCAGAGAGGAGCACCGAGGAGACGGCCTGAGAGCAGAGAGGAGCACCGAGGAGACGGCCTGAGAGCAGAGAGGAGCACCGAGGAGACGGCCTGAAAGCAGAGAGGAGCACCGAGGAGACGGCCTGAGAGCTAAGAGGAGCACCGAGGAGACGGCCTGAAAGCAGAGAGGAGCACCGAGAAGACGGCCTGAGAGCAGAGAGGAGCACCGAGGAGACGGCCTGAGAGCAGAGAGGAGCACCGAGGAGACGGCCTGAAAGCAGAGAGGAGCACCGAGGAGACGGCCTGAGAGCAAAGAGGAGCACCGAGAAGACCGCCTGAAAGCAGAGAGGAGCACCGAGGAGACGGCCTGAGAGCAGAGAGGAGCACCGAGGAGACGGCCTGAGAGCAGAGAGGAGCACTGAGGAGGCGGCCTGAGAGCAGAGAGGAGCACCGAGGAGACGGCCTGAGAGCAGAGAAGAGCACCGAGGAGACGGCCTGAGGGCTGAGAGCAGCACCGAGGAGACGGCCTGAGAGCAAAGAGGAGCACCGAGGAGACGGCCTGAGAGCAGAGAGGAGCACCGAGGAGACGGCCTGAGAGCAGAGAGGAGCACCGAGGAGATGGCCTGAGAGCACAGAGGAGCACCGAGGAGACGGCCTGAGAGCAGAGAGGAGCACCGAGGAGAGTGCCTGAGAGCAGAGAGGAGCACAGAAGAGACAGCCTGAGAGCAGAGAGGAGCACCGAGGAGACGGCCTGAGAGCAGAGAGGAGCACCGAGGAGACGGCCTGAGAGCAGAGAGGAGCACCGAGGAGACGGCCTGAAAGCAGAAAGGAGAGCCGAGAAGACGGCCTGAGAGCAGAGAGGAGCACCGAGAGACGGCCTGAGAGCAGAGCGGAGAGCCTAGAAGACGGCCTGAGAGCAGAGAGGAGCACAGAGGAGACGGCCTGAGAGCAGAGAGGAGCACCGAGGAGACTGAGAGCAGAGCGGAGAGCCGAGAAGACGGTCTGAGAGCAGAGAGGAGCACCGAGGAGACAGCCTGAGAGCAGAGAGGAGCACCGAGGAGACAGCCTGAGAGCAGAGAGGAGCACCGAGGAGACAACCTGAGGGCAAAGAAGAGCGCCGAGGAGACGTCCTGAGAAAAGAGAGCAGCTTCAAGGAGACGGCCTGATAGCAGACAGGAGAGCCAAGCAGAAAGCCTGAGGACAGAAAGGTGTGCCAAGGAGACAGCCTGAGGTCAGAGAGGTGCACTGAGGAGGCCTGATAGCAAAGAGGAACGCCAAGACGATGGCTTGAGAGCAGAGAGGAAACAACCTGAGGGGATAGAAGAGCGCTGAGGAGATAGCCTGATGGCAGACAGGAGCATTGAGGAGACGACGTGAGGACAGACAGCAGCACAGATGAGACAGCCTGAGGACAGAGACCATCACCGAGGAGACAGCCTGAGGACAGAGAGTAGTTCCAAGGAAACTGCTTAAGGGAAGAGAGAATTACTGAGGAGACAGCCTGAAGACAAAGAGCAGCACCGAGATGACAGCCTGAGGGCAGAGAGGAGTGCAGAGGAGACGACCTGAGAGCAGAGAGGAGCACCGAGGAGACGGCGTGAGAGCAGAGAGGAGCTCCGAGGAGACGGCCTGAGAGCAGAGCGGAGAGCCGAGAAGACGGTCTGAGAGCAGAGAGGAGCGCTGAGGAGACGGCCTGAGAGCAGAGAAGAGCACCGAGGAGACGGCCTGAGAGCAAAGAGGAGCAACGAGGAGACGGCCTGAGAGCAGAGCGGAGAGCCGAGAAGACGGTCTGAGAGCAGAGAGGAGCGCTGAGGAGACGGCCTGAGAGCAGAGAAGAGCACCGAGGAGATGGCCTGAGAGCAAAGAGGAGCAACGAGGAGACGGCCTGAAAGTAGAGAGGAGCACCGAGGAGACGGCCTGAGAGCAGAGAGGAGCACCGAGAAGACGGCCTGAGGGCAGAGAGGAGCACAGAGGAGACGACCTGAGAGCAGAGAAGAGCACCGAGGAGACAGCCTGAAGACAAAGAGCAGCACCGAGATGACAGCCTGAGGGCAGAGAGGAGCGCAGAGGAGATGACCTGAGAGCAGAGAAGAGCACCGAGGAGACGGCCTGAGGGCTGAGAGCAGCACCGAGGAGACGGCCTGAGAGCAGAGAGGAGCACCGAGGAGACAGCCTGAGAGCAGAGAGGAGCACCGAGGAGATGGCCTGAGAGCAGAGAGGAGCACCGAGGAGACGGCCTGAAAGCAGAGCGGAGAGCCGAGAAGACGGCCTGAGAGTAGAGAGGAGCACCGAGGAGACGGCCTGAGAGCAGAGCGGAGAGCCGAGAAGACGGTCTGAGAGCAGAGAGGAGCACCGAGGAGACGGCCTGAGAGCAGAGAAGATGGTCTGAGAGCAGAGAGGAGCACCGAGGAGACAGCCTGAGAGCAGAGAGGAGCACCGAGGAGACAACCTGAGGGCAAAGAAGAGCGCCGAGGAGACGTCCTGAGAAAAGAGAGCAGCTTCAAGGAGACGGCCTGATAGCAGACAGGAGAGCCAAGCAGAAAGCCTGAGGACAGAGAGGCGTGCCAAGGAGACAGCCTGAGGTCAGAGAGGTGCACTGAGGAGGCCTGATAGCAAAGAGGAACGCCAAGACGATGGCTTGAGAGCAAAGAGGAAACAACCTGAGGGGATAGAAGAGTGCTGAGGAGATGGCCTGATGGCAAACAGGAGCATTGAGGAGACGACGTGAGGACAGACAGCAGCACAGATGAGACAGCCTGAGGACAGAGACCATCACCGAGGAGACGGTCTGAGAGCAGAGAGGAGCACCGAGGAGACGGCCTGAGAGCAGAGAGGAGCACCGAGGAGACGGCCTGAGAGCAGAGAGGAGCACTGAGGAGACGGCCTGAGAGCAGAGAGGAGCACCGAGGAGACGGCCTGAGAGCAGAGTAGAGCACCGAGGAGACGGCCTGAGGGCTGAGAGCAGCACCCAGGAGACGGCCTGAGAGCAGAGAGAAGCACCGAGGAGACAGCCTGAGAGCAGAGAGGAGCACCGAGGAGACGGCCTGAGAGCAGAGAGGAGCACCGAGGAGACGGCCTGAGAGCAGAGAGGAGCACCGAGGAGACGGCCTGAGAGCAGAGCGGAGAGCCGAGAAGACGGCCTGAGAGCAGAGAGGAGCACCGAGGAGACGGCCTAAGAGCAGAGCGGAGAGCCGAGAAGACGGCCTGAGAGCAGAGAGGAGCACCGAGGAGACGGCCTGAGAGCAGAGACGAGCATCGAGGAGACTGAGAGCAGAGCGTAGAGCCGAGAAGACGGTCTGAGAGCAGAGAGGAGCACCGAGGAGACAGCCTGAGAGCAGAGAGGAGCACTGAGGAGACGGCCTGAGAGCAGAGAGGAGCACCGAGGAGACAGCCTGAGAGCAGAGAGGAGCACCGAGGAGACTGTCTGAGAGCAGAGCGGAGAGCCGAGAAGACTGTCTGAGAGCAGAGAGGAGCACCGAGGAGACGGCCTGAGAGCAGAGAGGAGCACCGAGGAGACAACCTGAGGGCAAAGAAGAGCGCCGGGCAGACAGCCTGAGGGCACAGAGGAGCGCCGAGGAAACGTCCTGAAAAAAGAGAGCAGCTTCAAGGAGACGGCCTGATAGCAGACAGGAGAGCCAAGCAGAAAGACTGAGGACAGAGAGGCGTGCCAAGGAGACAGCCTGAGGTCAGAGAGGTGCACTGAGGAGGCCTGATAGCAAAGAGGAACGCCAAGACGATGGCTTGAGAGCAGAGAGGAACACTGAGGAAACAACCTGAGGGGATAGAAGAGCGCTGAGGAGATGGCCTGAAGACAAAGAGCAGCACCGAGATGACAGCCTGAGGGCAGAGAGGAGCGCAGAGGAGACGACCTGAGAGCAGAAAGGAACACAGAGGAGACAACCTGAAGACAAAGAGCATCATCAAGGAGACTGCCTGATGGCAGAGAGGAGTGCTGAGGAGACAGCCTGAAGACAGAGCGAAGTGCCAAGGAGATGGCCTGAGGGCAGAGAGGAGTGCCAAGGAGATGTCCCGAGAGCAGAGAGCAGCACTGAGTAGATGGCCTGAGGGCAGAGAGAAGCGCTGAGGAAACGACCTTAGGGCAGAGAGGAGCACCAAGGAGACAACCTAAATGAAAAGCGGATCACCAAGGAGAAGGCCTGAAGGCAGAGAGGAGCGCAGAGGAGACGACCTGAGACCAGAGAGGAACACAGAGAAGACAGCTTGAAGACAGAGAGGAGCACTGAGGGGACTGCCTGAGAGCATAGAGGAGTACCAAGGAGATGTCGTGAGAGCAGAGAGCAGCACCGAGGAGATGGCCTTGGGACAGAGAGGAGCACTGAGGAGACAACCTGAGAGTAGAGAAGAGCACTGAGGAGACATCGTGAGGACAGAAAGGAGCACCGAGGAGATGGCCTGAAGGAAGAGAGGAGCACAAAGGAAACGACCTGAAGGAAGAAAGGATCACCTAGAAAACTGCCTGAAGGAAGAGAGCTGCACTGAGGAGGCAACATGAGGACAGAGAGGAGTGCCTAGGAGAGGGACTGAGGGCAGAGAAGAGCGCCAAGGAGACGTCCCGAGAGCAGCACCGAGGAGATGGCCTGAGGACAGAGAGGAGCGCTGAGGAGACAGCCTGAGGGCAGAGAGTAGCACCGAGGAGAAGACCTTAGGGCAGAGACGAGCACCAAAGAGACAGCCTGAGGGCAGAGGAGCACAGAGGAGACAGCCTGAGGGCAGAGAGGATTGCCGAGGAGATGGCCTGAGGACAGAGAGCAGCATCGAGGAGACAGCTTGAGGTCAGATGTCACGATTCCAACCATCAATGTGTCACGCACAGTGTAGGAAAGACAAAGTGCGACACGAAGGGATGAGGGGAAGGGAGCCCAAACACTAGGGAAAGGGGGAAGTGGAGACCTCCTAGGCTGATCTACAATCAACCTCTCTATCCCTGCCGTCCTTTTATTGGTTCCTCACCAATTGCCGCACAGGACCCTATCCCAGTATTTCATGAGCGCTTGGCCGTAGATAGGGAAGGGGGGGTGAACGCTAGTCGATCCCCACTGACAACTAAAGACAGCAAGGGAAGACAGACACGAGGGAAGTAGCTTAGATTGAGTCGACTTCAGAGAAATGGCACAAACGTCCTCTTAGCACCAGAGAGGAAGTAAGAACAGCACTTGCTCCAAACCTTCACAAAGAGTCATGTGAATATCACTGGAGCCTCCCTATTGCAAAGTGAAAGTATTTATACACCCAGGCCAGGGTGTTAATTAGCAAGAGGAAGATAGCCTCTGGGTGCTAGAGTGAGACAGATCTAAGACGGTGTCTGTAATGCCAAACGAAGAGATCTTCTACAACCAACTACATGGTGACTGTCTGTCACATCTGACACACCCGTGACACAGTGTGTCTGAGATGCAGTTACTGACAATCTGGTACAGGGGCGTGCTGAAGTTGTAAGTACTTTGATTGACAGCTCAGTGTCCAGTCTGGTGCAGGGGTGTTCTGAGCTGTCGATGTTTTGATTGATAGCTCGGCCGTCCAATCTGAGACTGGAAGGTGCTGGCTGTCTCCAGGTGTTCATTGTCCCAGGTGATTACTCTGATACTTAGCTGGGCTGTTAGTCTGAAACCTCTGCCAGACGTAGCTTCAGCTAAGTGTGGTTGGTTTTCTCTGTACCTAGTGGTTTGCTCGATGATCTTTCTTTGCCTGACCTTGGACCTCATTTTGACCATCTGTCTGTTTTACCCCTTTGTTCTGATCCACTATCTTTCTGGTATTTTGACCTTGGACCATTACCTGACTACGCCTTTGTCTCTTCCCATGGCTTATGACGTACCCTCCTGGCTTTTGTCCTCGGACTCCTCGACTATCCCGACTCATGGCTTGTTTGTGAGAAGTAACTCAACATCACAGCAGAGAGAAGCGCTGAGGAGACGGCCTGGGGGCTGAGAGGAGCACCGAGGAGAGATCCTTAGGGTAATGAGGAGCACCGAGGAGACAGCGTGAGGGTAGAAGAACACAGAGGAGACAGCCTGAGGGCAGAGAGGTACGCAGAGGAGAAAGCCTGAGGACAGAGAGGAGTGCCGAGGAGATGGTTTGAGGACAGACAGCAGTGACCGTGAGAAGTGACTCAGCATCACAGCAGAAAGGAGCACTGAAGAGACGGCCTAAGGACAGAGATCAGCACCTAGGAGACGGCCTGAGAACAGAGAAGAGCACCGAGGAGATGGCCTGGGGCAGAGAGGAGCACCAAGGAGACAGCCTGAGGACAGAGAGCAGCACCAAGGAGATGGCTTGAGGGCTCTTCACTTGACACTCTTTCCATGTGGGGGTCTCTATACTCAGCAGCTGACACGTGATCCTGCAGCCTACTGAAACTAGGATGGAGATTCATGGACAAGCAGCTGACAAAACGTCTACACAGAATCTAGAAAAAGATGGCTGAATAAACCGCAACCAATTTAATGAACTAACCATGGGACTAATTCACATATTTTATATTTTGCTGCAATAATTCTTTTTGTGGAAAATACAAATAAACTACTACATTTGTAATTATCATGATATTTTCTTTGAAGCATCGCATCTGGTAATAAGTCATGAATAAATTAATAAATATATGAAAAATTTATATTTAACAAGGAGACAGCCTGATGGCAGAGTGCAGCACCGAGGATACAACCTAAGGACAGAAAGCAGCACTGAGGAGACGGCCTGAAGGCAGAGAGCAGCTCCAAGGAGACAGCCTAAGGGCAGAGAGCAGCACAGAGGAGACAGCCTGAGGACAGAGAGCAGCTCCAAGGAGACAGCCTAAGGGCAGAGAGCAGCACAGAGGAGATAGCATGTGGGCAAAATGCAGCACCGAGAAGATAGCCTGAGAGCAGTATGGAGCATCGAAGAGATGGCCTGAGGACAGAGAGCAGCACTGAGGGCAAAGAAAAACACCTAGGACCAGGCCTCAGGACAGAAATGAATGCTAAAGAGTTGGCCTGAGGACAAAGAGTAGCATCGAGGAAACTGCCTGGTGGCAGGGAGGAGTGCCAAGGAGACGGCCTCAGGACAGAAAGGAGCGTCAGGTTGATGGTCTGAGGAAAAGGAGCAGCAACAAGGAGACAGCCTGAGGGCAAAGAGGAGCACTGAGGATATTGCCTGAGAGCAGAGAAGAGCACCAAGGAGATGGCCAGAGAGCAGAGGGAAGCACTGAGGAGGCGGCCTGGGGGCAAAGAGGAGCACCAAGAAGATGGCCTTAGAGCAGAGAGGAGCACTAAGGAGATGGCCTGAGGGCAGAGATGGGCACTGTGGAGATGGCCTGAGGGCAGATAGGAGCATTGAGAAGACTGCCTGAGGACAGAGAGCAGCACAGAGGAGACCACTTGAGGACAGAGAGGAGCACAGAGGAGACAGCCTGAGGGCAGAGAGCAGCTCCGAGGAGAAAGCCTGAGGACAGCGAGCAGTACCGAGGAGACAGCCAGAGGACAGAGAGAAACTATGAGGAGGCGGCATGAGGACAAAGAGTAGCACTGAGGAGACAGCTAGAGGACAGAGAGGAGCACTGAGGAGACAGCCTGAGGGCAGAGAGCAGCACAGAGTAGACAGCCTGAGGACAAAGAGCAGCAACAAGGAGACAACCTGAGGACAGCGAGCAGTACAGAGGAGACAGCCAGAGGACAGAGAGAAACTATGCGGAGGCAGCATGAGGACAAAGAGTAGCACTGAGGAGACAGCTAGAGGACAGAGAGGAGCACTGAGGAGACAGCCTGATGGCAGAGAGCTGCACAGAGTAGACAGCCTGAGGACAAAGAGCAGCATCAAGGAGACAACCTGAGGACAGAGAGCAGCACCGAGGTGACAACATAACAACCTGAGAACAGAGAGGAGTGCCAAGGAGACAGCCTGAAGGAAGAGAGGATCACCGAGGAGACAGCTTAAAGACAAAGAGCAGCACTGAGGAGACAGCCTGATGGCAGAGAGGAGTGCCAAGGAGATAGCCTGAAGGAAGAGAGGATCACCGAGGAGATGGCCTGAGGACAGAGAGGAGCACTGAGGAGATGGCTTGAGGGCAGAGAGGAGCCTCCAGGAGACTGCCTGAGACAGAGAGCAGTGCAGAGGACACAACTTGGGGGCAGAGAGCAGCACGGAAGAGACAGCCTGAAGACAGAGAGCAGCACAGAGGAGACTGCCTGAGGACAGAGAGTAGCACTTAGTAGACTGCCTGAGGGCCAAGAGGGGCACAGAGGAGACACCATGAGGGCAGAAAGCAGCACTGAGGAGACGACCTAAGGGCAGAGAGCAACACTGAGGAGACAGCCTGAGGATAGAGAGCAGTATTGAGGAGACAGCTTGAGGACAGAGAGCAGCACTGAGCAGACAGAAGTGCCGAGGTGACAGTCTGAGGGCAAAGAGCAGCTCCGAGGAGAAAGCCTAAGGACAGCGAGCAGTACCAAGGAGACAGCCTGAGGACAGAGAGAAACGGTGAGGAGGCGGCATGAGGACAAAGAGCAGTATTGAGGAGACGGCCTGAGGGCAGCGAGGAGTGTCGAGGAGAAAGACTGAGGACAGAGCAGCACTGAGGAGGCGACGACCTGAGGACTCTTCACTTGACACTCTCGCCATTTGGAGGTCTCTACACTCAGCAGCTGACACGTGCTCCTGCAGCCTACTGAAATTTGGACAGACACTCATGGACAAGCTGCTGACAAAACGTCTACACAGAATCCAGAGAAAGATGGCTGATTAAACCACAACCAATTTAATTAACTAACCATGGGACTAATTCACATATTTTATATTTTGTTGCAGTGATTCTTTTTGAGGACAATACAAATAAATCACTACATTTTTAATTATCGTGATATTTTCTTTGGAGCATCGCATCTGGTAAGAAGTCATGAATAAATTAATAAATATATGAAAAATGTATATTTAACAAGGAGACAGCCTGATGGCAGAGTGCAGCACCGAGGATACAACCTAAGGACAAAGAACAGCACCGAGGAGACGGCCTGAGGACAGAGAGCAGCACAGAGGAGACAGCCTGAGGACAGAGAGCAGCACAGAGGAGACAGCCTGAGGACAGAGAGCAGCACAGAGGAGACAGCATGAGGACAGAGTGCAGCACCGAAGAGACAGCCTGAGGACAGAGAGCAGCACAGAGGAGACAGCATGAGGGCAGAGTGCAGCACAGAGGAGACAGCATGAGGGCAGAGTGCAGCACTGAAGAGACAGCCTGAGGACAGAGAGCAGCACAGAGGAGACAGCCTGAGGGCAGAGAGCAGCACAGAGGAGACAGCCTGAGGGCAGAGTGCAGCACAGAGGAGACAGCCTGAGGGCAGAGTGCAGCACAGAGGAGACAGCCTGAGGGCAGAGTGCAGCACAGAGGAGACAGCCTGAGGGCAGAGTGCAGCACAGAGGAGACAGCATGAGGGCAGAGTGCAGCACCGAAGAGACAGCCTGAGGACAGAGAGCAGCACAGAGGAGACAGCATGAGGGCAGAGAGCAGCACAGAGGAGACAGCCTGAGGACAGAGTGCAGCACAGAGGAGACAGCCTGAGGGCAGAGTGCAGCACAGAGGAGACGGCCTGAGGGCAGAGAGGAGCATCGAAGAGACAGCCTGAGGACAGAGAGCAGCACCGAAGAGACAGCCTGAGGACAGAGAGCAGCACTAAGGGCCAATAAAAACAACTAGGTGATGGCCTCAGGACAGAAATGAGCACCAAAGGGTTTGCCTGAGAACAGAGAGCAGCACCGAGGCGACAGCCTGAGAACAAAGAGGAGTACCAAGGAGACAGCCTCAGGCTGTGTGCCCACGTAGCATTTTTCAAGCGTATATGCTGCGGAATTTCCGCAGCGTAAACGCTTGAAAAACGCATGTAGATCCGCACCCCATGGTCCCCAATGGCATTCCGCAATGTCAATGCCCATGCTGCGGATTTTTCCGCAGCGTATATGCTGCGGTCAAAAATCCGCAGCATGTTCATTAATTTTGCGGAAGCGCAGCGGAATCAATGTGCGGATGGTACCCAAGTCTGGATGAGAGGAGACTCTCATCCAGACCTGGGTACCAAAGAACCTGTAAAAAAAAGAATAAAATAAAGTTTATACTTATCTTCTGATGTTTTCCCTCCGTCGCGCTGCTGTCTGAAGGACCTGCCACGTCATTGACCCACCACATGACTCAATGACGTCACCGCAGGTCCTGCACACAACAGCGTGAGCCGCTCAAGCCTCCGGACGGGGCAGAGGATGCATCAGAAGGTGAGTATAAAGTTTATTTTTTTATTTTTTACCTTTCTGAACAAGTTGTCAAGCACTTTTCCAAGTGATGCTTGGAGAAGTGCTTGATAACCCGCATGCGGAAATGCATGCAAAGACGCCTCACAAACGCTTCTACCTGACGGGAAAACCGCATGTAATATCCGCATGCGATTTTCCCGCCAGGGAGAAGCGTAAAAAATATGCTTCAGGTCCGCAACGTGGGCACATAGCCTCAAAGAAGAGAGGATCACTGAGAAGACGGCCTGAGTACAAAGAGCAGCACTGAAGAGACAGCCTGAGGCTATGTGCCCACGTAGCAGATTTGATGCAGAACGTTTTCGCCTCTCTCTGGCAGATTTACATGCGTTTTTTTCTGCCAGAGAGAAGCGTTTTTTCAGCGTTTTCGCATGTAATTTTTTCAAGCACTTTTCCAAGCGATTTCGAGCATCGCTTGGAAAAGTGCTTGACAAGTTGGTCACACAATATAAATCCATGCAACCGGCATGGATTTATATTGTGTGACCAACTTAGATGCTTTAAATGCAGCATCTATAGTAAAAAAAAAAAAAATTAAAAAGTTAAAAATAAAAAAACCCTGTATATTCACCTCTCCGGCGGCCCCCGGTCTGCTGCGGCGTCCTCTCTCTTTGGCGTCCATCACCTGATGGTCGTCACGCGACCATCACCTGACCGCTGACGTCAGCGGTCGCGTGACCATCAGCTGACTAAATGACGTCACTGCAGGTCCTGCTAGTACACCGTGGGACGCCAAGGAGAGAGGACGCCGCCAGGAGTAGACCGGGGGCCGCCGGAGAGGTGAATATACAGGTTTTTTTTTATTTTTAACTTTTTTACTTCTTTTTTTCAGCCGGAATGAAGAGGAGTTGTAGCCTCCTCTTCATCCCGGTTACCACACGCATCGCGATTACGCTGCAAATTCGTTGCCATTGAAATTAATTGAAACGCAGCAAATCCACATATACCTGCGGGTTTGCTGCGTTTCAATGTTCCTCAATGGCCGTGAATTTGCAGCGTAATCGCGGTAGAAATGGTCATGCTGCGTTTTGCAGCGCAATGCGAATTCGGCGAGCTAATTAAACCATCATGTGCACAGCACATCCAAATTCACATTGCTTTGCATGGCAGACGGTTTTACAAGTGTTTTTGCAACGTTTTCGAGGCCGTAAAAACGCCGCAAAAACGCTACGTGGGCACATGGCCTGAGGGCAGAGAGGAGTGCCATAGAGAGAGCCTGAAGGAAGCGAGGATCACTGAGGAGATGGCCTTAGGGCAGAGAGCAGCACCGAGGAGATTGTCTGAAGGCAGAGAGGAGCGCAGAGGAGATGACCTGAGAGCAGAGAGGAGCACCTAGGAGACAACCTGAGGACAAAGAGCAGCACTGACGAGTCTGCCTGATGGCAGAGAGGATCACTGAGGAGACAGCCTGAGGACAGAGTGGAGTGCCTAGAAGACAGCCTAAGCACAGAGAGCGGCACCAAGGAGACAGCATGAGGACAGAGAAGAGCATTGAGGAGACGTCCTGAAAGCAGAGAGCAGCGCAGAGGAGATGGTCTGATGACAGAGCGGAGCACTGAGGAGATGGCCTAAGAGCAGAGAGGAGCATTGAGGAGACTGCCTGAGGACAGAGAGCAGCGCAGAGGAGATGGCCTGATGACAGAGCGGAGCGCTGAGGTGACGGCTTGAGGGCAGAGAGGAGAATCGAGGAGACAACTTGGGCGCAGAGAGCAGCACTGAAGGGATGGACTGAGGACAGATAGCAGCACCGAGGAGACAGCTTGAGGAAAAAGAGCATCACTTAGTAGGCAGCCTGAGGGCAGCGAGCAGCACTGAGGAGACAACCTGAGGGCAGGGAAAAGCACCGAGGAGATGGCCTAAGGGCAAAGAGCAGCACCAAAGAGACGGCCTGAGGACAGAGAGCAACACTGAGGAGACAGCTTGAGGTCAGAGAACAGCACCGAGGAGACAGACTGAGGACAGGGGGCTGCACTGAGGAGACTGCCCGAGGGCAGAGAGGAGCACCGAGGAGACAGCGTGAGGACGTAAAGGAGCACCGATGAGACGGATGGAAGAGAAGAGCACCAAGAAGACAACCTAAAGGAAGAGAGGATCACCTAGGAAACTGCCTGAAGGCAGAGAGCAGCACCGAGGAGACAACCTGAGGACAGAGAGGAGCACCGAGGAGAAAGCCTGAGGACAGAGAGGAGTGCTGAGGAGATGACATGAGGGCAGAGAGGAGCGCCAAGGAGACATCATGAGAGCAGGGATAAGCACCAAGGAGATGGCCTGAGGACAGAGAGGAGCACCAAGGAGAGCCTGAGGGCAGAGAGCAGCACTGAGGAGACGGCCTGAGGACAGAGAGGTACACAGAGGAGAAAGCCTGAGGACAGAGAGGAGCGCTGAGGAGACAGCTTGAGGGCAGATGTCACGATTCCACCCCTTGTGCTGAAGCTGTCAGTACTTTGATTGACAGCTCAGTGTGCAGTCTTGTGCATGGATGTGCTGAGCTGTCGATGTTTTGATTCTGAATTTTAAAGCGCTGCGGAATATGTTGGCGCTATATAAATAAAAAGATTATTATTAAAAAATATTATTATTATTACAGCTCGGCCGTCCAATCTGAGACTGGGAGGTGCTGACTGTCTCCAGGTGTTCATTGTCCCAGGTGATTATTCTGATACTTAGCTGGGCTGTTAGTCCGAGACCTCTGCCAGACGTAGCTAAGTGTGGTTAGTTTTCTCTGTGCCTAGTGGTTTGCTTGATGATCATTCGTTTCCTGACCTAGGACCTCATTCTGACCAGATGTCTGATTTTCCCCTTTGTTCTGATCTGCTATCTTTCTGGTTCTTTCTGGTATTTTGACCTCGGACCATTACCTGACTACTCCTTTGTCTCTTCCCTCTGTTTATGGCGTACTCTCCTGGCTTTTGTCCTCAGACTTCTTGACTATCCCGACTCACTGCTTGTCCACTAGAAGTGGCTCAGCATCACAGCAGAGAGGAGCGCTGAGGAGACGACCCGAGGGCAGCACTGAGGAGATGGACTGAGGACAGAGATCAGCACCAAGGAGACGGCCTGAGGACAGAGAGAAGCGCTGAGGAGAAGGCCTGGGGGCAGAGAGGAGTATCGTGGAGAAGGCCCGAGGACAGAGCGTTGCACTAAGGAGACAGCTTTAGGGTTAAGAGCAGCACTGAGGAGACAACCTGGGGGCAGAGAGCAGTACCGAAGAGACGGCTTGATGACAGAGCAGCACCAAGTAGAGAACCTGAGGACTGATAACAGCACTGAGGAGACAGCCTGAGGGCAGAGAGCAGCACAGAGGAGATGGCCGGAGGGCAGAAAGCTGCACTAAGGAGACCGCTTGAGGCCAGAAAGCAGCACCAAGTAGACAACCTGGGAGCAGAGAGAAGCTCCAAGGAGATGGCATGAGGGACGAGAAGATCACCGAGATGATGGCCTGAGGGCAGAGTGGAGCACTGAGGAGATGCCCTTAGGACAGATATCAGCACCAAGAAGATGGCCTTAGGGCAGACAGGAGCACTAAGGAGATGGCCTGAGGACAAAGAGCAGCACCATTGAGACGGCCTGAGGACAGATTTGACACGCAGAAGTAGTGCTGATGCTTTAAAAGCATTCAGCAACAATTAAAAGTAAGACAAGCACAGGAGACATGAAGTGTTGTGCTCCAGAAGCATACAGCAACTAGAGGGGTTAACACAGTCACAGGAGAAGGGGAGTGTTTTAGGAGAGCCCCAGGGGGATTGTGGGGAAGTTGTTTACTGTCTGGCCAAGCCAAAGAGAAAGGTGGTTTATGATCTGAATCTCACAGAAGGCAAGGGAACAGAATTCAGGTCAGGAGGGAAGCTAAACAAAAGTCAGTTAGATTCCCTGAGCGAACAGTGTGGAGTATTATCGGCCAGGAAGATAAGGCCTGGAAGGAAGCCTGTCATAGACATCATCTCCCACATCACCCCCCCCCCATCTCCATGCAGGATAAATAATGCTGTGTACTATTGAGTCCTTGTGAAGGAAAAGCCTATGGTAGTGTATGCATTAAAACTGTGCTGTACTGTGCTATCGGATAATAGACTGTGTACTGCTGTGCTGCAAAGGAGACTGTACTGTTATTACTTGAGCCTGTTGCTCAAAGAGACATTTGCCTTGCACTGGCCATGCCTCATTAAATGTTACTGTTCTACCGTTTATGAAGATTCTTGTCAGATGTGTCTGGTCAGCAACCGAATCTATTGTGTGCCTTAGAGAAGCTGCAGCCTATGGTCACCCTGAGTAATGGTTTCCCCAGGATTCCAACGAATTCATGTAACCGGTCTCGCCCCTATCTGAACTTAGGTGGCGTGCGTGTAACATTGGTGGCCCATACGGGGAATCCTGAGCGGGAATTAGCATAGAGGGAGAAGAGGAAAAGTGTCTGGAAAAACATAGCAGCACAGAGCACAGCACCTCAATTCAACTCTGCTACACCAGTTAAAGGGGACCAGCCCTAAAGAAAACTCAGCAATGGATGTGGAAAACAAATGGATATAATTAGTGAGCCGCTTCTTCAGTTAACCTGTGAAGAATTGAGAACAGTAGTGTAGCACCCTGAGGATTCGGCTGCTACAGGAGTATTGCACCTCAACCCAGAGGTGTGATATTCCACTCCCGGGTAAGGAAGGAGTGTGGAACTGAGCTCAGATAGACTGCATGCACTACATACATCCCATTCCAGAGGAGCAGGCCGACGGCACTCCCACTTAGAAATGTGCAGGTGCGACCGAGCCTGTTCCTGGCTGGAGTGGGAGGGGGGAGGAACATCCCATGTAGTGTAGGGGCAGATAGGGGGAGCAGCCTGGGTAAAGTTAGGAGCTCATTGGGTGCTGGTCACCTGAGCTCACACATAGAGGGTGTATATAAGGAGGGCACCAACTAGAATCAGGGTCAGTCAGTCAGTGCAGAGGACAAGTCAGCAGAAGAGGAGGAGCGGAAGCTGGCAGAGGAGCAGCTGAGAGAAAGAAACAACAGCCCTGGAGAGAGAGTGGAGTGCAGAAAGACCCAGAGGGGGACAAAGAAGGGACCCAAGAACCCAAATAAGAACACCGGGTGAGGAGTCAGCAGAAGGGTACCGGAACCCAAGCTGGTGGGGGCAAAGACATTCCCCAGCCAGAGACCGGAGACCGTGGGCAGTGTCTGTCACGGTCACCCACTACATTCACCCTGAAGGCACACCACATGGAGGGTCAGGGAACCTGAGGCCAAAGGTTGCCCAACAGAAGGCCCGAGGGAGCTGGATTTAGGTGAATCACTGGTGGGGACGGCTGAAGAAAGGACAGAGGGAGAGCTCAGGGCCACGCTCCGGACTTGTTTGGGGGTTGGCTGGATCCAGGACCTGGTGGACGCAGCACGGCTCGGGAGGTCACTTGGAGCTAGAGTGACCAGGAACATCTGCAGTAAGTAAAGACCCTTAACTGCACAACCCGAGTCTGTCATCATTACCGGCTGCACCGCACCACCACAACCCCCATCCTCTGCGCCTGTCCCCTCTGAGGCTATACCCCTCCCGTTGGGGGTTATCCCACCAAGCTGCGCACCCACCATCAGCCTCAGCGGACCCTGCAGCAGCGGCGGCCACAGTGACCGCATCACAACGGGTGGCGTAGTCGACACAACGAACTTTAATAACATCAGTAAGGACTGCCACATAACACTGAGCTTGACGCCCTGGGCACGGGACCGGGTCACAGCCGCTCGGAGACTACAACCCCCCATCTGATCCGGTGCCGGGTATTCCCCTCAAAAAGGAATATGTCCCAGGGGGTGCGTCAACTTTGGCGTAGTCGGCAGGATTACGTGCCCGCAACACCCGGGTACTGCGTGCCTGAAGAAAAGTGCAAGTATACCTCAGAAAGAAGTCTCCCGCCGGTTCCGGAGGGTCCACGCCATCGGACTCCATCACCAGTCGTTTCCCGCCGATTGTCCGCCATTTCCAGCTTGTTCCCGCCATCTGCAGAGTTTCCCGCCACTGGGAAGCGATTCCCGCCAAAACCGCAGATTTCCCGCCTTGGAAGAGCAGCGGACGCCATTATGGGCGTGCCAAAGGAGAGCAAGAGGCAACCTCCCATCGTGGGCCGGGACAGAAAATGGCGCCAAAAGTGGAAACCGCCCCCACCAACAGAGACTGTGATGCTGGAGGTGTCTGTCAGCGTGAAAGAACTCCCCCTGGAGCTGACAGTCACCGAGTTGCCCCGGGACCGCCCTCGAAGTGGGAGGAGACGAAAGAGAAGAGAAAAGATGGGTGTCGCTTGGAGCAGTCTGGAGCGAGCGCACCCGGAGGCAAGAGGTCTAACAAGGAGTAGCGGAGAAGCTCACCCGGAGATGGAAAGAAAGCAGAACAGCACCGGCCCGCTGGCCAGGAGTCTGCTAGAGACCGAGAAAGGAGGGCAGAGCAGCACCGGCCCGCTGGCCAGGAGCCTGCCGGAAGCAGAGCAGAGCAGCACCGACCCGATGGTCAGGAGCCTGCTAGAGTCCACAACCCCGCTAGGTCTAGCGGAGATCTTAGCGCAGCTCCCCCGAGACCGGGAGTGTGCACAAAGTGCCTTGGAGGGCCTCGCAAGGAGGATGGCCCGGGTACAGCGTGAGATACTGGCGGAGTGGAGCCGGGAGATGGCCCAGCAAGCAGAGACCAGTCAACGGAGCACGCTACCCTGGAAGAGGAAGCAGACCGCCTCTGAGGATGGCGCAGGAGGACCCAAGGCCGGAGACGGCGCCGAGGAGGGAGCCGAACGCATGGAGGCAGGTAAAGGGGACGCCTATACCCCAAGCCGTGACACCGCTTACCTGCCCCAGCTCCCCGTCGCAGAGCCCGAAAGTCCCCCTGCTGTGCCCGTAGCCGCCAGGTCACCGCCATGGACTAGGCCCCGACCGGAAGCCGCCGCAGCGACCCCTGTGACGTCACGCGCCCCGACCCGGAGCGTGACAGAGCAGGAATTACCACCAGCCTGGTCGCAAGGCCTAGTACCCCCGGGCGCCGCACCACCAACAGCGCCCCCTACCTCCGCGGAGCCTCCGGCCTGGCCGCAAGGCCAGGTAGCCCAGGGCGCCGCCGTCCTAACGGTGCCCTTCACCTTCCAGGTGCCCCAGGCCTGGCCACAAGGCCTGGGCAACCCGGGCGCCACCACCACCGCGCCCGCACCCGTAAAACCAAGGGTGCCGCGTCTGGGAGAGGACTTGTTCAGCCAGCTCACATGGCCGGACGGGTCTGAAGTTACCACCAGCTATAAGCAAAGAGCAGGAGGAAGACGCCGTTGAGTGCGGCAGAGCAAGTGATGTAAATAGTTACCCAATCGGGGTATAAAGGAGCTGAAACTGAAACTGGAACTGTTGCTGCTGCTAAAATAGTCCCCGTTGGGACCAGTGAACTGTTTACCCGTTAACCCCTTCATCCTACAGGCTGAGGACTGTGAGCAGCCATCCCTTTCCCTTTACCTGGCCGGGGACTGAGAACGGCCAAAACTCCCCTGTACATAGTTGCGCTTCCTAAAGCGCCCCCTACCGGTTTTATATGAGAAACTGTTTTTCAAAAGACTGTCGCACTTTACCTGGTCACGAGTTGCACGGTGACCAGAGGAGGAAGAAAGAAAAAGACGACGAGAAAGTTTTATATATATATGTTTTATGTGTTTTACATGTTTATAAAAATTTGTATGTTTTGGTGTTTTATGTCTTGCAGCCCGAGGACGTGCTGTGATTTACCAGGGGGGAATGTAGCACCCTGAGGATTCGGCTGCTACAGGAGTATTGCACCTCAACCCAGAGGTGTGATATTCCACTCCCGGGTAAGGAAGGAGTGTGGAACTGAGCTCAGATAGACTGCATGCACTACATACATCCCATTCCAGAGGAGCAGGCCGACGGCACTCCCACTTAGAAATGTGCAGGTGCGACCGAGCCTGTTCCTGGCTGGAGTGGGAGGGGGGAGGAACATCCCATGTAGTGTAGGGGCAGATAGGGGGAGCAGCCTGGGTAAAGTTAGGAGCTCATTGGGTGCTGGTCACCTGAGCTCACACATAGAGGGTGTATATAAGGAGGGCACCAACTAGAATCAGGGTCAGTCAGTCAGTGCAGAGGACAAGTCAGCAGAAGAGGAGGAGCGGAAGCTGGCAGAGGAGCAGCTGAGAGAAAGAAACAACAGCCCTGGAGAGAGAGTGGAGTGCAGAAAGACCCAGAGGGGGACAAAGAAGGGACCCAAGAACCCAAATAAGAACACCGGGTGAGGAGTCAGCACAAGGGTACCGGAACCCAAGCTGGTGGGGGCAAAGACATTCCCCAGCCAGAGACCGGAGACCGTGGGCAGTGTCTGTCACGGTCACCCACTACATTCACCCTGAAGGCACACCACATGGAGGGTCAGGGAACCTGAGGCCAAAGGTTGCCCAACAGAAGGCCCGAGGGAGCTGGATTTAGGTGAATCACTGGTGGGGACGGCTGAAGAAAGGACAGAGGGAGAGCTCAGGGCCACGCTCCGGACTTGTTTGGGGGTTGGCTGGATCCAGGACCTGGTGGACGCAGCACGGCTCGGGAGGTCACTTGGAGCTAGAGTGACCAGGAACATCTGCAGTAAGTAAAGACCCTTAACTGCACAACCCGAGTCTGTCATCATTACCGGCTGCACCGCACCACCACAACCCCCATCCTCTGCGCCTGTCCCCTCTGAGGCTATACCCCTCCCGTTGGGGGTTATCCCACCAAGCTGCGCACCCACCATCAGCCTCAGCGGACCCTGCAGCAGCGGCGGCCACAGTGACCGCATCACAACGGGTGGCGTAGTCGACACAACGAACTTTAATAACATCAGTAAGGACTGCCACATAACACTGAGCTTGACGCCCTGGGCACGGGACCGGGTCACAGCCGCTCGGAGACTACAACCCCCCATCTGATCCGGTGCCGGGTATTCCCCTCAAAAAGGAATATGTCCCAGGGGGTGCGTCAGTAGCAGAACATATAAAGATGTCAGAAGAACAGATTCCTATAGAACACAACTGCAAGCAACTGTTAGCTGTCATTAATGCAAGAATGGATGAGCTGGGGGAGAAAGAAGCTGAAGACGTCATGGGGATGTTCCTCCAGGAGCTAACATGGTTTCTAACCAGGTTGAAGTTGGAGGATGGAGGGCCACTTACCAAAAGTGTGAATCTCCGTCCGCAGACAGAACTACAGGAATTGAAAGAATATTTCAAAGCCCAAAGAACAGCCCTGCAGGAATCGACCAAAACCTCTTAACGGGTGAAAGGCTCAGACAGAACCTTTAACCTGCTCGGGTTAGATAAATCAGGAAGACAGTCCTCTCTAACACCACAAATAACCATAAGGAAAGAATTCAAGATAATGGGACAGATTGGAGAGTGTGAACAGAAAGAGAAACTGTCTTATATGAACTTGTTGCACCAGATCGATGCAGGGTTACAGAAAGGCTAAAAGCCAGATGAGATCGTTGAGGGGGTGGTGAAAGTGATCAGCCCAGGACTGAACCTCCGTAGTATGCTAGAAATGAAGAGTCAATTGACCTTGCCACAATCGTTGCCCACAATACATACAGGTGGACCAAATGAACTGATCAGCATCATACCTATTTGGTGGAACCCCTGCATTAGGCCTACTGGATCTCTGGAGGTCATGACTATCTTCAATGGGAACAGTAACGGTAGGAACGTTCTTTTCAATAGAAATATCGGACAGACCGCTTGGGGTTCCTCTTCTCTGTGAACTGGCAATGGTTCTGTTTTAGGAACGTCAGCATCCATGGACTAGGGACCTTCCGCAGTCTCAGGAACAGCCCACCAATCTTCACTAAAGTCACTGTCAGGGAAAGCCAGCCTTGCTGCAGGAACCGGGGAATCCAGTCCCAGGACAGATAGGAGATCTTCAGACCAGCATGGCTGTAACATATTCCTGTGTAGAGTTCCCGGAGCAGATTCTTAATTTTCAGCTTGTACTTCATACACTTGGCCATTGGGGTACACTCTTTTGATCACTTTGTATGGTTGCACCTCCCAACGTTCACTCAGCTTGCCTTTGGGACGTCTTTACCACACCAGAACCCGGTCTCCAGGTTGGAGCGGAACTTCCTGAATTGGAGGTCGGCTATTATAAGTCTTCTCTAATCGCTGGCCTGCTATCCGGAGGATGGTCTAGAGCCGACGACGATGTTCTTTTACCCATGAGGTGGTAGATCGTTCAAATATATCCCCTGGCTGTTCTAGATTTAGTTCTATTTCTCGGCTGGCTCTTCCAAACAGTAGCGTGTACGGGGTATAACCCGTGGTGGTGTGGACCCAATTGTTATAGGTCCAGACCAATTCGAGCACGTAGTCAGGCCAATGTGCTTTCTTGTCTTCCTCTAATGTTCTCAACATTTGAAGTAGAGTCCGGTTAAAGCGCTCACAAGCCCCATTCCCTTGGGAGTGATATGGGGTTGTTCGGGACCTTTCGATGCTATACAATCGGTACAGTTCCTCCATCACTTTTACCCTGAAAACACGCTCCCTGGTCTGAGTGAATCCGCTTTGGACACCCGTAGACCCAAATGAAATCTTGACAGACGGCTCGTTCAGCAGACTCAGCTGTCTGGTCCCGAGTTGGGTGATCACTGCAAATTTGGAGAAGTGGTCAGTCATGACCAGGCAGTACTGTGGACCTCTAGTTGATATTGTCCCACAAGGAGGTAGTCTATCATTAACACTTCAAGCGGTTCTTTGGTTTGTATGGTTTGAACAGGTACCCTCTGTTCTGTGCTTTTGGTGAGGTCACACACTCTGCACTTTCGGCAAACTTCCTCAACCATTGCTTCCAGCCGGGGGCAATATATGTAGCGCTGCAGCCAGTGGTAGGTCTTTCCCGGTCCGAAGTGGTCTCCGAACTCATGAGCTTCTTTGGCAATTTCTCGTGCCACTCTCCCGGGGATTACTACTTGCCATTTTGCCTCTAAGTCAGCAGGCTGTTGCCACTTGCAGTATAGAACAGCTCTTCGAACTTACAACCTATCCCACTGGCGTAGCACGGACTTCATCTCGGCATCTAGGTCAACATTTTCTTCCTTGTGGGGTACTTTTCGCTGGGCTACCCAGCTTTACACTTGCGGCAACCGTGCATCTTCATCTTAGACTCGATCCCATTCTTCGTTAGTTCTCCCTAGTGACTTGGGTAGAGAGCAGGCCTCTCCACTTGACTGTGCCACTACTGCTGGGGGTGTGAATTTGCAGAAGTCCGGAATCTCCTCTTCCTCCAGGTGTTTATCGAGATCCCTTTCCGGACTTTCGAAGGTTACCCTTGACAGGCCATCAGCGTTGGTGTTTTCTGTGGCAGAGCGGTAGTGGATAGAGAAGTCAAATTTTGCAAGGCGAGCTACCCAACGCTGTTCCAGGGCTCCCAGCTTGGCAGTGTCCAGATGGGCCAGCGGATTGTTGTCAGTACGTACAAGGATCTTGACCCCTGTCAGGTATTCCGCAAACTTCTCCGCCATGGCCCACACCAGGGCAAGGAGTTCCAGGTCGAAGGAGCTGTAGTTGTGAGGATTTTGCTCTGTATCCCGTAAGGACTGACTGGCATAAGCGACAACCCTTTCGTGTCCATCCTGTATCTGCGATAGGACTGCCCCGAGTCCATAGAGACTGCCATCCGTGTATAAGAGGAATGTGCTATCGAAATTTGCATAAGCCAGGATGGGGGCCCATGTCAGGGCTTCTTTCAGGGTCTGGAAGGCCTCCTCCTGCTTCTTGGGTGCCGCAGCTGTCCCTCTTAGCAACTCATTCAGTGGGCCAGCTATTTTTGCATAGTCTTTGATGAACCGCCGATAGTACCCGGCCAATCCAAGAAAGGCTTTTAACTCCCGCAGGGTTCTGGGTGCTGGCCATTGCTGGATCGCAGCTACTTTTTCTTGTGATGGCAGGACTCTGTCCTGGGACACCTTGTGGCCCAGGTACTCGATCTCCTTCTTGAACAGATGACACTTTTTTGGCTTCACCTTCAGGCTATGGGCCCGTAATCGCCCGAGTACCTGCCCAAGTCTGTTCAGATGTTCTTGAAAGGTAGTGGAGTACACAATGATATCATCCAGATATATCAGAATCGCTTCAAAGTTCAGGTCACCCAGTATTCTGCCACCGATGTACGTGGGGCGAGATGTGTCTGAGGGATGTGACACGGATCTCTGTATAAGCAGTGGCATATAGCGTCAACTCACTGACCTGCGCTCCTGTTCCTCATGAACTGCACGTGGTAATCTGGAATGATGAAGCAGTGATGAATTCAACAGATTTATTTACAGTTCTTAATGAGGTGAGATGAGGGAAGGTGAAGGATGAGGAAAGAGGAGGAATTGTAGGTATTAGAAGCACCAGGTAAAGTGGTAACAAAAGAATCCTTTCTCCAGTCCTGCAGCATGTGTAGTCAAGATGGATGTGATGAAGAAGAAGGAAGTGAGGAGCAGGAGATAGGAGGAGTTACAGACCGAAAGGTGTTGTGGGTAAAACACAGGAATAATACATGTTATAACATATTATAACAACGGCCAGTAGATGGCAGCAAAGCACAACAATACAATAATCATGTAACATTAGGTAATGCCCAAAATGGCTGAAAGTCTTTTCAAACAAGAGCTGGACAGCACACCCAGGCACTTCTCCATCAGCCGCTGGAACATACACGGTGCATTGGATAGTCAGAACTGCATTCTGTTTTATTCAAACAGTCCCATGGGGAGTATAAATGCTGTCTTTGTCCTGTATTTTTCTGCCACCGGTACCTGCTAGTACCCGCTAGCTAGATCCAGAGTGGAGAAGTATTTAGCCTTCCCTAGGGCCGTCAAAGACTCTTCAATGTGGGGCAGTGGGTACGAGTCTCACACAGTGCACACGTTCAACCGCCTGTAGTCCACGAAAAAAACGAATGGTTCCATCCTTCTTCTTGACAAGCACTACTGGGGCTGCCCATGGACTCTGACTACTCTGAACCACTCCCGAATCCAACATGTGTTTCAACAAGGTTTTCACCTCCTGGTACAGCTTGGGAGGTATCTGTCGATATCTTTCTCGAATTGGAGGAGTGTCCCCCGTCGGTATCTCATGGGTGATAGCTTCTGTGCAGCCAAAGTCATTAGCGTGGTGGGCAAATGCGGTCTGATTCTCCCACAGAACAACTGCATGTATACGATCTGGATCGAGAGCCTTCACATCCATCTCCATGTGGGCCAAGATGGCTCGCCCATCCCATTCTGGGGTCGGAACCTCTTCCGTTTCGGCCATGACTGCCAGGGTCCAGACAGCATCATCCACCGGGGTCAGTGTCACTTCTTTCTGACTCAGCACTTCACTTCGATGTAGATACACACGAGCCAGCTCCACTCCTGGGGTTAAACAGACTTCTCTCTGTCCCACATTCACGGCCCTGATGGGTACTCGTCCATTATGGACCACATCTAATGTACAGGCTACCAGGGCATTCTGGCCTACTTCTCCTAGGCTCACTGGTTCGATGACCACCTCCATGCCTTCAAGGTTGCGGAAGGTTCCCACAGGCAGTGGTAGAATGGTCTCCTGAAAAGGAGGGAGGGCGAGGGATATCCTTCCCGGCACTCGAACAACTCCCAGACTGGTGTACAGAGACGCTCTTCTGTGTCCCACAAACACGGATGAGCCGTTGGAATGCTTTCTGGGTAGGTTTGTGCGGAGTAGCCTGTTTCCAGTAGCCAGGCCCCCGTTTAGTGAACATGATCTGGTCCAACTCTCGCAGGATATTCATACCCATTATCACCGGTACATCTTCTTTGAATGGCTCGGGAACCAGCAAAATGCATTTTCTTCCCACATCTTGTCCACATAGCCACACATTCATCCACAGGACCTCTGTCACGGGGATCGGTTGCTGATTAGTCACTGTTACCTGGATCAACGTCTCCCGCTCTGGCTTGGCCACTGTTTGAAAGTAACGGCTGAAGTACGACTCGGGCATGGTCGTAACCTGTGACCCTTTATCCACTAAGCAGTCCATTGGGATGCCTTCAAGCTCAGCTCGTAGGATGGGACATCCTGCAACCAGATGTTCAGAATTATGCTGGGTGGCTTGTCCCTCTACATCCCCCACAGTACGTCCCACTACTGCAGGGGCCGGAAGTTTAACGGCGGTTCTGGGTGTCTTTGCAAATCACTCCAACACCCTCTAGCGAAGTGTCCTCTATGTCCACACCGACAACACGGTGTGTCCCGACAAACATTTCTTCGTCTGTATGTAGAAGGCGCCCTTGGAACCTGACCATCTGGCCTCTGGGGAGGACGCTGGGGTTCCGGATAGATCGGTCCAGACCGAGGGCCCGCTGGGGGACCATATTGAGAAACTTGGCAGAACGGTCAACACCCAGGCGTAGTAGGTGGAGAGTTAGGGTTAGGTTCGGGAACATGAGAAAAGGCCCGAAAAGGATTTTGTAGGGCCAGATAAGCGGCCTTCGGAACGGGGCCAGTCCCAATCCATTTTTCCATTTGAGTCAACTTTTCTTGAATAACATTCAGGGAACTCTGCAGGTTTTCTACTACTCTGATCAGTGCTTCTTCACTCCTCACACCCCCGAGGGTCGGGACTGTCTGGGTTTGTATCACTCCAGAAGCATAGCTTTCTTCTTTGCTTCGGGCCACCTCCTCTGCCAATATTTTTTGAAAGCTTAAGGCAGGATTCACTCTAACTCGTTCATGCAGGATCTGTTTCAGGGGAGTACTGTAGAGTCCCAGGATAAATTATTCTCGTAGTATCTGGTCCACAGATCCCATGGCGCTTACTGTTAGAACCTTGCTGTTAGTTTTTTTCTATTGCTGGTCACATGACCTTGTTGGCCTATTTAGTCCTGCTCCGCCCTTCTGGCTTTGCTGGACTTCATTGTATTACTACTCTTTAGCTAGCCTGTGCTCAGTATCTAACTCTGTTAGTTTGCTTGGTCTTCGGACCTCTGTGTTCTATATATTTTGTTTGTTTGTCTGTCTGCTACTATTTCTGTTAGGAGGTGTCCATTTTGCTCCCAGTCCCTAGTACTTGTAGGGATTCCTGGACTCCGTTTTGGAAGATGAGATTCTTAAAGCTCAGGAGAATGCCCCATCTAACACTCCCCATGGGAGGTTGTTTGTGCCTGGGACCTTTAGGAGAGATTTGTTTGTTGAGTGTCACGAATCTCGGTTGGCAGGTCATCCCGGAATCTCTGAGACCAAGAGACTGGTGGATCGCAGTTTTTGGTGGCCTGGATGGCAGAAGGAAGTCATTAAGTGGGTGCGTCAATGTACTATATGTGCTAGATCTAAGTCCTCACATACTCCTTCTGCGGGGTTACTTTGCCCTCTGGAGGTTCCCAGTGCTCCTTGGACACATTTGGCTATGGACTTTATAACTGACCTTCCCCCCTCTGAGGGTTTTACTGTCATCTGGGTGGTCGTGGACCGTTTTAGCAAGATGTGTCACTTGGTTCCCTTCGTCAAACTGCCCTCCGCTAAGACTCTCGCTAAGGCCTTTGTCAAGGAAATTGTCAGACTTCATGGCGTTCCTACTGACATTGTTTCTGATAGGGGACCTCAGTTCGTGGCTCGTTTTTGGCGCGCCTTTTGTGACAGGTTGGGAGTTCATTTGTCGTTCTCATCCGGATATCATCCTGAATCTAATGGCCAGACAGAAAGGAAAAACCAGGATGTTGAGCAGTTCTTGCGTTGTTTTGTGGCAGACAATCAAGAGGGGTGGTCTGAGTTTCTGCCACTTGCTGAATTTTCTCTGAACAATCATACATCTTCTTCTGCTGGTAGTTTGCAGTATCTCGTGGCCTGGAAAGGTTTCGGACCCGAGGATAACTCATGGGTGAGGTCGGATGATGTTTCCGTGTCCAGACTTATCACAGCGTTTCACAGGAGATTTCCTGATAAGCCTGGTCCTAGGGGATCCGGAGGATCCTCTTAGAAGGGGGGGTACTGTTAGAACCTTGCTCTTAGTTTTTTTCCTTTGCTGGTCACATGACCTTGTTGGCCTATTTAGTCCTGCTCCGCCCTTCTGGCTTTGCTGGACTTCATTGTATTACTACTCTTTAGCTAGCCTGTGCTCTGTATCTAACTCTGTTAGTTTGCTTGGTCTTCGAACCTCTGTGTTCTATATATTTTGTTTGTTTGTCTGTCTGCTACTATTTCTGTTAGGAGGTGTCCATTTTGCTCCCAGTCCCTAGTACTTGTAGGGATTCCTTCCCCACATCTATAGGTCTCCGTACAGACTAGCTGAGGACTTTAGCAGGTCTGATCGCAGGATCAGGTTCCCTGTTACATCGTAGGGATCAAGCTGAGTTCTATCGTAGGGACAGATCTCCTCTCTTTCCTTAGCTCTGGTAGCAGAACATAACACTTACTCCATCTGTCTCTTTCTTTTGCACTTCTGCTAGTACTTCCTGTAACAGTACTTCCTGTAACGCCGTGGCATATTGGGAGACCCCTTCTGCTTCCTGCTGCAGCCGATAGAAGAACTTTGCCCGGAGGTGCCCAACACTTGCTGTTTCACCGTATATCTCCTCCAGACATTTCACCATCTCTTTCAAGATGGTACGCGTGGCTTCAGGTTGCAGGAAGACGCTTCTGCATGCCTCACCCTCCAGGGCGACCAGAGCGGTCTCCACTTGTAGTTCTGGGCTGACATTATAAATCTTCGCAACGCTCTGCAATCTGGTCAGCCAGTCGGGCAGTGGCATATTCTGGCCATCAAATTTGGGTAACAAGCTAAACAACATGCTCATAGGGAGGGCCCTTGCAGGGGTTCCACCATTGCCTGCGGTACTCACATTAGCCACATTGCTGTCGGCCGCCTCCATCTCTGTGACTGTACCCTGCTCCCAGCGCCACTTATAGCGGTGTCCATAGAACACCGCAAGGCAGGTCTCAAATACGATTCAGTAGACGAGGAGACAGAAATAAAACACTGGCTTTATTGAGAGACAGAGGATTATATGGCGGAAAATAAGACTAACAGTTGTAATGATAATTACAATAGCGGTTACAAGAAGAGATAGCTGGAGTGCGTCACACAAGCCGTGCTCCAGCTATGGCAATGCAAATTACAATACAAACAGTAAAAACAATTTCTATCAGTTACGCTCTGCTAATTTCCTATCTGGCTTCCGATAATCGGGCCGCGCTGCTACAGCGCCCAAAGTAAAGAAACCTGCTCTAAATCCTAAAAGAGTTTGACACCGGTGTCACACTCACAGCTTTGCAGTCTTAGAAGAAGGTCTTATAACTGCTACTTGGTCCTGATTCGATGAAGCAGAGTTTGGTGTGTTGAGCTCTTCCTTCAGGTTAATAGATCCGTCCTCTTCCAGATCTGGGCAAGTTTCGTTCCCTCTTTCAATGTTGAATGATTACTGGTAGCACAGAGTAGTTTTCCTCCATCAGATTACAGGCACTCGGGGAGAATTATCCTGGATATGCAATGCGCCTTTCTCCTTCTGACTCGGTCCTGGAGATCGATCCTGTGGTAAACGGGCACTATCTTTTCTCTTGTTAGGACAGACTTAATGTCTTGCCTGTCTCTTTCTCAGGGCAGCAGTCGGCTCACCATGGCAAAAGTCTCTCACAGCATCCACGAGTCCCCCTAATCCATTACTCAATTGACACCAACTGCCGCACGTCCCAACAAACACACCACAGGCTGCAGGGGGGAAAGAACTAGTCCACGTACACACAAATCAGAGGGGGGTATTGTCTCTTAAAGTAACAGTGTAATTCAGTTGGTAGGCTGACTAGGGGCCAACCCCTTACACAGCACCAAGTAGACAACCTGTGGACAGGGAGCAGCACCAAGGAGACAGACTGGGAGCAGAGAGAATCTCCGAGGAGATGGCCTGAGGGACAAGAGGATCACTGAGATGATGGCCTGACGGCACAGTGGAGCACTGAGGAGATGACCTTAGGACAGATATGAGCACCAAGGAGATGGCCTTAGGGCAGAGAGGAGCACTAATGAGATGGCCTGAGGACAAAGAGCAGCACCATTGAGACGGTCTGAGGACAGAGAGCAGCACCGAGGAGACAGCCTGGAGGCAGAGAGCAGCATCGAGGAGACTGCCTGGGGTCAGAGAGGAGACGGCCTGAAAGCAGCACTGAGGAGATGGCCTGCGGACAATGATTAGCACTGAAGAGACAGCCTGGGGGCAGCAAGCAGCATCGAGGAGCACTGAGGAGATGGCCTGAAGGCAGCACTGAGGAGATGGCCTGAGGACAGAGAGGAGCCCTGAGGAGACTGCCTGAGGGCAGAGAGGAGCACCAAGGAGACGGCCTGAGGACAGAGAGGAACACTGTGGAGACGGCCTGAGGACAGAGACCAGCACTGAGGAGACAACCTGTGGGCAGAGAGCAGCATCGAGGAGCCAGGCTGGGGGCAGAGAGCAGCAAAGAGGAGACGGCCTGAGGACAGAGACCAGCACTGAGGAGACAACCTGTGGGCAGAGAGCAGCATCGAGGAGACAGGCTGGGGGCAGAGAGCAGCAAAGAGGAGACGGCCTGAGGACAGAGACCAGCACTGAGGAGACAACCTGTGGGCAGAGAGCAGCATCGAGGAGACAGGCTGGGGGCAGAGAGCAGCAAAGAGGAGACGGCCTGAGGACAGAGACCAGCACTGAGGAGACAACCTGTGGGCAGAGAGCAGCATCGAGGAGCCAGGCTGGGGGCAGAGAGCAGCAAAGAGGAGACGGCCTGAGGACAGAGACCAGCACTGAGGAGACAACCTGTGGGCAGAGAGCGGCATCGAGGAGACAGGCTGGGGGCAGAGAGCAGCAAAGAGGAGACAGACTGATAACAGAGAGTAGCACTGAGGAGACAACCTTTGGGCAGAGAGCAGCATCGAGGAGACAGGCTGGGGGCAGAGAGCAGCAAAGAGGAGACAGACTGATAACAGAGAGTAGCACTGAGGACGACCTGTAGGAAGGGAGGAGAACCGCGGAGGCGGCCTGACGGAAGAGAGGAGCACTGAGGAGACAGCCTGAGGGCAGAGAAGAGTGCTGAGGTCACGACCTGAGAACAGATAGCAAAGCCGAGGACACGGCCTAAGGGAAGAGAGCTGCACCAAGGAGATGGCCTGTCAGGATTCCTGTTGTCCTTCTCCAGTTTGACCACTAGTGGTGGCTATTGTTCACCTTAATAATTGTGCTGCAATCCCACCCCTTACCACTGGAGGCTGCTGTTGTGTTCCGCCTTTTACTAAGATAGCAGATTCTGAACCTGTGGAATCCATCTTGTTTCCTGTTTGGGCCTACTTAAAACCACATCGATCTCTAAATTCTATTAGGAAATTCATATGGAAGGGTCGGAGACCTCGGATAAAACTGAAAACATTGATGGCAACAAGGAATGAGGGAGGTGCCAATCTACCAGACATAAGAGGGTACAATCTGGCATGCATATCTAGACACATAATAGACTGGTTGAAGGATACTAGTAAATATTCTGACACGAACCTGGAAAAACATTATGCAGGGCCCTGGAACTTAGTTGCCCTGCTACATACACCTTTAAATCTACTACCTAGCAAAACTAAGAATTCAATAATATTCCGGGACACGATAGCAACATGGAAGGAAATTAGAAAGCGACTAAAATGATCATGGAGAATATCTAGGGACTTGCCTCTGTGGGATAATCCAGCACTAAGACAAATAGGGGAAAACAAGCTTTTCCAAGAGTGGAAAATAAAGGGGATACATAAGGTAGCTAACCTACTACATGAGAAGGAGAACAGGTGGCGACCACTGAAGAGGAGACCATCTCAAAATGTAATCTCAAAAAGCAACAATACCTACAATCTGAACAGATAAGAAAGACAGCGATGGCTCACTTGATAAATGTCAGGGAAGAAACAGAAAGGAATGCAATGGATACCCTGCTGCTGAACCGGGCAAGTTCACATCACAGTGTTTCTGCAATATATAAAGGTATTGAAGAAATCCTGGTGAGGGCGGATGTGAAACAAATATTTGGATCTTGGGAAAGTCAAATAGAAGGGGTAGAAATTGGGGAAAAAATTCTATTAGGTTGGCAGGTGGTGCGGAAAAACATATTGAGCGAGACCTGGAGAGACATGCAATTCAGAATTATGCATAGAGCAATTCTAGACTTTAATATACCAACTTCCAAAAATATGATAGACCGCCTGACACACTGCCCAAAGTGCAAGCTCAAAAGCTCTAACCTACTGCACGGTCTGTGGAGCTGCCCCAAAGTGCAAAAACGTAGGCGTCCACAATATAGATCTCCATCCGCTACCGTTTCTTTTTCATTTTTGGGGTACTGAAGAAAATGCACAACAGAAGGGTGGGAATGTTTTGGCCCCAATGTTCCATACAGTGTGTTTAATAGCTAAAAGGAGTTTATTAAAACATTGGTTGTCTGACTCTATTCCAAGTCCGAACGAAATCATAGCCCGATTGAAAGCCCTGCTCGGAAAAGCTGGAAGCCGAGCGGGATAGGGAAAAAAATGTAAAAGCCCTCATGACAAAGTGGAGGGGTTTTCTATTAGGCTATGTGCCCACGTTGCATTTATGAAGCAGAAAATTTCTGCTGCATAAATGCAAGTCCTCTCCCGGAAAAACGCATGCGGAATTCCGCACGCGTTTATCGCGCATTTTTCGCGCGTTTATCACGCGTTTTCCACATGCGGAATTGCCTTGCGTTTTTAATGCATTGCACAAGACAATTCCGCTTGCGGAAACGCAAAATTAAATGACATGCTGCGGATTTTTGAACGCGGCATAAACGCTGCGGAAAAATCTGCAGCATGTGCATAGAACTTGCGGAATCCCATTGGGGACCATGGGGTGCGGATATACATGCGTTTTTCAAGCGTTTACGCTGCGGAAATTCCGCAGCATATACGCTTGAAAAATGCTACGTGGGCACACAGCCTTAAAGTATTACACAAATGAGGAAATTCAAGGAGCTGTGAAGCCATATCTATGTACTAGCTGGTGAATAGTAGAAGACATGAGTGGAACATTGGGGAGGTTAAAAATTGCTGATCCAAATGTGGAAGGGAAGGAAGTTATAGAACATGTCGCATATGTGAGAGGAGCTATAAGACACTGAAGTAAATAAAGACAGAACTAACAAGGTCGCTGTACATAGGAATTCCTGTATGTCTGGGATGAGGGAGGGCAGTTGGGGATTATTCTGATAAACTGTTTTCTGTTTGTTTGTTTTTTGTTTTTTTTTCTTCTTTTCTCACTGAACATGATATTCAAAAATCCGGAATAATACTATTGATCAACGATGTTACCTTTGCGAGAGATGTACCTTAATGTATCCAGAGTCCAATACTTGGAATACAGTTGTATAAAGTGAAAATTTCAATAAAAAGTATTGTTAAAAAAACAACCACATCGATCTCTCACTCATTACTTGAGTATTGTGTCTAGCTGTTTAGTCTAGTTCCAGTCTCCAGCTCCTGGACTGTCTTACTCAGACTGTTCCCACCTATCTGCGGATTGTTTCGTACAACTCCTTTGCTATCTCCAAGAACTTCTCCTATCCCTTGCTGTTCCTGCTTGTGCTCCTTCGGCCGCTGGTTTCCAGCAGTACTACGCCAGTATCGTAACACAGCCTGATGGCAGAGAAGAGTACTTAGGAAGCAGCCTTGGGGCAGAGTGCAGCACCGATGAGACAGCCGGAGGACAGAGAGGAGCATCGAAGAGACAGGCTGAGGGAAGCGAGGAGCACCAGCCTGAGGGCAGAGAGGAGGGCTGAGGAGACAGGCTGAGGGCAAAGAGGAGCATCGTGTAGATGGCCTGAGAGCAGAGAGGAGCATCGAAGAGACAGCCTGAGGACTGAGAGCAGCACCGAGGAGACAGCCTGAGGGCTGAGAGGAGCACCGAGGAGACAGCCTGAGGACAGAGAGCAGCACCAAGGAGATGGCCTGAGGACAGAGAGCAGCATCGAAGAGACAGCCTGAGGGCTGAGAGCAGCACCGAGGAGACAGCCTGAGGGCTGAGAGCAGCACCGAGGAGACAGCCTGAGGACAGAGAGGAGCACCGAGGAGATGGCCTGAGAACAGAGAGCAGCATCGAAGAGACAGCCTGAGGGCTGAGAGCAGCACCAAGGAGACAGCCTGAGGGCTGAGAGCAGCACCGAGGAGACAGCCTGAGGGCTGAGAGCAGCACCGAGGAGACGGCCTGAGGACAGAGAGGAGCATCGAAGAGACAGCCTGAGGGCTGATTGCAGCACCGAGGAGACGGCCTGAGGACAGAGAGGAGCATCGAAGAGACAGCCTGACGGCTGAGAGCAGCACCGAGGAGACAGCCTGAGGGCTGAGAGCAGCACCGAGGAGACGGCCTGAGGACAGAGAGGAGCATCGAAGAGACAGCCTGAGGGCTGAGAGCAGCACAGAGGAGACAGCCTGAGGGCTGAGAGCAGCACAGAGGAGACAGCCTGAGGGCTGAGAGCAGCACCGAGGAGACAGCCTGAGGGCTGAGAGCAGCACCGAGGAGACAGCCTGAGGGCTGAGAGCAGCACCGAGGAGACAGCCTGAGGACAGAGAGCAGCATCGAAGAGACAGCCTGAGGGCTGAGAGGAGCACCGAGGAGATGACCTGAGGGCTGAGAGCAGTACCGAGGAGATGACCTGAGGACAGAGAGCAGCATCGAAGAGACAGCCTGAGGGCTGAGAGCAGCACCGAGGAGATGGCCTGAGGACAGAGAGCAGCATCGAAGAGACAGCCTGAGGGCTGAGAGCAGCACCGAGGAGACAGCCTGGGGACAGAGAGCAGCATCGAAGACACAGCCTGAGGGCTGAGAGGAGCACCGAGGAGACAGCCTGGGGACAGAGAGCAGCATCGAAGAGACAGCCTGAGGGCTGAGAGCGGCACCGAGGAGACAGCCTGAGGGCTGAGAGCAGCACCGAGGAGATGGCCTGAGGGCTGAGAGCAGCACCGAGGAGACAGCCTGAGGGCTGAGAGGAGCACCGAGGAGACAGCCTGAGGACAGAGAGCAGCACCGAGGAGATGGCCTGAGGGCTGAGAGCAGCACCGAGGAGACAGCCTGAGGGCTGAGAGGAGCACCGAGGAGACAGCCTGAGGGCTGAGAGGAGCATCGATGACACAACCTGAGGGAAGCGAGGAGCATCGTGTAGATGGCCTGAGGACAGAGAGGAGCATCGAAGAGACAGCCTGAGGGCTGAGAGCAGCACCGAGGAGACAGCCTGAGGGCTGAGAGCAGCACCGAGGAGACAGCCTGAGGACAGAGAGGAGCACCGAGGAGATGGCCTGAGAACAGAGAGCAGCATCGAAGAGACAGCCTGAGGGCTGAGAGCAGCACCAAGGAGACAGCCTGAGGGCTGAGAGCAGCACCGAGGAGACAGCCTGAGGGCTGAGAGCAGCACCGAGGAGACGGCCTGAGGACAGAGAGGAGCATCGAAGAGACAGCCTGAGGGCTGATTGCAGCACCGAGGAGACGGCCTGAGGACAGAGAGGAGCATCGAAGAGACAGCCTGACGGTTGAGAGCAGCACCGAGGAGACAGCCTGAGGGCTGAGACGAGCACCGAGGAGACGGCCTGAGGACAGAAAGGAGCATCGAAGAGACAGCCTGAGGGCTGAGAGCAGCACAGAGGAGACAGCCTGAGGGCTGAGAGCAGCACCGAGGAGACAGCCTGAGGGCTGAGAGCAGCACCGAGGAGACAGCCTGAGGACAGAGAGCAGCACCGAGGAGACGGCCTGAGGACAGAGAGGAGCATCGAAGAGACAGCCTGAGGGCTGATTGCAGCACCGAGGAGACGGCCTGAGGACAGAGAGGAGCATCGAAGAGACAGCCTGACGGCTGAGAGCAGCACCGAGGAGACAGCCTGAGGGCTGAGAGCAGCACCGAGGAGACGGCCTGAGGACAGAGAGGAGCATCGAAGAGACAGCCTGAGGGCTGAGAGCAGCACAGAGGAGACAGCCTGAGGGCTGAGAGCAGCACCGAGGAGACAGCCTGAGGGCTGAGAGCAGCACCGAGGAGCCAGCCTGAGGGCTGAGAGCAGCACCGAGGAGACAGCCTGAGGGCTGAGAGCAGCACCGAGGAGACAGCCTGAGGACAGAGAGCAGCATCGAAGAGACAGCCTGAGGGCTGAGAGGAGCACCGAGGAGATGACCTGAGGGCTGAGAGCAGTACCGAGGAGATGACCTGAGGACAGAGAGCAGCATCGAAGAGACAGCCTGAGGGCTGAGAGCAGCACCGAGGAGACGGCCTGAGGACAGAGAGCAGCATCGAAGAGACAGCCTGAGGGCTGAGAGCAGCACCGAGGAGACAGCCTGGGGACAGAGAGCAGCATCGAAGAGACAGCCTGAGGGCTGAGAGCAGCACTGAGGAGACAGCCTGGGGACAGAGAGCAGCATCGAAGAGACAGCCTGAGGGCTGAGAGCGGCACCGAGGAGACAGCCTGAGGGCTGAGAGCAGCACCGAGGAGATGGCCTGAGGGCTGAGAGCAGCACCGAGGAGACAGCCTGAGGGCTGAGAGGAGCACCGAGGAGACAGCCTGAGGACAGAGAGCAGCACCGAGGAGATGGCCTGAGGGCTGAGAGCAGCACCGAGGAGACAGCCTGAGGGCTGAGAGGAGCACCGAGGAGACAGCCTGAGGGCTGAGAGGAGCATCGATGACACAACCTGAGGGAAGCGAGGAGCATCGTGTAGATGGCCTGAGGACAGAGAGGATCAACGAAGAGACAGCCTGAGGACTGAGAGCAGCACCGAGGAGACAGCCTGGGGGCAGAGAGCAGCATCGAAGAGACGGCCTGAGGGCTGAGAGGAGCACCGAGGAGATGGCCTGAGGGATGAGAGCAGCACCGAGGAGACAGCCTGAGGGATGAGAGCAGCACCGAGGAGATGGGCTGAGGACAGAGAGGAGCATCGAAGAGACAGCCTGAGGGCTGAGAGCAGCACCGAGGAGACAGCCTGAGGACAGAGAGCAGCACCAAGGAGATGGCCTGAGGACTGAGAGCAGCACCGAGGAGACGGCCTGAGGGCTGAGAGGAGCACCGAGGAGACAGCCTGAGGACAGAGAGCAGCACCAAGGAGATGGCCTGAGGACAGAGAGCAGCATCGAAGAGACAGCCTGAGGGCTGAGAGCAGCACCGAGGAGACAGCCTGAGGGCTGATAGCAGCACCGAGGAGACGGCCTGAGGACAGAGAGGAGCATTGAAGAGACAGCCTGAGGGCTGATTGCAGCACCGAGGAGACGGCCTGAGGACAGAGAGGAGCATCGAAGAGACAGCCTGACGGCTGAGAGCAGCACCAAGGAGACAGCCTGAGGGCTGAGAGGAGCACCGAGGAGACGGCCTGAGGACAGAGAGGAGCATCGAAGAGACAGCCTGAGGGCTGAGAGCAGCACAGAGGAGACAGCCTGAGGGCTGAGAGCAGCACCGAGGAGACAGCCTGAGGGCTGAGAGCAGCACCGAGGAGACAGCCTGAGGGCTGAGAGCAGCACCGAGGAGACAGCCTGAGGACAGAGAGCAGCACCGAGGAGACGGCCTGAGGACAGAGAGGAGCATCGAAGAGACAGCCTGAGGGCTGATTGCAGCACCGAGGAGACGGCCTGAGGGCTGAGAGCAGCACCGAGGAGACGGCCTGAGGACAGAGAGGAGCATCGAAGAGACAGCCTGAGGGCTGAGAGCAGCACAGAGGAGACAGCCTGAGGGCTGAGAGCAGCACCGAGGAGACAGCCTGAGGGCTGAGAGCAGCACCGAGGAGACAGCCTGAGGGCTGAGAGCAGCACCGAGGAGACAGCCTGAGGACAGAGAGCAGCATCGAAGAGACAGCCTGAGGGCTGAGAGGAGCACCGAGGAGATGACCTGAGGGCTGAGAGCAGTACCGAGGAGATGACCTGAGGACAGAGAGCAGCATCGAAGAGACAGCCTGAGGGCTGAGAGCAGCACCGAGGAGATGGCCTGAGGACAGAGAGCAGCATCGAAGAGACAGCCTGAGGGCTGAGAGCAGCACCGAGGAGACAGCCTGGGGACAGAGAGCAGCATCGAAGAGACAGCCTGAGGGCTGAGAGCAGCACCGAGGAGACAGCCTGGGGACAGAGAGCAGCATCGAAGAGACAGCCTGAGGTCTGAGAGCGGCACCGAGGAGACAGCCTGAGGGCTGAGAGCAGCACCGAGGAGATGGCCTGAGGGCTGAGAGCAGCACCGAGGAGACAGCCTGAGGGCTGAGAGGAGCACCGAGGAGACAGCCTGAGGACAGAGAGCAGCACCGAGGAGATGGCCTGAGGGCTGAGAGCAGCACCGAGGAGACAGCCTGAGGGCTGAGAGGAGCACCGAGGAGACAGCCTGAGGGCTGAGAGGAGCATCGTAGACACAACCTGAGGGAAGCGAGGAGCACCAGCCTGAGGGCAGAGAGGAGCATCGTGTAGATGGCCTGAGGACAGAGAGGAGCATCGAAGAGACTGCCTGAGGGCTGAGAGCAGCACCGAGGAGACAGCCTGGGGGCAGAGAGCAGCATCGAAGAGACGGCCTGAGGGCTGAGAGGAGCACCGAGGAGATGGCCTGAGGGATGAGAGCAGCACCGAGGAGACAGCCTGAGGGATGAGAGCAGCACCGAGATGATGGGCTGAGGACAGAGAGGAGCATCGAAGAGACAGCCTGAGGGCTGAGAGCAGCACCGAGGAGACAGCCTGGGGACAGAGAGCAGCATCGAAGAGACAGCCTGAGGGCTGAGAGGAGCACCGAGGAGATGGCATGAGGGCTGAGAGGAGCACTGAGGAGACAGCCTGAGGACAGAGAGCAGCACCAAGGAGATGGCCTGAGGACTGAGAGCAGCACCGAGGAGACGGCCTGAGGGCTGAGAGGAGCACCGAGGAGACAGCCTGAGGACAGAGAGCAGCACCAAGGAGATGGCCTGACGACTGAGAGCAGCACCGAGGAGACAGCCTGAGGGCTGAGAGGAGCACCGAGGAGATGACCTGAGGGCTGAGAGCAGTACCGAGGAGATGACCTGAGGACAGAGAGCAGCATCGAAGAGACAGCCCGAGGGCTGAGAGCAGCACCGAGGAGATGGCCTGAAGACAGAGAGCAGCATCGAAGAGACAGCCTGAGGGCTGAGAGCAGCACCGAGGAGACAGCCTGGGGACAGAGAGCAGCATCGAAGAGACAGCCTGAGGGCTGAGAGCAGCACCGAGGAGACAGCCTGGGGACAGAGAGCAGCATCGAAGAGACAGCCTGAGGGCTGAGAGCGGCACCGAGGAGACAGCCTGAGGGCTAAGAGCAGCACCGAGGAGATGGCCTGAGGGCTGAGAGCAGCACCGAGGAGACAGCCTGAGGGCTGAGAGGAGCACCGAGGAGACAGCCTGAGGACAGAGAGCAGCACCGAGGAGATGGCCTGAGGGCTGAGAGCAGCACCGAGGAGACAGCCTGAGGGCTGAGAGGAGCACCGAGGAGACAGCCTGAGGGCTGAGAGCAGCACCGAGGAGACAGCCTGAGGGCTGAGAGCAGCACCGAGGAGACAGTCTGGGGACAGAGAGCAGCATCGAAGAGACAGCCTGAGGGCTGAGAGCGGCACCGAGGAGACAGCCTGAGGGCTGAGAGCAGCACCGAGGAGATGGCCTGAGGGCTGAGAGCAGCACCGAGGAGACAGCCTGAGGGCTGAGAGGAGCACCGAGGAGACAGCCTGAGGACAGAGAGCAGCACCGAGGAGATGGCCTGAGGGCTGAGAGCAGCACCGAGGAGACAGCCTGAGGGCTGAGAGGAGCACTGAGGAGATGGCATGAGGGCTGAGAGGAGCACCGAGGAGACAGCCTGAGGACAGAGAGCAGCACCAAGGAGATGGCCTGAGGACTGAGAGCAGCACCGAGGAGACGGCCTGAGGGCTGAGAGGAGCACCAAGGAGATGGCCTGAGGACAGAGAGCAGCATCGAAGAGACAGCCTGAGGGCTGATAGCAGCACCGAGGAGAGGGCCTGAGGACAGAGAGGAGCATCGAAGAGACAGCCTGACGGCTGAGAGCAGCACCGAGGAGACAGCCTGAGGGTTGAGAGGAGCACCGAGGAGACGGCCTGAGGACAGAGAGCAGCACCAAGGAGATGGCCTGAGGACAGAGAGCAGCATCGAAGAGACAGCCTGAGGGCTGAGAGCAGCACCGAGGAGACAGCCTGAGGGCTGATTGCAGCACCGAGGAGACGGCCTGAGGACAGAGAGGAGCATCGAAGAGACAGCCTGACGGCTGAGAGCAGCACCGAGGAGACAGCCTGAGGGCTGAGAGAAGCACCGAGGAGACGGCCTGAGGACAGAGAGGAGCATCGAAGAGACAGCCTGAGGGCTGAGAGCAGCACAGAGGAGACAGCCTGAGGGCTGAGAGCAGCACCGAGGAGACAGCCTGAGGGCTGAGAGCAGCACCGAGGAGACAGCCTGAGGGCTGAGAGCAGCACCGAGGAGACAGCCTGAGGACAGAGAGCAGCACCGAGGAGACGGCCTGAGGACAGAGAGGAGCATCGAAGACACAGCCTGAGGGCTGATTGCAGCACCGAGGAGACGGCCTGAGGACAGAGAGGAGCATCGAAGAGACAGCCTGACGGCTGAGAGCAGCACCGAGGAGACAGCCTGAGGGCTGAGAGCAGCACCGAGGAGACGGCCTGAGGACAGAGAGGAGCATCGAAGAGACAGCCTGAGGGCTGAGAGCAGCACAGAGGAGACAGCCTGAGGGCTGAGAGCAGCACCGAGGAGACAGCCTGAGGGCTGAGAGCAGCACCGAGGAGACAGCCTGAGGGCTGAGAGCAGCACCGAGGAGACAGCCTGAGGGCTGAGAGCAGCACCGAGGAGACAGCCTGAGGACAGAGAGCAGCATCGAAGAGACAGCCTGAGGGCTGAGAGGAGCACCGAGGAGATGACCTGAGGGCTGAGAGCAGTACCGAGGAGATGACCTGAGGACAGAGAGCAGCATCGAAGAGACAGCCTGAGGGCTGAGAGCAGCACCGAGGAGACGGCCTGAGGACAGAGAGCAGCATCGAAGAGACAGCCTGAGGGCTGAGAGCAGCACCGAGGAGACAGCCTGGGGACAGAGAGCAGCATCGAAGAGACAGCCTGAGGGCTGAGAGCAGCACCGAGGAGACAGCCTGGGGACAGAGAGCAGCATCGAAGAGACAGCCTGAGGGCTGAGAGCGGCACCGAGGAGACAGCCTGAGGGCTGAGAGCAGCACCGAGGAGATGGCCTGAGGGCTGAGAGCAGCACCGAGGAGACAGCCTGAGGGCTGAGAGGAGCACCGAGGAGACAGCCTGAGGACAGAGAGCAGCACCGAGGAGATGGCCTGAGGGCTGAGAGCAGCACCGAGGAGACAGCCTGAGGGCTGAGAGGAGCACCGAGGAGACAGCCTGAGGGCTGAGAGGAGCATCGATGACACAACCTGAGGGAAGCGAGGAGCATCGTGTAGATGGCCTGAGGACAGAGAGGATCAACGAAGAGACAGCCTGAGGGCTGAGAGCAGCACCGAGGAGACAGCCTGGGGGCAGAGAGCAGCATCGAAGAGACGGCCTGAGGGCTGAGAGGAGCACCGAGGAGATGGCCTGAGGGATGAGAGCAGCACCGAGGAGACAGACTGAGGGATGAGAGCAGCACCGAGGAGATGGGCTGAGGACAGAGAGGAGCATCGAAGAGACAGCCTGAGGGCTGAGAGCAGCACCGAGGAGACAGCCTGAGGACAGAGAGCAGCACCAAGGAGATGGCCTGAGGACTGAGAGCAGCACCGAGGAGACGGCCTGAGGGCTGAGAGGAGCACCGAGGAGACAGCCTGAGGACAGAGAGCAGCACCAAGGAGATGGCCTGAGGACAGAGAGCAGCATCGAAGAGACAGCCTGAGGGCTGAGAGCAGCACCGAGGAGACAGCCTGAGGGCTGATAGCAGCACCGAGGAGACGGCCTGAGGACAGAGAGGAGCATTGAAGAGACAGCCTGAGGGCTGATTGCAGCACCGAGGAGACGGCCTGAGGACAGAGAGGAGCATCGAAGAGACAGCCTGACGGCTGAGAGCAGCACCAAGGAGACAGCCTGAGGGCTGAGAGGAGCACCGAGGAGACGGCCTGAGGACAGAGAGGAGCATCGAAGAGACAGCCTGAGGGCTGAGAGCAGCACAGAGGAGACAGCCTGAGGGCTGAGAGCAGCACCGAGGAGACAGCCTGAGGGCTGAGAGCAGCACCGAGGAGACAGCCTGAGGGCTGAGAGCAGCACCGAGGAGACAGCCTGAGGACAGAGAGCAGCACCGAGGAGACGGCCTGAGGACAGAGAGGAGCATCGAAGAGACAGCCTGAGGGCTGATTGCAGCACCGAGGAGACGGCCTGAGGGCTGAGAGCAGCACCGAGGAGACGGCCTGAGGACAGAGAGGAGCATCGAAGAGACAGCCTGAGGGTTGAGAGCAGCACAGAGGAGACAGCCTGAGGGCTGAGAGCAGCACCGAGGAGACAGCCTGAGGGCTGAGAGCAGCACCGAGGAGACAGCCTGAGGGCTGAGAGCAGCACCGAGGAGACAGCCTGAGGACAGAGAGCAGCATCGAAGAGACAGCCTGAGGGCTGAGAGGAGCACCGAGGAGATGACCTGAGGGCTGAGAGCAGTACCGAGGAGATGACCTGAGGACAGAGAGCAGCATCGAAGAGACAGCCTGAGGGCTGAGAGCAGCACCGAGGAGATGGCCTGAGGACAGAGAGCAGCATCGAAGAGACAGCCTGAGGGCTGAGAGCAGCACCGAGGAGACAGCCTGGGGACAGAGAGCAGCATCGAAGAGACAGCCTGAGGGCTGAGAGCAGCACCGAGGAGACAGCCTGGGGACAGAGAGCAGCATCGAAGAGACAGCCTGAGGTCTGAGAGCGGCACCGAGGAGACAGCCTGAGGGCTGAGAGCAGCACCGAGGAGATGGCCTGAGGGCTGAGAGCAGCACCGAGGAGACAGCCTGAGGACAGAGAGCAGCACCAAGGAGATGGCCTGAGGACAGAGAGCAGCATCGAAGAGACAGCCTGAGGGCTGAGAGCAGCACCGAGGAGACAGCCTGAGGGCTGATAGCAGCACCGAGGAGACGGCCTGAGGACAGAGAGGAGCATTGAAGAGACAGCCTGAGGGCTGATTGCAGCACCGAGGAGACGGCCTGAGGACAGAGAGGAGCATCGAAGAGACAGCCTGACGGCTGAGAGCAGCACCAAGGAGACAGCCTGAGGGCTGAGAGGAGCACCGAGGAGACGGCCTGAGGACAGAGAGGAGCATCGAAGAGACAGCCTGAGGGCTGAGAGCAGCACAGAGGAGACAGCCTGAGGGCTGAGAGCAGCACCGAGGAGACAGCCTGAGGGCTGAAAGCAGCACCGAGGAGACAGCCTGAGGGCTGAGAGCAGCACCGAGGAGACAGCCTGAGGACAGAAAGCAGCATCGAAGAGACAGCCTGAGGGCTGAGAGGAGCACCGAGGAGATGACCTGAGGGCTGAGAGCAGTACCGAGGAGATGACCTGAGGACAGAGAGCAGCATCGAAGAGACAGCCTGAGGGCTGAGAGCAGCACCGAGGAGATGGCCTGAGGACAGAGAGCAGCATCGAAGAGACAGCCTGAGGGCTGAGAGCAGCACCGAAGAGACAGCCTGGGGACAGAGAGCAGCATCGAAGAGACAGCCTGAGGGCTGAGAGCAGCACCGAGGAGACAGCCTGGGGACAGAGAGCAGCATCGAAGAGACAGCCTGAGGTCTGAGAGCGGCACCGAGGAGACAGCCTGAGGGCTGAGAGCAGCACCGAGGAGATGGCCTGAGGGCTGAGAGCAGCACCGAGGAGACAGCCTGAGGGCTGAGAGGAGCACCAAGGAGACAGCCTGAGGACAGAGAGCAGCACCGAGGAGATGGCCTGAGGGCTGAGAGCAGCACCGAGGAGACAGCCTGAGGGCTGAGAGGAGCACCGAGGAGACAGCCTGAGGGCTGAGAGGAGCATCGATGACACAACCTGAGGGAAGCGAGGAGCACCAGCCTGAGGGCAGAGAGGAGCATCGTGTAGATGGCCTGAGGACAGAGAGGAGCATCGAAGAGACAGCCTGAGGGCTGAGAGCAGCACCGAGGAGACAGCCTGGGGGCAGAGAGCAGCATCGAAGAGACGGCCTGAGGGCTGAGAGGAGCACCGAGGAGATGGCCTGAGGGATGAGAGCAGCACCGAGGAGACAGCCTGAGGGATGAGAGCAGCACCGAGATGATGGGCTGAGGACAGAGAGGAGCATCGAAGAGACAGCCTGAGGGCTGAGAGCAGCACCGAGGAGACAGCCTGGGGACAGAGAGCAGCATCGAAGAGACAGCCTGAGGGCTGAGAGGAGCACCGAGGAGATGGCATGAGGGCTGAGAGGAGCACTGAGGAGACAGCCTGAGGACAGAGAGCAGCACCAAGGAGATGGCCTGAGGACTGAGAGCAGCACCGAGGAGACGGCCTGAGGGCTGAGAGGAGCACCGAGGAGACAGCCTGAGGACAGAGAGCAGCACCAAGGAGATGGCCTGACGACTGAGAGCAGCACCGAGGAGACAGCCTGAGGGCTGAGAGGAGCACCGAGGAGATGACCTGAGGGCTGAGAGCAGTACCGAGGAGATGACCTGAGGACAGAGAGCAGCATCGAAGAGACAGCCCGAGGGCTGAGAGCAGCACCGAGGAGATGGCCTGAAGACAGAGAGCAGCATCGAAGAGACAGCCTGAGGGCTGAGAGCAGCACCGAGGAGACAGCCTGGGGACAGAGAGCAGCATCGAAGAGACAGCCTGAGGGCTGAGAGCAGCACCGAGGAGACAGCCTGGGGACAGAGAGCAGCATCGAAGAGACAGCCTGAGGGCTGAGAGCGGCACCGAGGAGACAGCCTGAGGGCTAAGAGCAGCACCGAGGAGATGGCCTGAGGGCTGAGAGCAGCACCGAGGAGACAGCCTGAGGGCTGAGAGGAGCACCGAGGAGACAGCCTGAGGACAGAGAGCAGCACCGAGGAGATGGCCTGAGGGCTGAGAGCAGCACCGAGGAGACAGCCTGAGGGCTGAGAGGAGCACCGAGGAGACAGCCTGAGGGCTGAGAGCAGCACCGAGGAGACAGCCTGAGGGCTGAGAGCAGCACCGAGGAGACAGCCTGGGGACAGAGAGCAGCATCGAAGAGACAGCCTGAGGGCTGAGAGCGGCACCGAGGAGACAGCCTGAGGGCTGAGAGCAGCACCGAGGAGATGGCCTGAGGGCTGAGAGCAGCACCGAGGAGACAGCCTGAGGGCTGAGAGGAGCACCGAGGAGACAGCCTGAGGACAGAGAGCAGCACCGAGGAGATGGCCTGAGGGCTGAGAGCAGCACCGAGGAGACAGCCTGAGGGCTGAGAGGAGCACCGAGGAGACAGCCTGAGGGCTGAGAGGAGCATCGATGACACAACCTGAGGGAAGCGAGGAGCACCAGCCTGAGGGCAGAGAGGGGCATCGTGTAGATGGCCTGAGGACAGAGAGGAGCATCGAAGAGACAGCCTGAGGGCTGAGAGCAGCACCGAGGAGACAGCCTGGGGGCAGAGAGCAGCATCGAAGAGACGGCCTGAGGGCTGAGAGGAGCACCGAGGAGATGGCCTGAGGGATGAGAGCAGCACCGAGGAGACAGCCTGAGGGATGAGAGCAGCACCGAGGAGATGGGCTGAGTACAGAGAGGAGCATCGAAGAGACAGCCTGAGGGCTGAGAGCAGCACCGAGGAGACAGCCTGGGGACAGAGAGCAGCATCGAAGAGACAGCCTGAGGGCTGAGAGGAGCACCGAGGAGATGGCATGAGGGCTGAGAGGAGCACTGAGGAGACAGCCTGAGGACAGAGAGCAGCACCAAGGAGATGGCCTGAGGACCGAGAGCAGCACCGAGGAGACGGCCTGAGGGCTGAGAGGAGCACCGAGGAGACAGCCTGAGGACAGAGAGCAGCACCAAGGAGATGGCCTGAGGACTGAGAGCAGCACCGAGGAGAGAGCCTGAGGGCTGAGAGGAGCACCGAGGAGATGACCTGAGGGCTGAAAGCAGTACCGAGGAGATGACCTGAGGACAGAGAGCAGCATCGAAGAGACAGCCTGAGGGCTGAGAGCAGCACCGAGGAGATGGCCTGAAGACAGAGAGCAGCATCGAAGAGACAGCCTGAGGGCTGAGAGCAGCACCGAGGAGACAGCCTGGGGACAGAGAGCAGCATCGAAGAGACAGCCTGAGGGCTGAGAGCAGCACCGAGGAGACAGCCTGGGGACAGAGAGCAGCATCGAAGAGACAGCCTGAGGGCTGAGAGCGGCACCGAGGAGACAGCCTGAGGGCTGAGAGCAGCACCGAGGAGATGGCCTGAGGGCTGAGAGCAGCACCGAGGAGACAGCCTGAGGGCTGAGAGGAGCACCGAGGAGACAGCCTGAGGACAGAGAGCAGCACCGAGGAGATGGCCTGAGGGCTGAGAGCAGCACCGAGGAGACAGCCTGAGGGCTGAGAGGAGCACCGAGGAGACAGCCTGAGGGATGAGAGCAGCACCGAGGAGATGGGCTGAGGACAGAAAGGAGCATCGAAGAGACAGCCTGAGGGCTGAGAGCAGCACCGAGGAGACAGCCTGGGGACAGAGAGCAGCATCGAAGAGACAGCCTGAGGGCTGAGAGGAGCACTGAGGAGATGGCATGAGGGCTGAGAGGAGCACCGAGGAGACAGCCTGAGGACAGAGAGCAGCACCAAGGAGATGGCCTGAGGACTGAGAGCAGCACCGAGGAGACGGCCTGAGGGCTGAGAGGAGCACCAAGGAGATGGCCTGAGGACAGAGAGCAGCATCGAAGAGACAGCCTGAGGGCTGAGAGCAGCACCGAAGAGACAGCCTGAGGGCTGATAGCAGCACCGAGGAGAGGACCTGAGGACAGAGAGGAGCATCGAAGAGACAGCCTGACGGCTGAGAGCAGCACCGAGGAGACAGCCTGAGGGCTGAGAGGAGCACCGAGGAGACGGCCTGAGGACAGAGAGCAGCACCAAGGAGATGGCCTGAGGACAGAGAGCAGCATCGAAGAGACAGCCTGAGGGCTGAGAGCAGCACCGAGGAGACAGCCTGAGGGCTGATTGCAGCACCGAGGAGACGGCCTGAGGACAGAGAGGAGCATCGAAGAGACAGCCTGACGGCTGAGAGCAGCACCGAGGAGACAGCCTGAGGGCTGAGAGAAGCACCGAGGAGACGGCCTGAGGACAGAGAGGAGCATCGAAGAGACAGCCTGAGGGCTGAGAGCAGCACAGAGGAGACAGCCTGAGGGCTGAGAGCAGCACCGAGGAGACAGCCTGAGGGCTGAGAGCAGCACCGAGGAGACAGCCTGAGGGCTGAGAGCAGCACCGAGGAGACAGCCTGAGGACAGAGAGCAGCACCGAGGAGACGGCCTGAGGACAGAGAGGAGCATCGAAGAGACAGCCTGAGGGCTGATTGCAGCACCGAGGAGACGGCCTGAGGACAGAGAGGAGCATCGAAGAGACAGCCTGACGGCTGAGAGCAGCACCGAGGAGACAGCCTGAGGGCTGAGAGCAGCACCGAGGAGACGGCCTGAGGACAGAGAGGAGCATCGAAGAGACAGCCTGAGGGCTGAGAGCAGCACAGAGGAGACAGCCTGAGGGCTGAGAGCAGCACCGAGGAGACAGCCTGAGGGCTGAGAGCAGCACCGAGGAGACAGCCTGAGGGCTGAGAGCAGCACCGAGGAGACAGCCTGAGGACAGAGAGCAGCATCGAAGAGACAGCCTGAGGGCTGAGAGGAGCACCGAGGAGATGACCTGAGAGCTGAGAGCAGTACCGAGGAGATGACCTGAGGACAGAGAGCAGCATCGAAGAGACAGCCTGAGGGCTGAGAGCAGCACCGAGGAGATGGCCTGAGGACAGAGCAGCATCGAAGAGACAGCCTGAGGGCTGAGAGCAGCACCGAGGAGACAGCCTGGGGACAGAGAGCAGCATCGAAGAGACAGGCTGAGGGCTGAGAGCAGCACCGAGGAGACAGCCTGGGGACAGAGAGCAGCATCGAAGAGACAGCCTGAGGGCTGAGAGCGGCACCGAGGAGACAGCCTGGGGGCTGAGAGCAGCACCGAGGAGATGGCCTGAGGGCTGAGAGCAGCACCGAGGAGACAGCCTGAGGGCTGAGAGGAGCACCGAGGAGACAGCCTGAGGACAGAGAGCAGCACCGAGGAGATGGCCTGAGGGCTGAGAGCAGCACCGAGGAGACAGCCTGAGGGCTGAGAGGAGCACCGAGGAGACAGCCTGAGGGCTGAGAGGAGCATCGATGACACAACCTGAGGGAAGCGAGGAGCACCAGCCTGAGGGCAGAGAGGAGCATCGTGTAGATGGCCTGAGGACAGAGAGGAGCATCGAAGAGACTGCCTGAGGGCTGAGAGCAGCACCAAGGAGACAGCCTGGGGGCAGAGAGCAGCATCGAAGAGACGGCCTGAGGGCTGAGAGGAGCACCGAGGAGATGGCCTGAGGGATGAGAGCAGCACCGAGGAGATGGGCTGAGGACAGAGAGGAGCATCGAAGAGACAGCCTGAGGGCTGAGAGCAGCACCGAGGAGACAGCCTGGGGACAGAGAGCAGCATCGAAGAGACAGCCTGAGGGCTGAGAGGAGCACCGAGGAGATGGCCTGAGGGATGAGAGCAGCACCGAGGAGATGGGCTGAGGACAGAGAGGAGCATCGAAGAGACAGCCTGAGGGCTGAGAGCAGCACCGAGGAGACAGCCTGGGGACAGAGAGCAGCATCGAAGAGACAGCCTGAGGGCTGAGAGGAGCACCGAGGAGACGGCCTGAGGACAGAGAGGAGCATCGAAGAGACAGCCTGACGGCTGAGAGCAGCACCGAGGAGACAGCCTGAGGGCTGAGAGAAGCACCGAGGAGACGGCCTGAGGACAGAGAGGAGCATCGAAGAGACAGCCTGAGGGCTGAGAGCAGCACAGAGGAGACAGCCTGAGGGCTGAGAGCAGCACCGAGGAGACAGCCTGAGGGCTGAGAGCAGCACCGAGGAGACAGCCTGAGGGCTGAGAGCAGCACCGAGGAGACAGCCTGAGGACAGAGAGCAGCACCGAGGAGACGGCCTGAGGACAGAGAGGAGCATCGAAGAGACAGCCTGAGGGCTGATTGCAGCACCGAGGAGACGGCCTGAGGACAGAGAGGAGCATCGAAGAGACAGCCTGACGGCTGAGAGCAGCACCGAGGAGACAGCCTGAGGGCTGAGAGCAGCACCGAGGAGACGGCCTGAGGACAGAGAGGAGCATCGAAGAGACAGCCTGAGGGCTGAGAGCAGCACAGAGGAGACAGCCTGAGGGCTGAGAGCAGCACCGAGGAGACAGCCTGAGGGCTGAGAGCAGCACCGAGGAGACAGCCTGAGGGCTGAGAGCAGCACCGAGCAGACAGCCTGAGGACAGAGAGCAGCATCGAAGAGACAGCCTGAGGGCTGAGAGGAGCACCGAGGAGATGACCTGAGAGCTGAGAGCAGTACCGAGGAGATGACCTGAGGACAGAGAGCAGCATCGAAGAGACAGCCTGAGGGCTGAGAGCAGCACCGAGGAGATGGCCTGAGGACAGAGAGCAGCATCGAAGAGACAGCCTGAGGGCTGAGAGCAGCACCGAGGAGACAGCCTGGGGACAGAGAGCAGCAGCATCGAAGAGACAGCCTGAGGGCTGAGAGCAGCACCGAGGAGACAGCCTGGGGACAGAGAGCAGCATCGAAGAGACAGCCTGAGGGCTGAGAGCGGCACCGAGGAGACAGCCTGAGGGCTGAGAGCAGCACCGAGGAGATGGCCTGAGGGCTGAGAGCAGCACCGAGGAGACAGCCTGAGGGCTGAGAGGAGCACTGAGGAGACAGCCTGAGGACAGAGAGCAGCACCGAGGAGATGGCCTGAGGGCTGAGAGCAGCACCGAGGAGACAGCCTGAGGGCTGAGAGGAGCACCGAGGAGACAGCCTGAGGGCTGAGAGGAGCATCGATGACACAACCTGAGGGAAGAGAGGAGCACCAGCCTGAGGGCAGAGAGGAGCATCGTGTAGATGGCCTGAGGACAGAGAGGAGCATCGAAGAGACTGCCTGAGGGCTGAGAGCAGCACCGAGGAGACAGCCTGGGGGCAGAGAGCAGCATCGAAGAGACGGCCTGAGGGCTGAGAGGAGCACCGAGGAGATGGCCTGAGGGATGAGAGCAGCACCGAGGAGATGGGCTGAGGACAGAGAGGAGCATCGAAGAGACAGCCTGAGGGCTGAGAGCAGCACCGAGGAGACAGCCTGGGGACAGAGAGCAGCATCGAAGAGACAGCCTGAGGGCTGAGAGGAGCACCGAGGAGATGGCCTGAGGGATGAGAGCAGCACCGAGGAGATGGGCTGAGGACAGAGAGGAGCATCGAAGAGACAGCCTGAGGGCTGAGAGCAGCACCGAGGAGACAGCCTGGGGACAGAGAGCAGCATCGAAGAGACAGCCTGAGGGCTGAGAGGAGCACCGAGGAGATGGCATGAGGGCTGAGAGCAGCACCGAGGAGATGGCCTGAGAACAGAGAGGAGCATCGAAGAGACAGCCTGGGGGCTGAGAGCAGCACTGAGGAGACAGCCTGAGGGCTGAGAGGAGCACCGAGGAGACAGCCTGAGGGCTCAGAGGAGCACCGAGGAGACAGCCTGAGGGCTGAGAGCAGCACCGAGGAGACAGCCTAAGGACCGAGAGGAGCATCAAAGAGACAGCCTGAGGGCTGAGAGCAGCACCGAGGAGACAGCCTGAGGGCTGAGAGCAGCACCGAGGAGACAGCCTGAGGGCTCAGAGGAGCACCGAGGAGACAGCCTGAGGGCTGAGAGCAGCACCGAGGAGACGGCCTGAGGGCTGAGAGCAGCACCAAGGAGACGGCCTGAGGACAAAGAGGAGCATAGAAGAGACAGCCTGAGGGCTGAGAGCAGCACTGAGGAGACAGCCTGAGGGCTGAAAGCAGCATCGAGGAGACAGCCTAAGGACAGAGAGGAGCATCGAAGAGACAGCCTGAGGGCTGAGAGCAGCACCGAGGAGACAGCCTGAGGGCTGAGAGCAGCACCGAGGAGACAGCCTGAGGGCTGAGAGCAGCACCGAGGAGACAACCTGAGGGCTGAGAGGAGCACCGAGGAGACAGCCTGAGGGCTGAGAGGAGCATCGAGGAGACAGCCTGAGGGCTGAGAGCAGCACCGAGGAGACAGCCTGAGGGCTGAGAGCAGCACCGAGGAGACAGCCTGAGGGCTGAGGGCAGCACCGAGGAGACAACCTGAGGGCTGAGAGGAGCACCGAGGAGACAGCCTGAGGGCTCAGAGAAGCATCGAGGAGACAGCCTGAGGGCTGAGAGGAGCATCGAGGAGACAGCCTGAGGGCTGAGAGGAGCACCGAGGAGACAGCCTGAGGACAGAGAGCAGCACCGAGGAGATGGCCTGAGGGCTGAGAGCAGCACCGAGGAGACAGCCTGAGGGCTGAGAGGAGCACCGAGGAGACAGCCTGAGGGCTGAGAGGAGCATCGATGACACAACCTGAGGGAAGCGAGGAGCACCAGCCTGATGGCAGAGAGGAGCATCGAGTAGATGGCCTGAGGACAGAGAGGAGCATCGAAGAGACAGCCTGAGGGCTGAGAGCAGCACCGAGGAGACAGCCTGGGGACAGAGAGCAGCATCGAGGAGACAGCCTGAGGGCTGAGAGGAGCACCGAGGAGATGGCATGAGGGCTGAGAGGAGCACCGAGGAGACAGCCTGAGGACAGAGAGCAGCACCAAGGAGATGGCCTGAGGACTGAGAGCAGCACCGAGGAGACGGCCTGAGGGCTGAGAGGAGCACCGAGGAGACAGCCTGAGGACAGAGAGCAGCACCAAGGAGATGGCCTGAGGACAGAGAGCAGCACCAAGGAGATGGCCTGAGGACAGAGAGCAGCATCGAAGAGACAGCCTGAGGGCTGAGAGCAGAACCGAGGAGACAGCCTGAGGGCTGATAGCAGCACCGAGGAGACGGCCTGAGGACAGAGAGGAGCATCGAAGAGACAGCCTGACGGCTGAGAGCAGCACCGAGGAGACAGCCTGAGGGCTGAGAGGAGCACCGAGGAGACGGCCTGAGGACAGAGAGCAGCACCAAGGAGATGGCCTGAGGACAGAGAGCAGCATCGAAGAGACAGCCTGAGGGCTGAGAGCAGCACCGAGGAGACAGCCTGAGGGCTGATTGCAGCACCGAGGAGACGGCCTGAGGACAGAGAGGAGCATCGAAGAGACAGCCTGACGGCTGAGAGCAGCACCGAGGAGACAGCCTGAGGGCTGAGAGGAGCACCGAGGAGACGGCCTGAGGACAGAGAGGAGCATCGAAGAGACAGCCTGAGGGCTGAGAGCAGCACAGAGGAGACAGCCTGAGGGCTGAGAGCAGCACCGAGGAGACAGCCTGAGGGCTGAGAGCAGCACCGAGGAGACAGCCTGAGGGCTGAGAGCAGCACCGAGGAGACAGCCTGAGGACAGAGAGCAGCACCGAGGAGACGGCCTGAGGACAGAGAGGAGCATCGAAGAGACAGCCTGAGGGCTGACTGCAGCACCGAGGAGACGGCCTGAGGACAGAGAGGAGCATCGAAGAGACAGCCTGACGGCTGAGAGCAGCACCGAGGAGACAGCCTGAGGGGTGAGAGCAGCACCGAGGAGACGGCCTGAGGACAGAGAGGAGCATCGAAGAGACAGCCTGAGGGCTGAGAGCAGCACAGAGGAGACAGCCTGAGGGCTGAGAGCAGCACCGAGGAGACAGCCTGAGGGCTGAGAGCAGCACCGAGGAGACAGCCTGAGGGCTGAGAGCAGCACCGAGGAGACAGCCTGAGGACAGAGAGCAGCATCGAAGAGACAGCCTGAGGGCTGAGAGGAGCACCGAGGAGATGACCTGAGGGCTGAGAGCAGTACCGAGGAGATGACCTGAGGACAGAGAGCAGCATCGAAGAGACAGTCTGAGGGCTGAGAGCAGCACCGAGGAGATGGCCTGAGGACAGAGAGGAGCATCGAAGAGACAGCCTGAGGGCTGAGAGCAGCACAGAGGAGACAGCCTGAGGGCTGAGAGCAGCACCGAGGAGACAGCCTGAGGGCTGAGAGCAGCACCGAGGAGACAGCCTGAGGACAGAGAGCAGCACCGAGGAGACGGCCTGAGGACAGAGAGGAGCATCGAAGAGACAGCCTGAGGGCTGATTGCAGCACCAAGGAGACGGCCTGAGGACAGAGAGGAGCATCGAAGAGACAGCCTGACGGCTGAGAGCAGCACCGAGGAGACAGCCTGAGGGGTGAGAGCAGCACCGAGGAGACGGCCTGAGGACAGAGAGGAGCATCGAAGAGACAGCCTGAGGGCTGAGAGCAGCACAGAGGAGACAGCCTGAGGGCTGAGAGCAGCACCAAGGAGACAGCCTGAGGGCTGAGAGCAGCACCGAGGAGAGAGCCTGAGGGCTGAGAGCAGCACCGAGGAGATGACCTGAGGGCTGAGAGCAGTACCGAGGAGATGACCTGAGGACAGAGAGCAGCATCGAAGAGACAGCCTGAGGGCTGAGAGGAGCACCGAGGAGATGACCTGAGGGCTGAGAGCAGTACCGAGGAGATGACCTGAGGACAGAGAGCAGCATCGAAGAGACAGTCTGAGGGCTGAGAGCAGCACCGAGGAGATGGCCTGAGGACAGAGAGCAGCATCGAAGAGACAGCCTGAGGGCTGAGAGCAGCACCGAGGAGACAGCCTGGGGACAGAGAGCAGCATCGAAGAGACAGCCTGAGGGCTGAGAGCAGCACCGAGGAGACAGCCTGGGGACAGAGAGCAGCATCGAAGAGACAGCCTGAGGGCTGAGAGCGGCACCGAGGAGACAGCCTGAGGGCTGAGAGGAGCACCGAGGAGACAGCCTGAGGACAGAGAGCAGCACCGAGGAGATGGCCTGAGGGCTGAGAGCAGCACCGAGGAGACAGCCTGAGGGCTGAGAGGAGCACCGAGGAGACAGCCTGAGGACAGAGAGCAGCACCGAGGAGATGGCCTGAGGGCTGAGAGCAGCACCGAGGAGACAGCCTGAGGGCTGAGAGGAGCACCAAGGAGACAGCCTGAGGGCTGAGAGGAGCATCGATGACACAACCTGAGGGAAGCGAGGAGCACCAGCCTGAGGGCAGAGAGGAGCATCGTGTAGATGGCCTGAGGACAGAGAGGAGCATCGAAGAGACAGCCTGAGGGCTGAGAGCAGCACCGAGGAGACAGCCTGGGGGCAGAGAGCAGCATCGAAGAGACGGCCTGAGGGCTGAGAGGAGCACCGAGGAGATGGCCTGAGGGATGAGAGCAGCACCGAGGAGATGGGCTGAGGACAGAGAGGAGCATCGAAGAGACAGCCTGAGGGCTGAGAGCAGCACCGAGGAGACAGCCTGGGGACAGAGAGCAGCATCGAAGAGACAGCCTGAGGGCTGAGAGGAGCACCGAGGAGATGGCCTGAGGGATGAGAGCAGCACCGAGGAGATGGGCTGAGGACAGAGAGGAGCATTGAAGAGACAGCCTGAGGGCTGAGAGCAGCACCGAGGAGACAGCCTGGGGACAGAGAGCAGCATCGAAGAGACAGCCTGAGGGCTGAGAGGAGCACCGAGGAGATGGCATGAGGGCTGAGAGCAGCACCGAGGAGATGGCCTGAGAACAGAGAGGAGCATCGAAGAGACAGCCTGGGGGCTGAGAGCAGCACTGAGGAGACAGCCTGAGGGCTGAGAGCAGCACCGAGGAGACAGCCTAAGGACCGAGAGGAGCATCGAAGAGACAGCCTGAGGGCTGAGAGCAGCACCGAGGAGACAGCCTGAGGGCTGAGAGCAGCACCGAGGAGACAACCTGAGGGCTGAGAGGAGCACCGAGGAGACAGCCTGAGGGCTCAGAGGAGCACCGAGGAGACAGCCTGAGGGCTGAGAGCAGCACCGAGGAGACAGCCTAAGGACCGAGAGGAGCATCAAAGAGACAGCCTGAGGGCTGAGAGCAGCACCGAGGAGACAGCCTGAGGGCTGAGAGCAGCACCGAGGAGACAGCCTGAGGGCTCAGATGAGCACCGAGGAGACAGCCTGAGGGCTGAGAGCAGCAGCGAGGAGACGGCCTGAGGGCTGAGAGCAGCACAAAGGAGACGGCCTGAGGACAAAGAGGAGCATAGAAGAGACAGCCTGAGGGCTGAGAGCAGCACTGAGGAGACAGCCTGAGGGCTGAAAGCAGCATCGAGGAGACAGCCTAAGGACAGAGAGGAGCATCGAAGAGACAGCCTGAGGGCTGAGAGCAGCACCGAGGAGACAGCCTGAGGGCTGAGAGCAGCACCGAGGAGACAGCCTGAGGGCTGAGAGCAGCACCGAGGAGACAACCTGAGGGCTGAGAGGAGCACCGAGGAGACAGCCTGAGGGCTCAGAGGAGCACCGAGGAGACAGCCTGAGGGCTGAGAGCAGCACCGAGGAGACAGCCTAAGGACCGAGAGGAGCATCAAAGAGACAGCCTGAGGGCTGAGAGCAGCACCGAGGAGACAGCCTGAGGGCTGAGAGCAGCACCGAGGAGACAGCCTGAGGGCTCAGAGGAGCACCGAGGAGACAGCCTGAGGGCTGAGAGCAGCACCGAGGAGACGGCCTGAGGGCTGAGAGCAGCACAAAGGAGACGGCCTGAGGACAAAGAGGAGCATAGAAGAGACAGCCTGAGGGCTGAGAGCAGCACTGAGGAGACAGCCTGAGGGCTGAAAGCAGCATCGAGGAGACAGCCTAAGGACAGAGAGGAGCATCGAAGAGACAGCCTGAGGGCTGAGAGCAGCACCGAGGAGACAGCCTGAGGGCTGAGAGCAGCACCGAGGAGACAGCCTGAGGGCTGAGAGCAGCACCGAGGAGACAACCTGAGGGCTGAGAGGAGCACCGAGGAGACAGCCTGAGGGCTGAGAGGAGCATCGAGGAGACAGCCTGAGGGCTGAGAGCAGCACCGAGGAGACAGCCTGAGGGCTGAGAGCAGCACCGAGGAGACAGCCTGAGGGCTGAGGGCAGCACCGAGGAGACAACCTGAGGGCTGAGAGGAGCACCGAGGAGACAGCCTGAGGGCTGAGAGAAGCATCGAGGAGACAGCCTGAGGGCTGAGAGGAGCATCGAGGAGACAGCCTGAGGGCTGAGAGGAGCACCGAGGAGACAGCCTGAGGACAGAGAGCAGCACCGAGGAGATGGCCTGAGGGCTGAGAGCAGCACCGAGGAGACAGCCTGAGGGCTGAGAGGAGCACCGAGGAGACAGCCTGAGGGCTGAGAGGAGCATCGATGAAACAACCTGAGGGAAGCGAGGAGCACCAGCCTGAGGGCAGAGAGGAGCATCGTGTAGATGGCCTGAGGACAGAGAGGAGCATCGAAGAGACAGCCTGAGGGCTGAGAGCAGCACCGAGGAGACAGCCTGGGGACAGAGAGCAGCATCGAAGAGAGGGCCTGAGGGCTGAGAGGAGCACCGAGGAGATGGCCTGAGGGATGAGAGCAGCACCGAGGAGACAGCCTGAGGGATGAGAGCAGCGCCGAGGAGATGGGCTGAGGACAGAGAGGAGCATCGAAGAGACAGCCTGAGGGCTGAGAGCAGCACCGAGGAGACAGCCTGGGGACAGAGAGCAGCATCGAAGAGACAGCCTGAGGGCTGAGAGGAGCACCGAGAAGATGGCATGAGGGCTGAGAGCAGCACCGAGGAGACAGCCTGAGGGCTGAGAGCAGCACCAAGGAGACGGCCTGAGAACAGAGAGGAGCATCGAAGAGACAGCCTGGGGGCTGAGAGCAGCACTGAGGAGACAGCCTGAGGGCTGAGAGCAGCACCGAGGAGACAGCCTAAGGACCGAGAGGAGCATCGAAGAGACAGCCTGAGGGCTGAGAGCAGCACCGAGGAGACAGCCTGAGGGCTGAGAGCAGCACCGAGGAGACAACCTGAGGGCTGAGAGGAGCACCGAGGAGACAGCCTGAGGGCTCAGAGGAGCACCGAGGAGACAGCCTGAGGGCTGACAAGAGCATCGAGGAGACAGCCTGAGGGCTGAGAGCAGCACCGAGGAGACGGCCTGAGGGCTGAGAGCAGCACCAAGGAGACGGCCTGAGGACAAAGAGGAGCATAGAAGAGACAGCCTGAGGGCTGAGAGCAGCACTGAGGAGACAGCCTGAGGGCTGAAAGCAGCATCGAGGAGACAGCCTAAGGACAGAGAGGAGCATCGAAGAGACAGCCTGAGGGCTGAGAGCAGCACCGAGGAGACAGCCTGAGGGCTGAGAGCAGCACCGAGGAGACAGCCTAAGGGCTGAGAGCAGCACCGAGGAGACAGCCTAAGGGCTGAGAGGAGCACCGAGGAGACAGCCTGAGGTCTGAGCAGAGCATTGAGGAGACAGCCTGATGGCTGAGAGCAGCACTGTGGAGACAGCCTGAGGGCTGAGAGCAGCACCGAGGAGACAGCCTAAGGACCGAGAGGAGCATCGAAGAGACAGCCTGAGGGCTGAGAGCAGCACCGAGGAGACAGCCTGAGGGCTGAGAGCAGCACCGAGGAGACAACCTGAGGGCTGAGAGGAGCACCAAGGAAACAGCCTGAGGGCTCAGAGGAGCACCGAGGAGACAGCCTGAGGGCTGACAGGAGCACCGAGGAGACAGCCTGAGGGCTGAGAGCAGCACCGAGGAGACGGCCTGAGGGCTGAGAGCAGCACCAAGGAGACGGCCTGAGGACAAAGAGGAGCATAGAAGAGACAGCCTGAGGGCTGAGAGCAGCACTGAGGAGACAGCCTGAGGGCTGAAAGCAGCATCGAGGAGACAGCCTAAGGACAGAGAGGAGCATCGAAGAGACAGCCTGAGGGCTGAGAGCAGCACCGAGGAGACAGCCTGAGGGCTGAGAGCAGCACCGAGGAGACAGCCTGAGGGCTGAGAGCAGCACCGAGGAGACAACCTGAGGGCTGAGAGGAGCACCGAGGAGACAGCCTGAGGGCTGAGAGGAGCATCGAGGAGACAGCCTGAGGGCTGAGAGCAGCACCGAGGAGACAGCCTGAGGGCTGAGAGCAGCACCGAGGAGACAGCCTGAGGGCTGAGAGCAGCACCGAGGAGACAACCTGAGGGCTGAGAGGAGCACCGAGGAGACAGCCTGAGGGCTGAGAGGAGCATCGAGGAGACAGCCTGAGGGCTGAGAGGAGCATCGAGGAGACAGCCTGAGGGCTGAGAGCAGCACCGAGGAGACGGCCTGAGGGCTGAGAGCAGCACCGAGGAGACGGCCTGAGGGCTGAGAGGAGCATCGAGGAGACAGCCTGAGGGCTGAGAGGAGCATCGAGGAGACAGCCTGAGGGCTGAGAGGAGCATCGAAGAGACAGCCTGAGGGCTGAGAGCCGCACCGAGGAGACAGCCTGAGGGCTGAGAGGAGCATCGAGGAGACAGCCTGAGGGCTGAGAGCCGCACCGAGGAGACAGCCTGAGGGCTGAGAGGAGCATCGAGGAGACAGCCTGAGGGCTGAGAGCCGCACCGAGGAGACAGCCTGAGGGCTGAGAGCAGCACCTGAGGAGATGGCCTGATGGCTGAGAGGAGCATCGAGGAGACGGCCTGAGGACAGAGAGGAGCATCGAGGAGACAGCCTGAGGGCTGAGAGCAGTACCGAGGAGACGGCCTGAGAGCAGAGAGGAGCACCGAGGAGACGGCCTGAGGGCTGAGAGCAGCACCGAGGAGACAGCCTGAGAGCAGAGAGGAGCACCGAGGAGACGGCCTGAGGGCTGAGAGGAGCATCGAGGAGACAGCCTGAGGGCTGAGAGCAGCACCGAGGAGACGGCCTGAGGGCTGAGAGCAGCACCGAGGAGACAGCCTGAGGACTGAGAGGAGCACCGAGGAGACAGCCTGAGGGCTGAGAGGAGCACCGAGGAGACAGCCTGAGGGCTGAGAGGAGCACCGAGGAGACGGCCTGAGTGTAAACTGATAAAGGCCTCGTGGCCAGGTAAGAATGAAATGATTAAGGGTGTGGTGCTGCTGGTGCCACATATTGTTTCGCTCTTTCTCGCCTTCAGTAGTTGGGGGTTTTGCATCAGTATATTCCGTACGCACTGAGACAGTACAGGGACTGTGACCAAAGGAGTAACATTGGGGGCTTCGGGGAGCCCTGAGCTCGCTGCCCGGTTGGCGCCATGTTGTGTTCTCGGCTGGCTTTCATCGTTTCTCTGGATCCTTTGCTTCGCTGTAGCTAATTATAAGCACGAATCTATTATAGTCTTATTACGAGGCTCCGGCCCATCACTTTATTAGTGGATCCATGAATCAGGCAGCCCTGGCTGAGCTCATCACACGCGACCCCACGTGTCTGGGATTCCTGGCTGATCTGTAGTCTGGAATCTGCGCTGCAGCTGTCAGTCACCTCCCTGACACCAGGGAAACCTCAGGATGACTCTCACAGTGTGCAGCATGATGGGAGCAGCTGAAGACAGTGGAGAAGCTGCTGGACCCCCGCACCCTCTAGTCGCTCCTCTGGCTGGGGAGGTGCAGTTTGCAGATCAGGGATCTACAGGGTTAATATGAGGAAGGCGCCTCTTGACTGCTCATTAACCCTGTCCTGCCCTCATGTGTCGTCTTCTCTCACTTTCTGTTCTTGACTCTCATCAGGTGACGGTGACATGAAATCGTCCACATTCCAGGACAACGAAGCATTCTCTGCAGGGCAGAGCAGTGATGCACCGCGCACCTGTGCCGTACACACCTGAGCAGCCGGCGTCACGTGACCGCCTCCCACAACTCACACTGCACCCAGCTGGGGCCCAAGGGACACGGTGCATGGAGACCCCGCAGCCACCACTGGTGCCAGGGACACAGCGGGAGGTGAAGAGGGGGAGACAAAAAGCGAAACTGCAGAGAAAGGCATGTGACACCTGCAGTCACCACCAGGGGGAGGGCGGGAAATACACAGCTCTGAAAAAACCCAAAATGGTCATATATAGGGAGTTCCCCCTAGTGGTGGCTGTGTATCATACACACAGCAAGGAGAAAAGTATGTGCCCCCCACATCCACCTCCAGGGGCTTCTCTGTCCTCGTCTACATCCATAGACATTAATATGGAGAAAAGTATGTGCCCCCCACATCCACCTCCAGGGGCTTCTCTGTCCTCATCTACATCCATAGACATTAATATGGAGAAAAGTATGTGCCCCCCACATCCACCTCCGGGGGCTTCTCTGTCCTCATCTACATCCATAGACATTAATATGGAGAAAAGTATGTGCCCCCCACATCCACCTCCAGGGGCTTCTCTGTCCTCATCTACATCCATAGACATTAATATAGAGGAAAGTATGTGCCCCCCACATCCACCTCCAGGGGCTTCTCTGTCCTCATCTACATCCATAGACATTAATATAGAGGAAAGTATGTGCCCCCCACATCCACCTCCAGGGGCTTCTCTGTCCTCATCTACATCCATAGACATTAATATAGAGGAAAGTATGTGCCCCCCACATCCACCTCCAGGGGCTTCTCTGTCCTCATCTACATCCATAGACATTAATATAGAGGAAAGTATGTGCCCCCCACATCCACCTCCAGGGGCTTCTCTGTCCTCATCTACATCCATAGACACTAATATAGAGGAAAGTATGTGCCCCCCACATCCACCTCCAGGGGCTTCACTGTCCTCATCTACATCCATAGACATTAATGTGGAGGAAAGTATGTGCCCCCCACATCCACCTCCGGGGGCTTCTCTGTCCTCATCTACACCCATAGACATTAATATGGAGAAAAGTATGTGCCCCCCACATCCACCTCCAGGGGCTTCACTGTCCTCATCTACATCCATAGACATTAATGTGGAGGAAAGTATGTGCCCCCCACATCCACCTCCGGGGGCTTCTCTGTCCTCATCTACATCCATAGACATTAATATGGAGGAAAGTATGTGCCCCCCACATCCACCTCCGGAGGCTTCTCTGTCCTCATCTACATCCATAGACATTAATATGGAGAAAAGTATGTGCCCCCCACATCCACCTCCGGGGGCTTCTCTGTCCTCATCTACATCCATAGACATTAATATGGAGGAAAGTATGTGCCCCCCACATCCACCTCCAGGGGCTTCTCTGTCCTCATCTACATCCATAGACATTAATATGGAGGAAAGTATGTGCCCCCCACATCCACCTCCGGGGGCTTCTCTGTCCTCATCTACATCCATAGACATTAATATGGAGAAAGTATGTGCCCCCCACATCCACCTCCGGGGGCTTCTCTGTCCTCATCTATATCCATAGACATTAATATGGAGAAAAGTATGTGCCCCCCACATCCACCTCCAGGGGCTTCTCTGTCCTCATCTACATCCATAGACATTAATATGGAGGAAAGTATGTGCCCCCCACATCCACCTCCGGGGGCTTCTCTGTCCTCATCTACATCCATAGACATTAATATGGAGAAAAGTATGTGCCCCCCACATCCACCTCCGGGGGCTTCTCTGTCCTCATCTACATCCATAGACATTAATATGGAGAAAAGTATGTGCCCCCCACATCCACCTCCGGGGGCTTCTCTGTCCTCATCTACATCCATAGACATTAATATGGAGAAAAGTATGTGCCCCCCACATCCACCTCCGGAGGCTTCTCTGTCCTCATCTACATCCATAGACTTAATATGGAGAAAAGTATGTGCCCCCCACATCCACCTCCGGGGGCTTCTCTGTCCTCATCTACATCCATAGACATTAATATGGAGGAAAGTATGTGCCCCCCACATCCACCTCCAGGGGCTTCTCTGTCCTCATCTACATCCATAGACATTAATATGGAGGAAAGTATGTGCCCCCCACATCCACCTCCGGGGGCTTCTCTGTCCTCATCTACATCCATAGACATTAATATGGAGGAAAGTATGTGCCCCCCACATCCACCTCCGGGGGCTTCTCTGTCCTCATCTACATCCATAGACATTAATATGGAGAAAAGTATGTGCCCCCCACATCCACCTCCGGGGGCTTCTCTGTCCTCATCTACATCCATAGACATTAATATGGAGGAAAGTATGTGCCCCCCACATCCACCTCCAGGGGCTTCTCTGTCCTTATCTACATCCATAGAAATTAATATGGAGGAAAGTATGTGCCCCCCACATCCACCTCCGGAGGCTTCTCTGTCCTCATCTACATCCATAGACATTAATATGGAGGAAAGTATGTGCCCCCCACATCCACCTCCGGGGGCTTCTCTGTCCTCATCTACATCCATAGACATTAATATGGAGAAAAGTATGTGCCCCCCACATCCACCTCCGGGGGCTTCTCTGTCCTCATCTACATCCATAGACATTAATATGGAGGAAAGTATGTGCCCCCCACATCCACCTCCGGGGGCTTCTCTGTCCTCATCTACATCCATAGACATTAATATGGAGAAAGGTATGTGCCCCCCACATCCACCTCCAGGGGCTTCTCTGTCCTCATCTACATCCATAGACATTAATATGGAGAAAAGTATGTGCCCCCCACATCCACCTCCGGGGGCTTCTCAGTCCTCATCTACATCCATAGACATTAATATGGAGAAAGTATGTGCCCCCCACATCCACCTCCGGGGGCTTCTCTGTCCTCATCTACATCCATAGACATTAATATGGAGAAAAGTATGTGCCCCCCACATCCACCTCCAGGGGCTTCTCTGTCCTCATCTACATCCATAGATATTAATATGGAGAAAGTATGTGCCCCCCACATCCACCTCCAGGGGCTTCTCTGTCCTCATCTACATCCATAGACATTAATATAGAGGAAAGTATGTGCCCCCCGCATCCACCGCCAGGGGCTTCTCTGTCCTCATCTACATCCATAGACATTAATATGGAGAAAAGTATGTGCCCCCCACATCCACCTCCGGGGGCTTCTCTGTCCTCATCTACATCCATAGACATTAATATGGAGAAAAGTATGTGCCCCCCAGATCCACCTCCAGGGGCTTCTCAGTCCTCATCTACAGCCATAGACATTAATATGGAGAAAGTATGTGCCCCCCACATCCACCTCCAGGGGCTTCTCTGTCCTCATCTACATCCATAGACATTAATATGGAGGATAGTATGTGCCCCCCACATCCACCTCCAGGGGCTTCTCTGTCCTCATCTACATCCATAGACATTAATATGGAGAAAGTATGTGCCCCCCACATCCACCTCCGGGGGCTTCTCTGTCCTCATCTACATCCATAGACATTAATATGGAGAAAGTATGTGCCCCCCACATCCACCTCCGGGGGCTTCTCTGTCCTCATCTACATCCATAGACATTAATATGGAGGATAGTATGTGCCCCCCACATCCACCTCCAGGGGCTTCTCTGTCCTCATCTACATCCATAGACATTAATATGGAGAAAAGTATGTGCCCCCCACATCCACCTCCGGGGGCTTCTCTGTACTCATCTACATCCATAGACATGAATATGGAGAAAGTATGTGCCCCCCACATCCTCCTCCGGGGGCTTCTCTGTCCTCATCTACATCCATAGACATTAATATGGAGAAAAGTATGTGCCCCCCACATCCTCCTCCGGGGGCTTCTCTGTCCTCATCTACATTCATAGACATTAATATGGAGAAAGTATGTGCCCCCCACATCCACCTCCGGGGGCTTCTCTGTCCTCATCTACATCCATAGACATTAATATGGAGGAAAGTATGTGCCCCCCACATCCACCTCCAGGGGCTTCTCTGTACTCATCTACATCCATAGACATTAATATGGAGAAAGTATGTGCCCCCCACATCCAACTCCGGGGGCTTCTCTGTCCTCATCTACATCCATAGACATTAATATGGAGAAAGTATGTGCCCCCCACATCCACATCCGGGGGCTTCTCTGTACTGATCTACATCCATAGACATTAATATGGAGAAAGTATGTGCCCCCCACATCCACCTCCAGGGGCTTCTCTGTACTGATCTACATCCATAGACATTAATATGGAGGAAAGTATGTGCCCCCCACATCCACCTCCGGGGGCTTCTCTGTACTGATCTACATCCATAGACATTAATATGGAGGAAAGTATGTGCCCCCCACATCCACCTCCAGGGGCTTCTCTGTACTGATCTACATCCATAGACATTAATATGGAGAAAGTATGTGCCCCCCACATCCAACTCCGGGGGCTTCTCTGTCCTCATCTACATCCATAGACATTAATATGGAGAAAGTATGTGCCCCCCACATCCACATCCGGGGGCTTCTCTGTCCACATCTACATCCATAGACATTAATATGGAGAAAAGTATGTGCCCCCCACATCCACCTCCGGGGGCTTCTCTGTCCTCATCTACATCCATAGACATTAATATGGAGAAAGTATGTGCCCCCCACATCCACCTCCAGGGGCTTCTCTGTCCTCATCTACATCCATAGACATTAATATGGAGGAAAGTATGTGCCCCCCACATCCACCTCCAGGGGCTTCTCTGTCCTCATCTACATCCATAGACATTAAAATGGAGAAAGTATGTGCCCCCCACATCCACCTCCGGGGGCTTCTCTGTCCACATCTACATCCATAGACATTAAAATGGAGAAAGTATGTGCCCCCCACATCCACCTCCGGGGGCTTCTCTGTCCTCATCTACATCCATAGACATTAAAATGGAGAAAGTATGTGCCCCCCACATCCACCTCCGGGGGCTTCTCTGTCCACATCTACATCCATAGACATTAAAATGGAGAAAGTATGTGCCCCCCACATCCACCTCCGGGGGCTTCTCTGTCCACATCTACATCCATAGACATTAATATGGAGAAAGTATGAGCCCCCCAAATCCACCTCCGGGGGCTTCTCTGTCCACATCTACATCCATAGACATTAATATGGAGAAAGTATGTGCCCCCCACATCCACCTCCGGGGGCTTCTCTGTCCACATCTACATCCATAGACATTAAAATGGAGGAAAGTATGTGCCCCCTACATCCACCTCCAGGGGCTTCTCTGTCCTCATCTACATCCATAGACATTAATATGGAGGAAAGTATGTGCCCCCCACATCCACCTCCAGGGGCTTCTCTGTCCTCATCTACATCCATAGACATTAATATGGAGGAAAGTATGTGCCCCCCACATCCACCTCCAGGGGCTTCTCTGTCCTCATCTACATCCATAGACATTAATATGGAGGAAAGTATGTGCCCCCCACATCCACCTCCGGGGGCTTCTCTGTCCTCATATTCATCCATAGACATTAATATGGAGGAAAGTATGTGCCCCCTACATCCACCTCCAGGGGCTTCTCTGTCCTCATATTCATCCATAGACATTAATATGGAGGAAAGTATGTGCCCCCCACATCCACCTCCGGGGGCTTCTCTGTCCTCATCTACATCCATAGACATTAATATAGAGAAAAGTATGTGCCCCCCACATCCACCTCCAGGGGCTTCTCTGTCCTCATATTCATCCATAGACATTAATATGGAGGAAAGTATGTGCCCCCTACATCCACCTCCAGGGGCTTCTCTGTCCTCATCTACATCCATAGACATTAATATGGAGGAAAGTATGTGCCCCCCACATCCACCTCCGGGGGCTTCTCTGTCCTCATCTACATCCATAGACATTAATATGGAGGAAAGTATGTGCCCCCCACATCCACCTCCAGGGGCTTCTCTGTCCTCATCTACATCCATAGACATTAATATGGAGGAAAGTATGTGCCCCCCACATCCACCTCCGGGGGCTTCTCTGTCCTCATCTACATCCATAGACATTAATATGGAGAAAGTATGTGCCCCCCACATCCACCTCCAGGGGCTTCTCTGTCCTCATATTCATCCATAGACATTAATATGGAGGAAAGTATGTGCCCCCTACATCCACCTCCAGGGGCTTCTCTGTCCTCATCTACATCCATAGACATTAATATGGAGGAAAGTATGTGCCCCCCACATCCACCTCCAGGGGCTCATCTACATCCATAGACATTAATATGGAGGAAAGTATGTGCCCCCTACATCCACCTCCAGGGGCTTCTCTGTCCTCATCTACATCCATAGACATTAATATGGAGGAAAGTATGTGCCCCCCACATCCACCTCCAGGAGCTTCTCTGTCCTCATCTACATCCATAGACATTAATATGGAGAAAGTATGTGCCCCCCACATCCACCTCCAGGAGCTTCTCTGTCCTCATCTACATCCATAGACATTAATATGGAGGAAAGTATGTGCCCCCTACATCCACCTCCAGGGGCTTCTCTGTCCTCATCTACATCCATAGACATTAATATGGAGGAAAGTATGTGCCCCCCACATCCACCTCCAGGGGCTTCTCTGTCCTCATCTACATCCATAGACATTAATATGGAGAAAAGTATGTGCCCCCGACATCCACCTCCGGGGGCTTCACTGTCCTCATCTACATCCATAGACATTAATATGGAGAAAAGTATGTGCCCCCCACATCCACCTCCAGGGGCTTCTCTGTCCTCATCTACATCCATAGACATTAATATGGAGGAAAGTATGTGCCCCCCACATCCACCTCCAGGGGCTTCTCTGTCCTCATCTACATCCATAGACATTAATATGGAGAAAAGTATGTGCCCCCCACATCCACCTCCAGGGGCTTCTCTGTCCTCATCTACATCCATAGACATTAATATGGAGAAAAGTATGTGCCCCCCACATCCACCTCCGGGGGCTTCTCTGTCCTCATCTACATCCATAGACATTAATATGGAGAAAAGTATGTGCCCCCCACATCCACCTCAGGGGGCTTCTCTGTCCTCATCTACATCCATAGACATTAATATGGAGAAAAGTATGTGCCCCCCACATCCACCTCCAGGGGGCTTCTCTGTCCTCATCTACATCCATAGACATTAATATGGAGGAAAGTATGTGCCCCCCACATCCACCTCCGGGGGCTTCTCTGTTCTCATCTACATCCATAGACATTAATATGGAGAAAAGTATGTGCCCCCCACATCCACCTCCGGGGGCTTCTCTGTCCTCATCTACATCCATAGACATTAATATGGAGAAAAGTATGTGCCCCCCACATCCACCTCCGGGGGCTTCTCTGTCCTCATCTACACCCATAGACATTAATATGGAGAAAAGTATGTGCCCCCCACATCCACCTCCAGGGGCTTCACTGTCCTCATCTACATCCATAGACATTAATGTGGAGGAAAGTATGTGCCCCCCACATCCACCTCCGGGGGCTTCTCTGTCCTCATCTACATCCATAGACATTAATATGGAGGAAAGTATGTGCCCCCCACATCCACCTCCGGAGGCTTCTCTGTCCTCATCTACATCCATAGACATTAATATGGAGGAAAGTATGTGCCCCCCACATCCACCTCCAGGGGCTTCTCTGTCCTCATCTACATCCATAGACATTAATATGGAGGAAAGTATGTGCCCCCCACATCCACCTCCGGGGGCTTCTCTGTCCTCATCTATATCCATAGACATTAATATGGAGAAAAGTATGTGCCCCCCACATCCACCTCCGGGGGCTTCTCTGTCCTCATCTACATCCATAGACATTAATATGGAGAAAAGTATGTGCCCCCCACATCCACCTCCGGAGGCTTCTCTGTCCTCATCTACATCCATAGACTTAATATGGAGAAAAGTATGTGCCCCCCACATCCACCTCCGGGGGCTTCTCTGTCCTCATCTACATCCATAGACATTAATATGGAGGAAAGTATGTGCCCCCCACATCCACCTCCAGGGGCTTCTCTGTCCTCATCTAGATCCATAGACATTAATATGGAGGAAAGTATGTGCCCCCCACATCCACCTCCGGGGGCTTCTCTGTCCTCATCTACATCCATAGACATTAATATGGAGAAAAGTATGTGCCCCCCACATCCACCTCCGGGGGCTTCTCTGTCCTCATCTACATCCATAGACATTAATATGGAGGAAAGTATGTGCCCCCCACATCCACCTCCAGGGGCTTCTCTGTCCTTATCTACATCCATAGAAATTAATATGGAGGAAAGTATGTGCCCCCCACATCCACCTCCGGAGGCTTCTCTGTCCTCATCTACATCCATAGACATTAATATGGAGAAAAGTATGTGCCCCCCACATCCACCTCCGGGGGCTTCTCTGTCCTCATCTACATCCATAGACATTAATATGGAGGAAAGTATGTGCCCCCCACATCCACCTCCGGGGGCTTCTCTGTCCTCATCTACATCCATAGACATTAATATGGAGAAAGGTATGTGCCCCCCACATCCACCTCCAGGGGCTTCTCTGTCCTCATCTACATCCATAGACATTAATATGGAGAAAAGTATGTGCCCCCCACATCCACCTCCGGGGGCTTCTCAGTCCTCATCTACATCCATAGACATTAATATGGAGAAAGTATGTGCCCCCCACATCCACCTCCGGGGGCTTCTCTGTCCTCATCTACATCCATAGACATTAATATGGAGAAAAGTATGTGCCCCCCACATCCACCTCCGGGGGCTTCTCTGTCCTCATCTATATCCATAGACATTAATATGGAGAAAGTATGTGCCCCCCACATCCACCTCCAGGGGCTTCTCTGTCCTCATCTACATCCATAGACATTAATATAGAGGAAAGTATGTGCCCCCCGCATCCACCGCCAGGGGCTTCTCTGTCCTCATCTACATCCATAGACATTAATATGGAGAAAAGTATGTGCCCCCCACATCCACCTCCGGGGGCTTCTCTGTCCTCATCTACATCCATAGACATTAATATGGAGAAAAGTATGTGCCCCCCAGATCCACCTCCAGGGGCTTCTCAGTCCTCATCTACAGCCATAGACATTAATATGGAGAAAGTATGTGCCCCCCACATCCACCTCCAGGGGCTTCTCTGTCCTCATCTACATCCATAGACATTAATATGGAGGATAGTATGTGCCCCCCACATCCACCTCCAGGGGCTTCTCTGTCCTCATCTACATCCATAGACATTAATATGGAGGAAAGTATGTGCCCCCCACATCCACCTCCGGGGGCTTCTCTGTCCTCATATTCATCCATAGACATTAATATGGAGGAAAGTATGTGCCCCCTACATCCACCTCCAGGGGCTTCTCTGTCCTCATATTCATCCATAGACATTAATATGGAGGAAAGTATGTGCCCCCCACATCCACCTCCGGGGGCTTCTCTGTCCTCATCTACATCCATAGACATTAATATAGAGAAAAGTATGTGCCCCCCACATCCACCTCCAGGGGCTTCTCTGTCCTCATATTCATCCATAGACATTAATATGGAGGAAAGTATGTGCCCCCTACATCCACCTCCAGGGGCTTCTCTGTCCTCATCTACATCCATAGACATTAATATGGAGGAAAGTATGTGCCCCCCACATCCACCTCCGGGGGCTTCTCTGTCCTCATCTACATCCATAGACATTAATATGGAGGAAAGTATGTGCCCCCCACATCCACCTCCAGGGGCTTCTCTGTCCTCATCTACATCCATAGACATTAATATGGAGGAAAGTATGTGCCCCCCACATCCACCTCCGGGGGCTTCTCTGTCCTCATCTACATCCATAGACATTAATATGGAGAAAGTATGTGCCCCCCACATCCACCTCCAGGGGCTTCTCTGTCCTCATATTCATCCATAGACATTAATATGGAGGAAAGTATGTGCCCCCTACATCCACCTCCAGGGGCTTCTCTGTCCTCATCTACATCCATAGACATTAATATGGAGGAAAGTATGTGCCCCCCACATCCACCTCCAGGGGCTCATCTACATCCATAGACATTAATATGGAGGAAAGTATGTGCCCCCTACATCCACCTCCAGGGGCTTCTCTGTCCTCATCTACATCCATAGACATTAATATGGAGGAAAGTATGTGCCCCCCACATCCACCTCCAGGAGCTTCTCTGTCCTCATCTACATCCATAGACATTAATATGGAGAAAGTATGTGCCCCCCACATCCACCTCCAGGAGCTTCTCTGTCCTCATCTACATCCATAGACATTAATATGGAGGAAAGTATGTGCCCCCTACATCCACCTCCAGGGGCTTCTCTGTCCTCATCTACATCCATAGACATTAATATGGAGGAAAGTATGTGCCCCCCACATCCACCTCCAGGGGCTTCTCTGTCCTCATCTACATCCATAGACATTAATATGGAGAAAAGTATGTGCCCCCGACATCCACCTCCGGGGGCTTCACTGTCCTCATCTACATCCATAGACATTAATATGGAGAAAAGTATGTGCCCCCCACATCCACCTCCAGGGGCTTCTCTGTCCTCATCTACATCCATAGACATTAATATGGAGGAAAGTATGTGCCCCCCACATCCACCTCCAGGGGCTTCTCTGTCCTCATCTACATCCATAGACATTAATATGGAGAAAAGTATGTGCCCCCCACATCCACCTCCAGGGGCTTCTCTGTCCTCATCTACATCCATAGACATTAATATGGAGAAAAGTATGTGCCCCCCACATCCACCTCCGGGGGCTTCTCTGTCCTCATCTACATCCATAGACATTAATATGGAGAAAAGTATGTGCCCCCCACATCCACCTCAGGGGGCTTCTCTGTCCTCATCTACATCCATAGACATTAATATGGAGAAAAGTATGTGCCCCCCACATCCACCTCCAGGGGGCTTCTCTGTCCTCATCTACATCCATAGACATTAATATGGAGGAAAGTATGTGCCCCCCACATCCACCTCCGGGGGCTTCTCTGTTCTCATCTACATCCATAGACATTAATATGGAGAAAAGTATGTGCCCCCCACATCCACCTCCGGGGGCTTCTCTGTCCTCATCTACATCCATAGACATTAATATGGAGAAAAGTATGTGCCCCCCACATCCACCTCCGGGGGCTTCTCTGTCCTCATCTACACCCATAGACATTAATATGGAGAAAAGTATGTGCCCCCCACATCCACCTCCAGGGGCTTCACTGTCCTCATCTACATCCATAGACATTAATGTGGAGGAAAGTATGTGCCCCCCACATCCACCTCCGGGGGCTTCTCTGTCCTCATCTACATCCATAGACATTAATATGGAGGAAAGTATGTGCCCCCCACATCCACCTCCGGAGGCTTCTCTGTCCTCATCTACATCCATAGACATTAATATGGAGGAAAGTATGTGCCCCCCACATCCACCTCCAGGGGCTTCTCTGTCCTCATCTACATCCATAGACATTAATATGGAGGAAAGTATGTGCCCCCCACATCCACCTCCGGGGGCTTCTCTGTCCTCATCTATATCCATAGACATTAATATGGAGAAAAGTATGTGCCCCCCACATCCACCTCCGGGGGCTTCTCTGTCCTCATCTACATCCATAGACATTAATATGGAGAAAAGTATGTGCCCCCCACATCCACCTCCGGAGGCTTCTCTGTCCTCATCTACATCCATAGACTTAATATGGAGAAAAGTATGTGCCCCCCACATCCACCTCCGGGGGCTTCTCTGTCCTCATCTACATCCATAGACATTAATATGGAGGAAAGTATGTGCCCCCCACATCCACCTCCAGGGGCTTCTCTGTCCTCATCTAGATCCATAGACATTAATATGGAGGAAAGTATGTGCCCCCCACATCCACCTCCGGGGGCTTCTCTGTCCTCATCTACATCCATAGACATTAATATGGAGAAAAGTATGTGCCCCCCACATCCACCTCCGGGGGCTTCTCTGTCCTCATCTACATCCATAGACATTAATATGGAGGAAAGTATGTGCCCCCCACATCCACCTCCAGGGGCTTCTCTGTCCTTATCTACATCCATAGAAATTAATATGGAGGAAAGTATGTGCCCCCCACATCCACCTTCGGAGGCTTCTCTGTCCTCATCTACATCCATAGACATTAATATGGAGAAAAGTATGTGCCCCCCACATCCACCTCCGGGGGCTTCTCTGTCCTCATCTACATCCATAGACATTAATATGGAGGAAAGTATGTGCCCCCCACATCCACCTCCGGGGGCTTCTCTGTCCTCATCTACATCCATAGACATTAATATGGAGAAAGGTATGTGCCCCCCACATCCACCTCCAGGGGCTTCTCTGTCCTCATCTACATCCATAGACATTAATATGGAGAAAAGTATGTGCCCCCCACATCCACCTCCGGGGGCTTCTCAGTCCTCATCTACATCCATAGACATTAATATGGAGAAAGTATGTGCCCCCCACATCCACCTCCGGGGGCTTCTCTGTCCTCATCTACATCCATAGACATTAATATGGAGAAAAGTATGTGCCCCCCACATCCACCTCCGGGGGCTTCTCTGTCCTCATCTATATCCATAGACATTAATATGGAGAAAGTATGTGCCCCCCACATCCACCTCCAGGGGCTTCTCTGTCCTCATCTACATCCATAGACATTAATATAGAGGAAAGTATGTGCCCCCCGCATCCACCGCCAGGGGCTTCTCTGTCCTCATCTACATCCATAGACATTAATATGGAGAAAAGTATGTGCCCCCCACATCCACCTCCGGGGGCTTCTCTGTCCTCATCTACATCCATAGACATTAATATGGAGAAAAGTATGTGCCCCCCAGATCCACCTCCAGGGGCTTCTCAGTCCTCATCTACAGCCATAGACATTAATATGGAGAAAGTATGTGCCCCCCACATCCACCTCCAGGGGCTTCTCTGTCCTCATCTACATCCATAGACATTAATATGGAGGATAGTATGTGCCCCCCACATCCACCTCCAGGGGCTTCTCTGTCCTCATCTACATCCATAGACATTAATATGGAGAAAGTATGTGCCCCCCACATCCACCTCCGGGGGCTTCTCTGTCCTCATCTACATCCATAGACATTAATATGGAGAAAGTATGTGCCCCCCACATCCACCTCCGGGGGCTTCTCTGTCCTCATCTACATCCATAGACATTAATATGGAGGATAGTATGTGCCCCCCACATCCACCTCCAGGGGCTTCTCTGTCCTCATCTACATCCATAGACATTAATATGGAGAAAAGTATGTGCCCCCCACATCCACCTCCGGGGGCTTCTCTGTACTCATCTACATCCATAGACATGAATATGGAGAAAGTATGTGCCCCCCACATCCTCCTCCGGGGGCTTCTCTGTCCTCATCTACATCCATAGACATTAATATGGAGAAAAGTATGTGCCCCCCACATCCACCTCCGGGGGCTTCTCTGTCCTCATCTACATTCATAGACATTAATATGGAGAAAGTATGTGCCCCCCACATCCACCTCCGGGGGCTTCTCTGTCCTCATCTACATCCATAGACATTAATATGGAGGAAAGTATGTGCCCCCCACATCCACCTCCAGGGGCTTCTCTGTACTGATCTACATCCATAGACATTAATATGGAGAAAGTATGTGCCCCCCACATCCACCTCCAGGGGCTTCTCTGTACTGATCTACATCCATAGACATTAATATGGAGGAAAGTATGTGCCCCCCACATCCACCTCCGGGGGCTTCTCTGTACTGATCTACATCCATAGACATTAATATGGAGGAAAGTATGTGCCCCCCACATCCACCTCCAGGGGCTTCTCTGTACTGATCTACATCCATAGACATTAATATGGAGAAAGTATGTGCCCCCCACATCCACCTCCAGGGGCTTCTCTGTCCTCATCTACATCCATAGACATTAATATGGAGGAAAGTATGTGCCCCCCACATCCACCTCCAGGGGCTTCTCTGTCCTCATCTACATCCATAGACATTAATATGGAGGAAAGTATGTGCCCCCCACATCCACCTCCGGGGGCTTCTCTGTCCTCATCTACATCCATAGACATTAATATGGAGGAAAGTATGTGCCCCCCACATCCACCTCCAGGGGCTTCTCTGTCCTCATCTACATCCATAGACATTAATATGGAGGAAAGTATGTGCCCCCCACATCCACCTCCAGGGGCTTCTCTGTCCTCATCTACATCCATAGACATTAATATGGAGGAAAGTATGTGCCCCCCACTTCCACCTCCAGGGGCTTCTCTGTCCTCATCTATATCCATAGACATTAATATGGAGGAAAGTATGTGCCCCCCACATCCACCTCCGGGGGCTTCTCTGTCCTCATCTACATCCATAGACATTAATATGGAGTAAAGTATGTGCCCCCCACATCCACCTCCAGGGGCTTCTCTGTCCTCATCTACATCCATAGACATTAATATGGAGGAAAGTATGTGCCCCCCACATCCACCTCCGGGGGCTTCTCTGTTCTCATCTACATCCATAGACATTAATATAGAGGAAAGTATGTGCCCCCCACATCCACCTCCGGGGGCTTCTCTGTCCTCATCTATATCCATAGACATTAATATGGAGAAAGTATGTGCCCCCCACATCCACCTCCGGGGGCTTCTCTGTCCTCATCTACATCCATAGACATTAATATGGAGAAAGTATGTGCCCCCCACATCCACCTCCGGGGGCTTCTCTGTCCTCATCTACATCCATAGACATTAATATGGAGTAAAGTATGTGCCCCCCACATTTACCTCCAGGGTCTTCTCTGTCCTCATCTACATCCATAGACATTAATATGGAGAAAGTATGTGCCCCCCACATCCACCTCAGGGGGCTTCTCTGTCCTCATCTACATCCATAGACATTAATATGGAGGAAAGTATGTGCCCCCCACATCCAACTCCGGGGGCTTCTCTGTCCTCATCTACATCCATAGACATTAATATGGAGAAAGTATGTGCCCCCCACATCCACCTCCGGGGGCTTCTCTGTCCACATCTACATCCATAGACATTAATATGGAGAAAAGTATGTGCCCCCCACATCCACCTCCGGGGGCTTCTCTGTCCTCATCTACATCCATAGACATTAATATGGAGGAAAGTATGTGCCCCCCACATCCACCTCCAGGGGCTTCTCTGTCCTCATCTACATCCATAGACATTAATATGGAGGAAAGTATGTGCCCCCCACATCCACCTCCAGGGGCTTCTCTGTCCTCATCTACATCCATAGACATTAAAATGGAGAAAGTATGTGCCCCCCACATCCACCTCCGGGGGCTTCTCTGTCCACATCTACATCCATAGACATTAAAATGGAGAAAGTATGTGCCCCCCACATCCACCTCCGGGGGCTTCTCTGTCCTCATCTACATCCATAGACATTAAAATGGAGAAAGTATGTGCCCCCCACATCCACCTCCGGGGGCTTCTCTGTCCACATCTACATCCATAGACATTAAAATGGAGAAAGTATGTGCCCCCCACATCCACCTCCGGGGGCTTCTCTGTCCACATCTACATCCATAGACATTAATATGGAGAAAGTATGAGCCCCCCAAATCCACCTCCGGGGGCTTCTCTGTCCACATCTACATCCATAGACATTAATATGGAGAAAGTATGTGCCCCCCACATCCACCTCCGGGGGCTTCTCTGTCCACATCTACATCCATAGACATTAAAATGGAGAAAGTATGTGTCCCCCACATCCACCTCCGGGGGCTTCTCTGTCCACATCTACATCCATAGCCATTAATATGGAGGAAAGTATGTGCCCCCCACATCCACCTCCGGGGGCTTCTCTGTCCTCATCTACATCCATAGACATTAATATGGAGAAAGTATGTGCCCCCCACATCCACCTCCAGGGGCTTCTCTGTCCTCATATTCATCCATAGACATTAATATGGAGGAAAGTATGTGCCCCCCACATCCACCTCCGGGGGCTTCTCTGTCCTCATCTACATCCATAGACATTAATATGGAGAAAGTATGTGCCCCCCACATCCACCTCCAGGGGCTTCTCTGTCCTCATCTACATCCATAGACATTAATATGGAGGAAAGTATGTGCCCCCCACATCCACCTCCAGGGGCTTCTCTGTCCTCATCTACATCCATAGACATTAATATGGAGAAAGTATGTGCCCCCCACATCCACCTCCAGGGGCTTCTCTGTCCTCATCTACATCCATAGACATTAATATGGAGAAAGTATGTGCCCCCCACATCCACCTCCGGGGGCTTCTCTGTCCTCATCTACATCCATAGACATTAATATGGAGGAAAGTATGTGCCCCCCACATCCACCTCCGGGGGCTTCTCTGTCCTCATCTACATCCATAGACATTAATATGGAGGAAAGTATGTGCCCCCCACATCCACCTCCAGGGGCTTCTCTGTCCTCATCTACATCCATAGACATTAATATGGAGGAAAGTATGTGCCCCCCACATCCATCTCCGGGGGCTTCTCTGTCCTCATATTCATCCATAGACATTAATATGGAGGAAAGTATGTGCCCCCTACATCCACCTCCAGGGGCTTCTCTGTCCTCATATTCATCCATAGACATTAATATGGAGGAAAGTATGTGCCCCCTACATCCACCTCCAGGGGCTTCTCTGTCCTCATATTCATCCATAGACATTAATATGGAGGAAAGTATGTGCCCCCTACATCCACCTCCAGGGGCTTCTCTGTCCTCATCTACATCCATAGACATTAATATGGAAGAAAGTATGTGCCCCCCACATCCACCTCCGGGGGCTTCTCTGTCCTCATCTACATCCATAGACATTAATATGGAGAAAGTATGTGCCCCCCACATCCACCTCCAGGGGCTTCTCTGTCCTCATATTCATCCATAGACATTAATATGGAGGAAAGTATGTGCCCCCTACATCCATCTCCGGGGGCTTCTCTGTCCTCATATTCATCCATAGACATTAATATGGAGGAAAGTATGTGCCCCCTACATCCACCTCCAGGGGCTTCTCTGTCCTCATATTCATCCATAGACATTAATATGGAGGAAAGTATGTGCCCCCTACATCCACCTCCAGGGGCTTCTCTGTCCTCATCTACATCCATAGACATTAATATGGAAGAAAGTATGTGCCCCCCACATCCACCTCCGGGGGCTTCTCTGTCCTCATCTACATCCATAGACATTAATATGGAGGAAAGTATGTGCCCCCTACATCCACCTCCAGGGGCTTCTCTGTCCTCATCTACATCCATAGACATTAATATGGAGGAAAGTATGTGCCCCCCACATCCACCTCCAGGGGCTTCTCTGTCCTCATCTACATCCATAGACATTAATATGGAGGAAAGTATGTGCCCCCTACATCCACCTCCGGGGGCTTCTCTGTCCTCATCTACATCCATAGACATTAATATGGAGGAAAGTATGTGCCCCCCACATCCACCTCCAGGGGCTTCTCTGTCCTCATCTACATCCATAGACATTAATATGGAGAAAAGTATGTGCCCCCCACATCCACCTCCGGGGGCTTCTCTGTCCTCATCTACATCCATAGACATTAATATGGAGAAAAGTATGTGCCCCCCACATCCACCTCCGGGGGCTTCACTGTCCTCATCTACATCCATAGACATTAATATGGAGGAAAGTATGTGCCCCCCACATCCACCTCCAGGAGCTTCTCTGTCCTCATCTACATCCATAGACATTAATATGGAGGAAAGTATGTGCCCCCTACATCCACCTCCAGGGGCTTCTCTGTCCTCATCTACATCCATAGACATTAATATGGAGGAAAGTATGTGCCCCCCACATCCACCTCCAGGGGCTTCTCTGTCCTCATCTACATCCATAGACATTAATATGGAGAAAAGTATGTGCCCCCCACATCCACCTCCGGGGGCTTCACTGTCCTCATCTACATCCATAGACATTAATATGGAGAAAAGTATGTGTCCCCCACATCCACCTCCAGGGGCTTCTCTGTCCTCATCTACATCCATAGACATTAATATGGAGAAAAGTATGTGCCCCCCACATCCACCTCCAGGGGCTTCTCTGTCCTCATCTACATCCATAGACATTAATATGGAGAAAGTATGTGCCCCCCACATCCACCTCAGGGGGCTTCTCTGTCCTCATCTACATCCATAGACATTAATATGGAGAAAAGTATGTGCCCCCCACATCCACCTCAGGGGGCTTCTCTGTCCTCATCTACATCCATAGACATTAATATGGAGAAAAGTATGTGCCCCCCACATCCACCTCCAGGGGCTTCTCTGTCCTCATCTACATCCATAGTCATTAATATGGAGAAAAGTATGTGCCCCCCACATCCACCTCCGGGGGCTTCTCTGTTCTCATCTACATCCATAGTCATTAATATGGAGAAAAGTATGTGCCCCCCACATCCACCTCCGGGGGCTTCTCTGTTCTCATCTACATCCATAGACATTAATATGGAGAAAAGTATGTGCCCCCCATATCCACCTCCGGGGGCTTCTCTGTCCTCATCTACATCCATAGTCATTAATATGGAGAAAAGTATGTGCCCCCCACATCCACCTCCGGGGGCTTCTCTGTTCTCATCTACATCCATAGACATTAATATGGAGAAAAGTATGTGCCCCCCATATCCACCTCCGGGGGCTTCTCTGTCCTCATCTACATCCATAGACATTAATATGGAAAAAAGTATGTGCCCCCCACATCCACCTCCAGGGGCTTCTCTGTCCTCATCTACATCCATAGACATTAATATGGAGAAAAGTATATGCCCCCCACATCCACCTCAGGGGGCTTCTCTGTCCTCATCTACATCCATAGACATTAATATGGAGAAAAGTATGTGCCCCCCACATCCACCTCCGGGGGCTTCTCTGTCCTCATCTACATCCATAGACATTAATATGGAGAAAAGTATATGCCCCCCACATCCACCTCAGGGGGCTTCTCTGTTCTCATCTACATCCATAGACATTAATATGGAGAAAAGTATGTGCCCCCCATATCCACCTCCGGGGGCTTCTCTGTTCTCATCTACATCCATAGACATTAATATGGAGAAAAGTATGTGCCCCCCATATCCACCTCCGGGGGCTTCTCTGTCCTCATCTACATCCATAGACATTAATATGGAAAAAAGTATGTGCCCCCCACATCCACCTCCAGGGGCTTCTCTGTCCTCATCTACATCCATAGACATTAATATGGAGAAAAGTATATGCCCCCCACATCCACCTCAGGGGGCTTCTCTGTCCTCATCTACATCCATAGACATTAATATGGAGAAAAGTATGTGCCCCCCACATCCACCTCCAGGGGCTTCTCTGTCCTCATCTACATCCATAGACATTAATATGGAGAAAAGTATATGCCCCCCACATCCACCTCAGGGGGCTTCTCTGTCCTCATCTACATCCATAGACATTAATATGGAGAAAAGTATGTGCCCCCCACATCCACCTCCGGGGGCTTCTCTGTCCTCATCTACATCCATAGACATTAATATGGAGAAAAGTATGTGCCCCCCACATCCACCTCAGGGGGCTTCTCTGTCCTCATCTACATCCATAGACATTAATATACACAAAAGTATATGCCCCCCACATCCACCTCCGGGGGCTTCTCTGTCCTCATCTACATCTATAGACATTAATATGGAGAAAAGTATGTGCCCCCCACATCCACCTCCAGGGGCTTCTCTGTAATCATCTACATCCATAGACATTAATATGGAGTAAAGTATGTGCCCCCCACATCCACCTCCGGGGGCTTCTCTGTAATCATCTACATCCATAGACATTAATATGGAGAAAAGTATGTGCCCCCCACATCCACCTCCAGGGGCTTCTCTGTCCTCATCTACATCCATAGACATTAATATGGAGGAAAGTATGTGCCCCCCACATCCACCTCCAGGGGCGTCTCTGTCCTCATCTACATCCATAGACATTAATATGGAGAAAAGTATGTGCCCCCCACATCCACCTCCGGGGGCTTCTCAGTCCTCATCTACATCCATAGACATTAATATGGAGAAAGTATGTGCCCCCCACATCCACCTCCGGGGGCTTCTCTGTCCTCCATCTACATCCATAGACATTAATATGGAGAAAGTATGTGCCCCCCACATCCACCTCCAGGGGCTTCTCTGTCCTCATCTACATCCATAGACATTAATATGGAGAAAGTATGTGCCCCCAACATCCACCTCCAGGGGCTTCTCTGTCCTCATCTACATCCATAGACATTAATATGGAGAAAGTATGTGCCCCCCACATCCACCTCCGGGGGCTTCTCTGTCCTCATCTACATCCATAGACATTAATATGGAGAAAAGTATGTGCCCCCCACATCCACCTCCGGGGGCTTCTCTGTCCTCATCTACATCCATAGACATTAATATAGAGGAAAGTATGTGCCCCCCACATCCACCTCCAGGGCCTTCTCTGTCCTCATCTACATCCATAGACATTAATATGGAGGAAAGTATGTGCCCCCCACATCCACCTCCGGGGGCTTCTCTGTCCTCATCTACATCCATAGACATTAATATGGAGAAAGTATGTGCCCCCCACATCCACCTCCAGGGGCTTCTCTGTCCTCATCTACATCCATAGACATTAATATAGAGGAAAGTATGTGCCCCCCACATCCACCTCCGGGGGCTTCTCTGTCCTCATCTACACCCATAGACATTAATATGGAGAAAGTATGTGCCCCCCACATCCACCTCCGGGGGCTTCTCTGTCCTCATCTACATCCATAGACATTAATATGGAGGAAAGTATGTGCCCCCCACATCCACCTCCGGGGGCTTCTCTGTCCTCATCTACATCCATAGACATTAATATGGAGAAAGTATGTGCCCCCCACATCCACCTCCGGGGGCTTCTCTGTCCTCATCTACATCCATAGACATTAATATGGAGGAAAGTATGTGCCCCCCACATCCAACTCCGGGGGCTTCTCTGTCCTCATCTACATCCATAGACATTAATATGGAGAAAAGTATGTGTCCCCCACATCCACCTCCAGGGGCTTCTCTGTCCTCATCTACATCCATAGACATTAATATGGAGAAAAGTATGTGCCCCCCACATCCACCTCCAGGGGCTTCTCTGTCCTCATCTACATCCATAGACATTAATATGGAGAAAGTATGTGCCCCCCACATCCACCTCCGGGGGCTTCTCTGTACTCATCTACATCCATAGACATTAATATGGAGAAAAGTATGTGCCCCCCACATCCACCTCAGGGGGCTTCTCTGTCCTCATCTACATCCATAGACATTAATATGGAGAAAAGTATGTGCCCCCCACATCCACCTCCAGGGGCTTCTCTGTCCTCATCTACATCCATAGTCATTAATATGGAGAAAAGTATGTGCCCCCCACATCCACCTCCGGGGGCTTCTCTGTTCTCATCTACATCCATAGACATTAATATGGAGAAAAGTATGTGCCCCCCACATCCACCTCCGGGGGCTTCTCTGTCCTCATCTACATCCATAGACATTAATATGGAGAAAAGTATGTGCCCCCCACATCCACCTCAGGGGGCTTCTCTGTCCTCATCTACATCCATAGACATTAATATGGAGAAAAGTATGTGCCCCCCACATCCACCTCAGGGGGCTTCTCTGTCCTCATCTACATCCATAGACATTAATATACACAAAAGTATGTGCCCCCCACATCCACCTCCGGGGGCTTCTCTGTCCTCATCTACATCTATAGACATTAATATGGAGAAAAGTATGTGCCCCCCACATCCACCTCCAGGGGCTTCTCTGTAATCATCTACATCCATAGACATTAATATGGAGTAAAGTATGTGCCCCCCACATCCACCTCCGGGGGCTTCTCTGTAATCATCTACATCCATAGACATTAATATGGAGAAAAGTATGTGCCCCCCACATCCACCTCCAGGGGCTTCTCTGTCCTCATCTACATCCATAGACATTAATATGGAGGAAAGTATGTGCCCCCCACATCCACCTCCAGGGGCTTCTCTGTCCTCATCTACATCCATAGACATTAATATGGAGAAAAGTATGTGCCCCCCACATCCACCTCCAGGGGCTTCTCTGTCCTCATCTACATCCATAGACATTAATATGGAGGAAAGTATGTGCCCCCCACATCCACCTCCAGGGGCTTCTCTGTCCTCATCTACATCCATAGACATTAATATGGAGAAAAGTATGTGCCCCCCACATCCACCTCCGGGGGCTTCTCTGTCCTCATCTACATCCATAGACATTAATATGGAGAAAGTATGTGCCCCCCACATCCACCTCCGGGGGCTTCTCTGTAATCATCTACATCCATAGACATTAATATGGAGTAAAGTATGTGCCCCCCACATCCACCTCCGGGGGCTTCTCTGTAATCATCTACATCCATAGACATTAATATGGAGTAAAGTATGTGCCCCCCACATCCACCTCCGGGGGCTTCTCTGTAATCATCTACATCCATAGACATTAATATGGAGAAAAGTATGTGCCCCCCACATCCACCTCCAGGGGCTTCTCTGTCCTCATCTACATCCATAGACATTAATATGGAGTAAAGTATGTGCCCCCCACATCCACCTCCGGGGGCTTCTCTGTAATCATCTACATCCATAGACATTAATATGGAGTAAAGTATGTGCCCCCCACATCCACCTCCGGGGGCTTCTCTGTAATCATCTACATCCATAGACATTAATATGGAGTAAAGTATGTGTCCCCCACATCCACCTCCAGGGGCTTCTCTGTCCTCATCTACATCTATAGACATTAATATACAGAAAAGTATGTGCCCCCCACATCCACCTCCGGGGGCTTCTCTGTCCTCATCTACATCCATAGACATTAATATGGAGAAAAGTATGTGCCCCCCACATCCACCTCAGGGGGCTTCTCTGTCCTCATCTACATCCATAGACATTAATATACACAAAAGTATGTGCCCCCCACATCCACCTCCGGGGGCTTCTCTGTCCTCATCTACATCTATAGACATTAATATGGAGAAAAGTATGTGCCCCCCACATCCACCTCCAGGGGCTTCTCTGTAATCATCTACATCCATAGACATTAATATGGAGTAAAGTATGTGCCCCCCACATCCACCTCCGGGGGCTTCTCTGTAATCATCTACATCCATAGACATTAATATGGAGAAAAGTATGTGCCCCCCACATCCACCTCCAGGGGCTTCTCTGTCCTCATCTACATCCATAGACATTAATATGGAGGAAAGTATGTGCCCCCCACATCCACCTCCAGGGGCGTCTCTGTCCTCATATACATCCATAGACATTAATATGGAGAAAAGTATGTGCCCCCCACATCCACCTCCGGGGGCTTCTCAGTCCTCATCTACATCCATAGACATTAATATGGAGAAAGTATGTGCCCCCCACATCCACCTCCGGGGGCTTCTCTGTCCTCCATCTACATCCATAGACATTAATATGGAGAAAGTATGTGCCCCCCACATCCACCTCCAGGGGCTTCTCTGTCCTCATCTACATCCATAGACATTAATATGGAGAAAGTATGTGCCCCCCACATCCACCTCCGGGGGCTTCTCTGTCCTCATCTACATCCATAGACATTAATATGGAGAAAAGTATGTGCCCCCCACATCCACCTCCGGGGGCTTCTCTGTCCTCATCTACATCCATAGACATTAATATAGAGGAAAGTATGTGCCCCCCACATCCACCTCCAGGGCCTTCTCTGTCCTCATCTACATCCATAGACATTAATATGGAGGAAAGTATGTGCCCCCCACATCCACCTCCGGGGGCTTCTCTGTCCTCATCTACATCCATAGACATTAATATGGAGAAAGTATGTGCCCCCCACATCCACCTCCAGGGGCTTCTCTGTCCTCATCTACATCCATAGACATTAATATAGAGGAAAGTATGTGCCCCCCACATCCACCTCCGGGGGCTTCTCTGTCCTCATCTACACCCATAGACATTAATATGGAGAAAGTATGTGCCCCCCACATCCACCTCCGGGGGCTTCTCTGTCCTCATCTACATCCATAGACATTAATATGGAGGAAAGTATGTGCCCCCCACATCCACCTCCGGGGGCTTCTCTGTCCTCATCTACATCCATAGACATTAATATGGAGAAAGTATGTGCCCCCCACATCCACCTCCGGGGGCTTCTCTGTCCTCATCTACATCCATAGACATTAATATGGAGAAAGTATGTGCCCCCCACATCCACCTCCGGGGGCTTCTCTGTCCTCATCTACATCCATAGACATTAATATGGAGGAAAGTATGTGCCCCCCACATCCAACTCCGGGGGCTTCTCTGTCCTCATCTACATCCATAGACATTAATATGGAGAAAGTATGTGCCCCCCACATCCACCTCCGGGGGCTTCTCTGTCCTCATCTACATCCATAGACATTAATATGGAGGAAAGTATGTGCCCCCCACATCCAACTCCGGGGGCTTCTCTGTCCTCATCTACATCCATAGACATTAATATGGAGAAAGTATGTGCCCCCCACATCCACCTCCAGGGGCTTCTCTGTCCTCATCTACATCCATAGACATTAAAATGGAGAAAGTATGTGCCCCCCACATCCACCTCCGGGGGCTTCCCTGTCCACATCTACATCCATAGACATTAAAATGGAGAAAGTATGTGCCCCCCACATCCACCTCCGGGGGCTTCTCTGTCTTCATGTACATCCATAGACATTAAAATGGAGAAAGTATGTGCCCCCCACATCCACCTCCGGGGGCTTCTCTGTCCACATCTACATCCATAGACATTAATATGGAGAAAGTATGAGCCCCCCAAATCCTCTTCCGGGGGCTTCTCTGTCCACATCTACATCCATAGACATTAATATGGAGAAAGTATGTGCCCCCCACATCCACCTCCGGGGGCTTCTCTGTCCACATCTACATCCATAGACATTAAAATGGAGAAAAGTATGTGCCCCCCACATCCACCTCCGGGGGCTTCTCTGTCCACATCTACATCCATAGACATTAATATAGAGGAAAGTATGTGCCCCCCCACATCCACCTCCGGGGGCTTCTCTGTCCTCATCTACATCCATAGACATTAATATGGAGGAAAGTATGTGCCCCCCACATCCACCTCCGGGGGCTTCTCTGTCCTCATCTACATCCATAGACATTAATATGGAGGAAAGTATGTGCCCCCCACATCCACCTCCAGGGGCTTCTCTGTCCTCATATTCATCCATAGACATTAATATGGAGGATAGTATGTGCCCCCCACATCCACCTCCAGGGGCTTCTCTGTCCTCATCTACATCCATAGACATTAATATGGAGAAAGTATGTGCCCCCCACATCCACCTCCAGGAGCTTCTCTGTCCTCATCTACATCCATAGACATTAATATGGAGAAAGTATGTGCCCCCCACATCCACCTCCAGGAGCTTCTCTGTCCTCATCTACATCCATAGACATTAATATGGAGGAAAGTATGTGCCCCCCACATCCACCTCCGGGGGCTTCTCTGTCCTCATCTACATCCATAGACATTAATATGGAGGAAAGTATGTGCCCCCCACATCCACCTCCGGGGGCTTCTCTGTCCTCATCTACATCCATAGACATTAACATGGGTAAAGTATGTGCCCCCAACATCCACCTCCGGGGGCTTCTCTGTCCTCATCTACATCCATAGACATTAATATGGAGAAAAGTATGTGCCCCCCACATCCACCTCCGGGGGCTTCACTGTCGTCATCTACATCCATAGACATTAATATGGAGAAAAGTATGTGCCCCCCACATCCACCTCCAGGGGCTTCTCTGTCCTCATCTACATCCATAGACATTAATATGGAGAAAAGTATGTGCCCCCCACATCCACCTCCAGGGGACTTCTCTGTCCTCATCTACATCCATAGACATTAATATGGAGAAAAGTATGTGCCCCCCACATCCACCTCAGGGGGCTTCTCTGTCCTCATCTACATCCATAGACATTAATATGGAGAAAAGTATGTGCCCCCCACATCCACCTCCGGGGGCTTCTCTGTCCTCATCTACATCCATAGACATTAATATGGAGAAAAGTATGTGCCCCCCACATCCACCTCAGGGGGCTTCTCTGTCCTCATCTACATCCATAGACATTAATATGGAAAAAAAGTATGTGCCCCCCACATCCACCTCCAGGGGCTTCTCTGTCCTCATCTACATCCATAGACATTAATATGGAGGAAAGTATGTGCCCTCCACATCCACCTCCGGGGGCTTCTCTGTCCTCATCTACATCCATAGACATTAATATGGAGAAAAGTATGTGCCCCCCACATCCACCTCCAGGGGCTTCTCTGTCCTCATATACATCCATAGACATTAATATGGAGGATAGTATGTGCCCCCCACATCCACCTCCAGGGGCTTCTCTGTCCTCATCTACATCCATAGACATTAATATGGAGAAAGTATGTGCCCCCCACATCCACCTCCGGGGGCTTCTCTGTCCTCATCTACATCCATAGACATTAATATGGAGGATAGTATGTGCCCCCCACATCCACCTCCAGGGGCTTCTCTGTCCTCATCTACATCCATAGACATTAATATGGGGAAAAGTATGTGCCCCCCACATCCACCTCCGGGGGCTTCTCTGTACTCATCTACATCCATAGACATGAATATGGAGAAAGTATGTGCCCCCCACATCCTCCTCCGGGGGCTTCTCTGTCCTCATCTACATCCATAGACATTAATATGGAGAAAAGTATGTGCCCCCCACATCCTCCTCCGGGGGCTTCTCTGTCCTCATCTACATCCATAGACATTAATATGGAGGAAAGTATGTGCCCCCCACATCCACCTCCAGGGGCTTCTCTGTACTGATCTACATCCATAGACATTAATATGGAGAAAGTATGTGCCCCCCACATCCACCTCCGGGGGCTTCTCTGTCCTCATCTACATCCATAGACATTAATATGGAGGAAAGTATGTGCCCCCCACATCCACCTCCAGGGGCTTCTCTGTACTGATCTACATCCATAGACATTAATATGGAGAAAGTATGTGCCCCCCACATCCACCTCCAGGGGCTTCTCTGTCCTCATCTACATCCATAGACATTAATATGGAGAAAGTATGTGCCCCCCACATCCACCTCCAGGGTCTTCTCTGTCCTCATCTACATCCATAGACATTAATATGGAGGAAAGTATGTGCCCCCCACATCCACCTCCAGGGGCTTCTCTGTCCTCATCGACATCCATAGACATTAATATGGAGAAAAGTATGTGCCCCCCACAATCCACCTCCAGGGGCTTCTCTGTCCTCATCTACATCCACAGACATTAATATGGAGGAAAGTATGTGCCCCCCACATCCACCTCCAGGGGCTTCTCTGTCCTCATCTACATCCATAGACATTAATATGGAGGAAAGTATGTGCCCCCCACATCCACCTCCAGGGGCTTCTCTGTCCTCATCTACATCCATAGACATTAATATAGAGGAAAGTATGTGCCCCCCACATCCACTTCCGGGGGCTTCTCTGTCCTCATCTACATCCATAGACATTAATATGGAGGAAAGTATGTGCCCCCCACATCCACCTCCGGGGGCTTCTCTGTTCTCATCTACATCCATAGACATTAATATAGAGGAAAGTATGTGCCCCCCACATCCACCTCCGGGGGCTTCTCTGTCCTCATCTACACCCATAGACATTAATATGGAGAAAGTATGTGCCCCCCACATCCACCTCCGGGGGCTTCTCTGTCCTCATCTACATCCATAGACATTAATATGGAGGAAAGTATGTGCCCCCCACATCCACCTCCGGGGGCTTCTCTGTCCTCATCTACATCCATAGACATTAATATGGAGAAAGTATGTGCCCCCCACATCCACCTCCGGGGGCTTCTCTGTCCTCATCTACATCCATAGACATTAATATGGAGGAAAGTATGTGCCCCCCACATCCAACTCCGGGGGCTTCTCTGTCCTCATCTACATCCATAGACATTAATATGGAGAAAGTATGTGCCCCCCACATCCACCTCCGGGGGCTTCTCTGTCCTCATCTACATCCATAGACATTAATATGGAGGAAAGTATGTGCCCCCCACATCCACCTCCAGGGGCTTCTCTGTCCTCATCTACATCCATAGACATTAAAATGGAGAAAGTATGTGCCCCCCACATCCACCTCCGGGGGCTTCCCTGTCCACATCTACATCCATAGACATTAAAATGGAGAAAGTATGTGCCCCCCACATCCACCTCCGGGGGCTTCTCTGTCCTCATCTACATCCATAGACATTAAAATGGAGAAAGTATGTGCCCCCCACATCCACCTCCGGGGGCTTCTCTGTCCACATCTACATCCATAGACATTAATATGGAGAAAGTATGAGCCCCCCACATCCACCTCCAGGGGCTTCTCTGTCCTCATCTACATCCATAGACATTAATATGGAGAAAGTATGAGCCCCCCAAATCCACCTCCGGGGGCTTCTCTGTCCACATCTACATCCATAGACATTAATATGGAGAAAGTATGTGCCCCCCACATCCACCTCCGGGGGCTTCTCTGTCCTCATCTACATCCATAGACATTAATATGGAGGAAAGTATGTGCCCCCCACATCCACCTCCGGGGGCTTCTCTGTCCACATCTACATCTATAGACATTAATATGGAGAAAAGTATGTGCCCCCCACATCCACCTCCAGGGGCTTCTCTGTAATCATCTACATCCATAGACATTAATATGGAGAAAAGTATGTGCCCCCCACATCCACCTCAGGGGGCTTCTCTGTCCTCATCTACATCCATAGACATTAATATACACAAAAGTATGTGCCCCCCACATCCACCTCCGGGGGCTTCTCTGTCCTCATCTACATCCATAGACATTAATATGGAGTAAAGTATGTGCCCCCCACATTCACCTCCGGGGGCTTCTCTGTAATCATCTACATCCATAGACATTAATATGGAGGAAAGTATGTGCCCCCCACATCCACCTCCAGGGGCTTCTCTGTCCTCATCTACATCCATAGACATTAATATGGAGGAAAGTATGTGCCCCCCACATTCACCTCCGGGGGCTTCTCTGTAATCATCTACATCCATAGACATTAATATGGAGAAAGTATGTGCCCCCCACATCCACCTCCAGGGGCTTCTCTGTCCTCATCTACATCCATAGACATTAATATGGAGGAAAGTATGTGCCCCCCACATCCACCTCCAGGGGCTTCTCTGTCCTCATCTACATCCATAGACATTAATATGGAGGAAAGTATGTGCCCCCCACATCCACCTCCGGGGGCTTCTCTGTCCTCATCTACATCCATAGACATTAATATGGAGGAAAGTATGTGCCCCCCACATCCACCTCCAGGGGCTTCTCTGTCCTCATCTACATCCATAGACATTAATATGGAGAAAAGTATGTGCCCCCCACATCCACCTCCGGGGGCTTCTCTGTCCTCATCTACATGCATAGACATTAATATGGAGAAAAGTATGTGCCCCCCACATCCACCTCCGGGGGCTTCACTGTCCTCATCTACATCCATAGACATTAATATGGAGGAAAGTATGTGCCCCCCACATCCACCTCCGGGGGCTTCTCTGTCCTCATCTACATCCATAGACATTAATATGGAGGAAAGTATGTGCCCCCCACATCCACCTCCGGGGGCTTCTCTGTCCTCATCTACATCCATAGACATTAATATAGAGGAAAGTATGTGCCCCCCACATCCACCTCCGGGGGCTTCTCTGTCCTCATCTACACCCATAGACATTAATATGGAGAAAGTATGTGCCCCCCACATCCACCTCCGGGGGCTTCTCTGTCCTCATCTACATCCATAGACATTAATATGGAGGAAAGTATGTGCCCCCCACATCCAACTCCGGGGGCTTCTCTGTCCTCATCTACATCTATAGACATTAATATGGAGAAAGTATGTGCCCCCCACATCCACCTCCAGGAGCTTCTCTGTCCACATCTACATCCATAGACATTAATATGGAGAAAGTATGTGCCCCCCACATCCACCTCCGGGGGCTTCTCTGTCCTCATCTACATCCATAGACATTAATATGGAGGAAAGTATGTGCCCCCCACATCCACCTCCGGGGGCTTCTCTGTCCTCATCTACATCCATAGACATTAATATGGAGAAAGTATGTGCCCCCCACATCCACCTCCGGGAGCTTCTCTGTCCTCATCTACATCCATAGACATTAATATGGAGGAAAGTATGTGCCCCCTACATCCACCTCCAGGGGCTTCTCTGTCCTCATCTACATCTATAGACATTAATATGGAGAAAAGTATGTGCCCCCCACATCCACCTCCGGGGGCTTCTCTGTCCTCATCTACATCCATAGACATTAATATGGAGAAAGTATGTGCCCCCCACATCCACCTCCGGGGGCTTCTCTGTCCTCATCTACATCCATAGACATTAATATGGAGAAAGTATGTGCCCCCCACATCCACCTCCAGGGGCTTCTCTGTCCTCATCTACATCCATAGACATTAATATGGAGAAAGTATGTGCCCCCCACATCCACCTCCAGGGGCTTCTCTGTCCTCATCTACATCCATAGACATTAATATGGAGAAAGTATGTGCCCCCCACATCCACTTCCGGGGGCTTCTCTGTCCTCATCTACATCCATAGACATTAATATGGAGGAAAGTATGTGCCCCCCACATCCACCTCCGGGGGCTTCTCTGTCCTCATCTACATCCATAGACATTAAAATGGAGAAAGTATGTGCCCCCCACATCCACCTCCGGGGGCTTCTCTGTCCTCATCTACATCCATAGACATTAATATGGAGAAAAGTATGTGCCCCCCACATCCACCTCCGGGGGCTTCTCTGTCCTCATCTACATCCATAGACATTAATATGGAGGAAAGTATGTGCCCCCTACATCCACCTCCAGGGGCTTCTCTGTCCTCATCTACATCCATAGACATTAATATGGAGAAAAGTATGTGCCCCCCACATCCACCTCCGGGGGCTTCTCTGTCCTCATCTACATCCATAGACATTAACATGGGGAAAGTATGTGCCCCCAAAATCCACCTCCGGGGGCTTCTCTGTCCTCATCTACATCCATAGACATTAATATGGAGAAAAGTATGTGCCCCCCACATCCACCTCCGGGGGCTTCTCTGTCCTCATCTACATCCATAGACATTAATATGGAGAAAAGTATGTGCCCCCCACATCCACCTCCGGGGGCTTCTCTGTCCTCATCTACATCCATAGACATTAATATGGAGGAAAGTATGTGCCCCCTACATCCACCTCCAGGGGCTTCTCTGTCCTCATCTACATCCATAGACATTAATATGGAGAAAAGTATGTGCCCCCCACATCCACCTCTGGGGGCTTCTCTGTCCTCATCTACATCCATAGACATTAATATGGAGAAAAGTATGTGCCCCCCACATCCACCTCCGGGGGCTTCTCTGTCCTCATCTACATCCATAGACATTAATATGGAGGAAAGTATGTGCCCCCTACATCCACCTCCAGGGGCTTCTCTGTCCTCATCTACAACCATAGACATTAATATGGAGAAAAGTATGTGCCCCCCACATCCACCTCCGGGGGCTTCTCTGTCCTCATCTACATCCATAGACATTAACATGGGGAAAGTATGTGCCCCCAAAATCCACCTCCGGGGGCTTCTCTGTCCTCATCTACATACATAGACATTAATATGGAGGAAAGTATGTGCCCCCTACATCCACCTCCAGGGGCTTCTCTGTCCTCATCTACATCCATAGACATTAATATAGAGAAAAGTATGTGCCCCCCACATCCACCTCCGGGGGCTTCTCTGTCCTCATCTACATCCATAGACATTAACATGGGGAAAGTATGTGCCCCCAACATCCACCTCCGGGGGCTTCTCTGTCCTCATCTACATCCATAGACATTAATATGGAGAAAAGTATGTGCCCCCCACATCCACCTCCGGGGGCTTCACTATCCTCATCTACATCCATAGACATTAATATGGAGGAAAGTATGTGCCCCCCACATCCACCTCCGGGGGCTTCTCTGTCCTCATCTACATCCATAGACATTAAAATGGAGAAAGTATGTGCCCCCCACATCCACCTCCGGGGGCTTCTCTGTCCACATCTACATCCAAAGACATTAATATGGAGAAAGTATGTGCCCCCCACATCCACCTCCGGGGGCTTCTCTGTCCTCATCTACATCCATAGACATTAATATGGAGAAAGTATGTGTCCCCCACATCCACCTCCGGGGGCTTCTCTGTCCTCATCTACATACATAGACATTAATATGGAGAAAAGTATGTGCCCCCCACATCCACCTCCGGGGGCTTCTCTGTCCTCATCTACATCCATAGACATTAATATGGAGGAAAGTATGTGCCCCCCACATCCACCTCCGGGGGCTTCTCTGTCCTCATCTACATCCATAGACATTAATATGGAGAAAAGTATGTGCCCCCCACATCCACCTCCGGGGGCTTCTCTGTCCTCATCTACATCCATAGACATTAATATGGAGAAAGTATGTGCCCCCCACATTTACCTCCAGGGGCTTCTCTGTCCTCATCTACATCCATAGACATTAATATGGAGTAAAGTATGTGCCCCCCACATTTACCTCCAGGGGCTTCTCTGTCCTCATCTACATCCATAGACATTAATATGGAGAAAAGTATGTGCCCCCCACATCCACCTCCGGGGGCTTCTCTGTCCTCATCTACATCCATAGACATTAAAATGGAGAAAGTATGTGCCCCCCACATCCACCTCCGGGGGCTTCTCTGTCCACATCTACATCCATAGACATTAATATGGAGAAAGTATGTGCCCCCCACATCCACCTCCGGGGGCTTCTCTGTCCTCATCTACATCCATAGACATTAATATGGAGGAAAGTATGTGCCCCCTACATCCACCTCCAGGGGCTTCTCTGTCCTCATCTACATCCATAGACATTAATATGGAGAAAAGTATGTGCCCCCCACATCCACCTCCGGGGGCTTCTCTGTCCTCATCTACATCCATAGACATTAATATGGAGGAAAGTATGTGCCCCCCACATCCACCTCCGGGGGCTTCTCTATCCTCATCTACATCCATAGACATTAATATGGAGAAAGTATGTGCCCCCCACATCCACCTCCAGGGGCTTCTCTGTCCTCATCTACATCCATAGACATTAATATGGAGAAAGTATGTGCCCCCCACATCCACTTCCGGGGGCTTCTCTGTCCTCATCTACGTCCATAGACATTAATATGGAGGAAAGTATGTGCCCCCCACATCCACCTCCGGGGGCTTCTCTGTCCTCATCTACATCCATAGACATTAAAATGGAGAAAGTATGTGCCCCCCACATCCACCTCCGGGGGCTTCTCTGTCCTCATCTACATCCATAGACATTAATATGGAGAAAAGTATGTGCCCCCCACATCCACCTCCGGGGGCTTCTCTGTCCTCATCTACATCCATAGACATTAATATGGAGGAAAGTATGTGCCCCCCACATCCACCTCCGGGGGCTTCACTGTCCTCATCTACATCCATAGACATTAATATGGAGGAAAGTATGTGCCCCCCACATCCACCTCCGGGGGCTTCTCTGTCCTCATCTACATCCATAGACATTAAAATGGAGAAAGTATGTGCCCCCCACATCCACCTCCGGGGGCTTCTCTGTCCACATCTACATCCATAGACATTAATATGGAGAAAGTATGTGCCCCCCCACATCCTCCTCCGGGGGCTTCTCTGTCCTCATCTACATCCATAGACATTAATATGGAGAAAGTATGTGTCCCCCACATCCACCTCCGGGGGCTTCTCTGTCCTCATCTACATCCATAGACATTAACATTGGGAAAGTATGTGCCCCCAACATCCACCTCCGGGGGCTTCTCTGTCCTCATCTACATCCATAGACATTAATATGGAGAAAGTATGTGCCCCCCACATCCACCTCCGGGGGCTTCTCTGTCCTCATCTACATCCATAGACATTAATATGGAGAAAAGTATGTGCCCCCCACATCCACCTCCGGGGGCTTCTCTGTCCTCATCTACATCCATAGACATTAATATGGAGGAAAGTATGTGCCCCCCACATCCAACTCCGGGGGCTTCTCTGTCCTCATCTACATCCATAGACATTAATATGGAGGAAAGTATGTGCCCCCCACATCCAACTCCGGGGGCTTCTCTGTCCTCATCTACATCCATAGACATTAATATGGAGAAAGTATGTGCCCCCTACATCCACCTCCAGGGGCTTCTCTGTCCTCATCTACATCCATAGACATTAATATGGAGAAAAGTATGTGCCCCCCACATCCACCTCCGGGGGCTTCTCTGTCCTCATCTACATCCATAGACATTAATATGGAGGAAAGTATGTGCCCCCTACATCCACCTCCAGGGGCTTCTCTGTCCTCATCTACATCCATAGACATTAATATGGGGAAAGTATGTGCCCCCAACATCCACCTCCGGGGGCTTCTCTGTTCTCATCTACATCCATAGACATTAATATGGAGAAAAGTATGTGCCCCCCACATCCACCTCCGGGGGCTTCACTGTCCTCATCTACATCCATAGACATTAATATGGAGAAAGTATGTGCCCCCCACATCCACCTCCAGGGGCTTCTCTGTCCTCATCTACATCCATAGACATTAATATGGAGGAAAGTATGTGCCCCCCACATCCACCTCCGGGGGCTTCTCTGTCCTCATCTACATCCATAGACATTAATATGGAGAAAAGTATGTGCCCCCCACATCCACCTCCGGGGGCTTCTCTGTCCTCATCTACATCCATAGACATTAATATGGAGAAAGGTATGTGCCCCCCACATCCACCTCCAGGGGCTTCTCTGTCCTCATCTACATCCATAGACATTAATATGGAGTAAAGTATGTGCCCCCCACATTTACCTCCAGGGGCTTCTCTGTCCTCATCTACATCCATAGACATTAATATACAGAAAAGTATGTGCCCCCCACATCCACCTCCGGGGGCTTCTCTGTCCTCATCTACATCCATACACATTAATATGGAGAAAAGTATGTGCCCCCCACATCCACCTCCGGGGGCTTCTCTGTCCTCATCTACATCCATAGACATTAATATGGAGGAAAGTATGTGCCCCCCACATCCACCTCCGGGGGCTTCTCTGTTCTCATCTACATCCATAGACATTAATATAGAGGAAAGTATGTGCCCCCCACATCCACCTCCGGGGGCTTCTCTGTCCTCATCTACACCCATAGACATTAATATGGAGAAAGTATGTGCCCCCCACATCTACCTCCAGGGGCTTCTCTGTCCTCATCTACATCCATAGACATTAATATGGGGAAAAGTATGTGCCCCCCACATCCACCTCCGGGGGCTTCTCTGTCCTCATCTACATCCATAGACATTAAAATGGAGAAAGTATGTGCCCCCCACATCCACCTCCGGGGGCTTCTCTGTCCTCATCTACATCCATAGACATTAATATGGAGAAAGTATGTGCCCCCCACATCCACCTCCGGGGGCTTCTCTGTCCTCATCTACATCCATAGACATTAATATGGAGGAAAGTATGTGCCCCCCACATCCACCTCCGGGGGCTTCTCTGTCCTCATCTACATCCATAGACATTAACATGGGGAAAGTATGTGCCCCCAACATCCACCTCCGGGGGCTTCTCTGTCCTCATCTACATCCATAGACATTAATATGGAAGAAAGTATGTGCCCCCCACATCCACCTCCAGGGGCTTCTCTGTCCTCATCTACATCCATAGACATTAATATGGAGAAAAGTATGTGCCCCCCACATCCATCTCCAGGGGCTTCTCTGTCCTCATCTACATCCATAGACATTAACATGGGGAAAGTATGTGCCCCCCACATCCACCTCCAGGGGCTTCTCTGTCCTCATCTACATCCATAGACATTAACATGGGGAAAGTATGTGCCCCCAACATCCACCTCCGGGGGCTTCTCTGTCCTCATCTACATCCATAGACATTAATATGGAAGAAAGTATGTGCCCCCCACATCCAACTCCAGGGGCTTCTCTGTCCTCATCTACATCCATAGACATTAATATGGAGAAAAGTATGTGCCCCCCACATCCACCTCCAGGGGCTTCTCTGTCCTCATCTACATCCATAGACATTAACATGGGGAAAGTATGTGCCCCCAACATCCACCTCCGGGGGCTTCTCTGTCCTCATCTACATCCATAGACATTAATATGGAGAAAAGTATGTGCCCCCTACATCCACCTCCAGGGGCTTCTCTGTCCTCATCTACATCCATAGACATTAATATGGAGGAAAGTATGTGCCCCCCACATCCACCTCCAGGGGCTTCTCTGTCCTCATCTACATCCATAGACATTAATATGGAGAAAAGTATGTGCCCCCCACATCCACCTCCAGGGGCTTCTCTGTCCTCATCTACATCCATAGACATTAACATGGGGAAAGTATGTGCCCCCAACATCCACCTCCGGGGGCTTCTCTGTCCTCATCTACATCCATAGACATTAATATGGAGGAAAGTATGTGCCCCCCACATCCACCTCCAGGGGCTTCTCTGTCCTCATCTACATCCATAGACATTAACATGGGGAAAGTATGTGCCCCCAACATCCACCTCCGGGGGCTTCTCTGTCCTCATCTACATCCATAGACATTAATATGGAGGAAAGTATGTGCCCCCTACATCCACCTCCAGGGGCTTCTCTGTCCTCATCTACATCCATAGACATTAACATGGGGAAAGTATGTGCCCCCAACATCCACCTCCGGGGGCTTCTCTGTCCTCATCTACATCCATAGACATTAATATGGAGGAAAGTATGTGCCCCCCACATCCACCTCCGGGGGCTTCTCTGTCCTCATCTACATCCATAGACATTAACATGGGGAAAGTATGTGCCCCCAACATCCACCTCCGGGGGCTTCTCTGTCCTCATCTACATCCATAGACATTAATATGGAGAAAAGTATGTGCCCCCCACATCCACCTCCGGGGGCTTCTCTGTCCTCATCTACATCCATAGACATTAATATGGAGGAAAGTATGTGCCCCCTACATCCACCTCCAGGGGCTTCTCTGTCCTCATCTACATCCATAGACATTAATATGGAGGAAAGTATGTGCCCCCCACATCCACCTCCGGGGGCTTCTCTGTCCTCATCTACATCCATAGACATTAACATGGGGAAAGTATGTGCCCCCAACATCCACCTCCGGGGGCTTCTCTGTCCTCATCTACATCCATAGACATTAATATGGAGAAAAGTATGTGCCCCCCACATCCACCTCCGGGGGCTTCTCTGTCCTCATCTACATCCATAGACATTAATATGGAGAAAAGTATGTGCCCCCCACATCCACCTCCAGGGGCTTCTCTGTCCTCATCTACATCCATAGACATTAATATACACAAAAGTATGTGCCCACCACATCCACCTCCGGGGGCTTCTCTGTCCTCATCTACATCCATAGACATTAATATGGAGAAAAGTATGTGCCCCCCACATCCACCTCCGGAGGCTTCTCTGTAATCATCTACATCCATAGACATTAATATGGAGAAAAGTATGTGCCCCCCACATCCACCTCCGGGGGCTTCACTGTCCTCATCTACATCCATAGACATTAATATGGAGAAAAGTATGTGCCCCCCACATCCACCTCCAGGGGCTTCTCTGTCCTCATCTACATCCATAGACATTAATATGGAGAAAAGTATGTGCCCCCCACATCCACCTCCGGGGGCTTCTCTGTCCTCATCTACATCCATAGACATTAATATGGAGAAAAGTATGTGCCCCCCACATTCACCTCCGGGGGCTTCTCTGTAATCATCTACATCCATAGACATTAATATGGAGAAAGTATGTGCCCCCCACATCCACCTCCAGGGGCTTCTCTGTCCTCATCTACATCCATAGACATTAATATGGAGGAAAGTATGTGCCCCCCACATCCACCTCCAGGGGCTTCTCTGTAATCATCTACATCCATAGACATTAATATGGAGTAAAGTATGTGCCCCCCACATTCACCTCCGGGGGCTTCTCTGTAATCATCTACATCCATAGACATTAATATGGGGAAAGTATGTGCCCCCCACATCCACCTCCGGGGGCTTCTCTGTCCTCATCTACATCCATAGACATTAATATGGAGAAAAGTATGTGCCCCCCACATCCACCTCCAGGGGCTTCTCTGTCCTCATCTACATCCATAGACATTAATATGGAGAAAAGTATGTGCCCCCCAACATCCACCTCCGGGGGCTTCTCTGTCCTCATCTACATCCATAGACATTAATATGGAGAAAAGTATGTGCCCCCCAACATCCACCTCCGGGGGCTTCTCTGTCCTCATCTACATCCATAGACATTAATATGGAGAAAAGTATGTGCCCCCCACATCCACCTCCAGGGGCTTCTCTGTCCTCATCTACATCCATAGACATTAATATGGAGAAAAGTATGTGCCCCCCAACATCCACCTCCGGGGGCTTCTCTGTCCTCATCTACATCCATAGACATTAATATGGAGAAAAGTATGTGCCCCCTACATCCACCTCCGGGGGCTTCTCTGTCCTCATCTACATCCATAGACATTAACATGGGGAAATTATGTGCCCCCAACATCCACCTCCGGGGGCTTCTCTATCCTCATCTACATCCATAGACATTAATATGGAGAAAAGTATGTGCCCCCCACATCCACCTCCGGGGGCTTCTCTGTCCTCATCTACATCCATAGACATTAACATGGGGAAAGTATGTGCCCCCAACATCCACCTCCGGGGGCTTCTCTGTCCTCATCTACATCCATAGACATTAACATGGGGAAAGTATGTGCCCCCCACCATCCACCTCCGGGGGCTTCTCTGTCCTCATCTACATCCATAGACATTAACATGGGGAAAAGTATGTGCCCCCCACCATCCACCTCCGGGGGCTTCTCTGTCCTCATCTACATCCATAGACATTAATATGGAGAAAAGTATGTGCCCCCCACATCCACCTCCGGGGGCTTCACTGTCCTCATCTACATCCATAGACATTAATATGGAGAAAAGTATGTGCCCCCCACATCCACCTCCAGGGGCTTCTCTGTCCTCATCTACATCCATAGACATTAATATGGAGAAAAGTATGTGCCCCCCACATCCACCTCCGGGGGCTTCTCTGTCCTCATCTACATCCATAGACATTAATATGGAGAAAAGTATGTGCCCCCCACATTCACCTCCGGGGGCTTCTCTGTAATCATCTACATCCATAGACATTAATATGGAGAAAGTATGTGCCCCCCACATCCATCTCCAGGGGCTTCTCTGTCCTCATCTACATCCATAGACATTAATATGGAGGAAAGTATGTGCCCCCCACATCCACCTCCAGGGGCTTCTCTGTCCTCATCTACATCCATAGACATTAATATGGAGAAAAGTATGTGCCCCCCACATCCACCTCCGGGGGCTTCTCTGTCCTCATCTACATCCATAGACATTAATATGGAGGAAAGTATGTGCCCCCCACATCCACCTCAGGGGGCTTCTCTGTCCTCATGTACATCCATAGACATTAATATACAGAAAAGTATGTGCCCCCCACATCCACCTCCGGGGGCTTCTCTGTCCTCATCTACATCCATAGACATTAATATAGAGAAAAGTATGTGCCCCCCACATCCACCTCCAGGGGCTTCTCTGTCCTCATCTACATCCATAGACATTAATATGGAGAAAAGTATGTGCCCCCCACATCCACCTCCAGGGGTTTCTCTGTCCTCATCTACATCCATAGACATTAATATGGAGTAAAGTATGTGCCCCCCACATTCACCTCCAGGGGCTTCTCTGTCCTCATCTACATCCATAGACATTAATATGGAGGAAAGTATGTGCCCCCCACATCCACCTCCGGGGGCTTCTCTGTCCTCATCTACATCCATAGACATTAATATGGAGGAAAGTATGTGCCCCCCACATCCACCTCCGGGGGCTTCTCTGTCCTCATCTACATCCATAGACATTAATATGGAGGAAAGTATGTGCCCCCCACATCCACCTCCGGGGGCTTCTCTGTTCTCATCTACATCCATAGACATTAATATAGAGGAAAGTATGTGCCCCCCACATCCACCTCCGGGGGCTTCTCTGTCCTCATCTACACCCATAGACATTAATATGGAGAAAGTATGTGCCCCCCACATCTACCTCCAGGGGCTTCTCTGTCCTCATCTACATCCATAGACATTAATTGGAGGAAAGTATGTGCCCCCCACATCCACCTCCAGGGGCTTCTCTGTCCTCATCTACATCCATAGACATTAATATGGAGAAAGTATGTGCCCCCCACATCCACCTCCGGGGGCTTCTCTGTCCTCATCTACATCCATAGACATTAATATGGAGAAAAGTATGTGCCCCCCACATCCACCTCCAGGGGCTTCTCTGTAATCATCTACATCCATAGACATTAATATGGAGTAAAGTATGTGCCCCCCACATTCACCTCCAGGGGCTTCTCTGTCCTCATCTACATCTATAGACATTAATATACAGAAAAGTATGTGCCCCCCACATCCACCTCCGGGGGCTTCTCTGTCCTCATCTACATCCATAGACATTAATATGGAGGAAAGTATGTGCCCCCCACATCCACCTCCGGGGGCTTCTCTGTCCTCATCTACATCCATAGACATTAATATGGAGGAAAGTATGTGCCCCCCACATCCACCTCCGGGGGCTTCTCTGTTCTCATCTACATCCATAGACATTAATATAGAGGAAAGTATGTGCCCCCCACATCCACCTCCGGGGGCTTCTCTGTCCTCATCTACACCCATAGACATTAATATGGAGAAAGTATGTGCCCCCCACATCCACCTCCGGGGGCTTCTCTATCCTCATCTACATCCATAGACATTAATATGGGGAAAAGTATGTGCCCCCCACATCCACCTCCAGGGGCTTCTCTGTCCTCATCTACATCCATAGACATTAATATGGAGAAAGTATGTGCCCCCCACATCCACCTCCGGGGGCTTCTCTATCCTCATCTACATCCATAGACATTAATTGGAGGAAAGTATGTGCCCCCCACATCCACCTCCAGGGGCTTCTCTGTCCTCATCTACATCCATAGACATTAATATGGGGAAAAGTATGTGCCCCCCACATCCACCTCCAGGGGCTTCTCTGTCCTCATCTACATCCATAGACATTAATATGGAGAAAGTATGTGCCCCCCACATCCACCTCCGGGGGCTTCTCTATCCTCATCTACATCCATAGACATTAATTGGAGGAAAGTATGTGCCCCCACATCCACCTCCGGGGGCTTCTCTGTCCTCATCTACATCCATAGACATTAATATGGAGGAAAGTATGTGCCCCCCACATCCACCTCCGGGGGCTTCTCTATCCTCATCTACATCCATAGACATTAATTGGAGGAAAGTATGTGCCCCCCACATCCACCTCCAGGGGCTTCTCTGTCCTCATCTACATCCATAGACATTAATATGGAGGAAAGTATGTGCCCCCCACATCCACCTCCGGGGGCTTCTCTATCCTCATCTACATCCATAGACATTAATTGGAGGAAAGTATGTGCCCCCCACATCCACCTCCGGGGTCTTCTCTGTCCTCATCTACATCCATAGACATTAATATGGAGAAAGTATGTGCCCCCCACATCCCCCTCCGGGGGCTTCTCTGTCCTCGTCTACATCCATAGACATTAATATGGAGGAAAGTATGTGCCCCCCACATCCTCCTCCGTGGGCTTCTCTGTCCTCATCTACATCCATAGACATTAATATGGAGAAAGTATGTGCCCCCCACATCCACCTCCAGGGGCTTCTCTGTCCTCATCTACATCCATAGACATTAATATGGAGAAAAGTATGTGCCCCCCACATCCACCTCCAGGGGCTTCTCTGTAATCATCTACATCCATAGACATTAATATGGAGTAAAGTATGTGCCCCCCACATTCACCTCCAGGGGCTTCTCTGTCCTCATCTACATCCATAGACATTAATATGGAGAAAGTATGTGCACCCCCACATCCACCTCCGGGGGCTTCTCTGTCCTCATCTACATCCATAGACATTAATATGGAGAAAAGTATGTGCCCCCCACATCCACCTCCAGGGGCTTCTCTGTAATCATCTACATCCATAGACATTAATATGGAGTAAAGTATGTGCCCCCCACATTCACCTCCAGGGGCTTCTCTGTCCTCATCTACATCTATAGACATTAATATACAGAAAAGTATGTGCCCCCCACATCCACCTCCGGGGGCTTCTCTGTCCTCATCTACATCCATAGACATTAATATGGAGGAAAGTATGTGCCCCCGACATCCACCTCCGGGGGCTTCTCTGTCCTCATCTACATCCATAGACATTAATATGGAGGAAAGTATGTGCCCCCCACATCCACCTCCGGGGGCTTCTCTGTTCTCATCTACATCCATAGACATTAATATAGAGGAAAGTATGTGCCCCCCACATCCACCTCCGGGGGCTTCTCTGTCCTCATCTACACCCATAGACATTAATATGGAGAAAGTATGTGCCCCCCACATCTACCTCCAGGGGCTTCTCTGTCCTCATCTACATCCATAGACATTAATATGGGGAAAAGTATGTGCCCCCCACATCCACCTCCAGGGGCTTCTCTGTCCTCATCTACATCCATAGACATTAATATGGGGAAAAGTATGTGCCCCCCACATCCACCTCCGGGGGCTTCTCTGTCCTCATCTACATCCATAGACATTAATATGGAGGAAAGTATGTGCCCCCCACATCCACCTCCGGGGGCTTCTCTGTCCTCATCTACATCCATAGACATTAATATGGAGGAAAGTATGTGCCCCCCACATCCACCTCCGGGGGCTTCTCTGTCCTCATCTACATCCATAGACATTAATATAGAGGAAAGTATGTGCCCCCCACATCCACCTCCGGGGGCTTCTCTGTCCTCATCTACACCCATAGACATTAATATGGAGAAAGTATGTGCCCCCCACATCTACCTCCAGGGGCTTCTCTGTCCTCATCTACATCCATAGACATTAATATGGAGAAAAGTATGTGCCCCCCACATCCACCTCCGGGGGCTTCTCTGTCCTCATCTACATCCATAGACATTAATATGGAGGAAAGTATGTGCCCCCCACATCCACCTCCGGGGGCTTCTCTGTCCTCATCTACATCCATAGACATTAATATGGAGGAAAGTATGTGCCCCCCACATCCACCTCCGGGGGCTTCTCTGTCCTCATCTACATCCATAGACATTAATATAGAGGAAAGTATGTGCCCCCCACATCCACCTCCGGGGGCTTCTCTGTCCTCATCTACACCCATAGACATTAATATGGAGAAAGTATGTGCCCCCCACATCTACCTCCAGGGGCTTCTCTGTCCTCATCTACATCCATAGACATTAATATGGAGAAAAGTATGTGCCCCCCACATCCACCTCCAGGGGCTTCTCTGTCCTCATCTACATCCATAGACATTAATATGGAGAAAGTATGTGGGGCGCCCCTGAGGGTTCAGTCGGCACAGAGGTGTGGTGTCTCCTTCTCTCAGGTAAGATGGGAGTGCTGCCCGGGACCCCAACACCCGCATTCAACACCACACTACTCCAGGCCGGCTGGAAGGGCATTATGCACTTCTTCTGCTGAGCCCTGACCCTGGCTGGAGTGGAGGGAACCAAAGAGAGGGGGAACCAGTAGTGGGTGTGGGTGGAGGATGTAGAATAGGGGAGCACCATTAGAGGAGGTATATATAGGGAAGCCATCTTAGGGAGTTGAATTCAGTCAGTGAGTAGTAAGGAAAAAAGTGGAGCAAAGTCTGTTCAGGAGCTCTGCTCCATGACTGGGGCCTAGGAAGAGAGGCCCAGGAGGAGGAAGGCTCCGGTAACATAAGGGATCCCAGGGGTACGGAAGGAGCAGGAAGCCCCCCGTACGCCTGGGTCTGCCAGGTGTCAGAGGGATCAGGCCGCAAGAAGGGAACCGGTCCCTGGACCAGCCGTGTTACTCCAGGTCTCGGCTGGAAAACCGGAGGCTTCTGCACTTCCATGGTGCAGTCGCCACAGTCTCATCCTAGTCACCGTGAAGGGCACCAAATAGGTCCAGGAACTCCATGTTACCCAGAGGGACTTCAGAGCACCCGATCGGGACTGTGTGTGGGGGAGCGCAGGGCAGGAGGGAGAAGACCCAGCGCGAGAAGTCGGTCTAGAAAGGAATATACAAAAGCGGGGTTCCGTCAAGCGCTCCTGATATACTTTAGAAAGTGCTGGACCCCTTATCTGGTAGACGCAGTGCGACGTGGGAGGCTGACACCTGCACAGTGCACCTGAGGAACTTAAACAGAACTGTGAGTAAACTCGGGTGACTGCACTCATAGACAATCATGTAGCGAAACTATGAAAATACTTTATTGGATACACACGTGGGTATGTGGTGGCTGAGTGGGACACAGGCGCAATCACAATGTTAAAAAAGAATAAAACTATTAATAAAAATATAAATGTAGAACGTCCAAAGTAATAGGTAAATGAACAGACACCTGTGATACCTCAAGCAAGAAAGTTCCCAATGAGGGGCAAAAAGTCCTAAACAATGGTGAACTCATGAGATAAAGTGCTAGAGAGCAAATCACCTGGTAAAGAGGTGTAAGTATCCCGCCTGGCATTGTACTGCTATGATAACTGCAATGTAATATGCACTCCAAAATATTATATTAAAGATGATGACTCACAAGGCTTTACCTACAGAGAGGCCGTGAAAATGGATAAGTAGAGTAATCAGAGGTGGAATGCAGCGGCGCGACATTCACACGAAAGTATCAATGTGTCACAAGGAATCCACAGCCAGCAAGATAGGAGAGCACAGGGCTGCACACGTGAGGACAATGCAAATAGGAAGCGAGTCAACTCACAGGTCCTGCGCTAAATAATAGGAGAAACATACGAACAGATCACATAGTAATAGACTGGGATAGACGGTATATAGACTGAGCCCGCCAGAAAAGCCTCGAATAATAAAGCCATCAGCACAAATAAATGTCACCACGGCGCAGACATACACCGCGCTATAATAGAGAATCAGGCTGCGAACAAAGAGTAACAAAATACCTTCATAGGTCCAAACAGAGAGTGGGGCGCCCACCCCGACGCGCGTTGCGTTAAATACCTTTGTCAGGGGTATTTCAGATGTCTGGCATACATTTAGAAGATGTCTGTGGTTTATTTCACCTCTTTATCCAGAACCGCATTTGTGGGGTCAGCGCCTGATGTTGGGTGGAGGCTCACAATCTCCTAGTGGTGGCTGCAGACAGAATCTTATCATGTATCTCTGTATACAGGGAGCTCCCCCTAGTGGTGACTGCAGACAGGATCTTATCATGTATCTCTGTATACAGGGAGCTCCCCCTAGTGGTGACTGCAGACAGGATCTTATCATGTATCTCTGTATACAGGGAGCTCCCCTAGTGGTGGCTGCAGACAGAATCTTATCATGTATCTCTGTATACAGGGAGCTCCTCCTAGTGGTGGCTGCAGACAGAATCTTATCCTGTATCTCTGTATACAGGGATCTCCCCCTAGTGGTGGCTGCAGACAGGATCTTATCCTGTATCTCTGTATACAGGGAGCTCCCCCTAGTGGTGGCTGCAGACAGGATCTTATCATGTATCTCTGTATACAGGGAGCTCCCCCTAGTGGTGGCTGCAGACAGAATCTTATCATGTATCTCTGTATACAGGGAGCTCCCCCTAGTGGTGGCTGCAGACAGAATCTTATCATGTATCTCTGTATACAGGGAGCTCCCCCTAGTGGTGGCTGCAGACAGAATCTTATCATGTATCTCTGTATATAGAGAGCTCCCCCTAGTGGTGGCTGCAGACAGGATCTTATCATGTATCTCTGTATACAGGGAGCTCCCCTAGTGGTGGCTGCAGACAGAATCTCATCATGCATCTCTGTATACAGGGGGAGCTCCCCCTAGTGGTGACTGGTCAGGGGTCTTTAGCATATATTTTTTTCGGCGGTGTCTTGATTTGAGATTTCCATGTGCTGCACAGTCCTTCGTTACTTGTAGACTTGGGCGATGAATGGAGAGAAAAAAAGTTTGTCTATGATAACTTCATGTTAAAGGTGCCACAGTCTCTGCCGAGTGCCTAGCCCCATCGGTAGCCAGTCCGGCCCCGTCAGCTCTGTGTGCGGCAGAGTCACCTAATAATATAATAAATGCACACTTATTTATTTTCCTCACTTATATATAGCGCCATTAATTCCACAGCGCTTTACAGACATCATTGCTGTCCCCATTGAGGCTCACAATCTAGATTCCCTATCAGTCTTTGTAATGTGGGAGGAAAAAGGAGGAAACCCAAGAAACACGGGGAGAACATACAAACTTCTTGCAGATGTTGTCTTTGGTGGGATTTGAACCCAGGACCCCAGTGCTAACCACTGAGCCACCATGCCACACACTTTCCCCAATGTTTTATTTCCGCTCCCGAAAGCACAGCAACAAACGTGAAAAAGCCGCAGTCGGTGCCGCATCGTCCTCATTCAGATTTGTTATTTTTTTACATTTTTGAATAAAAAAAAAAAAACAATTCAGAGAAATGTCCTGCGCACCCCGATCCCCGGTAGACCCTAAACCACAGCAACATAAGAGGGATGTCTACATTATATACGATTTTTCGAGATGAAAGTTTTCGGCAGGGGAGAGAATCGTCAGCAGGGGGAGAGTTGTCAGCAGGGGGAGAGTTGTCAGCAGGGGGAGAGTTGTCAGTAGGGGGAGAGTTGTCAGTAGGGGGAGAGTTGTCAGTAGGGGGAGAGTCGTCAGCAGGGGGAGAGTTATCAGCAGGGGGAGAGTCGTCAGCAGGGGGAGAGTTGTCAGCAGGGAGAGAGTTGTCAGCAGGGAGAGAGTTGTCAGCAAGGGGAGAGTTGTCAGCAGGGGGAGAGTTGTCAGCAGGGGGAGAGTTGTCAGCAAGGGGAGAGTTGTCAGCAGGGGGAGAGTCGTCAGCAGGGGGAGAGTTGTCAGCAAGGGGAGAGTTGTCAGCAGGGGGAGAGTCGTCAGCAGGGGGAGAGTTGTCAGCAGGGGGAGAGTTGTCAGCAGGGGGAGAGTTGTCAGCAGGGGGAGAGTCGTCAGCAAGGGGAGAGTCGTCAGCAGGGGGAGAGTCGTCAGCAGGGGGAGAGTCGTCAGCAGGTGCAGAGTCGTTAGCAGGGGGAGAGTTGTCAGCAGGGAGAGTCGTCTTCAGCTGGAGGGAGAGTGTCAACAGGGCGGAGTCCTCAGCAGGGGTAGAGTCGTCAGCAGGGGGAGAGTCGTCAGCAGGGGGGAGAGTTGATGTCAGCGGGGGAGAGTCGTCAGCAGGGGGAGAGTTGTCAGCAGGGGGGAGAGTTGTCAGCAGGGGCAGAGTTGTCAGGAGGAGCAGAGTTGTAAGTAGGAGCAGAGTTGTCAGCAGGGGGAGAGTTGTCAGCAGGGGCAGAGTTGTCAGCAGGGGCAGAGTTGTCAGGAGGAGCAGAGTTGTCAGCAGGGGGAGAGTTGTCAGCAGGGGCAGAGTTGTCAGTAGGAGCAGAGTTGTCAGCAGGGGCAGAGTTGTCAGTAGGAGCAGAGTTGTCAGCAGGGGGAGAGTTGTCAGCAGGGGGAGAGTTGTCAGCAGGGGGCAGAGTTGTCAGTAGGAGCAGAGTTGTCAGCAGGGGTAGAGTTGTCAGGAGGAGCAGAGTTGTCAGTAGGAGCAGAGTTGTCAGCAGGGGCAGAGTTGTCAGCAGGGGCAGAGTTGTCAGCGGGGGAGAGTTGTCAGCAGGGGCAGAGTTGTCAGCAGGGGGAGAGTTGTCAGTAGGGGGAGAGTTGTCAGCAGGGGGAGAGTTGTCAGCAGGGGGAGAGTTGTCAGCAGGGGGAGAGTCGTTGTCAGCAGGGGAGACACGTAAGCAGGGGCAGAGTCGTCAGGAGGGAGAGAGTCGTCAGCAGGGAGAGAGTCGTCAGCAGATGGGGAGTTGTCAGCAGGGGGAGAGTTGTCAGCAGGGGGAGAGTCGTCAGTAGGTGCAGAGTTGTCAGCAGGAGGAGAGTTGTCAGGTGCAGATTTGTCAGCAGGGGGAGAGTTGTCAGGTGCAGAGTCGTTAGCAGCGGGAGAGTTATCAGCAGGGGCAGAGTCGTCAGCAGGGGGAGAGTCATCAGCAGAGGGAGAGTCGTCAACAGGGGGGAGAGATGTCAGCAGGGGGGAGAGTTGTTGTCAGCAGGGGGAGAGATGTCAGCAGGGGGAGAGATGTCAGCAGGGGGAGAGTTGTCAGCAGGGGGAGAGTTGTCAGCAGGAGCAGAGTTGTCAGCAGGGGCAGAGTTGTCAGCAGGGGGAGAGTTGTCAGCAGGGGGAGAGTTGTCAGCAGGGGGAGAGTTGTCAGCAGGGGGAGAGTTGTCAGCAGGGGCAGAGTTGTCAGCAGGGGGAGAGTTGTCAGCAGGGGCAGAGTTGTCAGCAGGGGGCAGAGTTGTCAGTAGGAGCAGAGTTGTCAGCAGGGGGGAGAGATGTCAGCAGGGGGAGAGTTGTCAGCAGGGGGGAGAGTTGTCAGCAGGGGCAGAGTTGTCAGGAGGAGCAGAGTTGTAAGTAGGGGCAGAGTTGTCTGCAGGGGCAGAGTTGTCAGTAGGAGCAGAGTTGTCAGCAGGGGCAGAGTTGTAAGGAGGAGCAGAGTTGTCAGTAGGAGCAGAGTTGTCAGCAGGGGCAGAGTTGTCAGCAGGGGGAGAGTTGTCAGCAGGGGGAGAGTTGTCAGCAGGGGGAGAGTTGTCAGCAGGGGCAGAGTTGTCAGCAGGGGGAGAGTTGTCAGCAGGGGGAGAGATGTCAGCAGGGGGAGAGTTGTCAGCAGGGGCAGAGTTGTCAGCAGGGGCAGAGTTGTCAGTAGGGGCAGAGTTGTCAGTAGGAGCAGAGTTGTCAGCAGGGGGAGAGTTGTCAGCAGGGGCAGAGTTGTCAGCAGGGGCAGAGTTGTCAGCAGGGGGTGAGTTGTCAGTAGAGGGAGAGTTGTCAGCAGGGGGAGAGTCGCTGTCAGCAGGGGGAGAGTCGTTGTCAGCAGGGGGAGAGACGTCAGCAGGGAGAGAGTCGTCAGCAGGGAGAGAGTCGTCAGCAGGGGGATAGTTATCAGCAGGGGGAGAGTTGTCAGCAGGGGGAGAGTCGCTGTCAGCAGGGGGAGAGTCGTTGTCAGCAGGGGGAGAGACGTAAGCAGGGGCAGAGTCGTCAGCAGGGAGAGAGTCGTCAGCAGGGAGAGAGTCGTCAGCAGGGGGATAGTTATCAGCAGGGGGAGAGTTGTCAGCAGGGGGAGAGTTGTCAGGTGCAGAGTTGTTAGCAGGGGGAGAGTTGTCAGCAGGTGCAGAGTCGTTAGCAGCGGGAGAGTCGTCAGCAGGGGCAGAGTCGTCAGCAGGGGCAGAGTCGTCAGCAGGGGGAGAGTTGTCAGCAGGGGCAGAGTCGTCAACAGGGGGAGAGTTGTCAGCACGGGGAGAGTTGTCAGCAGGGGGAGAATTGTCAGCAGGGGGGATGTTAGCAGGGGGAGAGTTGTCAGCAGGGGCAGAGTTGTCAGTAGGAGCAGAGTTGTCAGCAGGGGGAGAGTTGTCAACAGGGGGAGAGATGTCAGCGGGGGGATAGTTGTCAGCAGGGAGAGAGTTGTCTGCAGGGACAGAGTTGTCAGCAGGGAGAGAGTTGTCAGTAGGGGCTGAGCTGTCAGCAGGGGGAGAGTGGTCAGTAGGAGCAGAGTTGTCAGCAGGGAGAGAGTTGTCACCAGGGGCAGAGTTGTCAGCAGGGGGGAGAGTTGTCAGCTGTGGGGGAGAGTTTTCAGTAGGGGGAGCGTTGTCAGTAGGGGGAGAGTTGTCAGCAGGGGGAGAGTTGTCAGCAGGTGGGAGAGATGTCAGCAGGTGGGAGAGATGTCAGCATGGGGAGAGTTGTCAGGAGGGGGAGAGTTGTCAGGAGGGGGAGAGTTGTCAGCAGGGGGAGAGTTGTCAGCAGGGGGAGAGTTGTCGTCAGCAGGTGCAGAGTTGTCAGCAGGGGGAGAGTTGTCAGGTGCAGAGTTGTTAGCAGGGGGAGAGTTGTCAGCAGGGGGAGAGTTGTCAGCAGGGGGAGAGTTGTCAGCAGGGGGAGAGTTGTCAGGTGCAGAGTCGTTAGCAGGGGGAGAGTTGTCAGTAGGGGGAGAGTTGTCAGCAGTGGGAGAGTTGTCAGTAGGGGGAGAGTTGTCAGTAGGGGGGAGAGTTGTCAGCAGGGGGAGAGTTGTCAGCAGGGGTGAAAGTTGTCAGCAGGGGGAGAGTTGTCAGCAGGGGTGAAAGTTGTCAACAGGGGTGAGTTGTCAGCAGGGATGAGAGTTGTCAGCAGGGGGAGAGTTGTCAGCAGGGGGAGAGTTGTCAGCAGGGGGGGAGTTGTCAGCAGGGGGGGAGTTGTCAGCAGGGGTGAGAGTTGTCAGCAGGGGGAGAGTTGTCAGCAGGGGGAGAGTTGTCATCAGGGGGGGAGTTGTCAGCAGGGAGAGAGTTGTCAGCAGGGGGAGAGTTGTCAGCAGGGGTGAGAGTTGTCAGTAGGGGGGGAGTTGTCAGCAGGGAGAGAGTTGTCAGCAGGGGTGAGTTGTCAGCAGGGGTGAGAGTTGTCAGTATGGGGAGAGTCGTCAGTATGGGGAGAGTCGTCAGCAGGGGTGAGAGTTGTCAGCAGGGGGAGAGTCGTCAGCAGGGGGAGAGTCGTCAGCAGGGGGAGAGTCGTCAGCAGGGGTGAGAGTTGTCAGTAGGGGGGGAGTTGTCAGCAGGGGGAGAGTTGTCAGCAGGGGGAGAGTTGTCATCAGGGGGGGAGTTGTCATCAGGGGGGGAGTTGTCAGCAGGGGGAGAGTTGTCAGCAGGGAGAGAGTTGTCAGCAGGGGGAGAGTTGTCAGCAGGGGGGGAGTTGTCATCGGGGGGGCGTTGTCAGCAGGGAGAGAGTTATCAGCAGGGGTGAGAGTTGTCAGTAGGGGGGGAGTTGTCAGCAGGGGGAGAGTTGTCAGCAGGGGGAGAGTTGTCAGCAGGGGTGAGAGTTGTCAGTAGGGGGGGAGTTGTCAGCAGGGAGAGAGTTGTCAGCAGGGAGAGAGTTGTCAGCAGGGGTGAGTTGTCAGCAGGGGTGAGAGTTGTCAGCAGGGGGAGAGTTGTCAGCAGGGGGAGAGTTGTCAGCAGGGGGAGAGTTGTCAGCAGGGGTGAGAGTTGTCAGCAGGGGGAGAGTTGTCAGCAGGGGGAGAGTTGTCAGCAGGGGAGAGTTGTCAGCAGGGGTGAGAGTTGTCAGCAGGGAGAGAGTTGTCAGCAGGGGTGAGAGTTGTCAGCAGGGGTGAGAGTTGTCAGCAGGGGTGAGAGTTGTCAGCAGGGGTGAGTTGTCAGCAGGGGGAGAGTTGTCAGCAGGGGGAGAGTTGTCAGCAGGGGTGAGTTGTCAGCATGGGTGAGTTGTCAGCAGGGGTGAGAGTTGTCAGCAGGGGGAGAGTTGTCAGCAGGGGGGGAGTTGTCAGCAGGGGGGGAGTTGTCAGCAGGGGGGGAGTTGTCAGCAGGGAGAGAGTTGTCAGCAGGGAGAGAGTTGTCAGCAGGGGGAGAGTTGTCAGCAGGGGGAGAGTTGTCAGCAGGGGGAGAGTTGTCAGCAGGGGTGAGAGTTGTCAGTAGGGGGGGAGTTGTCAGCAGGGGGAGAGTTGTCAGCAGGGGTGAGTTGTCAGCAGGGGTGAGAGTTGTCAGCAGGGGGAGAGTTGTCAGCAGGGGTGAGTTGTCAGCAGGGGGAGAGTCGTCAGCAGGGGGAGAGTTGTCAGCAGGGGTGAGAGTTGTCAGCAGGGGGAGAGTTGTCAGCAGGGGTGAAAGTTGTCAGTAGGGGGGGAGTTGTCAGCAGGGGGAGAGTTGTCAGCAGGGGTGAGTTGTCAGCAGGGGGAGAGTCGTCAGCAGGGGGAGAGTCGTCAGCAGGGGTGAGAGTTGTCAGCAGGGGGAGAGTTGTCAGCAGGGGTGAGAGTTGTCAGTAGGGGGGGAGTTGTCAGCAGGGGGAGAGTTGTCAGCAGGGGTGAGAGTTGTCAGCAGGGGGAGAGTTGTCAGCAGGGGTGAGAGTTGTCAGTAGGGGGGGAGTTGTCAGCAGGGAGAGAGTTGTCAGCAGGGGTGAGTTGTCAGCAGGGAGAGAGTTGTCAGCAGGGGTGAGTTGTCAGCAGGGGTGAGAGTTGTCAGCAGGGGGAGAGTTGTCAGCAGGGGGAGAGTTGTCAGCAGGGGTGAGAGTTGTCAGCAGGGGGAGAGTTGTCAGCAGGGGGAGAGTTGTCAGCAGGGGGAGAGTTGTCAGCAGGGGGAGAGTTGTCAGCAGGGGGAGAGTTGTCAGCAGGGGAGAGTTGTCAGCAGGGGTGAGAGTTGTCAGCAGGTGGAGAGTTGTCAGCAGGTGGAGAGTTGTCAGCAGGGGGAGAGTTGTCAGCAGGGGCAGAGTTGTCAGCAGGGGGAGAGTTGTCAGCAGGGGGGAGAGTCGTCAGCAGGGGGGAGAGTCGTCAGCAGGGGGAGAGTCGTCAGCAGGGGGAGAGTCGTCAGCAGGGGGAGAGTCGTCAGCAGGGGGAGAGTCGTCAGCAGGGGGAGAGTCGTCAGCAGGGGGAGAGTTGTCAGCAGGGGGAGAGTTGTCAGCAGGGGGAGAGTTGTCAGCAGGGGGAGAGTCGTCAGCAGGTGCAGAGTCGTTAGCAGGGGGAGAGTTGTCAGCAGGGGGAGAGTTGTCAGCAGGGAGAGTCGTCTTCAGCTGGAGGGAGAGTGTCAACAGGGCGGAGTCCTCAGCAGGGGTAGAGTCGTCAGCAGGGGGAGAGTCGTCAGCAGGTGCAGAATTGTTATCAGGGAGAGAGTCGTCAGCAAAGGGAGAGTCGTCAGCAGGCGGAGAGTCGTCAGCAGGGGGAGAGTCGTCAGCAGGTGCAGAATTGTTATCAGGGAGAGAGTCGTCAGCAAAGGGAGAGTTGTCAGCAGGGGGGAGAGTCGTCAGCAGGCGGAGAGTCGTCAGCAGGTGCAGAATTGTTATCAGGGAGAGAGTCGTCAGCAAAGGGAGAGTCGTCAGCAGGGGGAGAGTCGTCAGCAGGTGCAGAATTGTTATCAGGGAGAGAGTCATCAGCAAAGGGAGAGTCGTCAGCAGGGGGGAGAGTCGTCAGCAGACGGAGAGTCGTCAGCAGGGAGCAGAGTTGTTGTCAGCAGGGGGAGAGTCATTGTCAGCAGGGGAGAGACGTAAGCAGGGGCAGAGTCGTCAGGAGGGAGAGAGTCGTCAGCAGGGAGAGAGTCGTCAGCAGATGGGGAGTTGTCAGCAGGGGGAGAGTCGTCAGTAGTTGCAGAGTTGTCAGCAGGAGGAGAGTTGTCAGGTGCAGATTTGTCAGCAGGGGGAGAGTTGTCAGGTGCAGAGTCGTTAGCAGCGGGAGAGTTATCAGCAGGGGCAGAGTCATCAGCAGGGGGAGAGTTGTTGTCAGCAGGGGGAGAGTCATCAGCAGAGGGAGAGTCGTCAACAGGGGGGAGAGATGTCAGCAGGGGGGAGAGTTGTCAGCAGGGGGAGAGTGGTCAGCAGGTGCAGAATTGTTATCAGGGAGAGAGTCGTCAGCAGGGGGAGAGTCGTCAGCAGGGGGAGAGTCGTCAGCAGGCGGAGAGTCGTCAGCAGGGAGCAGAGTTGTTGTCAGCAGGGGGAGAGTCGTTGTCAGCAGGGGAGAGACGTAAGCAGGGGCAGAGTCGTCAGGAGGGAGAGAGTCGTCAGCAGGGAGAGAGTCGTCAGCAGATGGGGAGTTGTCAGCAGGGGGAGAGTTGTCAGCAGGGAGAGAGTCGTCAGTAGGTGCAGAGTTGTCAGCAGGAGGAGAGTTGTCAGGTGCAGATTTGTCAGCAGGGGGAGAGTTGTCAGGTGCAGAGTCGTTAGCAGCGGGAGAGTTATCAGCAGGGGCAGAGTCGTCAGCAGGGGGAGAGTTGTTGTCAGCAGGGGGAGAGTCATCAGCAGAGGGAGAGTCGTCAACAGGGGGGAGAGATGTCAGCAGGGGGGAGAGTTGATGTCAGCAGGGGGAGAGTCGTCAGCAGGGGGAGAGTTGTCAGCAGGGGGGAGAGTTGTCAGTAGGAGCAGAGTTGTCAGGAGGAGCAGAGTTGTCAGCAGGGGGAGAGTTGTCAGCAGGGGCAGAGTTGTCAGCAGGAGCAGAGTTGTCAGCAGGAGCAGAGTTGTCAGCAGGGGCAGAGTTGTCAGGAGGAGCAGAGTTGTAAGTAGGAGCAGAGTTGTCAGCAGGGGGAGAGTTGTCAGCATGGGGAGAGTTGTCAGTAGGGGCAGAGTTGTCGGTATGGGCAGAGTTGTCAGGAGGGGGAGAGTTGTCAGCAGAGGGGGAGTTGTCAGCAGAGGGGGAGTTGTCAGCAGGGGGAGAGTTGTCAGCAGGGGGGGAGTTGTCAGCAGGGGGAGTTGTCAGCAAGGGGAGAGATGTCAGCAGGGGGGCATGTCATCTGGGGGGAGAGATGTCAGCATGGGGGAGATGTCAGCGGGGGGGAGAGTTGTCAGTAGGGGGAGAGTTGTCAGCAGTGGGAGAGTTGTCAGTAGGGGGAGAGTTGTCAGTAGGGGGGAGAGTTGTCAGCATTGGGAGATTTGTCAGAAGGGGGAGAGTTGTCAGCAAGGGGAGAGATGTCAGCAGGGGAAGAGTTGTCAGCATTGGGAGATTTGTCAGCAGTGGAAGAGTTGTCAGCATTGGGAGATTTGTCAGCAGGGGGAGAGTTGTCATCAGGGGGGGAGTTGTCAGCAGGGGGAGAGTTGTCAGCAGGGGTGAGAGTTGTCAGCAGGGGGGGAGTTGTCAGCAGGGGTGAGAGTTGTCAGCAGGGGTGAGAGTTGTCAGCAGGGGTGAGAGTTGTCAGCAGGGGGAGAGTTGTCAGCAGGGAGAGAGTTGTCAGCAGGAGGAGAGTTGTCAGCAGGGGGGGAGTTGTGATCAGGGGGGGAGTTGTCAGCAGGGAGAGAGTTGTCAGCAGGGGGAGAGTCGTCAGCAGGTGCAGAATTGTTATCAGGGAGAGAGTCGTCAGCAAATGGAGAGTCGTCAGCAGGGGGAGAGTCGTCAGCAGGGAGCAGAGTTGTTGTCAGCAGGGGGAGTGTCGTTGTCAGCAGGGGAGAGACGTAAGCAGGGGCAGAGTCGTCAGGAGGGAGAGAGTCGTCAGCAGATGGGGAGTTGTCAGCAGGGGGAGAGTTGTCAGCAGGGAGAGAGTCGTCAGTAGGTGCAGAGTTGTCAGCAGGAGGAGAGTTGTCAGGTGCAGATTTGTCAGCAGGGGGAGAGTTGTCAGGTGCAGAGTCGTTAGCAGCGGGAGAGTTATCAGCAGGGGCAGAGTCGTCAGCAGGGGGAGAGTTGTTGTCAGCAGGGGGAGAGTCATCAGCAGAGGGAGAGTCGTCAACAGGGGGGAGAGATGTCAGCAGGGGCAGAGTTGTCAGCAGGGGCAGAGTTGTCAGCAGGGGGAGAGTTGTCAGCAGGGGGAGAGTTGTCAGCAGGGGCAGAGTTGTCAGTAGGAGCAGAGTTGTCAGCAGGGGCAGAGTTGTCAGGAGGAGCAGAGTTGTAAATAGGAGCAGAGTTGTCAGTAGGGGGAGAGTTGTCAGTAGGGGGAGAGTTGTCAGGAGGGGGAGAGTTGTCAGCAGGGGGAGAGTTGTCAGTAGGGGGAGAGTTGTCAGGAGGGGGGGAGTTGTCAGCAGAGGGGGAGTTGTCAGCAGAGGGGGAGTTGTCAGCAGGGGGAGAGTTGTCAGCAGGGGGGGAGTTGTCAGCAAGGGGAGAGATGTCAGCAGGGGGGCATGTCATCTGGGGGGAGAGATGTCAGCAGGGGGGAGATGTCAGCGGGGGGGAGAGTTGTCAGTAGGGGGAGAGTTGTCAGTAGGGGGAGAGTTGTCAGCAGTGGGAGAGTTGTCAGTAGGGGGGAGAGTTGTCAGCAGGGGGAGAGTTGTCAGCATTGGGAGATTTGTCAGTAGGGGGAGAGTTGTCAGCAGGGGGAGAGTTGTCAGCAGGGGGAGAGTTGTCAGCAGGGGTGAGAGTTGTCAGCAGGGGTGAGAGTTGTCATCAGGTTGGAGTTGTCAGCAGTGGGAGAGTTGTCAGTAGGGGGGAGAGTTGTCAGCAGGGGGAGAGTTGTCAGCATTGGGAGAGTTGTCAGCAGGGGGAGAGTTGTCAGCAGGGGGAGAGTTGTCAGCAGGGGGGGAGTTGTCAGCAGGGGTGAGAGTTGTCAGCAGGGGTGAGAGTTGTCATCAGGGGGGAGTTGTCAGCAGGGGGAGAGTTGTCAGCAGGGGGGAGTTGTCAGCAGGGGGAGAGTTGTCAGCAGGGGTGAGAGTTGTCAGCAGGGAGAGAGTTGTCAGCAGGGGGAGAGTTGTCAGCAGGGGTGAGAGTTGTCAGTAGGGGGGGAGTTGTCAGCAGGGGTGAGAGTTGTCAGCATGGGGAGAGTTGTCAGCAGGGGTAGAGTTGTCAGCAGGGGAAGAGTCGTCAGCAGGGGTGAGAGTTGTCAGCAGGGAGAGAGTTGTCATCAGGGGGGGAGTTGTCATCAGGGGGGGAGTTGTCAGCAGGGAGAGAGTTGTCAGCAGGGGGGAGAGTTGTCAGCAGGGGGAGAGTTGTCATCAGGGGGGGAGTTGTCATCAGGGGGGGAGTTGTCAGCAGGGAGAGAGTTGTCAGCAGGGGGAGAGTCGTCAGCAGGTGCAGAATTGTTATCAGGGGGAGAGTCGTCAGCAGGGGGAGAGTCGTCAGCAGGCGGAGAGTCGTCAGCAGGGAGCAGAGTTGTTGTCAGCAGGGGGAGAGTCGTTGTCAGCAGGGGAGAGACGTAAGCAGGGGCAGAGTCGTCAGGAGGGAGAGAGTCGTCAGCAGATGGGGAGTTGTCAGCAAGGGGAGAGTTGTCAGCAGGGAGAGAGTCGTCAGTAGGTGCAGAGTTGTCAGCAGGAGGAGAGTTGTCAGGTGCAGATTTGTCAGCAGGGGGAGAGTTGTCAGGTGCAGAGTCGTCAGCAGGGGGAGAGTTGTTGTCAGCAGGGGGAGAGTCATCAGCAGAGGGAGAGTCGTGAACAGGGGGGAGAGATGTCAGCAGGGGGGAGAGATGTCAGCAGGGGGGAGAGTTGATGTCAGCAGGGGGAGAGTCGTCAGCAGGGGGAGAGTCGTCAGCAGGGGGAGAGTCGTCAGCAGGGGGAGAGTTGTCAGCAGGGGGGAGAGTTGTCAGTAGGAGCAGAGTTGTCAGCAGGGGCAGAGTTGTCAGGAGGAGCAGAGTTGTCAGCAGGGGCAGAGTTGTCAGCAGGGGCAGAGTTGTCAGCAGGGGGAGAGTTGTCAGTAGGAGCAGAGTTGTCAGCAGGGGCAGAGTTGTCAGGAGGAGCAGAGTTGTCAGCAGGGGGAGAGTTGTCAGCAGGGGGAGAGTTGTCAGCATGGGGAGAGTTGTCAGTAGGGGCAGAGTTGTCAGTAGGGGCAGAGTTGTCAGTAGGGGCAGAGTTGTCAGTAGGGGGAGAGTTGTCAGCAGAGGGGGAGTTGTCAGCAGAGGGGGAGTTGTCAGCAGGGGGAGAGTTGTCAGCAGGGGGGGAGTTGTCAGCAGGGAGAGATGTCAGCAGGGGGGCATGTCATCTGGGGGGAGAGATGTCAGCAGGGGGGAGATGTCAGCGGGGGGGAGAGTTGTCAGTAGGGGGAGAGTTGTCAGTAGGGGGAGAGTTGTCAGCAGTGGGAGAGTTGTCAGTAGGGGGAGAGTTGTCAGTAGGGGGGAGAGTTGTCAGCAGGGGGAGAGTTGTCAGCATTGGGAGATTTGTCAGTAGGGGGAGAGTTGTCAACAAGGGGAGAGATGTCAGCATTGGGAGATTTGTCAGCAGGGGGAGAGTTGTCAGCAGGGGGGGAGTTGTTATCAGGGGGGGAGTTGTCAGCAGGGGTGAGAGTTGTCATCAGGGGGAGAGTTGTCATCAGGGGGGGAGTTGTCATCAGGGGGAGAGTTGTCATCAGGGGGAGAGTTGTCAGCAGGGGTGAGAGTTGTCAGCAGGGAGAGAGTTGTCAGCAGGGGGAGAGTTGTCAGCAGGGGTGAGAGTTGTCAGTAGGGGGGGAGTTGTCAGCAGGGAGAGAGTTGTCAGCAGGGGGAGTGTTGTCAGCAGGGGTGAGTTGTCAGCAGGGGTGAGAGTTGTCAGCATGGGGAGAGTTGTCAGCAGGGGGAGAGTTGTCAGCAGGGGGAGAGTCGTCAGCAGGGGGAGAGTCGTCAGCAGGGGTAGAGTCGTCAGCAGGGGGAGAGTCGTCAGCAGGGGTGAGAGTTGTCAGTAGGGGGGGAGTTGTCAGCAGGGAGAGAGTTGTCAGCAGGGGGTGAGTTGTCAGCAGGGGTGAGTTGTCAGCAGGGGGAGAGTTGTCAGCAGGGGTGAGAGTTGTCAGCAAGGGTGAGAGTTGTCAGCAAGGGGTGAGAGTTGTCATCAGGGGGAGAGTTGTCATCAGGGGGAGAGTTGTCATCAGGGGGAGAGTTGTCATCAGGGGGAGAGTTGTCATCAGGGGGAGAGTTGTCAGCGGGGGGGAGAGTTGTCAGCAGGGGGAGAGTTGTCAGCAGGGGGAGAGTTGTCAGCAGGGGGAGAGTTGTCAGTAGGGGGGAGAGTTGTCAGCATTGGGAGATTTGTCAGCATTGGGAGATTTGTCAGTAGGGGTGAGTTGTCAGCAGGGGTGAGAGTTGTCAGCAGGGGGAGAGTTGTCAGCAGGGGTGAGTCGTCAGCAGGGGGAGAGTCGTCAGCAGGGGGAGAGTTGTCAGCAGGGGGAGAGTTGTCAGTAGGGGGGAGAGTTGTCAGCAGGGGGGAGAGTTGTCAGCAGGGGGAGAGTTGTCAGCAAGGGGAGAGTTGTCAGCAGGGGGAGAGTCGTCAGCAGGGGGAGAGTCGTCAGCAGGGGAGAGTTCTCAGCAGGGGGAAGAGTTGTCAGCAGGGGGAGAGTCGTCAGCAGGGGGAAGAGTTGTCATCAGGGGGGGAGTTGTCAGCAGGGAGAGAGTTGTCAGCAGGGGTGAGTTGTCAGCAGGGGTGAGAGTTGTCAGCAGGGGGAGAGTTGTCAGCAGGGAGAGAGTTGTCAGCAGGGGGAGAGTTGTCAGCAGGGGGAGAGTTGTCAGCAGGGGGGGAGTTGTCAGCAGGGGGGGAGTTGTCATCAGGGAGAGAGTTGTCATCAGGGAGAGAGTTGTCATCAGGGGGAGAGTTGTCATCAGGGGGAGAGTTGTCATCAGGGGGAGAGTTGTCAGCGGGGGGGAGAGTTGTCAGCAGGGCGAGAGTTGTCAGCAGGGGGGAGAGTTGTCAGTAGGGGGGAGAGTTGTCAGCATTGGGAGATTTGTCAGCAGGGGGAGATTTGTCAGCAGGGGAAGAGTTGTCAGCATTGGGAGATTTGTCAGCATTGGGAGATTTGTCATCAGGGGGGGAGTTGTCAGCAGGGGGAGAGTTGTCAGCAGGGGTGAGAGTTGTCAGCAGGGAGAGAGTTGTCAGCAGGGAGAGAGTTGTCAGCAGGGGTGAGAGTTGTCTGTAGGGGGGGAGTTGTCAGCAGGGAGAGAGTTGTCAGCAGGGGGTGAGTTGTCAGCAGGGGGTGAGTTGTCAGCAGGGGTGAGTTGTCAGCAGGGGGGAGAGTTGTCAGCAGGGGGGGAGTTGTCATCAGGGGGGGAGTTGTCAGCAGGGAGAGAGTTGTCAGCAAGGGGAGAGTTGTCAGCAGGGGTGAGAGTTGTCAGTAGGGTGGGAGTTGTCAGCAGGGGTGAGAGTTGTCAGCAGGGGGAGAGTCGTCAGCAGGGAGCAGAGTTGTTGTCAGCAGGGGGAGAGTCGTCAGCAGGGGAGAGAGTCGTCAGCAGATGGGGAGTTGTCAGCAGGGGGAGAGTTGTCAGCAGGGAGAGAGTCGTCAGTAGGTGCAGAGTTGTCAGCAGGAGGAGAGTTGTCAGGTGCAGATTTGTCAGCAGGGGGAGAGTTGTCAGGTGCAGAGTCGTTAGCAGCGGGAGAGTTATCAGCAGGGGCAGAGTCGTCAGCAGGGGGAGAGTTGTCAGCAGGGGGAGAGTCATCAGCAGAGGGAGAGTCGTCAACAGGGGGGAGAGATGTCAGCAGGGGGGAGAGTTGTCAGCAGGGGGGGAGTTGTCAGCAGGGGGGAGAGATGTCAGCAGGGGGGAGAGTTGATGTCAGCAGGGGGAGAGTCGTCAGCAGGGGGAGAGTCGTCAGCAGGGGGAGAGTCGTCAGCAGGGGGAGAGTTGTCAGCAGGGGGGAGAGTTGTCAGTAGGAGCAGAGTTGTCAGCAGGGGCAGAGTTGTCAGGAGGAGCAGAGTTGTAAGTAGGAGCAGAGTTGTCAGCAGGGGCAGAGTTGTCAGCAGGGGGAGAGTTGTCAGCAGGGGGAGAGTTGTCAGCAGGGGCAGAGTTGTCAGCAGGGGCAGAGTTGTCAGGAGGAGCAGAGTTGTCAGCAGGGGGAGAGTTGTCAGCAGGGGGAGAGTTGTCAGCAGGGGGAGAGTTGTCAGCAGGGGGAGAGTTGTCAGCAGAGGGGGAGTTTTCAGCAGAGGGGGAGTTTTCAGCAGAGGGGGAGTTTTCAGCAGGGGGAGTTGTCAGCAAGGGGAGAGATGTCAGCAGGGGGGCATGTCATCTGGGGGGAGAGATGTCAGCAGGGGGGAGAGTTGTCAGCAGGGGGGAGATGTCAGCGGGGGGGAGAGTTGTCAGTAGGGGGAGAGTTGTCAGCGGGGGGGAGAGTTGTCAGTAGGGGGAGAGTTGTCAGCAGTGGGAGAGTTGTCAGTAGGGGGAGAGTTGTCAGTAGGGGGGAGAGTTGTCAGCAGGGGGAGAGTTGTCAGCAGGGGGAGAGTTGTCAGCATTGGGAGATTTGTCAGCAGGGGGAGAGTTGTCAGCAGGGGGGGAGTTGTTATCAGGGGGGGAGTTGTCAGCAGGGGGAGAGTTGTCAGCAGGGGTGAGAGTTGTCAGCAGGGGGAGAGTTGTCATCAGGGGGGGAGTTGTCAGCAGGGGGAGAGTTGTCAGCAGGGGTGAGAGTTGTCAGCAGGGGTGAGAGTTGTCAGCAGGGGTGAGAGTTGTCAGCAGGGAGAGAGTTGTCAGCAGGGGGAGAGTTGTCAGCAGGGGTGAGAGTTGTCAGTAGGGGGGGAGTTGTCAGCAGGGAGAGAGTCGTCAGTAGGTGCAGAGTTGTCAGCAGGAGGAGAGTTGTCAGGTGCAGATTTGTCAGCAGGGGGAGAGTTGTCAGGTGCAGAGTCGTTAGCAGCGGGAGAGTTATCAGCAGGGGGAGAGTCGTCAGCAGGGGGAGAGTTGTCAGCAGGGGGAGAGTCATCAGCAGAGGGAGAGTCGTCAACAGGGGGGAGAGATGTCAGCAGGGGGGAGAGATGTCAGCAGGGGGGAGAGTTGATGTCAGCAGGGGGAGAGTCGTCAGCAGGGGGAGAGTTGTCAGCAGGGGTGAGAGTTGTCAGCAGGGGTGAGTTGTCATCAGGGGGAGAGTTGTCATCAGGGGGAGAGTTGTCATCAGGGGGAGAGATGTCAGCGGGGGGGAGAGTTGTTAGCAGGGGGAGAGTTGTCAGCAGGGGGAGAGTTGTCAGCAGGGGGAGAGTTGTCAGCAGGGGGAGAGTTGTCAGTAGGGGGGAGAGTTGTCAGTAGGGGGGAGAGTTGTCAGCAGGGGGGGAGTTGTCATCAGGGGGGGAGTTGTCAGCAGGGGGAGAGTTGTCAGCAGGGGTGAGAGTTGTCAGTAGGGGTGGGAGTTGTCAGCAGGGGTGAGAGTTGTCAGCAGGGGGAGAGTTGTCAGCAGGGGTGAGTTGTCAGCAGGGGTGAGAGTTGTCAGCAAGGGGGGAGTTGTCATCAGGGGGGGAGTTGTCAGCAGGGAGAGAGTTGTCAGCAGGGGGAGAGTTGTCAGCAGGGGAGAGTTGTCAGCAGGGGGGGAGTTGTCAGCAGGAAGAGAGTTGTCAGCAGGGGGAGAGTTGTCAGCAGGGGTGAGAGTTGTCAGCAGGGGGAGAGTTGTCAGCAGGGGGAGAGTTGTCAGCAGGGGGAGAGTTGTCAGTAGGGGGGAGAGTTGTCAGTAGGGGGGAGAGTTGTCAGCAGGGGGGGAGTTGTCATCAGGGGGGGAGTTGTCAGCAGGGGGAGAGTTGTCAGCAGGGGTGAGAGTTGTCAGTAGGGGTGGGAGTTGTCAGCAGGGGTGAGAGTTGTCATCAGGGGGAGAGTTGTCAGCAGGGGTGAGTTGTCAGCAGGGGTGAGAGTTGTCAGCAAGGGGGGAGTTGTCATCAGGGGGGGAGTTGTCAGCAGGGAGAGAGTTGTCAGCAGGGGGAGAGTTGTCAGCAGGGGTGAGAGTTGTCAGTAGGGGTGGGAGTTGTCAGCAGGGGTGAGAGTTGTCATCAGGGGGAGAGTTGTCAGCAGGGGTGAGTTGTCAGCAGGGGTGAGAGTTGTCAGCAGGGGGAGAGTTGTCAGCAGGGGGGGAGTTGTCAGCAGGGGTGAGAGTTGTTAGCAGGGGTGAGAGTTGTCAGCAGGGGGGGAGTTGTCAGCAGGGAGAGAGTTGTCAGCAGGGGAGAGTTGTCAGCAGGGGGGGAGTTGTCAGCAGGAAGAGAGTTGTCAGCAGGGGGAGAGTTGTCAGCAGGGGTGAGAGTTGTCAGCAGGGGGAGAGTTGTCAGCAGGGGTGAGTTGTCAGCAGGGGGAGAGTCGTCAGCAGGGGGAGAGTCGTTAGCAGGGGGAGAGTTGTCAGCAGGGGGGAGAGTTGTTAGCAGGGGGGAGAGTTGTCAGCAGGGGGGAGAGTTGTCAGCAGGGGGAGAGTTGTCAGCAAGGGGAGAGTCGTCAGCAGGGGGAGAGTCGTCAGCAGGGGGAGAGTCGTCAGCAGGGGGAGAGTCGTCAGCAGGGGGAAGAGTCGTCAGCAGGGGGAAGAGTCGTCAGCAGGTGGAGAGTCGTCAGCAGGGGGAAGAGTCGTCAGCAGGGGGAGAGTCGTCAGCAGGGGCAGAGTTGTCAGCAGGGGAGAGTTGTCAGGTGCAGAGTCGTTAGCAGGGGGAGAGTTGTCAGCAGGGAGAGTCGTCTTCAGCTGGAGGGAGAGTGTCAACAGGGCGGAGTCCTCAGCAGGGGTAGAGTCCTCAGCAGGGGTAGAGTCGTCAGCAGGGGAAGAGTCGTCAGCAGGTGCAGAATTGTTATCAGGGAGAGAGTTGTCAGCAAAGGGAGAGTCGTCAGCAGGGGGAGAGTCGTCAGCAGGTGCAGAATTGTTATCAGGGAGAGAGTCATCAGCAAAGGGAGAGTCGTCAGCAGGGGGGAGAGTCGTCAGCAGGCGGAGAGTCGTCAGCAGGGAGCAGAGTTGTTGTCAGCAGGGGGAGAGTCGTTGTCAGCAGGGGAGAGACGTAAGCAGGGGCAGAGTCGTCAGGAGGGAGAGAGTCGTCAGCAGATGGGGAGTTGTCAGCAGGGGGAGAGTTGTCAGCAGGGGGAGAGTCGTCAGTAGGTGCAGAGTTGTCAGCAGGAGGAGAGTTGTCAGGTGCAGATTTGTCAGCAGCGGGAGAGTTATCAGCAGGGGCAGAGTCGTCAGCAGGGGGAGAGTTGTTGTCAGCAGGGGGAGAGTCATCAGCAGAGGGAGAGTCGTCAACAGGGGGGAGAGTTGTCAGCAGGGGGGAGAGATGTCAGCAGGGGGAGAGTCGTCAGCAGGTGCAGAGTTGTCAGCAGGGGGAGAGTTGTCAGGTGCAGAGTCGTTAGCAGCGGGAGAGTTGTCAGCAGGGGCAGAGTCGTCTGCAGGGGCAGAGTCGTCAGCAGGGGGAGAGTTGTCAGCAGGGGCAGAGTCAACAGGGGGAGAGTTGTCAGCAGGGGCAGAGTTGTCAGTAGGAGCAGAGTTGTCAGCAGGGGGAGAGTTGTCAACAGGGGGAGAGATGTCAGCAGGGGGGGAGTTGTCAGCAGGGGGAGAGTTGTCAGCAGGGGGGGAGTTGTCAGCAGGGGGGGAGTTGTCATCAGGGGGAGAGTTGTCAGCAGGGGGGAGTTGTCAGCAGGGGGGGAGTTGTCAGCAGGGGGAGAGTTGTCAGCAGGGGGAGATATGTCAGCAGGGGGAGAGTTGTCAGCAGGGGGAGATATGTCAGCAGGGGGAGATATGTCAGCAGGGGGAGAGTTGTCAGCAGGGGGGGGAGTTGTCAGCAGGGGTGAGTTGTCAGCAGGGGGAGAGTTGTCAGCAGGGGGAGAGTTGTCAGCAGGGGGAGAGTTGTCAGCAGGGGGAGAGTTGTCAGCAGGGGGGGAGTTGTCAGCAGGGGGTGAGTTGTCAGCAGGGGGAGAGTTGTCAGCAGGGGGGGAGTTGTCAGCAGGGGGAGAGTTGTCAGCAGGGGGAGAGTTGTCAGCAGGGGGAGAGTTGTCAGCAGGGGGGAGAGTTGTCAGCAGGGGGAGAGTTGTCAGCAGGGGGAGAGTTGTCAGCAGGGGGAGAGTTGTCAGCAGGTGACTTCCATCAAAGCTGCAACATTAGGTTCAACCGATAACCGCAAGGATCGCGGATTCAATCTTGTGTCGGGGCGGGGCCTCCTTGTATCGGGGCGGGGCCTGTTTGTGTTGGGGCGGGGCCGCCTCCCTGGGTCACCTGGCTCCGCGCTCCGGCCGTCAGTCAGTGCCGGGTCCTCGGTGATGCAGGTGCAGGGCGATCCGCTCCGGGGGCCGCTCCGCTCGCTGCTCCGGGCGCTGCTGCTGCTCTTGCCTGTGTACGGCTGCGGCCGCGCCGGGATCGGGATTTCCTGGGTTTTCTTCGGACTTTTCCTCTGGATTTTCTGGAACCGAAACAAGAGATGGAAACTGGCGCGGATGCGGGCAGCCTGGGATCTGCTGGAGAACGAGACCCTGGAGGTGACCCGCGGGCTGAACACCCAGCAGCTGCCGGCCTGGGTGAGAGCGTGGGCGGGGCCGACAACCCGACTACAGCGACTACCGGAGCCCCGACGAGCGTTCGACCGCGGCCCCCGGATCCCCGACGACCGTTCGACCGCGACCGCCGGAGCCCCGACGACCGTTCGACCGCGACCGCCGGAGCCCCGACGACCTCACGACCGCGGCCGCCGGAGGCCCCGGCGACCTCACGACCGCGGCTGCCGGAGGCCCCGGCGACCTCACGACTGCGGCCGCCGGAGGCCCCGACGACCGTACGACCGCGGCCGCCGGAGGCCCCGACGACCTCACGACCGCGGCCGCCGGAGGCCCCGACGACAGTACGACCGCGGCCGCCGGAGGCCCCGACGACCGTACGACCGCGGCCGCCGGAGGCCCCGACGACCTTACGACCGGGGCCGCCGGAGGCCCCGACGACAGTACGACCGCGGCCGCCGGAGGCCCCGACGACCGTACGACCGCGGCCGCCGGAGGCCCCGACGACCTTACGACCGGGGCCGCCGGAGGCCCCGACGACCGTACGACCGCGGCCGCCGGAGGGCCCCGACGACCGTACGACCGCGGCCGCCGGAGGGCCCCGACGACCGTACGACCGCGGCCGCCGGAGGGCCCCGACGACCTTACGACCGCGGCCGCCGGAGGGCCCCGACGACCGTACGACCGCGGCCGCCGGAGGGCCCCGACGACCGTACGACCGCGGCCGCCGGAGGGCCCCGACGACCGTACGACCGCGGCCGCCGGAGGGCCCCGACGACCGTACGACCGCGGCCGCCGGAGGGCCCCGACGACCGTACGACCGCGGCCGACGGAGGCCCCGACGACCGTACGACTGGCTGCTCCACGGAATGTTCTGGATGTTGTAGTTCTGTGGGTGACTGTGACACCCCTGATACGGAGACCTCGTCCCCCGCGAGCTGCTGTACAGTATGAATGTGACCATACAACGGGCGCAAATTCTGACTGTGCTTCGCACTACTATATGTTCTGTATATGGCGGTACTATAGTCTGTATATGGGGGCGGTGCTGTCTGTATATGGCTCTACTATAGTCTGTATATGGGGGCGGGGCGGTCTGTATATGGCGGTAGTATAGTCTGTATATGGGGGCGGGGCGGTCTGTATATGGCTTCAGTATAGTCTGTATATGGGGGCGGTAGTATAGTCTGTATGTGGGGGCGGGGCGGTCTGTATATGGGGGCGGTAGTATAGTCTGTATATGGGGGCGGTAGTATAGTCTGTATGTGGGGGCGGTAGTATAGTCTGTATGTGGGGGCGGTAGTATAGTCTGTATGTGGGGGCGGTAGTATAGTCTGTATGTGGGGGCGGTAGTATAGTCTGTATGTGGGGGCGGTAGTATAGTCTGTATGTGGGGGCGGGGCGGTCTGTATGTGGGGGCGGTAGTATAGTCTGTATGTGGGGGCGGGGCGGTCTGTATGTGGGGGCGGTAGTATAGTCTGTATGTGGGGGCGGGGCGGTCTGTATGTGGGGGCGGTAGTATAGTCTGTATGTGGGGGCGGGGCGGTCTGTATATGGGGGCGGTAGTATAGTCTGTATGTGGGGGCGGGGCGGTCTGTATATGGGGGCGGTAGTATAGTCTGTATGTGGGGGCGGGGCGGTCTGTATATGGGGGCGGTAGTATAGTCTGTATGTGGGGGCGGGGCGGTCTGTATATGGGGGCGGTAGTATAGTCTGTATGTGGGGGCGGGGCGGTCTGTATATGGGGGCGGTAGTATAGTCTGTATGTGGGGGCGGGGCGGTCTGTATATGGGGGCGGTAGTATAGTCTGTATGTGGGGGCGGGGCGGTCTGTATATGGGGGCGGTAGTATAGTCTGTATGTGGGGGCGGGGCGGTCTGTATATGGGGGCGGTAGTATAGTCTGTATGTGGGGGCGGGGCGGTCTGTATATGGGGGCGGTAGTATAGTCTGTATGTGGTGGTCACACTGCGGCCATGAACAGACGTGACGCAGTGTAAGGACAGTGAGTGACTCCCCCGCAGTCAGTAACTTGTGTAATAACATCGGGGACTTGGTGACAATATATTGAACAAAAAAGCATCAAATCCGGACCACCGCGACGAGGCATTCGATCAGAGGGGTCTCTCCTGGCGAGCCTCCTGGTTGTGTGTCTGGGGGTCTCTCCTAGTTGTGCGGTCATCTTGCGCTGTCAGGACCCCGGGGTCTCTTGTTGGCGGTCATTGCTGCACCCCCCCCTCCTGCTGTCCAGTGTCGGGATCTCTGGAGGGGTCGGTTGTCGTGGAGACGGTCGCCGCCCCCCCTGTAATGGCTGCAGATCGCCGATGTGTAATCCGTCGTCATCAGACGGAAGGGGAGGATTTCCGGTGACCGCAGAGAACAACCACCCTCATCATTCACCTCTGTTGCCGGTCTTATCCGCTGCCCTCACTGAGAGCCGGGTGTCGACCGGGCGAGACGAAAAGGGAAGCCATCACCAATAGCAACCAGCGGCCGCGCTGTCCCAGAATCCTCCGCGCTTTCCTCCCACCCATCGCACGACCGCCGCCTGATGATCGCCGACAGCTTCTCGCTGTCCGCAGCTGATGTTCCGGCGCTGTGTGTTGTACGTGACGGCGTTTCGAACCCCTTTATGACGGCGATTATTGCACGGAACTTTCCAGGAGGATCAAGATCACAATGTATGAAATGTGCAACCTGCGGCTCGTCCTCATCTCTGCCGGCGCCTCTGCTGCCTGCCTGCGCCTCTGCTGCCTGCCTGCGCCTCTGCTGCCTGCCTGCGCCTCTGCTGCCTGCGCCTCTGCTGCCTGCCTGCGCCTCTGCTGCCTGCCTGCGCCTCTGCTGCCTGCCTGCGCCTCTGCTGCCTGCCTGCGCCTCTGCTGCCTGCGCCTCTGCTGACTGCCGGCGTCTCGGACCACTTCTTGCTCACAGGGCGCAGGCAGCCTCATTCACTGACATGAAGCAGAGGTCCTGGTCTGCTTGCATAGTGGCTCTCTGTTGTCTGTCTCTGTCTCTGTCTCTGTCTTGTCTGTGTCTCTCTCTCTCTCTCTCTTGTCTGTTTGTCTCTCTCTCTCTTGTCTGTTTGTCTCTCTCTCTCTTGTCTGTTTGTCTCTCTCTCTCTCTTTCTTGTCTGTTTGTCTCTCTCTCTTGTCTGTTTGTCTCTCTCTCTCTTGTCTGTCTCTGTCTCTCTCTCTCTTGTCTGTCTCTCTCTCTCTCTCTCTTGTCTGTTTGTCTCTCTCTCTCTCTCTTGTCTGTTTGTCTCTCTCTCTCTCTCTCTTGTCTGTTTGTCTCTCTCTCTCTCTCTTGTCTGTTTGTCTCTCTCTCTCTCTCTCTTGTCTGTTTGTCTCTCTCTCTCTCTCTCTTGTCTGTTTGTCTCTCTCTCTCTTTCTTGTCTGTTTGTCTCTCTCTCTCTTTCTTGTCTGTTTGTCTCTCTCTCTCTTTCTTGTCTGTTTGTCTCTCTTTCTTGTCTGTTTGTCTCTCTCTCTCTTGTCTGTTTGTCTCTCTCTCTCTTGTCTGTTTGTCTCTCTCTCTCTTGTCTGTTTGTCTCTCTCTCTCTTGTCTGTTTGTCTCTCTTGTATGTTTGTCTCTCTTGTCTGTTTGTCTCTCTTGTCTGTTTGTCTCTCTTGTCTGTTTGTCTCTCTTGTCTGTTTGTCTCTCTTGTCTGTTTGTCTCTCTTGTCTGTTTGTCTCTCTTGTCTGTTTGTCTCTCTTGTCTGTTTGTCTCTCTTGTCTGTTTGTCTCTCTTGTCTGTTTGTCTCTCTTGTCTGTTTGTCTCTCTTGTCTGTTTGTCTCTGTCTCTCTCTCTCTCTCTTGTCGTCTGTCTCTCTCTCTCTCTCTCTTGTCGTCTGTCTCTCTCTCTCTCTCTCTTGTCGTCTGTCTCTCTCTCTCTCTCTTGTCGTCTGTCTCTCTCTCTCTCTCTCTTGTCGTCTGTCTCTCTCTCTCTCTCTCTCTCTCTTGTCGTCTGTCTCTCTCTCTCTCTCTTGTCGTCTGTCTCTCTCTCTCTCTCTTGTCGTCTGTCTCTCTCTCTCTCTCTTGTCGTCTGTCTCTCTCTCTCTCTCTCTCTCTCTCTCTCTCTCTCTTGTCGTCTGTCTCTCTCTCTCTCTCTCTCTCTCTCTCTTGTCGTCTGTCTCTCTCTCTCTCTCTCTCTCTCTCTCTTGTCGTCTGTCTCTCTCTCTCTCTCTCTCTCTCTCTCTCTCTCTTGTCGTCTGTCTCTCTCTCTCTCTCTCTCTCTCTTGTCGTCTGTCTCTCTCTCTCTCTCTCTCTTGTCGTCTGTCTCTCTCTCTCTCTCTTGTCGTCTGTCTCTCTCTCTCTCTCTCTCTCTCTCTCTTGTCGTCTGTCTCTCTCTCTCTCTCTCTTGTCGTCTCTCTCTCTCTCTCTCTCTCTCTTGTCGTCTGTCTCTCTCTCTCTCTCTCTTGTCGTCTGTCTCTCTCTCTCTCTCTCTTGTCGTCTGTCTCTCTCTCTCTCTCTCTTGTCGTCTGTCTCTCTCTCTCTCTCTCTCTCTTGTCGTCTGTCTCTCTCTCTCTTGTCGTCTGTCTCTCTCTCTCTCTCTTGTCGTCTGTCTCTCTCTCTCTCTCTCTCTCTCTCTCTTGTCGTCTGTCTCTCTCTCTC